>NC_085137.1:507694771-508401260 GCF_035046485.1 Aedes albopictus | reverse complement strand
CGCGCGAAATAAACATCGCACAGCTTCTGCGATGAAAGCTTTTGTTTGGTGCTTTCGAAGCAAATGCCTCCGAGTCTGTCATCAGTTCGAATGCCCTCGTATGAATCGGAAGACAGCGACCGTGAAGCGAATGAGATGACATGAATGAGAATGTGCGTGAGTGAAATAGGAATAGTGTGTGGGTTTGGGATTTGCGTGGTCGTAAAGCGGTTGTTCCGAATGACAAGAAGTCAGTTTATGAACGAATTTTGTGGCGTATGGATGTTTCATGCGCGGCGTGCGAAATATGAACGGGAGTTTTGGTCGGGATTTTATAATTTAACCGCGGATCGATCACGGATACCACATGGCGCAGCCGGTGGATTTGGCGTGTGTGTTTTAAGGTGTTTTTTTGGGGAAAATTGCAAGGAATGTGATGGGTGTAGTGTTGAAAATGTATATATGATGTTGTGAAGAAAAAAATGGCCGATCGGGTAAGCAGTAAAATCCAGTAAGTGCAATTAGCTGGTGGTGTAATAAGGTAGAAAGGGGCACTATTGGAAGTTTTCCTAATAAATTGTGTTGAAGTGTGCATGATCAGAGCAAGTCCCGTCCAAACCTAGACCATTGATATGGGTTTGTATTTGGGTAAGTAGAACTAATATTGCCAGTATTTTGTTCTGAAATAGAGAGATAATCTGGGCTCAGTTTGTGGGAGTTGAATGCTATGGGAGTAGGTTAATGCTCGGAGACAATATTGAGTCAATGCTTTATGTTTATGGATGAAGTGCTTGTCAAGTGAATGGAGAAAACGTTGATTTGCTTCGAAATGAAGTTTTCGATATTTTTTAGATATTTAAGGACAAGGTATTTGGAGTACATAGCTCAAAATTTCTAGAGCACCGTTTTTTAGAACCATTGAACGGATTTGGATGAAAATGCATCACGCTAATTGTTCAGTGGTTGTCAACAGCGTGATGCATTTTAATCCAAATCCGTTCAACGGTTCAAAAAAACGGTGCTTTAGAAATTTTGAGCAATGTACTCCAAATACCTTGTCCTTAAATGGATGGGTCTTGTTCTTTTGTGTTTGTGTTCTGTAAAGGCATTGATTATATAATAGGGATTGATTTTGTTGGTCAGCATGGGTAAACACAGGCCAAAAATATATAATTGCATCATTTCTTCATTATTTCATCTAATCGTGAAAAGTAATTGGTTAAATGTAAAACACTCATAATGTTAAGTGATCAAGTAAAATAAACCAATTATTTCACAATTGAACGGTGCTATGAAGTGGTGAATAATGGTGTTCCATAAAGTAGTTGTTCAAAGTGAAATATGAGCCAAAATTGTAGATATGAATAAAGTGCTCAATGTGTGAATAGAGAGAAAAATATTTTCATTTTCAGTTCGATAGATTTTTTTCTATATATTGACCATTTTTACCGAATTTAGTTTGACATTTGTACTACGTTTGGGCTACTTAGGTTTTTATTAAATTATGGATTGAAGTTTAATTTGTTTAACCTTCTTTGTGTATCTTTAACCCAAACCGTACACTACGTCTGGAAAGGTAAGTGTTTGCTTGTGTCTAGCATCAATTGCATGGAGAGCAATGAATGATGAGGTCGTGCTTGGTAGATGTGGGATATTTCTGTGATTTAGCTGGAAACGCAGTCTTTATTCTTAAACGGGTTCATTGTTTAGGTTATATTGACTGATTGATTAGAATTCCTGTTGCAGAGAGGAGGCAACCTGGAGTGGGAGTTTTGAGAAATATATGGTAATTATGTTTCGTTAGTTGTAAAGTGTTTTACATAGCTTTACAGAAGAGGTTAGTGAAAATGAACAGGCTTTTGATTTTACTATCATTTACACATACAGAGGTTAGATTTTAAAATTCCCTGCTTTGTAAACTTGAAGTGGTTCAAGAACAAAGAAACAGAGCGATCAGGTTTTCAGATGAAATCATGAAGCAGAAATAGGGAACAAATGAGAAGCGAGGGGATAAAAAAAAACAGGAGCCGGAAATATAAAATAGCAGATCGTGCAAAAACCAGAACAGGCCGATTTGACACATTGAGTCTAGAGAACTCAATGCAAGACAGCGTATTTGAGATTAGATTTTATGAATAGCTGGAAATGAGAAACTATGATGAGGAATGTTAAATAGAGCTTTTGAATGTGTTTAGGTTGTGTTGCTCGATTGATCACGTTGTGTCTGAAAAACTCAATACAAGAGAGCGTGTTTGAGATCAAATTTTATAAATAGCTCGATATGAGAAACTATGATGAGAAATGGCGAAGGAAGGTTTGAATGTGTTCTGGTTGTGATGTTCGATTGGACCGGAAACAGCGGAGCGAGTAGGCCTCCTGCTGAAACCCAAAGTAGCAGAGCGAGTAGATCTCTAGCTACGAAAAAAAAAACAAAGAGTGCGATTGAGAACAGAGATAATGAATAGTTGGAATGATGATTGGATGAGTCTGGAAAATTCAATACAAGAGAGCGTGTTTGAGATCTAATTTTATAAATGACTGGAAATGAGTGATTATGATTGAGGAATATCAAAGAATGCGTTTGAAGTGTTCTGGTTGTGATGCTCGATTGAACACATTGAGTCTGGAAAACTCAATACAAGAGAGCGTGTTTGAGATAAGATTTTATGAATAGCTGGAAATGAGAAACTATGATGAGGAATGTCGAAGGATACTGTTGAATGTGTTCTGGTTGTGATGTTCGATTGGACCGGAAACAGCGGAGCGAGTAGGTCTCCTGCTGAAAACCCAAAGTAGTAGAGCGAGTAGGTCTCTAGCTACAAACCAAAACTGTGGAGCGAGTAGGTCTCCAGCTGAAACAAAAAAATACAGCAGAGCGAGTAGGTCTCTGGCTGCAAATCTAACACAGCGGAGCGAGTAGGTCTCCTGCTGAAAACCAAAGTAGCAGAGCGAGTAGGTCTCTAGCTACGTAAAAAAAAAACAAAGAGCGCGATTAAGAACAGAGATTATGAATAGTTGGAATGATGATTGGAATATGATAAGAAATAACAAAGGATGCATTTGAATGTGATCTGGTTGTGATGCTCGATTGAACACATTGAGTCTAGAAAACTCAATCCAAGAGAGCGTGTTTGAGATTGGATTTTATAAATAGCGGGAAATGAGTAACTATGATTGAGGATTGTCGAAGAATGCGTTTAAATGTGCTCTGGTTGTGACACTTGATTGAACACATTGAATCTGGAAAACTCAATCCAAGAGAGCGTGTTTGAGATTGAATTTTATAAATAGCGGGAATTGAGAAACTATGATGAGGAATGTCGAAGGAAGTATTTGAATGGTTCTGGTTATGATGAGATTAGATTTTGTGAATAGCTGTAAATGAGTAATTATGATTGAGGAATGTCGAAGGAAGCGTTTGAATGGTTCTGGTTGTGATGCTCGATTGAACACATTGAGTCTAGAAAACTCAATCCAAGAGAGCGTGTTTGAGATTGGATTTTATAAATAGCGGGAATTGAGAAACTATGATGAGGAATGTCGAAGGAAGTATTTGAATGGTTCTGGTTGTGATGCTCGATTAAACACATTGAGTCTGGGAAACTCAATTCAAGAGAGCGTGTTTGAGATTAGATTTTGTGAATAGCTGTAAATGAGAAACTATGATGAGGAATGTCGAAGGAAGTGTTTGAATGGTTCTGGTTGTGATGCTCGATTAAACATATTGAGTCTGGAAAACTCAATCCAAGAGAGCGTGTTTGAGATCAAATTTTATAAATAGCTGCAAATGATTAACTATGAACACATTGAGTCTGGAAAACTCAATCCAAGAGAGCGTGTTTGAGATTAGATTTTGTGAATAGCTGTAAATGAGTAATTATGATTGAGGAATGTCGAAGGAAGCGTTTGAATGGTTCTGGTTGTGATGCTCGATTGAACACATTGAGTCTAGAAAACTCAATCCAAGAGAGCGTGTTTGAGATTGGATTTTATAAATAGCGGGAATTGAGAAACTATGATGAGGAATGTCGAAGGAAGTATTTGAATGGTTCTGGTTGTGATGCTCGATTAAACATATTGAGTCTGGAAAACTCAATCCAAGAGAGCGTGTTTGAAATCAAATTTTATAAATAGCTGCAAATGATTAACTATGAACACATTGAGTCTGGAAAACTCAATCCAAGAGAGCGTGTTTGAGATCAAATTTTACAAATAGCTGAAAATGAGTAACTTTGATTGAGGATTGTCGAAGAATGCGTTTAAATGTGCTCTGGTTGTGACACTTGATTGAACACATTGAATCTGGAAAACTCAATCCAAGAGAGCGTGTTTGAGATTAGATTTTGTGAATAGCTGTAAATGAGTAATTATGATTGAGGAATGTCGAAGGAAGCATTTGAATGGTTCTGGTTGTGATGCTCGATTGAACACATTGAGTCTGGAAAACTCAATCCACGAGAGTGTGTTCGTGGTCACATTTCATGACGTATTAACAAAAAAAAAGGAAGTAGTCCGACGTTTTTATTTCCTGAGGTTGCATTTAAATTATTTTGATGAATCCTGGCAAGCTTCACCCCTATATGTATATTTTTTTGTAACCTTATTGAAGATGAAAATATAAAAAAGGGAAAATATATAAAATGAAGAAAACATGTGCTTCTGGAGTCTTATTTGTATTATCCAAGAAAGTATTTTAATAACAGCTAACAGTTTCTTAGGAAAAAAAATCAGCTTTGCCAAGATTAAATTAAATTCGGAGGAGGTAAACGACTGGGAGGAAATATTGAACTGTTGTGGCTTTCTCAGTCAAAGATTTAATTTTTGATTTAATTCAATGTTCGACATAAGAGCCACGTACCAAGTTCTAAAAGAGCATATTAACCTCAAATTTTTGAAAATTGATGAGAAGTGTAACATATAAAGTATAGTTTTTTTTATAGAAAAATTTGTTTTACTTTAGAAAAATACATAATGAAGTTGACAGTTAGTTCACTGGGGGATAGCTATGAAAGCAGAATGTGTAAATAGGCCAGAATATGAAATTGCTTAGAGTGAGGTTAGATTTTGGAGTCAGGTAAGGATTGTATCAGAAGCCTAACATAATGCCAACTTAAAAGTCTGGATAGGTATAAGCCGTCAAAATCAAGTTTTTTTCTACCAGTATAAAAAAAAATGCCACAACCCAGAACTGTCGCAAAATTTTCATCAATATTTTAGATTCGTATCCGGAGTTATAAAGATATTAATATATTAATATAATAATAATATTAATAAATGCATAAATACTCTGATGTTGAAAGCATGCATAAAAAAAGTTGACAAAACTATTTCATTTTTTTTTTCAGGAGTTAGTATGACCCAACTTTATGTGGATTGATTTTAACTATTGGAATGAATCTTCTAGAAACTATTTGTAGAATAAAGTATAAATAACATTAAAGAATAGAGAAGAAGGCGAATGTAGTGAGCGTGTATTGTATATTAAAATTGATAAAATTCATCAATATATAGGTGCTCACAAACACACATGGAAATACTAAGTTTCTAGATTTAGCATTTCACTTTATGCCATTTCATGTTTAATAATTTTATAAGGTTGTGGATGATACATGTCGATTTGCGTGCGTGCTATTTAGAGTGCACGCGCGAAATAAACATCGCACAGCTTCTGCGATGAAAGCTTTTGTTTGGTGCTTTCGAAGCAAATGCCTCCAAGTCTGTCATCAGTTCGAATGCCCTCGTATGAATCGGAAGACAGCGACCGTGAAGCGAATGAGATGACATGAATGAGAATGTGCGTGAGTGAAATAGGAATAGTGTGTGGGTTTGGGATTTGCGTGGTCGTAAAGCGGTTGTTCCGAATGACAAGAAGTCAGTTTATGAACGAATTTTGTGGCGTATGGATGTTTCATGCGCGGCGTGCGAAATATGAACGGGAGTTTTGGTCGGGATTTTATAATTTAACCGCGGATCGATCACGGATACCACAGGTAGTTCTTTGGCCGTTGATTAATGGCGTTAGATCATACCCTTTGCTAGGATTCGCTGGCGTTATTAGTTTTAAGTTAGCCTGGTGGCAATTAGTTTTAAGTTAGCCTGGTGGCAACCAGTTTTAAATTAGCCTGGTGGCAATTAGTTTAAGGTTAGCCTGGTGGCAAATCAACTCGCGGAGTTATCTGGTAAGCGTTTGGCTTACGTAATTTAGTTAGTCTGGTGACACCAAATAAAATGATCATCGCTGCCATCAACCGACCACTTGAAAGAATGGTAAATAGGAATGTTTAAGAATTTTTCAAGAATCGCGATTTAGATTCTTGAAAAATTCTTCCGCTGTTGCTGGTGTTGTGTTACATTTGTAATATAGTTAATACGTTGTAAAGTAGTTTTAAGAATTTTCCATGGATTGCATTCTCCAATTCATGGAAAATTCTTCGATCGTTGCATGGAGTGTGTTACGTTTGTAAATTGTTGTGAACATTTTGTCTGTTTATTTTGTATGTTTTACTAAGGTTTGTACATTTGTCCCTGAAATTTAATGTGCATTTGTAGCGCTCCAAAAATTTCAGGAGCGATCCAGTACAAAACGCACAAGCCGTCCCCTAACACGGACATCAAATTGTAGACGGTCTTGTGTTGTTGCCCGAATCTGGATGCCCCCTTAGGATTAGAAATTCCTAGATCAAAACAAGCTATGAATGCCGCAACAGATGCTGCGAACTAAAAGGCGAACTGCCAGAAAAAATACGATTACAGGATTGACTGATGGACCAAGAACAAAAATGAAACCTCGTCATCCTGGGTTCGGACTTAGTTATCTATTTGGATAACTGGGCACAATTTATGTTATGTTTTGCATGTTTGTGTTTTGTGCATTTGTAATGTTCCATTTTAATTTGCGTATCTAAGTTCCCAGACGTGGGGCCCGATACGGAAAATAAAATGTGCATTTGTAAGGTTCCAATGTATTCGTTATATTTTACTTTTCGTATCCCACTAGCTTCAAAATATGGGGCTCGATGCGGATAATAAAATGCGCATTTGTAGGGTTCTTTTAGCAGTTGTCTACATTGTGGTACCCATCGGGAGCACAATGCATTTGTAGTGTTTCGCAAAACTTTTTTTCCGTTACAAGAATCCTTTGGAAAACTCTACAATTACGTCTAGAAGGTTTCATTTTGGAATTTCGCCTGTGGTTCCTGCAGAAATATCACCTGGGATTCCTTTAGAGATTCTCCCTGGAATTATTTCTGATATATCTCTACATTTTTTTTACAGAAGTATTTTGAGGGAATACTGAATTAAATGTTGAAGAAGTTTCTGAAAAAAATCTTCGAGAATCCGAGAAAAAAATGCAAACAAAGGTGCTGGAGGAAATCTTGAAAAAATCTCAATAAAAATCTGAAAGGATTCCTGGAGGATGATTTGGAACAAACCCTGCAAGAGCTCCTGGAGGAATTCATGAAAAAATTTCTTGCAAAATGTCTGAAAGGTATTAGTGGATAAAAAGCCATTAAGCAATTCCCCTAGAGGAATTTTTGGAACAAATTTCAATCAAATGGGAGAATTCTTTAAGCAATCACCAAAAGAAATTTAATAAAATAAAAATGTTTAAGGAATCTTTTAAGCAATGCTATTTAAACAAGAGAATGATGTGCAGTAATTATAAGAATAATTTTTTGAGAAATTCCTGAAGAAACTCCAAGAAATTAATACTGAAGCGATTTTTAAAGGAGCTCCTGAAAGAATCTCTGAACGATCCCCGGAAAATTTCTGAAAGAATCCCTGAAGAACGGTTTCTATAAATCCCAAGAGAAGTTTACGATCCAACCCCTGAAGGAACTTCCTGTAGAATCTGTTTAGAATTTTATGGAGGAATTTCTGAAGAAACGCTTAAAACAATCCCTGGAGGAATTCCGGAAGAGAACCCAAAGATAATATATTGAGAAAATCATTTAAGGAACCTCTCGAGGAACTCCAACAAAAAATCATAAATCTGAATATCCCAAAGCATAGAAGAAATTCTGTTCTAAACAATTATTGTCCTAATTAGGAAAAATCCAAACAATGTGAATAAGGTTCAATTTCAAAATAATTTCCTTAAGGGGCTGTTCATAAACCACGTGGTCATTTTTTTGGGACTTCTCAACCCCCCCCCCCCCCCGCGTGGTCATTAGACCATACAAAATTTTTTATTCGTCCTTACAAAATGGTCATTGGCCGAACCCCCCGCCCCCAAGTCCACGTGGTTTATGGACAGCCCCTAAGGGCATGCAAGTAAATAAGGCGCTGGATCTTGAAAACCTTGAGTGAGTAACCAGCTCTGATTTTGCCATGCCAACACTACTGGTTTAAAATGAATTCTACAAAAGAACATCCTTCGAAGAGACGACTTTGTGAATTTCTACTTAGAGGAGTTTTTTTTTTTAATAAAAGATTCTCACAAAAATCGATAGCAAAATTCTTGTCAAGTAGGAGAAAATAGTTCTTTGAGTACAGAAAGAAAATTATTCAGTATTGACGTTACTTTTAAACTAATAGGAGCAATTCACAAATACATAATTAATAATCTTCACCCGACAGATCAACATTGACGACTTGCGTTTTCATCGCCGACAAAGGGTTCCATGACGAACCTCAATGATAAATAGTTGACCACCAACGTTTCTGTCGCCCTCTTTGTTCCTTGGAAACGAGCGACAAGATGACACTCTGCTCTGGATCCCGAGGTAGAGAAGTTTAAAATTTTAATTGACAACGAGCGCCACCTAGCAACGAAATCACTAACCTGATGTTGAATTACCAGATAGGTTTTGACATCCCGAAGAACTTTGCTGAAGACTACACTTTTCTATCTGCTATGGATCCCCAGATAGAGAAGTTTGAAATTTTACTTGATAACTAGCGCCACCTAGCGGCGAAATCACCAACTAATTGGTGAATCACCAGATAGCTCTCGACTTCTTGAAAAACTTTGCCGAAGACGAAACTTTTTATCTGCTCTAGATCCCAACAAAGAGAAGTTTTAAACTTTACTTGGCGATTAGCGCCACCTAGCGACGAAATCACACACTAATTGGTGAATCACCAGATTGTTCTTGACCTACTGAACAACTTTGCCGAAGACAGCATTGTCCAAATAAAGTAGATTTTGAGATATCGCATGTGATACCTTATGAGTGCTTCTACTGGCGAGTGTACATAGCAACCACTTTTACATAGCGCCTCTAGCGGTCAAATTGCCAACTTATTGGATGTTGGAATTGTGTGGTAGATCTATTCTAGTACTGCAACTTTGCCAAAGATAGTATGGTGCTATCTTGTGATACGCCAGAGATATTCGCTCACACCCCCAATTAGGCGAAATCCCATGAGCTTTGGGATTCCTACAACACGGATTCCTACTGCACCGCCGAACCAACCGTGTAGTAGGAGTCTAGACTATTATCTAGATTATCGAGATTATTATCTAGGTATTACTTTGCCCATCACGTATACTTGAGTGCTGATTGCACTACGCATACAAGATCAAAGATTTCGGCTTGAAAAACGGTGCAGTGTCTACTAAGTAAAGTAAGACTTATGTAGCCTTAGCTCACGAAAGTGGATACCAGCTCCAGCTCGATCTTCGAGAAGGGAGCCATCCGTGTAACAAACGATGCCGTCCGAAATACTTCGCTGCTTCAGATTATCAGATATTTCCTCTAGCAAATCTAGGGCAAACCTAGGCGGTAAGTGCATGAAAGTGCAAGTAAGCTGATTGGATAGGGCATGGAAAAATTTGAATGAAATAGATAAAAAAATAGATAGGGTAAGTGTACCAATTATGGCTATAGTACCAATTATTCGCCATAGTTGATTTTCACCCTTTAACGATGTAAATCAACAATAAAAAAAATGTGAACAACAGATCATGTTCACACAAGATGGTTGCACTCATTTAAACTCCACATTTTGTTAACATTATGGTAGAAATAATTCATTTTCCTTAAAATTCCGGCTTCTTTCATTTTCATTTTCATTTTGCAGCATTTGGTGGGGCAATGAGAGCGCAAGTCAGTCCAAAGCCGATGATAAGGAGGGGTAATGGCTGAATAGTCTTTGCTGACCACATAAACGCCATGGGATAGGAAAAGGGTATTTTGGTGTGGGATTAGGGTGTTGGTACAGACTTGACAATATCAATGCTATACAGATGCAAAATAATGTTAAGGCTCAATAGTGAATCGCATACTTTCCAAAACTAAAAAAACAAAAATCCACAAAATGCCAAGCAAGTCATAGAAAGAAAAAGCGCCCGATTGTTTATTTTGTCAATTATAACAAACGGAAACTTCCGCCTTCTCCGACTCATCAGTCACCCGGAAAACATGTTCCTTCAGTTCTGGAAAATATATTATCCCCAATTAAGCCCTTAATCGAATTGTCCGCGTGGTCTTGTAGTACCCCTGCTAGGTAAGAACCAGTCATTGCCATACATATTAAATGCTAGACATGACCCCATGGATAGCATTTGCATATGTAAAAGCTTTGCTGATGTGACTTTCCTATTAGGCAATTCTCTCATCACATGTTTATCTTCAAAACCTTGTCAAGCTTAGAAAAATGGAGTTAATGAACAGTACATTACAAGGTTCGAATTCCCATAGAATGAGATCATTCTTTCGCACTACAACACCATAGGAGATAATATCACATAGGCTGATTACAGTACAAATGCGAAAAATCTCCATTTCCCCCTATCCGCAACCCGGGGACGCGCCCTGTTGGATTTCGAAAGCCTCGGAGAATATTACAAACCTTCAATGGCATTCCCATACACTAACCCACATTGTCCATTCAGGGGTCTGACTGGGCCTATTACCCTCCCTCAGTTTGTAATATTCTCACCAACTTGGAATTATATTTTCCCGGCACATAAAAGACTTCGACAAATGTTCGATATACTATGCAGCATCATGTCAGTATAACAATATCAGATGACTTGAAGATCTGATTTTTACAGAATTGTTTTCCATTGATTATACATTCAGCTATTCCAATCATTACTGCAAAGCACATCGACTACATGCCTGAAATCAAAGCTTCCTGGAAGATATAATCCAAGCCCAGGGCTTAAAATTCCGGCTTCTTGCACCCTTTTTCGCCATAGTGTACCAATTATGGCTAACTCCATAAGAAATGCATGCAAATAGTGCGAAAAGGAACCGAAGTTAAAAAATGTAGCCATAACTGGTACAGGGTTCCTATCATTAGCACACGCTGTAATAAATACTAAAAGTAGTTTTGACTCAATTTCTATATTTTTCCTGTAAAGTATGGAAACTAAACTATGTTTTAACTTATTGATGACATTCGTTGGTCTTCTTGTTATTTTTGTACAAATAGTTTTCCTTATGTAGTGCCATAATTGGTACAGGCACCCTATAGACAATTATTTGATTAAATCTTCAAGAAATACACTCTTGCATTTAAAATATGCATTTGAAGTATTAAAATCAATCCAAAACAGCCCCAATCAATGCACGCATTCAGTTATACTTCCTTCTTTTCAATGATCGTTGAAGTAAACTTTACGGTTACGCGATTCTCACGGGAAATCAGTTTAATGGGTTTGCTCCAAGCAGCTCGAAACGTTTCTTTAATCCCTTTCACATACCCAATGAAATGAAAATTATATCATAGCTTGTAAGTGGATAAATGCATATTTTTTTTGTATTATTTGCTTTACATTATTCGTTGATGATGCTTCGGCACAATCTACCATTGATGATTCGGAAACACCAACCGGAAAGACCCGACCTGTACACTTTCCCGAATGCTACAGGTTGAGTAGATTCCTGTGGCGCGGTCGAAAATAAAGTCAAAAGTCCTCTCGACTCGAACATGGTGCATCATGGTGCAGTACCGCCACCCCCGTTATGCAGGCTAAATTCTTTCTTTTTTTGAAGTGAAAAATTAACGAAGGGTAAATTGCTACTAATTAGCACCACACGGAACATCAGCCGGGTAGGCAGCCGTTGCGTTGCTCGGATAATCTACGAATAATAGCATCAAATTTTCCACTTACAAAGATGAGTGCGCGAGTATGCCGCGGCGGAGTGCACTCGAGAGAACTTGGTCCGCACTATTCCTAAAGGCGGCGTCCACGTTGAGTGCGCTGGCGCTGCTGAACTCATTCAAAAGTCAACCGCGAACAAAGCAAGTACATGGACTCGGGGAGGACACAGGGTGCCTTAACTGAAGTTGTGTTTTGAACAAAATTTGCTTGTTTATTTGAATTGCATGGTAGCTTAGTGAGGTCTATCAGATGCACTTAACATGGGGCATAATTCTAAGAAGGCAAGGCTCGCTATCGCAGCCATTTTTTTCTAAAGGGAAAATAAAAAAAAAAACATTGGGGTCAAATCAGTCAGGATCTCTTTGAGAAGCGTTTGTGGTGTGATAAGCACATCATCGTCATATCATAATCAATTTTGCCTTCATACTTACACAACCTGTCCATGCTACCACTATTTATGGCAACAAACTCTCTTCATCTAATACAGCTCGGAACAGATCTGAAAGAAATCGTTCCAGTAAGTACTTCTCAGAGGCGGAATGTCCGCTACGAAGTTGCAACGTTTCAATTCATTTCTGCACTTTTTTTTCTCTCAAGTGCGTCTGGGGCCGGGGCGGCTGCCTTGTTTCTATTGCGGAAGCCTTACATATTGCGTTTAGATTTTTTTTTATTTTTCTTTTATGAAAATGTGGAAGGAAAATGTGGAATGTCTCCTTTTTCATAATGCTAGAACCCAGCACTTGACATATGCGCCTGGGCAGGGCCGTGCACAGAAAAGACGTAAAGGGAGGGGTTTTTGGCATTTTCGGTAAAAGGCGGAGGGCGCCTAGTATATGAAACTTTGGTAAGGGGGGGGGGGGGGTTAACATCAACCCCCCCCCCCCCCCCCCCCCCCTTGCGCACGGGCTTGTGCCTGGGTCATGCGGGTGTTTAAGTGGCTTATGAATGCCTTTCCTGCAGTAGAAGAAAAGGTAACGGAAAGCAAATTAACGCTCGTTTGTTCTTGGTTGTTATTGTGTAACTGCAATTTTGAAGAGAAATATGCTTTTCAAAAAGATAATTAGGGTGCAATTTAGTTTTGTTATGCAGAGTATGTTATAATAAGACACTTTTTTATAATTTTTATTTGCAACTCATTCAAATACTACATTTATCACCATAAAACTAAAGACTGAGCTCGAAAAAGGTGAGCCACACAAAATAATGTTTATATATTGATTGCGTGCACAAAAATAACTGTTTTTGAGTGTGAATATATATGTAGTTATTAGTAATAACTTATTACCATAGAAATTTCATCAAAATCGGTTAAGTAATGGCGCATATATTGTCGATACAATAAATGTGATTTTGGAAACTTTGGCCATCCATTTTAAACATTGTTTAGGCTAACTTTTATTTAGCTCATCAAAACGTCTGAAAATTCTCCAAGGCATAATAAGTGGTGAAATTAACATTATAAATCGGTAAAGTACTTTTTTAAACATTCAATCAAAAAAACAGGGTTTTCATATTTTGGGACAAGAACAAGAACAATTTTGTGAACAACCGATCACGGTCACAAAAGATGTTTGCACTCATTTAATGTGGAATTTCGCTCAAATTATAGTAGAAATAAATCATTTTCCTTAAAATTTCGGCTTCCTTGCACCCTTTTTCGCCATAATGTACCAGTTATGGCTAGTCCCATAAGGAATGCATGCAAATAGTGCGAAAAGGAACCAAAGTTAAAAAAGTGTATGTTGAAGTTCCATTGGTAAAATTTTGAGCGAGATTGAATAAGTTTTCTGAAAGTTATAGAACTTTTAATAAAGCTTGATGGTTTATTAAACAAAATTTCAATACTCTATATCTCAAAGAATAATGAATGAAATATTTTCAAACTTTTTTGA
The DNA here is from genome assembly GCF_035046485.1 of Aedes albopictus. Classification (NCBI taxonomy): domain Eukaryota; kingdom Metazoa; phylum Arthropoda; class Insecta; order Diptera; family Culicidae; genus Aedes; species Aedes albopictus. Next base: position 508,387,331 of record NC_085137.1, on the reverse strand, counting down.
GGGAACACTAACACATGAACATTTATTACGCAATCCTGTTAGGGTTAATTTGTTCACTACAAAAAATATAAAAAATCTTCAAATGTAGTTATAAATGTACCATATTTTGCACATATAATCTGCCAAACGTTTTCTTCTAATAAGAGTGCATTGATTGAACGAAAAATGCAAAGGACCTACTCTGCATGTAGTTCAGTAGGTCCTGTTTAAAAACATTACAGTAGGAAAGTTTTAAGAAGTTGAAAACACTTGGCACTTTAATTGATCAAAATATGATACATTTCCAAATGACACTCTGAACATATACAAATGTTTCATATTTTTTGTAGTGAATATAAAAACTCAAACGAAGCTGCATATAAAAGCTGTAGGTATAAGCTGTAACACAACAAAAAATTGAAAACGTTCCATAAAGTACATATTGGGATATGATGTTTTAAACATTTGTTCAAAAATCTTATAAGATTTACTAAAAGTTCTATTACTTTCAGAAAACTTATTCGATCTCACTCAAAATTTTACCAATGGAGCCTTAATATATTATTTATGATTGGTCAAAATTTCAGCATTTTTTATTTACGTGTAAAAAAATTATGAACATTTGAATGAAAAATTAATTTGACGAAAAAAATGCTGTACGGACAAATGTTTGATACACTGTATATATGAGTATGAACAGTTCCTCCAGGAAATTTTCCATCGCTTGCTGCAGTGACTTCATCTTGAATTCTTCCAGATATTTGTCCTGGAATATATTTAAAGGTTCCTTTAGTGATTGTTTCATTGCTGTTTGCGAGGTTTCTTTCAGGAATTTCTCCAGAGATCAAGGTATTTCTACAGATATTCCTTCCAGAATACCATCCGTGAATCTTTCAATGATTCGTCCAGAAATTACTGCAGGCATGAATTTCTTCAAAATTTTATCCAGGGATTCCTACAGAAATTCATCCAGGAATTTGCTAAGAAGCTCTCGTGAGAATCCCTAAGTAATTCGTCATGGAATTACTTCCGGGATTCATCATGGGGTTTCTTTTTCAAATTTCTCAAAGAATCCTCCAGGGATTCACCTGGTAATTTCTTCTGTGTTTTTTTTTTTCAGGAACAAATTCTAGGATTATTTTGAAAATGCCTCCGAGAACTCTTCTTGGGATCCCTTCAGGAATTCCTCCTGGAATTCTTCCAGAAACTCCTCCAGGAATTAATCTAAGACTTCCTCCAGGAACTGTTTAGAGATTCCTCTTCGGATTGCTTTCAAGCTTCCTCCTGGGGTTTCTTCAGGAACTCCTCCAGAGATTCCTTCAGGAACTGCTACAGGGATTGCTCCCACAGTTGCTCTGCGTTCTCTTTTTGGGATTCCTTCAAGATTTTCTTTGGAATTTCAGCGGTTTCTTCAGAAACTCCGTTTAGAATTCCCTCAGAAATTGATCCTTGGATTTCTTCAGGAATTCTCCCTGGGATTCCTCCTAAAATTCCTCTAGGGATTCCGCCAGGAATTCCTTCAGGACTCCCCTGGGAATTCCTACATGGATTCCTTTAAAAATTCTTACAGGGATTCGTCCGGGAATTCGTCTAGCAATTTCTCTAGATAATCCTCTAGAAATTCCTCCACAGATTCCTACAGGTGTTCCTCTTGAGATACCTCAAGGAATTCCTCTAGAGATTCCTTCAGAAATTCCTCCTGAAAGTGCTTCAGTATTTCTTCGGGGAGATCATCCAGGAATTCCTCCAGGGATTCCCCATGGAATGTGTACAGGGATTCCCCCAGAAATTCCTCCAGAGATTTCTCAGGGAATTTCTCCAGGGGTTCTGCCAGGCACCCCTACGGCAATTTCTCCAGAAATTTCTTCAAAAAATCAGCCAGGGATTCCTTCAGAAATGCCCCCAGGAATTCCTTCCGGAATTTATCCAGGAATTATTTCGGGCATTCCTGCAGGATTTCATCATGGCATTCCTCCAGGGACTCCTCCGGAAATTCTTCCAGAAATGGATCCAGGAATTCCATCGGAAATTCCTACAGCAATTCTTCCAGGAATTTTTCCAGGAAATCCTCGATGAATTCCTTCAGAAACATTTTCAGGAATTTATTCAGGGATTTCTCTAGGATTTTTCCCAGGGAGTCCTCCAGGAATTCCTCTGGGAACTTCTCTAGGAATTTCTCTAGGAATTACTTCAGAAATTTCTCCAGGGATTCCACTTAGGATTCTTCCAGAGATTCCTCCAGAAATTCCTCCAAGAATTCCTCCAGAAATAAGGACTGTTCAATTTATAAAACGGACAACTTTACAAGGCTGTAAAAAGAAGACGCGTAGTTCAAATTTAACCACCCTTGCTGCGTTGTTCAGTACATCATCTGTCATTACAGTGATCATTTTTGAATCGAATAAAAATAGTTTTATTTTATAGAAAATCGGCCAGGTGTTAAATAAGGTGAATTTTTCGATTGCTGAAAATTGGAAATATATATAAAATTACTGTTCACATATGGTATATCGTTTTTAATACCAGAAAAGTATGTGCCATGCTGCAGCAGCATGAGAAATAAACATTCTGGCAAAATTTAAACTCAATCGGAAAATTAAGTGTTGAGACATTAAAGTCTCAAGTAAGATTCGATTTTTTCAATAAAATTCAATTGTAAAGCAAAACGGGCATGAAAATATTAAATAATCAATTTTTTTATGCATCCAGTCGAAAGTGGGAATAATGTGGTTTTAAATGCAGAAAACTGCTTCTTAATAGCATTGCTGGTTTGGTTATTGTGCGCTATTGCAGACACAGTAATCAAAACGGTTTCGTTCTTTGAAGGTTCTTACAAATAAAAATGCAACCTAATGCAAATTTTGCATAACAATAATGTAGGAAATGGAAACTTTGCATCCGATTATTATTAAATAAGGTGTACAATAACATGGGACCAACTTTGCTGAAAAAAAAAAAATAATAACAAGATTCGCTAGAGTCGAAAATCTGCATCAATGGAGCAAAAAGTATGAAATTTTTTAATATGGCCATCTTTATGGACTAAATTTTTGATGAAAAATGCAATTACAAGAAAAATTTTCTTCTGTATCATTCATAGAGCAATATTCTAATACTCTGGACAAATTTTTAGCCGAATCCGTGATGTTATTGCAGCACAGGACTTAAATAAACATTTTTTCATAATTTATATGAAAATAAGGTAACTCACTATATCAAGCCGGAGACTGCTTGGTGCATTATTACTGATCAACTATTAAGCTTTACCTTTAGTAGAATAGTATAAGATTCCAATACATTGAAAACTTCATGAAAATGTGCATATTAAGTATGTGGAAAGTTATGTCGAATTTTGAGAAATGGGTTTTATTGATGTTTTACGAAAACCGCTTCAGTTACACAATAAAGAACATTTTGTTTAATGTTATATTTTTCCTACATTTGAGGATAGCTATAGAAAGTTATGCAAAAAAAAAACTGATAATGATTTTATTCAAAAATAAAAAAGGTATCGCACAAGCAAGTTGTCCGTTTTATAAATTGAACAGTCCTTAGTCCTCGGGGAATTCCCCTAGGATTTTTTTTTCAGAAATTTCTCCAGGAATTCCTCCCAGAATTCCTCTAGAGATTCCAAAGATTCATTCAGGGATTTCTTCAACAATTCCTCTAGGGATTTCTCTAGGAGTTCCACCTGGGATTCCGCCAGGAATTTGTCCTGAAGATCCCCATGCATTGCCAGGCATTGCCAAAAAGTCCTCCAGGAGTTCTTCCAAGAATTTTTCCAGAAATTTCTCTAAGGATTCTTCCAGGAATTTCTTAAGATGTTTCTTCTCCAAGGAATCCTTCCAGAATTCCTCTAGGGAATCCTCCAGCAGTTCATCCAGGGATTCCTTCAAGATTTCTTCCAGAAGATGCTCCAGGCATTTATCCAAGAATTTCTCCAGGGAGTCCTCCAGGAAATTCTCCTGGAATTCCTCCAGGAATTCCTTCAGGTATTCCTGCAAGGATTCCTCCACGGATTCATCCAGAAATTTCTCCAGATGTTCGATGTACAATCTCAATTTTTGATGTTTAATTCATTCAGACAAATAAATCATCCCATGAAGTATTCGATTGAATCGGTGAATCGATTCTGCTGGTCGGATACGAAACGATTCACAAAAATCGATGCCTCAAAGTTGCCCAATGCTAGTTTGTTTGCCCGAGGTTCTGTTTCGACTGTACCTCCGCCACTACAATTTTGATGGAAATTTTATGGTATCACCTACACATAATGTACTACTCCTGGTCAAAAAATCGGCTATTTTTGTGCACGCAAACAAAAGTTGTACACTATTTTGTGTGTCTCACTTTTTTCGAGTCCATTCTTCAGGTGATAAATGGATTCACGAACTCTATACTGCATTAGAATAAAATAAGTGTAAGTAAAAAAATCCATAACTATTTTGAAAAAGGAATCACAAATTTTCTGAAACAAGGCTTGGAAAAACTGCAAGTTCTATAAAATATTCAATGAGTTCGTCGTATAATTTACTAAGGAGTAGTCCATAATTGACTCATGCAATAATGTAAATCATATCAATTCAGGACTGTTAAACACACTCATCAGCTTCGGCTGTAGATGATGATTAATTTCTTCGGATTCGTTCCCGTACGTCGCAGTAGCAGAACAAATTATAACGCACCAATCCAAGCTATAAATCTAACAAATTCAAATTGCAAATTTGCTTGGCGCCAACCTACCGAATCATTTCCAATATCGGAAACTTTTCCAATTAAGACCATTGTTAGTTGTTTTCTGAATTTTTACTTCCATTCTTTAATCCGGCTGCAAATCTTCTCCATAACTCATAATTTTCCCTGCACATACTAATCATCTGCGGAAAATCCTCATAGCCCGTAAGCTGACCGAAATCACTGGTCAAAAGCGGAAAGAAAGGAACAATTCGGCAAGCAAGACCGTTTTACGACTAAATATAAAACGATTTAGTTGTTACAAACGGCTGTTGCGGGCTCAACATTTCCCGTCCGCCCGGCCCTTTGCATAAGGTAGGTATTAAAAATTCCTCATCCTACAGCACTAGAGGGTTTTGCCCGGGATTTCCCGGGACAAAAATCCCGGGAAATCCCGGGATCTGAAAAATCCCGAATCCCGGGATATTTTTCTTAAATTCCCGGGATTTCCCGAAATTAGAAAACTGGCAAAAGTGTATTGTATTGAAACATAACAATTCACACAAGACGTTTTATCCAAGGTTTTTTCATCAATGTTTCCATTTTGCATTCGATTCTACAGGGCTGGTCCAGCGGCCATCTTTTTCTAAGAAAATCAATTTTTTTATGGGAATCCTTGTGAATATGCAACTGATTTGGTAGAATATCATAATGAGGATTCGAAGGATATATGCAATTTTTCTTGCAAAATTTATAGTTGCAGAATTTGTAGACGTTTTCCACTGAGCATGTCAAATATTTCCAAGTGGAACTTCTGCAATTTTTATTTAAGGTATCTGAAATACCTGTAGCCATTTTTGACAGACTTCTCAAGTAAATCTGATGCTGAAAGATACTAGATTTCTAGAGTACTACATTTTCAGAGGATTTTAAAGAAATCCAGTTAAAAAAATGTATTGATATTTACGTGAAATGAGAAATTTTAACAGAATTGTGGTGAAAAGTCGCTCACATAAATCACAGATTTTTGGGAGGCTTTCATCTAGAAAATTTGTGTAAACATCCTCAATGCGCTTCTGCTTTACCAACATCAAGCAGGCATACGATTGCAAAAATGGTTTAAATGGTCGATAAAATAATATCTGAAATACACTGCCTGTTCCAGTAGTGATGTAATTTTATAAAATTAGAATAAAAAGAAAGTAATAATTTCTTTCGAAAACAACAAGGAACATCTGGAGATTGCCAAAAGAAAAAAGACAATTACACCGTCTTCGGCCAGAGGCCGCACAGACTAAACATTACTAAAATTAGACAACGGACAACACATAAAACACTCAGTGGCCCAGTGGAGAATTTTCCGTTTGACGAAAAGTTTTCCCCGATTGGAGAGGGAAACGAACCCACATTCCGAGGCTTACTAGACACCTAAAAGACTGACGCCGCTAACCGCTCGGCCACGAAGTCCACAAAGATTGTATTTTTTCTAAATATATCGAAAACAAGACCAGTGAAACTTCGTGATAAATTTGTCAAAGTCAAAAAAAGAAACGTCTGAAGGTGGAAAGACATTTCTTATGAATTTCATTGAAGAAATTTTGTAAGAAGTTTTAAAAGATTCTTTGAAGAAATTATTTTAAAGGTATATCGAATAAATTTATTTTAAGAATTTTTTAAGCAAGCAATTTATCAAATCAATCCAAAGTTTTCCACCTCTCCTGGCAGAAAAAATCTCAAATTAAATCCCAGAAATAACATATGGAGAAAACACTTGGATCAATGAAATAATTTCCCCAGAAATCTTTGTTAATTAGTTCCTCTAGGAATAAAAATATAGTTTGAAATAAGTTAAAAAATCGACGACAACTTCAGTAGGAATTCCATCCAGAACTTTTTCATGTCTTACATGGTTAAAATGGGGCTATTTGTTTTTTTTTTTTGTGAAATTTCATCTTTTTCGCAAATTCGAATAAATAAAAAAAAATCAAAAAATATGTTTGGAAACGCATTTCATACAATTTTTCTTGGTTTTTGGAATATTTGGATTTATCCCGGGATCCCGGGAAATCCCGGGATTTAAAAATAAAAAATCCCGAATCCCGGGATTTTTTTCAGTCCGGGAAACAAGACCCTCTATACAGCACGTAGCCAACAGCCAACATCGCACGGTAGCTCCTCCAGTTGGGTTGACCAGACCATCGCAGAATTCCGCCCTCATCATTATCCCAAACCGAGCGAGTCCGGCCGGAGAAAAGCCCTGCCGAATGGAATTGTAATCCGGAAAATGAAATTCCACCCCTTCCACCATCACTTCCACCGAGTGGACCCCTTTGCCATCGCCGCCGCGAGTAGTAGGGGGGAAACGGGGGGAAGTCGTATAAAAGCTTTCATCTATTCACCGGCGAACACGAAATATAGACAGAAGTGCCATTTAACTAAACACACAAAACATAAATCAGGGAATTGCTTCTTCCGCTTTCTCGACTAGCCGTAGTACCTCGAGTGTAGTGTGAGTATCCGTGGTGGCGTTGGCCAACTTTTTCGTTTCAGCCAGCGAAGTGGCATTTGGCCAGTCAGCAAAAGATACACATTCAGCGGCGCTCGGAATGGCACAGGGACGACGAGGCTTGGACAACGGAAACTTTCCGTCCGGCTCATTTTCTGCTGCTACAGCCTCCTTCAGCTTGAATCTTCTGCAAGCGCCAGCGGCGGGCGGGGAAGAACAGCGAGAACTTAATCTAATACTCCATTTTATTTCATATTTATGTGAACCGCATAGTTTTCCGTGTCTCCGTGTCCAACCACCCTCCCACAGCTGGAGCTCGTCCAACGTAGTTCCATCCAGCTCTATCTAGCAATGTCTGGAAGTGACTACCGCCCACGTCGGTTGGTATCTGGAGCTATACTGCTTCGTTTCGTACCCAAAGCCAACTAACCGTCAGATCGAGACCAGAATGGATCATTATAGATTTAATAAAGGGCAAGGATAACCAACCACCGAATGAGAGAAAATATTGATTTCGCTCGGTTGAACAGAGGACACAACCCGATCGCCACTGCACTACTGGTCAGGGTTGAAGCAGTGTTGTTTAGTAATGACGATTTCGTTTTTAAACAAGTGCTCAAACTGAAGGGCCACTCCGTCACCAGAAATTCTAGGAAATCAAACGGTAACACCGACCTGAATCGCAAGCATGGCTGGCTATGTGGAGTGAACTAAAAAAAATGGCATTAATCACGTGAACACGGTTATCGATAAAGGGATGGAAGATTAGTTTGACGACTTTCGACACCAATGCTGGTTCACTGGTTCTGGTAGGATGTTTGAAACAACTTGTGGATGAATTCCTGAAGAAATTCCCTCACTTGTCTGAAAAAAAAAATAAGGATTACCGACATGACATTATTACGCATTTTTAAACAGAATTTGTGAATAAGTTTCGTAAGACTTTTGGTGAAAATGTAATGAAATTTATCACAAAACGTGCAGCGTAAATTCAGGAAAAGTATCTAAAGGAATTAAAAAAGGTGCATATAGTCGATGCGGAAAGCACACGGAAATCCAGCATGACCATGCTGAGGGTGACGGGTTCGATTCCCGGTTGAACCAGGAACTTTTCGTAATACAGATTTCTTGGACTTCTTCGGTTAAAGACTGCCACACCTCATACACATGCAAAATGGTCATTGGCAGAGGAAGCTATCAGTTAATAACGGTGGAAGTCCTCATAGAACTCTAAGCTGAGAAGCAGGCTTTGTCCCAGTTGGGACGTTACGCCAAAAAGAGAAGATCCAAGTGAATGATAGACAAATCTAGAGGAACTTGTTTAATGAAAAAAGATTCGGGTACAGCTTCTGCGAAAATGTCCAGAGAAAATGTAATACCTGAAATTTTCATCAATATTTTCACGGTGTTCATTTTGATAATTTTTTCATGGGTAAGAGGCTTGCTGGCATTCCAGAAAATGAAGATTTGCTGGCTTAAATCCAGCGATTCCGGATTCCATGAATAATCCTTTCGAAAGCAGACAATAAATGAGTTACATTATGTATTCCTTGGAGTGCTTCAAGGAGTTACTGGTAATACAGTCGAACCTCCATGAGTCGATGTTCCTTGACTCGATATCGACTCATGGAGGTAAATTTTTCCATACTGAAAAAAAAATTCTGGGATACTATGATGGTCCCCCAAAAAGCTTCCCAAAGGATTTTTTTCCACTACTCGATATTTCCTTGAGTCGATGGTCCCTTCAATATCGACTCATGGAGGTTTTACTGTATAATTTCTAATAGGAAGTCCCGTTGACCTTTGGATAGGTTGGAGGCTCAGAAAATATTGCATGAAATCGGTAGACGATCTCCATAGAGAAAACAGACGTACAGATGGATCGAGCAACCAATACAATGATGTGAGACACACAACACAAGATCACACCGTCGGCTAATACCAGTACACATGGATAAACAGCTGATCAGTAGAGGCGACAATCTGCACCGGCAGGTAGTACCCGTGAGCCAGCTAGGGATTTCCTAAATTCGACCGGAATGAATGGCCCAAACGTGTACCAGACGGCGTGACCCTTTTCAACCCGGCAGTTTTAAACTTGTACAACATTGTGTAACTTGTTGATTAGCGTATCGGGAGAGTATGTGTATTCAATGTAATTTGGCGATGATAAATAATTAATCAACGCAACTTGTCAGACTGCAAGCCAAAATTCTCTTGAAAAATCAACAATCATCCAGTCGAAACCTATAACACAGCGCCACATTTTTTTTTGTCTCAAGGGCAAACTTATGTGTCTCTGACAGATTTTGGGGCGCTGCATCCGAATCTGTGCTCAGATTTGCTCCAGCACGTCACAATTTTGAGCTATACCTTAATTTATAGGGCAAAATTTGCGATTTTGGGCTTTTTTGACTGCAAGCTATTAAGAATGGAAATATATTTTTTAAGCAATCAAAGGATAAATTGGTCAATTAACATCTGTATTAACGACTCATGCAAAATATTTCGTTTTACCAAATCAATTTTAATAGATTTAGTAGATTTAATTCGATTACGTTTTACTCATAACTACAAAAAAAGACAACAGGTTCATCCGAAGATGTAGAGTAAGGTGGGGCAAAAGTTCGACCTTAGTTGAAAATTCAACTTTTTTCAAGAAATCGAAGCAGATAAAAATAAATGAATACCGTGTGGTGATTCTACCATCCATGAGCTAAAAATTTGCTGAACAAAGTTACGCCAAATGTCTTTTCAATTTTGAGCTACAACACTTTTCATATGAGAGTGTCTAATTCGAACTCTTGCCCCACCACTGACCGAGCAACTATATTCTAACTTAACCGAAAAACTTAGATGATCAGTGCTGTTTTTGCCTAGTAAAATAAAATTCTCCTGCATCCTCCTATTTTTTTAATGTATGCAGGAATTCTTTCGGAATTTGGGAAGGAATTTCCACAGAAATTTCCGGATGAATTCCTCCAAGAATTTTTGAAGGTGTTCCTCAAGGATTTTTTGGAAGAATTCCTCACGAAAACTCCGAAGGAGTCCTCAAGGAATATTCTAAATATATTTCAAAGAAATTCCTCAAGGAATTCCCGAAGAATCTTCTAAAGGAAATCGTAGAAGAACTCCCGAAGGAATGTCTTATGGAATTTCTCAAGGACCTCTATAAATGAAGGAATTCCTCAAGAAATTTATGAAGAATTTGTCAAGGAACTTCCGGTGGAATTCCTCCAGGATTTTCGAAATAAATTCCTGAAATTATTTTTTAATTGATTCCTTTGAAAATTTCCGAATGCATTCCTCTAGCAACTTCCGAAGATATTCCTCCAGGAATTTCCGAAGGAATTCCTTCAGAAATTTTCAAAGAATTTTTCCGGTAATTCCGAAGGAATTCATTTAAGGATTTTTCGAAGTAATTTCTCCAAAAATTTTTTAGGGTATTCCTCAAGGAAAGGAATCTTAGTTTGATTGTAATTTTTGAAAGAATTCCCGGAGAAATTCTTAAAGTATTTTCTGGAGCTTCTCAAATGGATTTCTGGTGGAATTAAGAATGATATTTGTAAAGTATTATTGGGGAAATTCTCAAAAGAATGCATGGTGAAATTCGTAATAAAACTTCTGGAGAAATTATGGAAGAAATTTCTGACGGTATTCCCAACGGAATTATTGGAAGTTTTCCGAAGGTAATTTCTGCTGGAATTTCTACATTAAAATAACCTGGAAAAATATTAAAGAAATTTCTGGATAAAAAATTTATGACGGCATTTGTTAAGAAATTCCTGAAACAATATCTTGAGGAATTCCTCAGGATTATAATCATATATGATTCTTCCATTGAACCATTCCTGTTAATCACCCACATTTCATACTTCACTTTTATTTTTTTTAAATGATGAAGTATTTGAAATCCTTGTTACTGTAAAGTGGTTTTCAGTGTAAGGGTGCTCGCCCCTCCCTGGCCGAAAAGCTGGCTACGCCCTTGCCAGATACATCGCAATATGTTCAAAAAATAACATCATATGACAGTTATCCATCCGCCGTATATTTTTGTGACAGTAACTTAAAATAGTACTACATACAATGTAATGCGTATATCCTTATGCGACTCCTGGTTGTCTGGGGTATTTTATTGGTTTGGAAGTCCGGACCAAATGAGCGTGGTTCGTCCCGAGACTGCGACTCCACGCCCCAAGCAACCAAAAGTTCGGATTCTACTACAGTCGTTGACAAAAGTTAGTAATCGAATGCTGTTTTTCCATACAAAATGCTCTACTTTGTAACCTTGTTTCTCAGCGTAGAGTGGTCCAATTAAGCTGATTTTTTGATCACGATCTAAATAATATTTTAATAATAATAATAATTTAGTAAATATTATATGCATATAAGTTTGATGAAATTTCATTGCGTTCCAAATTGCAATCAAAAAGTTTCAGAGGGTGCTTCAAGGACAAAAGTAAGTAACCTAACAAAATCGAAAATTCCTTAGGTTACTTACTTTTGTCTACGTACCACCCTCTGAAGCTATTTTGCTCTCCTTCGGAATGAGATAAAACCCCGTCTAACTAAAATTCACGTTATTCGTGGATCTAGTCAAAAATTCAGCGGAATTGGATGAGCGTACTCCAAAGTTCACAATTGGTTCGAATCAAGCTCCATACATGCAAACTGAACTTATCGTGCAATAATGGGACGACCAGCACTCAAAAGTTTCAATAAAGTTTAGTATTTATCTTGAATGTGCACAGAAGTTCCTTTGGTACCTTGCTCCGAACTCCATTGCACGAAGTTCATTTAAGCGTTAACCGTATCATCAATTAACGGAAACCGAGCCTCGGGGGGAAAAAAATAAAATACATCGAGAGCAGAAAACACAAACATTGTGATGAGTTTATGTTTTCGCTCAAATATTTTGTAAATTCACTCCATAATTCACTCACACCTACCTTTATTGAAGAGTTCAATCGTTCTTCTATGATATATACTGACGAGCTGCGCCTGAACAAAGCTCGGAATTAAGATCACTTTTCTCGAACAGAAGCCACATTTAATTGATTACCACAGAGGTTCCCAAACTTTTTGCTATCGCGGCGCCCTTTAACATTTCCAAAAATGTCGCGGCGCACCAATGTTTTTAACAAAGTTTATTTTTTAATTTTGGGCAACTTTCACTTTACAGTGTGCAAGACAAAATCGTGAAACACTTCTCTAATATCATGTTTTCAGAATTCAATATTTGGAAAACTAACTATTTTTTTTAAATTAATTTCTCAAAGATAGTTTAAATATTCGTAAGATTTCAAAAATCATGTTGATTTTATCACAGAAGTTCCAAAAATAAGAAGAAACTCAGATGTAAAGGTAAAACAAGCTGCTGAATTTCAACAATTCAGCCTAAAATTATAAAGCGTTTGCAATAGTTAAAGAATTCTTATTGAATGAAAATGACTACACAGAACTTGACCAAAGCTTCAACTTTTTGCGGAAATTGCAAAGCAACACTTTTATTTATTTTGGAGAATTTCGGCAAACTGGGACACATGAAAAGATTGTAAAGACCTGCTGGTGGGCTTTGATTGAATTTATTTTCATAAATTTTAACTTAACTGTTTGGGCCTGGATTGGCCATATATAACCCCATTGATGAAACCGAGCATAACAAACTTATTCGAGTTCAACGATGTTGCGACAGTACTGATGAAACAGTCCGGTTCAAAAAGGTCAAAGTTAGCTCTTTACACTACCAGATCGGCAAACCTGCATGCTGCTAATCTGTTCCGAAGACCTTGTAATTATTCTGAAAAGAACGTAAATAATGTTCTTGAAATTAAAAACTTTGGACAAGTTAAAGTAAAATCAAAAGCTAAGCTGAAGAATTCTAAGCTAAGAATTCCAAAAACAATTTCAAAAACTTGAAATTTTAGAATGTGGTTTCAATTGATGTGTTCAAAAAGGATACCAGAATTCCTTTGGAATAATCGAAGAGTCAGGGAAGATTTAAAAAAAATGTGAGCGACACTAGTTTTACTAATAAAAAAAATAAAGGTGTTCCGCAGTACAAATAAAGAGTTTGTTTTTTTTTGTTTTGTCACAAAAGCCAAAATCCTGCGGCGCACCTGGGAAAGGTTCGCGGCGCACCAGGGCGCCGCGGCGCACAGTTTGGGAAGCACTGGATTACCACATCTTGCACAGGTTCCGTGCTTCGTTTCTCTGGATGCAACAACTGTCTCCTTGTCCTTCAGCACTCCTGTTCGGCACCACGGTTTCACCATTTAACACACTACTGCTAGTTTTCTTTACACTACCGAAAAAGGAAGAAATATATTATGAAGCTGCACCTGCACGAAGAAACCAAACGGAGAAGGTGCCTGAGAGAAATGTCAAATATTGAAGTACACTTGGAGTTCGGTTTATTTAAAGTGAACTTCTATGAGAATTTCATGTTGGACGATATTCTAGTAAAATTATGTGCTGTTACACAACACGTCTTTGGAGCAGTGGTAAGAAGCCTGATTCCAACGAAAGAAGCTCGAGTTTGATTCTTGATGTAAGTAGCATAGGTGATTTAGAAAATATTTCAAGCACTAAGAATATCGTGCTGGTGAAAATCGATTGAAAACTTGTGACTAAAAACTTTAAATATTTCTCTTCCAGCAGTGCTTCAACAAGTTCTTTTCAAGCTAAATAGCATTCTTTACAACCACATACAGGAACTTATTATTGTGAACTTAAGTTCGGTTAATTACTTAAAATGTTAGCTGCATAGTATGCTATTCATGAATCGTTCATTAGCTGGTTGACCCCAAAAATGCTCTTTTATCCGTACTTTTGGTTGGTTGGTTTGGTAGGTTAACATTGATGGTCAATTTCTAAACGAGCCTGTGCAGTGGACCTTGTGTTTCTCCGAGATAATCACTTGCCCTTCTTAAGTTTCAAATTTTAGGCTAAACAATATTGAAATGTTGTCAACTAGCTTACAGTTTGACCTATATGGTTTCGCTTTATGCGTATTCGCCATTGGCTTTTTGTTTTATTGATACCAATTGGTCTATCATCGATGTATTTTCTTTATGCTGTGATTGCGAAGAGTGCATCCCTGTCTAGTTTGGGTAGTGGCTACGGCTAGGATATCTCAGATCAGTTTTCAGCGTGTAAAAAAAGAACGAGTACAGTCTTTACTTTTGCAGATTTTTGCAAAATAGTGTAGCCCAAATGGCTCTTTTTCAAAAACATCCATTTCCGTAGAGTAACTTCTGTAAAGGTTACCTTGTGAACCCAGTTTTGCTTCTTTCATTATACATGAAATGGTAAATTCGTGTGTCGTGCGTCGAGCATGCTGTACTTCAGGATAACGTCAACAGTTGGTTGAACCTTTCCTTGCGGATGCTTTCAAGTAAGTTGTTGCATATGGGTCATTCCACACCAAGTGTACACACCGCGTGTTATCGACCATCACCAGTAAGCGTACAAGGTGTAATTATCCAGGCACCTAAACAACATTAAGATTGGCCAAAATGAGTAAGTGACATAGTATTGATAGTTGAGTAATTTGAACTGGCGGTTGGGTAAAAAGCACTTCTACTCTAAGTACTCTGTCTGTATGCGAGTTAACGGAGTAAACTGAAATCACTTTTGGGAACTTTCCTTTCCCCGTACAAGTTCAAAACAATGGATAAACAGAAAAAAAAATGAATAGCAACTTGTACGCTAAGGCATAACATGTCATCCAGAATGGTTTTTCGTAATTCTGAACTTATTTTTAGGATTTTTTGGCTTTTCAGTCCGATTTTGAGATCAAAAACAACCTTATGTTCTCTTACTCTGACGTTTCGATCCGTATCCGATACGAAACGTCGGAGTATGAGAACATAAGGTTGTTTTTGATCACACAATCGGACTGAAAAGCTAAAAAATCCTAAAAATACACCGCGACCAGTCTGAATCAATTTGCGTAATTCTGTACCATGAATAAAGTTCAGTGAGCATTTGAATTTACCACTGCCCTGTTCGAAGAATATAAAGTTGCACACAAAACGAAAACTATCAAGGTTCAGTGTTGCCAATAGTAATAAAATTGTATAAAAGGAATTTTTGATTCTTACTTGATAATTTGATTTGCTACAAAAGTTCTCATGTAGATTTTTACAATAAAATTAAAATGTCTGGCAACACTTTCGTCAACCTTAATGTTTACATAGGTAGAATTTCAATTGAAATAAGGATTATAATGCATAAATTTTAAACATTAGCAATTTATTGTTATCCATTCTAATAAATCCATAATTGATAAACTGGCAACACTGTCATATTATTATTTTTATTATTATTATTATTTTGTTTTCTATTCTCCTTGGTCTAAATCAGCTCAAATCACCTTTAAATTGCATCGAATAATGTTCTCTAAGCGAAACTTGTAAATTAGACTTATTTTATATATTAGAGAAAAACGGTTTTCAAGCTTAAAAACGCTGCACGCAGAAAAATAAATTATAAACACAATTAAATTCTAGTTCAAATCAACCAATAGCGACAAACTGATTTCTAGTTTAAACTGAACTGTTCTATTGTTTGATAATACAAATATTTTCATTTGTCGAAATTTTTGACAGTTTGTTAAAACAAACAGAGATATGGTATTTTCAACATGAAATAATGGATTGATTCAAACGACTGCACTTTTGCCACAAACAAACCCGTAATGTGATTGTGTTGGTGACGGCAGCAACTGACTGCGGCAGCTCGGAAATCTATTTTTAGACCGTCGGTAAGCGGAGGGGGGGGGGAGAACGACTAAAAAAAAGACAAAAAAGGCGAAACCGATCAACTTTTTGTGGATGGTGTCGTGAGTACCTGCGCGTTATACATCACGGCCAAAGTTGCACTTGGAAGTTGGCGTGATGGATTTGCTACACCTTCTTCATTGTGGCGATGTTGGGGTAAGCATTTTATAGCTGTGTGAGTGCTTTCGGACCATGTTTATGGTTTTTATTTTGTTGAAACAAATGAAATTTTTGACATTATATGAAATGATAGTAATCGGTTGTTTTTATCGATAAACGCTAAATGAAAACAATATATATTACTTTGGAATAAGTAAATTCTCAGTTTGAAAACCAACCATGCATTTTATTGTTTTAAACAAGCGCCATTTTTCTGCGTGTGTATCTCTGGAACGGCCAAAAAGACCTCGGGGAGTTATGCTTTTTCGATTGGAAAATGTCTGATAAACACGATGGAATCAAAATTTTTGAAATCAAAATATACTCATTCGACGAAAAATCGATTTTAAATTGAAAAATAACATGTTTGACAACACTGTATCGCAAAAATAATATTTTTTCCTGGATTCCTCCATCAATTTTCTTCAAAAAAACCGAAGTTCGCAAATGTGTATATGTTATAGTTTCAAAACTATAAATTAGGAAAAGGAAGGGAAAACTTGGATTTTTCTTGTATTGGCAAAGACGAGGGGTGCTGTCACGGGCCGAGGGGTGATCCGATCGGCACCAAAATTTGTATTTTTTCTTCCTCCATTTAAACAAACATTCCAACAAAATTTGGTCAAAATCCGTGATGGTCGATAACACGTTTCTACTTTTTTTCGGTCACTTCATATGGACCCATGTTGTTTTCATCATCTTTTGGCTGATTTTTTGCAGTGTTGCTATGAAAATTTCATCATCTGAAGTAACTCAAATATTAGTTTGAGAGGCTTCAGTGTGATGAAATACTAAGTAAATCTGCTTATGCAGAATTTGTCATGAGTTGACTGATTAACATGTGAGGGGGTAGAAGCAAAGGGGTGTAAGTGACAAAAACCCACTTTGAGTAGGTGAGGTTTAAAGTTTTTGAACAATTTTTCAGCCCACACAAACTGAATGGAGTTTCAAAATCGACATAAATTTCTCCGATTTATTGTATATCTTTAAATCATCGTAGAAACAATCTTAAAAAAGTTCCTAAGAGCTTGACATTTGAAGGAATTCATGATATGCTTAGCTCAAAATTGACAAAATGGTCACTTACACCCCTTTGCATCTGGGCCCCTCATGTGTCAAATGAGAAGTCTCCATTTGTTCTTCTTTGCTCATTTGAGTGTTCAATCAACTCGAACTTGAAATCTGTGCTACTGTACGCCAGTTTCACAACTTGGTGTGTATCAGTGGAGAACACTCAACGGCTACAGGTCTTCATAAATAGATTCATGAGGTAATTTGTGCGTGGGGCCTCACAATTGGATCTCCAACGCTTCATCGTCGATGTCATCAAAAGCTGATAGCGACAAATATTTGGGAGCGAAAGTGGAGGTGGGTCGGCAGGGGCGGAAACGAAATCTGCCTGCAAGCGTTTTGGATTGGAACCGCAGCCTCAACAAGGAAATAAAGGAAGTCGCCAGAAATTTGGCCTAACCACAGGCCAAGACGATGGCGGGCAATCGCTCAGGATAGAGATCTTCCAAGTCAAGTCGGCCCTCTGCACCACCATCAGGACTAAAAGGAAGTAAGTATAAAGAATGTTTAAATACAAATCCAATAGAATATTGAATATTACATTTTTAGTTGAAATTCTTCAAAATATTCCACCTGGTTCAAGCTGCAAATTTTGTTAAACAAACTTTTAAGTGATTTAGGGGAACTTTCGTGTTCTCGGCACTTTTGTTCTCTTCGTCATGGGTTTTTTTTTTTGAAACCTGTTGGTCTCAGAATTGGCCCCAAATCCTTCCCAACCATACTAAGTTATATGCCCATACCATACTAAGTTATATGCCCAAATTCGGCCCACAAAAACCCCCCATGACGAAGAGAACGAACCTTCCGATAATACCCTTCGTCACCCTATTATAAATTACAGAGCTCATAAAATAATTATTGTTGAGGATACATTGAAATGTTCCGAAAGGTACTTGTCCTACCAATTGCACGCTGCATTCCTCAGAAATAAAACCCAACATTTCATCCCTGTCGAACCAGATTGCGTCACCAGAAGGGATTTAATAACTCGTGATACATTTCTCATATTCCTCTCGGTGCTTCCTTCCCTCATGCTCCTCACATTACCCTAACTAACAACCAACAATAATCTTCTGGCACAAAACTACAATCCGTTCCTACTACAACTCCAAACGGCACAATCACTGACCAATCTGCTCTTCCCCGCGCTCCCTCACCACCAAATGAACCCAACACACCACACCTATCCCCGAAGACAGTGGATAACCAACGGACGGTGGCGGCGGCGGCGTAATCGCCTGTGAAGAACTTTATTATTAAACTTTATATTTTAATTTCTAATTTACCGTCCCTGATACCTAGCCATAGCATGGTAAATTGCATAAATAAATTGTTCCGTCCATGTTCGTCTATGTTAGGGCTGCTTCCAATACGGAACGGTGGTGGTGGAGCGGTGATAGAGTGGGAGCATAGTTTGGCCGGATGCAGTCAGATGGCGCGAGCTAGTAGTCGGTCGAATATCTTCCTCCCGCACCGTTTGTTTCTCAGACTGCTGGTTTGGGCGACAATTTTTAGTGAATTTTCCATGCTGGTGATGTGATTTTTAAGGAGGAAGGATCTGCCGGAATACGAAAAATTCCTTTTTACTTTGCGCATTCTGCTGGTTTGATTTATATCGCTTTGTAGCTGTCGACTGCGATAGTAGTGGTGCTTGTTAAGATAAATTTATATTTCATTTATTTGTTTTGTAGTTGTTTCCGGAGTGGTTTGTAGTCGGATGTTTAATGGAAATGCAGGGAAGTTAGAAATGGTACTGGTGTTTACTTTGGATATCTTGACTGATAGTAAAGACAATCTTATGTCGAAAATTCTCCTTGAAAAATGTTCAGGTTTCATATGGTTTCAGTCCTTCTACAGTTTCAGTTGCGAAAATTTAAGCAACAGCTTTAAAAATATCTGAAAAAAAATCTCAGATTCTGCTCACCCGATAGTATCGACACTTTTGTTCAAGCATTCATAAATTCTCATTTCTGTTAATGTTTACGATACGCAATAAACTAATTTCCAATTTTCGTTATCGTCTGCGGCACTTTCTTCGCTCTTTCGGTAATATCGTGGTGCAAAACTTGAGCAGTTTATTTTTTCCGGGCTGATATTCTACCCCCGTTTAGGTGTTTGGTTTGAATCACATCACAAAAGAAGCTTCGCAGTTTCAGAACGTTATTGGGGGTAATATGAAGTGGAGTTTCGTTTTTGTTTTCACGTTCCTTTATCGACGATAATGGAGACGGCGTCGAAATAACTATAAATAAATTTAGATTAATATTTTTTATCGGGAATGGGTTGGCACCCGACGGTGATTCTTTCAATGGGTGACTTTAAAACAACAAGCAAGCAAAGTTTAGCAATCAATGAAGAGTCGTTGACTCATTCAGCATTTAATGTATGATCAAATTCGGTTTCAAGGTAAAATTGCAGGAGTCACCCAATAAATTATCAAATGAGTTTGAGCTTGAGGTTGACTGACCGCCCATAGATTTTGCTCCAGTATCGCTGGATCAGCTGCACTTACACAAAGGAAGGCGTTGTGCGCGGTTCGTGCACTCTATAGCTGGGTTCGAGATTCGCAACTGCTAGTCGAACTCCAGTGAATTCCTAGAGGGCATTTCGGGGAATCCAGGAAGGGGTATGCATGCAAATAGTCCCGAATAAAGAGAAACTGTTGGAGCGAGTTTTGGGATTATCGTGGAGTCCACAGGGAGACAAGTTCACGTTCTCCATGAATTTCCGTGAGGATCCAATTCCGTACCTATCCGGCGCACGAAGGCCATCCAAAAGGGTTGCAGTGAGCTGTGTTGTGATCCAGATTGACCCGCTAGGGCGCTAGCACTTCATCTTCTTGGAAAAATACTAGTCCTGGATATCTGGCGCAGTGGCAATGATTGGGATCAATCTATCGACAACGAAAGCTACGAAAAATGGCAGCGATGAGTCGGACGCTTTCCGGAAATCGAGAAAGTTGAAATTCCACGGTATAATTTACGGCAGTCCAAGTCAAGGAAGTCTACAGTAGACTGGCCCAAATACAAAAATGCCGAAAAATTCCACGGGGCACCCTCTAGAATCGTGCCTTTGGATGAGAAGAGCAATCTGTGAAAATTTCAGCTCAATCGGTTTAAAACTGAGCTGGCGCAAATGAGTTGAAGGTTTGTATGGGATTTTCAGTCCAAATATATGGGAAATTGGATGACCTCCAGTCTCGCATTCAGCACGCTGGTTGAAAGAGTTCTATTTGGCTCATAATTGAAAAAATAATAGTTGATACCCTAAGGAACAACTTTGTAGAAGACCATATAATGATAAAATTTAATTTAGTTGCGGTTTCAGCTAACAAATCAGGATGAGGACATCTTCCCCTGTTTACTCTCGGTTGTTACATGCAGCACGTGTTTGCTGTTCGAAACTTGCGCTCTACATCATAGGCGGCTATCTTGTCCTTTATTTCAATTGTTCACGCACGTGGGCGGGTATCGAAACAATGAAGAATTACCTAAGATGTAGCGCACAAGCTTCGACCGACAAACACGTGCTGCATGTAACAACCGAGAGTAAACGTTAGCTGAAACCGCAACTAAATTAGGTTTTATCATGATATGGTCTTCTACAAAGTTGTTCCTTAGGGTATCAACTACCATTCTTTCAATTCTGAGCTAAATCGAACTCTGGCGTACTGAGTGAGAGACTGTAGGTCATCCAATTTCCCATATATTTGGACTGAAAATCCCATACAAACCTTCAACTCATTTGCGCCAGCTCAGTTTTAAACCGATTGAGCTGAATCTTTCACAGATTGTTCTTCTCATCCAAAGGCACGATTCTAGAGGGTGCCCCGTGAATTTTTCCAACTTTTCTTTCTCGCCATACAAATGTGGGCCGGTCTAGTCTACAGCTTCACGTTCTAGTTAATGCCAGCAAGGACGCCCATTTTCGAGTACTGACGGATAAAGGTCCAATTTGTTCGTTGGTAATGGCAAGATCCAAGGAGGCGCCTACATTGCACTTCTACCCGATTTGCTTAAGGCGAAACTGGATCCATTTCCTCACTTTTTGGTTTTTGATTTCTTATTAAATAACGAAGCGATATTTTCAAAATCGGTTTTCGTGCACATGTAGACTATGGATCAGGGTATCTTCTGAATTTTTCACGCGAGAGAAAATGTTTTTCGTTTTTGCAGAAACCATTTTTGAACAAAATTGTGCATTGTGCAACAATGTGCACGAAAACCGATTTTGAAAATATCGCTTCGTTATTAAATAAAAAATCAAAAGCCAAAAAAAATGAGGAAATGCTTCCAGTTTCGCCTTAATGTTACGATTAACGAGAGTTACAGTTAAATAAAGGGTATCCACGATGAAATTGGCACACAGAAAATATTGTATAACTTTTGATTGCGTTCGTCAAAAAAGCTAATTTTTTGACTATGAATAGTATATTATGTGTAGCTAATACCATAAAATTTTCAATCAAATTGGTTGAGTATTGACGGAGATATCGTTGAAACAAGGGAATTTCCACTTGAGAATCTTGTGCAAACAAACATTTTGGAAAATATCACTTTTTTGCCGTTTCAACTCTGGTGCCAAAAATACTGAACCGATTTCAATGAGAACTTTTATGTACGTAAAGTATGTATGTACAAGTAATTTGTGAAAATTTCATTCAATTTGATCATACCGTTAAAAAGTTATAGCCATATACGTCGCACTATGTCACAATAAGCAGATGTGGTTTTTGGTATAGTGAAATTCAAACTGCTCTTACTTTGAAAGTACTCAACAAAAATGGCTGAAATTTTCACTGTGAACAGTTTAACACAACAATTTTACACTGTCAAAGTTTTATAAAAATCAGGACAGTGCTACCAGTTCTACAGTCAAAATAGTGCACGCGGAACTAAAAATGGTCAAAAAGTACCTAAAATTTACCTTGAAGCGATTTGAGCTTTGGATATTTACTAGAAAAAGTACTGAACCGATTTCGATCAAATTTTTACCACTTAATTGATACTATGTTAAGAATATCGAATGAAATTTTCAAACGTTTTGATCAGGTTATAGCCTAAGCAGTTCTTTGAAATGGGTGCCCACATTTTCTAAAATCTCATTTTATGATATCGTCAGTATCTACGCCAATACTCAACCGATTTTAATGAAAATTGTATGGTATTAGCTACACATAATATACAATTCATGGCTATTTTGACGAACGCATTCAAAAGTTATATAATATTTTCTGTGTGCCAATTTCATAGTGGACACCCTTTAGCATTTTGATTGATCTGCGAACATCGATTATTGTGTGCAGTCAGAGTGGACCAAATACTTATTAAACGAGTCTCTTATTAAACGAATTCCTATTAAACGGATTCCTACTAAACGAACTCCTACTAGACAGGGGTGAGCGTTATAGGAGACTAAAAGCTTATGGGATTTCGGAATTTTGGGGTTGTGGCTTATTATCTCGGGTGTGTTAAGAGATAGCGCAATACTTGCTTCGGCAAAGTTTTAGGGCTTGAACAGATCTACCATTTTGAATGTTGGTTCATATGATTAGTTGGAAACTTGGCCGCTAGAGGCACCATCAACAGTTTGCTGCTAAATTACATTACGGGAACCATATCAGGGACCCTGATGATTTGGAAGGATAGTGGGTTTTTGGGTTTTTGGGTACGTCAATTACTTACAGATGATGAGTTGCGAAGTTCGAAATTCCTCCACTGGGCGGCGCTATTACGCATGTAAATTTTCAAAAACTCATATCTCAGAATCCCGATAACTTAGAAAGTTGGTGTCTTCGACTAAGTTGATCAGTATGACATAGACTTACATAAAAATGAACACTTGTTTCGTAACTCTGCCACTAGGCGGCACTAGTTAACATGCAAATTTTAGAAATCTCATAACTCAGAATCCAGATAACTTATAAAGTTGGTGTCTTCGGCAAAGTTAATCAGCATGACAGAGGCTTACATAAAAATGAACACTTGTTTCGCAATTGTGTCACTAGGCGGCGCTAGTGAACATGTAAGTTTTAGAAATCTCATAGCTCAGAATTTAGATAACTTTGAAAGTTGGTGTCTTCGACAATGTTGATCAGTATGACAGAGACTTGCATAAAACAAGACATTTGTTTCGCAGTTCTGCCACTAGCAGTTGCTAGTAAACATGCAAGCTTTAAAAATCTCATAGCTCAGATTTTAGATAACTTTGAAAGTTGGTGTCTTCGACAAAGTTGATCAGTATGACAGAGACTTGCATAAAACGGGACATTTGTTACGCAATTCTGCCACTAGGCGGCGCTAGTGAACATGCAAATTTAAGAATCTCATAGCTCAGAATCCTGATAACTTAGAAAGTTGGTGTCTTCGGCAAAGTTGATCAGTATGACAGACAAGGGCGTTTCAAGGGGTTGTTTCGGGGAATTTCAGGAGCATATTAAGGACGTTCCGTCAGGATTCATTGGTGTTTCAATGGGATTACAAAGATTTTATGGGCGTTTCCATACTATAAAGGGAATTTCAGAGGTATTTCAGAGAGTTTCAGGGGCGTTCCAAGGGGTTTAAGATTTTTTTTTTCAAATTGGTTATGATGGATTCAAAAGCGTTTTAATGGGATTACGGAGGTTTCAGGGGCGTTTCGTGGCATTTCGGGTAGGGTCATATTAGCGGCTGTTCATAAACCACGTAGACTTTTTGGGGGGAGGGGGTGGGGTTTCTGGCCAAAGTCTACGCTCCATACAAATTTCAAAATTCTTGTATGGACAAAAGTCTACGAGGGGGGAGGGGGGTCTGAGATGGCCAAATTTTGGTCTACGTGGTTTATGAACAGCCCCTTAGGAGGGTTTAAGGAACGTCTTGGGGTTTCAGAGGCATTTCAAATGGATTACGGGGATTTTAAGGGCATTTCAATGAGATTGTAGTGGTTTCAAGGCATTTGTGGGCCGTTTCAAGGGTTGTCGTGAAGAGGTCCTCTGAAATTTTCTGAAACGGCTTTGAAATCCCCCAAAAACAAGAACCCAATGTAATTTCGAAAGCATCGAAAACTCCTAAGTAACGCCTCTAAAACCCGCCAAAAATCTTATGAAGCTTGCTGAAGTGCCTCAGAAATCCCCTAGAAACCCCTCAGACTCCATATTATGCACCTGTAAACCTCTGAAACCATCGAAGACACCTCTGTAACGCCTTTAAAATCCACCAAAATTCCTCTGAAACTTCTTGAAATGCCCCCGAAATCACCTTATATCCTCGTTGGCCCAATGTAACGCACCTGACATGATCCGAAGTTTCGAAAACGCCTGCGTAACGCCTCTGAAACGCGCCAAAATATCTCTGGAAATTTCCTGAAATGTCTCCGAGAACGCCCCTAAAACCTGCTTCGAAAAGCAATGTCCCCGACCTGACCAAAATCTCCTTGACCACATAAGATTAATGTTTATATTTGTATTAATTATAGAATCCTTGAAAAATATGTTATATATATCGAAACGTCAGACATAGAAACAAATTGGTTTTTAATTTGTTAAGAGACTGCTACGCCGAAAACATATCACTGCCAGATTCCCTCAGCTGATACCATTCCCTCCAGATTATGCAAAATGGCGTTTACCTCGAACAATTTCTTTAGTGTTTAAGTGAACTTTAACCTTAATTTACTTACATTTACAGTTTCTTTCCTAATCCCTTTTTTTGTTAGTCCAGCGGCGATGGGCGATGATGATGCAGTCTTGAATGCACCATATATTTTAGCACTACAATGCTAAACCAACCTGAAAAAGAAAAGGGATTAGGAAAGAAACTATAAATGTAAGTAAGTTAAGGTTAAAGATCACTGAAACTTATATAAAAATAAAATTGCACTATAACCTCTTTTTATGCTTTTTCTGCTCTTTTAATGGGGCTGCATAAATTAAAAATGTGCATAAATCAAAAAGGCATATAAAGAAGGAAATTTTGTGCTTAAATTAAGTTTGGGCTTTAATGAGGGAATCTAGTTCGTGAGAACAGGTCTTACTCCTGGGCATTTAAGGTGGAGCTAAGGGGGTTTCCATAAAGTTCCAAGAGAGCCCAGAAAACGGGGTTCCAAGGGGCTTCAGGAGCGTTCCAGGGGGTTATATCAGGGGGTTTGAGGAGCCTTTTAAGGGCGTTATGTCAGGTTTTGTTGGCGTTTTAATGAGATTACGGGGAATTCAGGGGCATTTCAATAGTATTTAGGGGGTATCAGCGACGTTTAAAGGGGTTATAAGGGCAATTCAGGGAACCTCAGGAGCCTTTAAAGGGAGTTACAAGGGGTTTGAGACGCGTTTCAAGACATTTCAGAGAATTTCAGGGTGTTTCAGGAGCATTTTAAGGGCGTTCTTATATATAGATTTTAAGGGCGTTTGATAGCATTTCAGTGCATTTTCAGCGGTTTTCAGGTGCGTTTGAGGGGATTTATGGAGCCTATTAAAGGCGTCCAAAGGGGTTTCAGAGGCATTTCAAATTAATCATGGTGATTTCATGGGTGATTCAATGGGATTACGGAGGTTTCAGGGACGTTTCGAGGTATTTCAGATCATGGTCGTATCAGGGGGTTTCAAGAACACCTTTAAATCAAAGGGCATTCCAGAAGCGTTTCAAAGGATATTGTGATGGGGTCTGAAAATCATCCAAAACTTCCTGAAATGCCTCAAAGAGCCCCCAAAATCCCCCTAGGACCCCATGTAACGCAACTGAGACGCTCCGAAACCCCCGAAAACTCTTCCGTAACGCTTCCATAACGCCGCTGAATCCCGCCAAAAACGCTCTGAAACTTCCTAAAATGCCTCCAAAATCCCCCTGAAACCCCCTCATACCCCATGTAACGCATCTGATACCCTCTGAAACCCACTTGGACCCCATATAACGCACGTGAGACCCTCGGAAACCCCCGAAAACGTACCTGTAACGCTTCTGAATCCCGTCGAAAATGCTCTGAAACTCTCTGCAGTGCTTTCGAAAACCCCATCAGACCCTTGAAAACCCCCTGAGATCCTAGTACTCCACTGAAACCCCTTGGGACCTCCCTGGCTGCTGTTGCAATAGTTACCGTCATTATTAAATTTTCTGATGCACAATATTGGTTCTGAGTAGCTATCCATCTTTTTATGCAGGGCACAAAAAAACGGCATAAATTAAAAGTGCATACAAATAAAATGCATACATAGAGGTTTAAGTGTATTACAGTTACCAGTTAGCTCCTGTTACCAAAATACTGCTTCGGAAATTAGTTTCCTTGAGAACGGTCCGCAAAAACATACATATTTAGTGGTGAGTGCTGATGATTTTCTAATTTTAGTCATGAATGACGCCTGTTACGTCAGGTTGCAGATCAATGTAAGGAGTGGAAGGGAAGAGATGATTGCGTCTGCACATGTTCAATGTTCATGCTGGAATAGAACATAGAAAGATACAAAGTAGGAGGAAAGGGACTGGACAGGGATTGAACCTAAGATCTACTACATACGTTTCAGAAACGGAAGTTTGCAGACAACTAAGCCCGTCTACGTCGAGGCAATACTTTAATAGGTTGGAAAATACAATTAATACTCGAGCAATAAAATACAATTATAAAACTTATCGGATTGCTTGACCCTGGCTTTACCTTGCATTTTACAAATTTTGATGATTATATCTCCTCTCAAAATGCTAAAACCCCACCAACATTTTTTAGATTCCTGGATCGACCGGATGAGGGTCCTGTTACACACAAGCTAAATTTGTTATGGTAAAACATTTCTCAAATTTCGTCACATCATGCTATGGTAGAACCAACCGCAGGGAATGGCGCCAAAACAGTCATTGCAACACCGTCGGAAGTCCCACTCACGACGCTTCCCGAAAGCCGGTTACAACCCGCATCACTGGCAATCCCTGTCGGTAGTAACACACCTCCCTCCATCATCCGCATCGCACAGTAAACTCCTCCGAGTAATGGATAGTGCCCATCAAGAAAACTGACAGGTGAATGTGTACAGAGCCGGAATGTGCTAGACCTAGGCACGGGACGACGACGGCTAGAAGGCTACCTTTTACTAAATCCGATTCAAAGAGCCCCACCCGCCTTTCCCAACGACTTCTCGCGTCAGGATGGGAGTTTGCAGGTTGCAGAAATTCCTTCCTCAGGAAATAGCTGTGCCAGTGCCACGTCGCTACCATTCAGTATCAGGCAATAGGTTAGGTAGCCCTAGTAAAGTGAACAACCAACAACGCAGTCGCTCGCATCGGGTTGTTTGGTTAGGGCAGTGGTTGTCGAACGGCCAATAGTTAATTTGCTTCAGATTCCAATTTTAATTTATTAAAAAAAAATTCAGTTTGTGTTAAGTACAGGATTTGCCGGATCTGTCATCCGAAATGAACACTTACGTTGCTTAACTAGGTATTATTTTTCAAGTTTACCCCATTTGAAACCCACTGAACAATGCTACCCAGATATTGGCTAGCAAGCAACAACAACAATCAGCCGGGGGCACGTGTCAGAGTGAAAAGGATAAAATTGTTTGCCCCACCCACACACCAAACACAGGGTAAAGAGCAGCTCCAAATGCAGCAGCGAAATGCGCGGAGGGCGAAAGTGAATTGATGAAATTGTTGCACGCGGGCAAAACGTGATGGTTTTTCGCGATGGCAGTGGCAGCCAAAGCATAATCCGCGCGCAGTTCGGAACCTGGCAGAGAGGCTACAGTACCTACGAAAAACTAGAGGTGCATTTGGTGCTGCACAGGTAGCTACTACTCCGACATGTCGACATTGTTGGATGACTTCACTGGCGATGACGCCCTCCCCGGACGCGCACGGTAGAGTTGTAGTGTTTACTTGGAGCTGGTGAGAAAAAAATAACGGAACACCAGCATTTCTACATGAAATACGAAGGTTGTTGGGTAGCACGGAGGAGATGCGGTGAATGTTTAGGTGAAATAGTGACAAGTTTATTGAAATTCTTCGATTGAAAGGTGATTGATGGTTTCAACCCAGTTATTCTCGTTTGAAACCGTCGGTAGTTGCACTGTATTTGAAAGGTGTTAATACTGAAGAAATTGATTGCGCTGTAAATTGTAATAAGAAAACTTGATGATTTTCATCCATAAAGATATGGTTTCCATTTGTAATGACTGTCTTTAAGCCGTTTTTGCCTTTCTCGTACACTAAGTGTACTGGAAAGGCTATATGTTCACTCCAAAAATGACTTTTTGATAGAAGGCCCGGAGGGTCAAACCACATATACCAATCGACTCAGCTCGACGAATTGAGGTGATGTCTGTGTGTGTGTATGTGTGTATGTGTGTGTGTGTGCGTGCGTGTGTGTGTGTGTGTGTCTGTATGCGTGTGGACAAAAAACTCACATCACTTTTTGGCAGTAAACCTCAACCGATTTTAATGACCGACGGTTCATTCGACGCGGAATTTGGTCCTATTGTTTCCTATTGAAAATGGTTCGGGTCGGTCCAGCCGTTCCGGAGTTATGGCCATTTAGGTGTTCCGGACCAGTACCCTTGGAAGCGGCCATACATAAAAATGTAACAAACACATGCATGCGACACATCAAACTGCGCCATGTTCGATAACTTGATGAACAGTTAGCAAGAAAACAGTCTCAGACCATATCTGACCAGGTTGTGTTCCGGAACCGGTTCCTGGTGTCCCGCCGGAAGTAACCAAATATAAAAAAATGTAATCCATGCATGCAACATATCAAAGCGGGGCTTTTTTAATAACCTAATGAAAGCTGTCAAGAAAATAGTCTCAGACCATATCTGAACCGGTAGTGTTCCGAAACCGGTTTCGGATATCCCGCTGGAAGTGGCCAAATATAAAAGTAAACCAAATCCATGCATGCGACATATCAAAGCGCGGCTTTTATGATAAAGAAAGGTTGGCATTAAAAAAGACTTAGACCATATCTGGACCGGTAGTGTTTCAGAACCGGTTGCGGATGTCCCGCCGGAAGTGGCCGTATATAAAAGTGAACAAAACTTTTGCATGCGGCACATCAAATCACGACATTTCCGACAACTTGATGACCGCTCATCAAGGAAGTAGGCAAAGACCACATAAGGGACTGCCAGTAGTGCCGAAACTAGTTCCGAGTTTTCCTCCAAAAGCGGCTAAATATAAAATTGAACAAAACCCTGCATGCGAAACAGCAAAGCGCGGCTTTTTTGATAGCCTAATAAACTAAGCAAACAAATAGGCTCAGTCCAAACCCATGCATTGAGGTATCGTGGCTTTTTAGGTAACATGATGAACAGTTGCAACAGAAAATAGACGCAAGCCATATCAGTGTGTTACGGAACCGATTCCGGGTGTCCCGCCAGAAATTGTCAAATATAAAAGTAGAGAACCAATACATGCGACATATCAATGACTTATTTAGTAACAAGATAAACGGTTAGCCAGCAAATAATCACAGACCATATTTGGGAGAACTGCTGGTAGTGTTCCAGAACTGGTGATGAGACGAGTATCTCGCCGGAAGTGGTAAAATATAGAGGGAAACCAAACCAGAGTGGCGTTTTTGATAATCTGATGAACGGTCAACAGGAAAATAGTTTCAGGCCACATCTAGAACTAGTAATAGTATTTCGGAATTTGTTGCGGGTGTTCAATTGGAAGTGATCAAATAGAAGTGAACCAAAATCATGCATGCGTCACATAAAATCGTGTTTTTTTCAAAAATTTGCCAAACGGTTAGCAAGAAAATATTCTCAGATAACATTAATATTCGGCTTTTTAGGTAACCCGATGAACAGTTGACAAGAACATAGTCTCAGACCATATTTGAGATAACCGGAATCGGACCCGTTAATGATCGGACCCGCCAATGATAATACATAAAATATAGCCTAAAGTGTGCTAAAAAAACTTTGTCGAAGATCACAAAGTGATCTGTGATAGTAAATGAAGTCAATCTTCTTCATGCATTAGCTGACGCTCACCTCGCTGCCGTAGTGAATAGAATGGGGTCACAATGATCCCAATCAAGATCCCAATGCATTTTGCAATATTTTTTAGCTCTGTTTTGCTGTTGAACATAACATCGGAATATGTACCAACAATAAGTTTTCCAAATAGATGTTGGCTTTGTTAAAATTGTTGCTTTTCTATATAAAGGACTCAGGAACATTTTGGCTAACGTCGACGGAAAGATCATGAGTATTTATTTGACGAGAAAGGCACTATCACCACTAGGTGGATTAATCCGGGTGTTTTGTTAAGTATGCACTGGGTTATAGTATACTGCAAGTTCTACTTATTGAAAACTTGAGCTACACTCAGCCCTGGTAAAGGAGAAAGGTTGCAATAGCTGCTATTAATGGCCATCGTGTAAAGTAAAAAGGTATAAACCCCAATGCCAAGGTGTCATGCGACCCATCCTGAGGGTTGAATGGTTGAAGGAGCTTTAACCCTCCTAAGATGCTAAGCTAGGCGCACCACGATGACTTAGTGCACGTTCAGCGAGCCTGTCTGGGTCATATTTACCCCAACATCCTTGTAGGGTTAAATATGCTCAACCGCGAACGGAACCTAGGGTGCACCAGGGCAAATACTCCAGTAAGCCGCCCATACTCCACTACGGTGGACTCTGGTGCAGTGGACTTTAATTTCCCTAGCTACTTGTCGTGGGACCAAAAATGAGTACAAATAACAATAACAATTTCCTGGTTACCTATAGAAACTACAGAACAGTTTCCAATGCACTGCACGCTAAAAACCATTATCGCAAAATTGTGTTCTCTCGAACCAAACCCAAGTAACACCGAAAACATAATCCGAAATAGCAAAATATTTACTTTGTTCTACAGCAGTTGTTATGAAATTTATCGAAACATATTATGTCATGGATATGTCGTTTTCATGATACCTTAAACTTATACACAGTGATCTTCTAATTAGAAGTCCTATTAAAGAATATATTTTGTTTTCTCAAACAAACCTTGCATGTTGTTTTCGATTGTGTTGGGTATGTTCTATTTAAGTACACTTTGTTTGTTACCATACATGCTCAGTATGTTCTATATGTCATATTAGAGTAACATTTGCAGTTTCTTGTTAAAGACTTGTTTTCAATCATGTTTAGACAAACATAGTATGTTTCGTATGTTTATAATTAGTCGAATTTTGGTTTTCTGCAGAATGATAGAAAACATGTGTAACATAAACCAAATTCATTGTTTTGAACAGGGACATGCTACACTACCGATCATAGAAATGTAGAATCGATTTTTATTTCCTATGTAAAAAATATACTCCTAACAGAATCTTAGTTATGAATACCTATATAAAAAAATGACAGGAATATATGTTACCACAACATATATGATTATTCATAAGGGCCGATTTAACCGAGCATAATGCTCTTTGAGCGGCTTCAATGTATAAACTGTGATAATTATTCGATACTTGATATTTATTGTCTTTCCAAATCGTGTCTGATTTCAAACCGTTCAAATACCAAACCAAACATGAGAACCAATAACAACCATAACAAAATTATCCACAAAAACAATATCAAGCCAATTTTGAATCATATCCCAAAACATGTATCATGCCATGTCACAGAGTGCCATTCAATTTTATTTCTAAATTATTAAATATTTATCAAGTATTCTATTATGTTTCAATAATTTGTGATATGTATGGTTAAACTTGACAAATTCTTGAGAAAAATAAAGCATGTTTGAGTTTTTGTGTTAAAATAAGATGAATACTGTTTATTTATTTTGATGCAAAATTCTTCAAAAATACTGATTTATATGTCGCATTAATTTTATCGGGGTACAATAGTCTATTTCACCGTAAAAACCCTGATTAATCCACCTAGTGGTGATAGCGCCTTTCTCGTTGAATATGTACTCATGATGTCGACGTAAGCCGAAGTGTTCCTGAATCCTGAGAATACTTTATTGGGAAAAGCAAGAATTTTATCAAAGCCATTATCGAATAGAAAAACTTATTGATGACGCATATTCCGACGTTATGTTCAACGTATAGGCAGAGCTTAAAAATATCAGAGCTCTCAGTTGACTGCTTGACCACCTTCACTGTCATTGGAGGCCAATCAATATGAAGACGATGATTACAAGCTAAGATATAACTTTTTTCACAACCACAGATCACTTTGGGGTAGTCGACAAAGTTTTTTCTGTACACTTCAGGCTATATTTTATTATCGCTGATTACAAGATCCATGTAAAATTGAACAAAAAAAATGCAAGCAAGTGAAATTTCCCAAACTAAATCCCAATAAAATTTCAACCACATTACAGAGCGCGAGGGCGCAACCAGTCACATCAGAATTTTGTGTATTGTCGCGCTTATCTTTTATTAGAGTCCTGCGGCGGTCGTACGCTCGCAAGGCATACCGCCGCATGACAGTCGCAAGGCAAAACAAAAGAAAATGTGTTCCCGCCAAAAACAAAAGCACGTGGGTTACGCGAAGTGACAGATGTTTTTGAATGTATTTGTGACGAACGGCAAGAGTAGCTCAGTGGAATGAGTGTTCTTGCTGTCAAACCCCATATAGTGGAATTATATACTTTTAAATCTGGTGACGCTGTTATGATTAGTGACTGTCGCGCTAATATCAGAAGCCAGAGGCAGATAATCGCCATATTCTGATTTTTCTTGAGAGGCATAATAGTAACTTTAGACGCAAAAGGAGATTGGAAAAAATGTTCAGGGTTGTTGCGACTAAATTTTAATTTTCCCATACAACGTTGACTGTAAGAATGAGTAGGAATCTGAAATGGTGTGATTTGAGGAGTTCTGAGATCACTTTAGTTTTGTCATGATGAAGAGAACAATTACACATACACTCCCGATCAAAAGTTTGGGGTCACCCCCTCAAAAACATGTCATTTTTTTAGGCCCATATCTCCGTCAATTTGCGTCCGATTTCAAAACCCTAGGTTTCATTCAAAAGATAATAAGTCAAAGATACTTTGAACATGATTTAGAAGAAACTTTTTCAAAAAAAATTGTATGTAAACTTAACCCAAAGTTGCCAAATTTTCTAAAAAATGAATATAAACATCCGGCAGTGTCGCTGGAAATTGGGTCGACCAAATTTTAAGATGAGAGCGGTAATATAACCCATTTTCAATTAAAGAAAAAAGAATTAAAATAGAACTATAGATGACGAAGATATCACCAAATCACTTTTCCATGTTTTACGAAAGTGACCCCAAACTTTTGGCTGATACATCATATTGAGGGGTGACTCCAAACTTTTGGTCGATGACATGAAGAGTTAATTTACTTAATAACTTTTTTTTAGATTTTTTTAGCTAAATTCTGTAAAAAGCAGTTGAAAGCTAATAGAAAATGGGTTACATTACCGCTCTCATGTTTAAATTTGGTCGACCCAATTTCCAGCGACGCTGCCGTAAGTTTATATTCATTTTTTAGAAAATTTGGCAACTTTGGGTTAAGTTTACATACATTTTTTTTAAAGGTTCTTTTAAATCATGTTTAAAGTTTCTTTGACTTATTATCTTTTGAATGAATACTAGGGTTTTGAAATCGGACGCAAATTGGCGGAGATATGGGCCTAAAAATATAACATGTTTTTGAGGGGGTGACCCCAAACTTTTGATCGGGAGTGTATCTGTCGCTTGCTATGATTTTGCTCACTTTCGTAGTTCCGGCAAAGCACCCAAAGTTGGTTCTGTAATACTGCTGGTAGTCTCTAATGTGGTTTGAGCCTATTTTCTTGCTCACCGGTAATCAGGTTATCAAAAAAGCCGCGGTTTGACGTGTGGCATGCATTAGTTTGGTTAACTTTTGTATATGGCCACTTCCGGCGGGACACCCGGAACCACAAACACTACCGGTAGTAACTTACGTAGTCTGTGCCTATTTTCTTACTAACCGTTCATCAGATAATCGAAAAGGCCGTGATTTGATGCACCGAATGCATGAGTTTGGTTCAATTTTACATTTTACCACTTACAGCGAGACATCTGGAACCAGGACAGTACCAATTGTCCCAAATATGGCATGAAACTAGTTTCCTCTAACTGTTCACCCGATCTCCTAGAAAGCCACGAATTGATGTGTCACATGCATGGGTTTGGATCATTTTTATATTTTACCAATTCCAGCAGGACACCCGGAACCGGTTCTGAAACACTACCGGTAGTCTCTAATGTGATCTGTGACTATTTTCTTGCTGATCGTTCTTCAGGTTATCGAAAAAGCCGGTATTTAATGAGCCGCACGCATGTGTTTGGTTTCCTTCCACATTCGTCCACTTCCTGCGGGACACCCGGAATCGGTTCTGGAACACTACTGGTTTTCCCTAATGTGGTCTGAGATTTTTTTTTATTAACCGTTCATCAGATTACCTAAAAAGCTGCGATTTGATGTGTCACATGCATGGGTTTGGTTTTCTTACATTTGACCACTTCCGGCGGGACAACTGCAACCGATTCCGGAACACTACCGGTAGTTTCTAATGTAGTCTGGTTCTATTTTCTTGCTAATCGTTCATCGGATTTTCGAAAAAGCCGCAATTTGATGTGTTGCATGCATTACTTTGGTTCACTTATGTATTTGGCCACTTCCGGCGGGACACTCGGAATCGGTTCCGCAACACCACCGGTTCAGATATGGTCTAAGACTCTTTTCCTGCTTACCGTTCATCAGGTTATCAGAAAAGCCGCAATTTGGTGTGTCGCATGCATGGGTTTGGTTCACTTTTGTATTTGGCCAATTCCGGCGCGACACTCGGAACCAGTTCCAGAACACTACCTGTAGTTTCTAATGTGGTGTGAGCCTATTTTCTTGCTAACCGTTTATCAGGTTATCGAGAAAGCCGCGATTTGATGTGTCGCGTGCATAGGTTTGCTCCACTTTAATATTTGGCCACTTCCAGCGGGACACCCGGAACCGGTTCTGGAACACTACCGGTTCAGATATGGTCTGAGACTATTTTCCTGCATACCGTTAATCAGGTTACCGAAAAAGCCGCTATTTGTTGTGTCGCATGCATGGATTTGGTTCACTTTTTTATTTTGCCACTTCCGGCGGGACACCCGGAGCCAGTTCTGGAACACTGCCGGTTCAGATATGGTCTGAGAGTATTTTCCTGCATACCGTTCATCAGGTTATGGAAAATGCCGCGGTTTTATGTGTCGCATGCATAGGGTTGTAGCATTTTCATATCTGGCCCCTTCCTGGGGTACCGGTCCGGAACACCTAAATGGCAATAACTCCGGAATGGCTGGACCGATCCGAACCATTTTCAATAGGAAACAATGGGACCAGATTCCGCGTCGAATGAACCGTCGGTCATTAAAATCGGTTGAGGTTTACTGCCAAAAAGTGATGTGAGTTTTTTGTACACACACATACACACATACATACACACACACATACATACACACAGACATCACCTCAATTCGTCGAGCTTAGTTGATTGGTATATGTGACTCGACCCTCCGGGCCTACTATCAAAAAGTCATTTTTGGAGTGAACATATAGCCTTTCCAGTACACTTAGTGTACGAGAAAGGCAAAAATGATTGGTATTAAAATGTATGACCACAGTATGGCAATTAGGCGATAAAGTGGCTTGGTAGAATTATTGATGCATGTCGATTTTCGCAGTTGTCGATTTTTATTATTGACATTTTGAAACTTAATTATTTACAGTAATAAAACATCTTGACTGCCAAGGCACTGTTTTCTAGAATTTGTTGAAAATATATAATGGAAAACATACTAAGATACATAATCAAGTATGCTCAGATTCATATAGTACATGAATATGACATCACAAAGATGTTGCGCAGGCTCCACCTTCTGCGCTTTTTCAGTCGTATAGCAGTCTGAAAATCGGTTTTATTGTTTCAATCCAAAACTTTGTAACTGGTCATATTGGAGTCGAAATAATTTCTATAAGACAAGTTGTGTTACTTGGGAAATTACTCTTCAAAATTGTTATTGAAGTAAGTTTCTGTAATTTGGTATGAATTCTAAATTATTTAATGAAATGAATGTTATCCAAAACTGCATTGAAAAGAACGAATCAATAGTTGATGAGTCAATGTTAATATAAAATGAATGTACAAGCTTCCCAATAGCTTTGGCAAGAAAATATTAAGCGTGAGCAGGATATTGATAATAACTTGTATGACGTCAGACACTATTAACCGGTAGGAGGAGGTTAGGGGTTGCTATGTTTAAACATAACTCGTGCACTAACACATACAAACTCTTATGTAGTACGTGAAATAATCACTTTACCTTACTTTTACCACATTGCAGTAGACATTGTGTTTCTCCGAGACAATCAGCTACCCTTCTTTAGTCTCAAACTTCCTAAATAAAAGTGGGATTTTGTTGATTAGTTTAAATTTTCACCTATATGGTTTCGCGTTATCCGATTAAGACAGTGTAATTTATGTATGCTTCCCTTTGGCGTTTTCCCAAGCGTTTTCCAATCGATACCGATCTGGTTTTATTGCTACTTTTCTTTATTGTGCTGTGATTGTAATGAATTTAATCTTGCCTAGTTTGGGTAGTGGGTATGGTTAGGATAGCTCAGATCAATCTTCAGCATATACAAGCAGCAACGATCAATCTTTGCAGACCATCCTCTACGGAATCTTTGCAAACCATCCTCTACGGATGCTTTCAAACAAGTCATCGCATACTGCACTTTAAGAGGCCTTCCGCTAATAAGGCATTTTATGAGACGTTTCAAATCAGCTGTTTTTTGAATGTTTACCAGTTTGAAGTCCAACCGATGGGCCCATTTATTTACATTTTCGCTAGCATAACATGTGATACGGGCCCATTTAATAAACGGGGCTCATTTATCTGCAAAAATGCGTCAATCCGCCCACTATAATAAATATCCGTAGACCGTGGGGATGTTTTTTCATCTGCTAGTGACATCATACAGCTCGGGGGATTGATACATGTCGCATTAGTAACCGAAACATGTCTGCCAGCAAAAATCTGATCAGCGCTCACCACATATTATGCCACTTTTCGCGAAAACAAAAACATCCAATGTAAACAATAACAATGAGCGGCCCACTGGTAGAACGTCTCGTAAAATAGCTTATTGTTGGCAGTGATGCCAATGCTCACCATATCATCTGGGGCAGCTCAGACACTTGAGAGGCTCCAGTTTGACGGAATACTTAAGTAGTACAGATCTTGGAGAACTTAACAAAGGCAACCGTCCAACTTTCGTGGTATCTGCTAGAGAGGAAATGTTAGATATAACACTTTTCTCTAGTAGAATTAGTCACGAGCTGACCAATTGGCATGCGTCAGGTGAAGAATCTTTATCTGACCACCGCTACATCTTTTTTAAACACTTGAATGTTATTTCGCAAAGCTTGCGTTTTAGGATTCCCCGATCAACCAACTGGGATCTTTTTACTGATTTGGTTGCGGCCAAATTTCATGGACACTCACCGCATCCATTTACACTGCAAGTTAATTAGATGATGTCGTTGACACTACAACGGCCTTAATCATGAAAGCTTTCGAAGAAGCTTGCCCTCACGGTCTGTGAAGACCACAAGAGGAACACCGTGGTGGAACTCCGATCTGGCGATGCTCAGGAAACAACGAAGAAAGAGTTGGAATAGACGACGATCGGCTTGGTCGGAGGCTGTCAGGATGGCTCGCAAGGCCTCCTCGTCTGCTGAGATCCAGCTGGAAAAACCTTTGTACAAATGATTCCAGTTTGAGTGAAGTCAGCCGGTTAGAAAATCATTGCGTAATCTAAGGATTTTCGAGTTGACGAACTTTGTTTGCCAAATGGCGATATGACTTGTGTGTAGATATTACATCATTCAACCTGATATCTTTTCTTGTAGTTATGATTCTCTGGCTTCGCTGCGGAGTATTGTAACTATAGAATCCATTTAGTAAGCCCTCTAAATGCTCCTGGGGCAGATGGGATATACACCAATTTTGCTTCAGAAAGGATTTGATTATTTCAAACATATTTTGAAAAAAAAAAATACTTGTTTGCAGTTTTGCTACAGGGTAATTCCAAAATCTTGGCGGGATATTACTGTGAAGTTAATTCCGAAAATGGGTCGTGCGTCGAATGAAGAAGCAAAGAGTTTCAGACCTATCAGTTTGACCTCTTTTCTTCAGAAATGCTTAGAACGCATTGTGGATCATAACATCCATGATGTTCACCTGGCTAACGTGCCTCTTCATATGAACCATCATGCCTACCAATCTGGTAAGTCCACTGTGACTCTTTTACACAAGGTTGTTTACGATATCGAGAAAGCATTCGCTCAAAAGCAATCTTGCTTGGTGTTTTCTTAGATATCGAGGGTGCCTTTGACAACGTGCCTTTCGATTCCGTATTGGAAGCCGCACGGCGTCATGGTATATCTCCAAAGATTTCCAATTGGATTCACCAAATGCTCAAAAACCGATATCTCTTTTCGACATTGCGTCTAGCACCCATGAAAATGGACTAATTGATTCCACACTAAGCGCATTTCCTACCCCAATATCCGGCACTGCAATCTTCATCAAATAAAACCCTAAAAGTGCAAATCACCTTCACTCGATAACCGCTTCAGAGCTGAACGGACACACTCCTGCCCCTTCCCACGTCCCCACCTGGTCATTAAAATGTCCATTTGAATCCCATTAACGTCGGCAAGTATTTATTACGCAATAAATTATTTTACCCTCTCGCCGCATCCTAACTCATATCCGGAACCACCGCCGGCGGTCCAAATGCTCGTTCCCAGAGGGAAGGCCATTCGCGAAAATCTTGCGGCCATTCGGTGCGTAGAAATAGGCGGCTGCCCGCCCACGGAGCAAATTAAACCCCCTGAAGCAGGACATCTATTCACAACTACATACATACCTAGTCGGTAGCGAGCGGTGGCCAGCAGTAGCAGCGGAAGAGCATATTGAAAATTTATTGGAGGATTTTCGTTTAATAACCGAACAAATTGGTCCGCCGTCTACGCACATTATAGAGGTATAGACGGGCAACCCGTAGTCGTCACAGGTAGACGCACACACGCATCGTTATCCTGTTTGTCGTGGGCGTACGAAATTGCGGCCGCCAGTCGTACGTTACGTGGTTATGAGCTGCTCGGTCGCGACTAGGATTCATAAGTAGATCCCTTTTAAGTTGGCGGGATTCAAAATCGCGTCCGCATCGTTTGACTCACTGTGTACGTCGTCGACGCGGTCGTTGAAACGACTGCAGTAAGCGATTTGATCACTTATTTTAATCATAAAACTCGTTGCAAATATAACTGTTATACGTTTTGAATGAACGCGGTAAGAGCCGTGGCATGGGGTTAACTTGAGCTCGAATAGATACTGCTTGGCTTTGGCACCTCCATGCACACGTACATTCGTAGGATCTGCTTCCAACGCAGCTCTCGCATCGGTAAACCTGGAGATCACAACAGTAGATGAAATCGCAAAACGACTTGATTCTGTCCACTACCTGGTTATAAACAAAATGCACCCAAAAACTCTCCATAATCAACTATGTACAATACGGATGACCACCTCGGTACGACCTACAGTGACTGAAGCAATCAATTTTTCGCTTTGCATACGCGCAGAGTTTCGAAGAAGCAGCGTTGCCGGATGAGGGTGACCTGGGTGATTCTCTTTTCTTCTCTATGCAATGGAGGGATTATCCGCTTATCAGACACCCGAGCGGGAATCTCAGGTGGTGTGGGGTTGGGGACCGCCTCAAATAGCCAACAAAGGAGGCAGGAATACATCCTCCGACCCACTGAAACATTTTCATATTGCCGCCAAGCCCTACGTCTCTCCGGGACCACCAAGGAGGAATTGCTTCGGAGAAAGGCTAGCGCACATCGTACCCTCGAGGTAAGCTGCGCGCGCAGCCTTGCAGAAACGAATATCATGACACGTTCTTGTGAGAGGTCACCAAGGTTATGTGCTGGCACATAACATTGTGTCACCACCACATGTGGTAAGCATGTGGTGTGAAATCGTGAGTAGACGAGCAATACGTGGTGCGTCATTTCCTCTGAACTTGAACACACCGGGAACTCGGAGAACCCGCATGACCGAAACCATATAGACACTGTCGGTAGCAACCATGGTCCGGATAGACCTAATTAGTTGGGATATTACTTCCCATGGCGCCTATTGACCCAACTATCTACCCTCGGAATCAACCTGTGGGTCCACCCTTCGTTGGTGGAACTGTCCCAGGCGCGCTGCCATTTGAACATGGATGCCAATCTGGCAGTCCGGCTCTTGTGCCGCGCATTTCGAAGCACTCTATGTCATCCCCGATAAGGATACCGATAGGTATCATACCAGTGATGACGTAGAGCGCATCGTGTGACACGGTACGGTACGCGCTCGCAACCCCCTGGCACTTTAGCCTATAAGTACTTTCCAGCTTACCACGGTAGCTTTTGGTACATAGCGCCGTGCCGCCATACCTTACTATGGACGAGGCGACACTAGCCAGAAGCTTGCGGATACCGGCATACACCGCAGAACTATTGGGCATCATCCGTGACCACTATAGCTGTGGAGGCTCTCTTGCAGGCCAATCAACGTGCCAGTTTTCTGGAGCTCACCCACTCCTCCACAACTGCGATCGAGTGGGCAGTAGTCAACTTTACTTCTTCGATCGATTCTCCGTAGACCTCCAGCGTAATGTCGTCAGCAAAGCCGACGATTCCCACTCGCATGGCGAACTTTAACCTCAACACCTCGTCGTACAGGACATTCCGTAACACCGAACCCAGGATGGAACCTTGCGGGATTCCTGAGGTTATGTGAAAGCACTTCCGATCCATCACTGTGTCGTAAACTAGTACTTGATTCTGGACGTAACTTCCGAGAATCTTGTACAGGTATCTAGGTATCCCCAGAAGCAGTGACATTATTAAAAATGGCCCAGAAGCAGAAGTGCATCGGCAACAGCTGCCCATCTGGTGCAATTGAACGCGTTTCTTATTTGCAGAGTCACTACTACACAGTAGCGAAATCCCCCTTCCTCCCCCTCTTACGCTAGAGCACTACCTCGGCAGTCTTTGTAACCGACAGGATAGCGTTTACGGTCGACCTCCCCTTCCGGAAGCCGAACTAGTTGCTCGAAAGACTATTTACACCATCGGTGTGCCTCCCCACCGTGTCGATCAAGCATATTGGTCTATATGCCGATGGGTTTCCGGGTGGTTTTCTCGCCTTTGGCAATAGAACCAGGCTCTGCCACTCCCAAACCACTGGGACTTCTCTTGTCCAGGTATTTCTGCATAGAAGACCTGAACATCTCGGGAGCCTCTGCAATAGCTACTTTTAAGGCCATGTTCGGAACTCCGTCCAGACCTGGGGCCTTACCTATGCAAAGGGACTTTGCTATCCCCGCAAGATCCTCTTCGGTGATCTTCTACTCATCTCCTTATCTTGGCCATCACGATCCTGTTGGCATCACCCCACGGGTTCGCATTGGCACTCTGACAAATACCCTCAAAGCAGGCCTTTTTGCTTGCCCTTTTTCAGTCTTCAGTGCGACTTCGACTGCGGCGAACATCACCCGCCGTTCGTTTTGCTCTTCCTCAGTTCTTTCTCGCTGCATCCGCCGTCTAGCGCGTAGTCAGGCACGGCGCAGCTCCGCAATCGCTTGGGTCCACTAGTAAGCCGGTAGTCCCCCATTTCTAGCGCCTACCTAAATACCTCGTCGTTGAAGTATGATGTCTTCCACCTGCGAGGGTTTGGCCTAACCGCCTCTTTTTCTACCCGCTTCCTTCTGTTGTTGTAGTCGATACTGTAGCAAACCGGTAGGTGATCGCTGTGAGTGTAGCCATTGTCTGCCCTCCAGTTCAAACTACTTGTTAGGCCAGAACTACAAAAAGAAATGCCGATAATCGGCGCCTCTTCGTTTCGACTAAAGGTACATACTTCAGGTACAGACACTAGCCAGATCGACATCTAGCATGGCCAGTACTTCTAGCATCATGATACAGTCCAGCATCTGCGTAAACTGCTCGATCGACCACCGCGGAGGTGCATAACAGCTACAAAAGAAGACTCCATTGACCTTGGCGACCATGAAGCCCTAGTAGGATGTAGACTTCAATTGCTGGGCTTGGTATTTCTTCGATATCCATGTCTTTACCATTTTGGTGCGCATCTTCGTTTCGTACGGGACGGTTTAGTGTGATTTTGAAGCAAAGTGAAAAAGCCGCTTCTTTTCATTCGGGCCGGCCGCGTCGTCGTCGTCGCCGATTTGACTATGCTCATCTTCGTACGGGGCGGTTTAGTGTGATTTTGGTGGCGTAGTGAAGAGGCCGCTTTTTCATTCGAACCGGCCGCGTCGTCGTCGTCGTCAATTTGAATGTGCACATCGTCGTACCCGTGGTGGAAGATGCTGCAGCACATACGCACTGGACACTTCGAAGGATGTTTATTGGTGAGCTCTTTCCATTTTATCATAATAATTAATGCTAAAGGATGTATAAAATTCTGCTGTGGTTTTTGTGTATTTATCTAACTAATATTGAAAAGTTCGTCACGTCATGTGTCGGCGCTAGTTTTCAATGCACATTTAGTTGATAATAAATATTTTTCTTTTATTTTTCGCATTTACACACAAATTTGAATGGTTCGTCATCTTCGGTGTCGACATTTGTAATATTTTAGTCAAAATGAATAAATGTTTGACTCAAGTAAAGGTTGCATGAATCAAATCACTTACCAAAGTGAATCCAAATCATGTGACTCTCCCTTCCTCACTAACAAAAACTCCTTCCCGTGACAGTCGTGGAGAAGATGAGGTGATCTCGGTCTCTAGTAGCAACGTACGTCACACTAACTTTCCTTTCTTTCCTCGATGACCGTAAGGACGTGGCCGGCGCCGTTATTGACTAATAAAGTCTGGAATTCTCGAACTGTGCACATTGAGAGCGGTAGCTACTCCCAAGCCCCGTTTGTTGGTTCCTTGTGCAGTTTCGATTGTTCTGGTCAATCACGGAGGAGCAACTACGAATTGTACGGTCATCTATGCTCACTCATGCTCATGATATCCATGTCTTTACCATTTTGAGCCCATCCATGACCCACTTATCGTTACCGACTATGACGGCGATATCCATCCCTCACTCAGCGACTACCTGACGCAGCTGGGCTGCGCCACAATGGTACAGGTTTAGCTGCGCTACCTACACTGTGATTTGTCTGCGCATCGCCTACAGAGCTTACTCCTAGGCTTACTCCTGTTCGGGCCTTTGTAGTCCCATGACGCCGTGACTTGTGTCATAATTCAAAACGGTTTAAGCCAGCCTCCGGTGGCTCATGTATGCGGACTTATTGGCTTTCGGTACAGGTGTCCCCAAGGCCACCTGCGTTCATGCCGGACCTTCCAGAGCCGAACGATTGCCGTGGCCATCTGCACCTCGCACTGTTGCCATAGTACCGTGACGAACTCTTCCGCGTCCGTAATCTCCTTCGGGGTTTTGACCTTTAAGGTCGCTTCAGCGGTCATAGCCGTCACCTAAAAACCATCGCCAAGGACCTCTTCTGTTAGACACTTGTAAACGGCGCCCTTACGCGTTTTGTCGAGGATCATTTCGCTGTTGGAACGAGTTCGTCGAATACTGCGTACCTACGTCGGCTCCAAGATCCAAGAGCTCCTCATCGCCTTCTAGACCTCTAAGTACTTAGACTCGTCTGTCTTGATTATGTTCTTGTCAAGCTTGACACCTACCTTCCTACCTCTTCTTGGCTCAGTGTCCCTACTCTTACCTTACCTTACCGATCAGGCTAAGGCTGGGGTGGCCTCTGCTGTACATAGTAGCCGCCTCCATTCCACTCGGTCCATGGCTGTTTGTCTCCAGTTCCGCACTCTGCGTAGGGTCCGCAGATCGTCCTCCACTTGGTCGACCCACCTAGCTCGCTGCGCTCCACGTCTTCTTGTACCGGTCGGATGACTCTCGAGAACCATTTTAGTCGGGTTGCTATCCGACATCCTGATGACGTGACCCGCCCACCGTAGCCTCCCGATTTTCGCGGTATGGACGATGGTTGGTTCTCTCAGCAGCTGATGCAGCTCGTGGTTCATTCGCCTTCTCCAAGTCCCGTCTTCCATCTGCACTCCGCCGTAGATGGTACGCAACACCGTCCGCTCGAAAACTCCAAGGGCGCGTTGGTCCTCTGCACGTAGGGTCCATGTTTCGTGCCCATAGAGGACGGCCGTTCTAATCAGCGTTTTGTAGATAGTTAACTTCGTGTTACGAACTTTATTCGATCGTAGAGTTCTGCGGAGTCCAAAGTAAGCACGATTTCCTGCCACAATGCGCCTCTGAATTTCTCTGCTGGTGTCGTTGTCGGCGGTCACCAGTGAGCCCGAGTACACGA
Source organism: Aedes albopictus (assembly GCF_035046485.1). Lineage (NCBI taxonomy): Eukaryota > Metazoa > Arthropoda > Insecta > Diptera > Culicidae > Aedes > Aedes albopictus. The sequence goes on along the minus strand of NC_085137.1, from coordinate 508,342,783 downwards.
ATTTTTCAACCACCTCGATTTCATCATCGTCGATATAAATTCGGGGTGGCGGGCGCGGTGATTCCTCCCTGAAGCCCTTTGCCATCATGTACTTTGTCTTCGACACATTAATGACTAATCCGATTCGCCTGGCTTCACTCTTTAGTCGGATGTACGTTTTCGCCATCGTCTCAAATTTACGAGCAATAATATCAATATCATCGGCGAAACCAAGCAGCTGAACGGACTTCGTGAAAATCGTCCCAGTCGTAAACACATCCCCGCTCTCCTTATTACACCCTCTAAAGCAATGTTGAACAGCAAGCACGAAAGACCATCACCTTGCCGTAACCCTCTGCGAGATTCGAAGGGACTCGAGAGTGTCACTGATACTCGAACTACGCACATCACTCGATCCATCGTCGCCTTGATCAATCGTATCAGTTTATCCGGGAATCCGTATTCGTGCATAATCTGCCATAGCTGTTCTCGATCGATTGTATCATACGCCGATTCGAAATCGATGAACAAGTGATGTGTGGGCATGTTGTATTCGCGGCATTTCTGCAACACCTGGCGGATGGCGAACATCTGGTCCGTTGTAGCGCGTTCACCCATAAATCCAGCCTGATATTGCCCCACGAACTCTCTTGCAATCGGTGATAGACGGCGGCATAAAATTTGATAGAGTATCTTGTAGGCAGCGCTCAGTAGTGTGATCGCGCGGTAATTCCCGCAATCCAACTTGTCGCCCTTTTTGTAGATGGGACACACGATACCTTCCATCCATTCCTCCGGTAATACTTCCTCCTCCCAAATCTTGGTAATGGCCCAGTGTAGTGCTCTCACCAGTGTTTCTCCACCGTATTTTAGAAGCTCGCTTGGTAGTTGATCTGCTCCAGCGGCTTTGTTGATTTTCAACCGGCCAACCTCCTCCTCAATCTCTTGGAGGTCAGGGGCCGGAAGTCTTTCGTCCTGTGCACATACTCCAAGATCTGTTACCACGCCACCTTCGGTACTTGCAACGTCGCCATTGAGGTGCTCATCGTAATGCTGCCGCCACCTCTCGACCACCTCACGCTCGCTCGTGAGAATATTCCCGTGATTATCTCGGCACATGGCTTGTGGCACAAAGCCTCTGCGCGAGCGGTTCAGCTTCTCGTAGAACTTTCGTGTGTCCTTAGCGCGGTACAGCTCTTCCATCGCTTCGCGATCTCGTTCTTCCTGTTGGCGCTTCTTCATCCGGAAGACTGAGTCCTGCCTGTTCCGCGCCTGTTTGTAACGTGCCTCATTCGCTCTCGTACGGTGTTGCAGCATTCTCGCCCATGCCGGATTCTTCTCGTTTTTCAACTGTTCACATTCGCCGTCGTACCAGTCGTTTCTGTGATTCGGAGTCGCGAAGCCTAGTGCTGTAGCCGAGGTACTACCTATGGCGGATCGAATGTCTCTCCAGCCATCTTCAAGTGTAGCTGCGCCAAGCTGCTCTTCCGTTGGTAGGGCCGCTGCTAACTGCTGCGCGTAGTCTTGAGCCACTTCTACGTTACGAAGTTGCTCGGTGTTGAGCCGCGGCGTTCGACTTCGACGCGTGGTGATAACTGTCGAAAGTTTTGAGCGCATGCATACAGCGACTAAGTAGTGATCCGAATCTATATTCGCACTGCGGTATGTGCGGACTTTGGTTATATCCGAGAAGAATTTACCGTCGATTAGAACGTGGTCGATTTGGTTTTCTGTTTGATGGTCGGGTGATCTCCAGGTGGTTTTGTGGATATCTTTGCGGGAGAAGAAGGTGCTTCGGACTACCGTACCACGGGAGGCTGCAAAGTTTACGCATCGCTGGCCGTTATCATTCGATACGACGTTCAGGCTGTTTCACCCGATTACCGGTCTGTACATTTCCTCCCTTCCTACCTGCGCGTTCATGTCGCCGACAACGATTTTCACGTCACGCGGCGAGCAACCATCGTATGTTTGCTCTAACTGCGCGTAGAATGCTTCTTTCTCGTCATCGGGTCTCCCTTCGTGTAGGCAGTGGACGTTGATGATGCTGTAGTTGAAGAAACGGCCCTTAACTCTCAACATGCACATCCTTGCGTTGATCGGCTGCCACCCGATCACACGTTGTCGCATCTTGCCCAACACTATAAATCTAGACCTGTGCGCCGCCGCGCCACGCCGCCGCCGCCGACACTTTTTGTCCCACGCCGACGCCGACTAAGGTATCGGCGGCGCGCCATACGCCGCTGTTTGTCACGCCGCTGATTTTCATTTTTCGCGCCGATAATCAGTGCACAAACAAAATCAAGTTTATATAATGTTTAGATAAAAAAAATCTCAGGATCACTATCACAAGAGTTTGATAACAATAATTGATTTCTCAACTCTTAGAACACACATTCACATCTCTCCAGAAGTTTCTTCAGAGATTCTTCCACATAGATTCAGCGATGCCTCCAAGAGATCCACCTTGGATTCCTCCAGAGAATTCTTCAGGGATGCCTCCAGGATGATTTTTTTTAGAAGATCTCTCAGGAAGATCTCGATTATAGTACCGTCAGAAATTCTTTCAGGAGAATTCAGGGATGCCTCCTAGAGATTCATCAAAGATTCATCCAGAATATCTTTTAAGCATTCTCATAGGAGGTCCTTCAGAGATAAGTATGAAAGTTCCTCCATGGATTCCTTCAGAAGTTCCATAAGGAATTCCTACAGGGGTTTCTTAAGCAACTATTCCAGGAGTTTTCTTAGAAATTCCAGGAGATCTTTCAGAATTTTTTGGAATTTGTTCAAGAATCCCTCTAGAAATTCCTCCGAAGATTCCTCTTGGAATACCTTGGGGATGCCTCAAGAAAATTTTTCGGAGATTCTCTCAGGGCTTTTTTTTAAAGAATTGCTCCAGAAGTTCCTTCAGTGATCTCTCCAGGAGTTCGTTCCGGGATTTCCCTAATAGCTCCAGAAGCATTCAGGGATGCCTCCACGTGTTCATTGGGAATACCTTCAGAAGTTCCCTAAGCTATTTCAACGGGAGTTCGTTAAGGTATTCTTCCAGAAGTCCCTTTAAAGATTCTTGCAGGAGTGTTCATAAATGCCACCTGAAGAATAATCAAAAATCCCGTGAGTAGTTTCTTCAGGAATTCCTGCAGGAGGTCTTTAGAAATTAGTTCCTGCAGAGTTCCTGCAGAGATTCCTTCTGAAGTACCTTTAACAATTCCTACAGGAGATCTTTCCAGGAATTCCATCAGAGATTCTTCCAGGAGTTTCAGGAGTCCTTTCAGATGTTTCTTCAGAGATTCCTCCAGATTTTTTTTAGGGATACCTACAGAAGTTCCTTCAGAAACCTCTACAGAAGTTCTACAGAGAAACTTATACGAAGATCCAAGAATACCTCCAGGAGAATTCAGGGATTACCCCAGAAGATTATAGAGGAATTCCCATATAAGAGTTCTTTCCAAGATTCCCTTAGAATATTTTTAGGAGATTGCTCGAGAAGTTCCTTCGGAAATTCTTCCAGAAATTCTTCCAAAGATCTCTCCTGGGGTTGTTTCATATTGTATATTGAGATTGAGATTTTTCCAGGAAGACTCACGGATGCCTCCACGAGTTACACCAGAGATTTCTCTAGAAGCTCATTCAAGAAGTCCTACAGGAGTTGCTTCAGGGTTTCTTGTAGAAGCTTCTTCAAGTATTCCCTTAGGTTTATAATCAGGCATATCTTCAGGATATTCTTGGGGGATCTTTCATGGAGTTTCTCCAATAATTCCTCAAGAATATCCTTCTGGAGTTATTCCAGGAATTCTTTAGAGAATGCCTCCTGCAAATCCTTTCTACCGGAATTCCTTCAAGCATTCACAAAAGACGAATCAGCCAAGGGCTGAAAGTCTCTATATAAAAACAAATCTATCAATCAATTGAGCATTCCCCTGGAATCCCTGCAGGGATTTCTTCTGTAATTTCTTTAAGGATTCTTCCTAGACTTTTTTCAGAGGTTCCTCTGGACTTCCTTCGTGGATTCCTCCTGGCTTTATCCTGAAATTCTTTCAGGAATTCCTCCGGAGATTCTTCCTAGATTTTCTTTCGAGGTTTCCTCCTAGACTTCCTTCTAGGATTCTTCTTGAAATTGTTTCAGGGATTCCTACTAATATTTCGTCGAATTTCTTCCTCTTAGAACTTTTCCGAAATTCCACCTAGATCCCTCATGGAATTCCTCCAGGGATTTTTCCTGCACTTTATTTAGACTCTCTTCGGGAATTCCTCCTAGAATTCATTCTGGAGTGTCTCCTGGAATTTCTTTGGGAATTCCTCCTGGAATTCCTTCGGGTATTCCTCCTGAACATCCTTCATGAATACCTCCTGATTTTATTTCGGGACTTTCTCATGATATTTTAACGTGGATTTCTCTTGAAACTTCTTCGGGGTTTCCTCCTGGAATTTCTTTGATGATTTCTCTTAGAAATCCTTCGGAGAATCCCGTTGGATTTGCGTCAGGGATTACTCATGGAATTCTTTCAGGAGTCCTTCTGGAATTCCTTTGGGGTTTCTTTCTGGAAGTGCTGCATAGATTTCTCCTAGAATTCATTCGGGGATTCCTCCTGGAATTCGTTCGAGGATTTCTCTCTGAATTCTTTCGGGAATTCCTCCTAAAATTGCTTCGGAGATTTTTCCTGGACTTCCTACGGGGATTCCTCTTGAAAATCCTTCAAGTATTCCGCTTGGAAATCTTTCGGATATTACTCCCAGAATTCCTTCAGGGGTCCCCTCTGGGATTCCTGCAGGTATTTCTCCTGTAAGTGTTTCGGGGATTTCTCCTGGAATTCCTTAAGGAATTCTTTCAGGAATTCCGTCGGGTATTCCTGCTGGACTTCTTTCGGGGATTCCTCTTGAACTTTCTTCGAGAATTGCTCCTGAACTTTCTTTGAGAATTCCTCTTGAAATTTTTACGGCGATTCCTCCTAATATTCCGTCGGGGATTCCTCCTGAAATTTCTATGGGAATTACTCTTCGAATTTCTTCGAGGATTCCTCCTGGAATTATTTCGGATTTTGCTCTTGGAATTTCTGCGGGAAAGCCTTCTAGAAATTCAGGGGTTCCTCATGGAATTCCTACGAGGATTTCTCTTGGATATTTTTCGTTGATCCCTTCTAGAAACACTTTGATGATTTCTTCACGAATTTCTTTGAAAAAATCTGGAATTTTTTTGGGGATTCCTCCTGGACTTCCTTTATAAAATCCTCCTGGGATTTTTTCGAGGATTCCTCTTGATATTCCGTCGTGGATTCCTTTTGGTATACCCTCAGGTGTCAATTTCTTGATTTTGCTTTGGCTGACCAAGCCATGTGGGAAATTACACTGTTGAAAATGCTTTGACATCCATGTGCACAACAGAACATGTGCTCGATGAACAAATTGAGATTTGAAATTATGAAAAGAAATCCACGTACTCCGGTGAGACTCGAACTCACGACTCCCAATTCGCTAGACGGGCGCTTCTATTCCTTCAAGCTACGGAGTCACTCGACTATCTCCGTCGCCAGCAGGCCTAGAACTGAACTCGATTCCACAATCGCACATGGTTATCTTCTTTTCACAATCCAAACCCCCTTCGGATGGGATTAGATGAACATCTAACACATTGTCTGTTGTGCACATGTATGTCAAAGCGGGAGAGGAAGTTATTTTTAATTGTCGAGAGCTTCGGGCACTGCCTTCCAATCACTTATTGGTATGGCAATTAGTGTGCAGTCGGACTCTCGACGGGTCGGTCCTCGGCCGACCGAATACGGTAAGGGTGACCGTAGCACCTTACAAATGTCAATTTCTTGATTTTGCTTTGGCTGACCAAGCCATGGATGTCAAAGCATTTTCAACAGTGTAATTTCCCACATGGCTTGGTCAGCCAAAGCAAAATCAAGAAATTGACATTTGTAAGGTGCTACGGTCACCCTTACCGTATTCGGTCGGCCGAGGACCGACCCGTCGAGAGTCCGACTGCACACTAATTGCCATACCAATAAGTGATTGGAAGGCAGTGCCCGAAGCTCTCGACAATTAAAAATAACTTCCTCTCCCGCTTTGACATACATGTGCACAACAGACAATGTGTTAGATGTTCATCTAATCCCATCCGAAGGGGGTTTGGATTGTGAAAAGAAGATAACCATGTGCGATTGTGGAATCGAGTTCAGTTCTAGGCCTGCTGGCGACGGAGATAGTCGAGTGACTCCGTAGCTTGAAGGAATAGAAGCGCCCGTCTAGCGAATTGGGAGTCGTGAGTTCGAGTCTCACCGGAGTACGTGGATTTCTTTTCATAATTTCAAATCTCAATTTGTTCATCGAGCACATGTTCTGTTGTGCACATGGATGTCAAAGCATTTTCAACAGTGTAATACCCTCAGGGTTTCCTCCTGGGATTCTTTTGGTTATTCCTCTTAGATCTTCTTCGGATTTTCTTCATGAAATTCCTTCAAAAATACCTCATGGAATTACTCCAGGATTCCTCCTGGAATTCCATCGGGATTTCCTTCTTGAATGTTTTCAGTGATTTCTCCTAGAATTCCTTCGGAAATTTCTCCTGATATTCGAAGATTCTTCCTAGAGTTCCTTCGAGAATTCCATCTTGAATTTCTTTGGAAATTCCTCCTGGACTTTCTATGGGGATTCCTCTCAGAATTCCATCGAGGTTTCCTCTTTGAGGAATCCGCTTGTGATTCCTTCGGAGATTCCTCCCGCAATTCCTTCGGAGGTGCCCTCAGGGATTTCTCCTGAAATTTCTTCGAGGATTCTTTCTAGACTTCTTTTGAAGATTCTTTCTAAAATTCAATCGGAGATTCCTACTGATATTTTGTCGAGGATTACCGGGATTTCCTCATAAAATTCCATTGGTGATTTCTCTTCGAATTTCTCCGGAGATTCCTCCTGGAATTCCTTTGGGAGTCCTCCTTGAATTCCTGCAGGGTTTCCTCCTGGAATTCCTTCGGTGATTTCTCCTATAATTTTATCGGGGATTTCTCTCGGAATTTCTTCGAGGATTCCTGCTAGAGTAATTTCGGAGATTCCTCTTATTGCTTTTCGGGGGTTTCTCTTGAGGGGTTTTTCCTTCGAGCATTTTTCCTTAAATTCCTTCGGAGATTTCTCCTGATATTTCGTCGGGGATTCCTTCTGGATTTCCTTCGGGATTCCCTCCTGGGATTCCTTTGGTGAAACCTCTTCAAATTTCTTCGGAGATTCCTCCTATAGTTCCTACGGGGATCTCTCACGGAATTTCTCCGGGGGTTCCTCTTAGAATTCCTCTGGGAATTCTTCCTAGAATCACTTCGGAGTATCTGATGGGATTTCTCATAGAATTCTTACGAAAATTCCTCCTAGTATTCTCTCAGGAATATATCCTGGAATTCCTTCAGAGATTCCTTCTCGATAGTTTTTGTTGATTCTTCCTAGAAATTCTTTGGGGATTCCTTCTGGAATATCTTTAGAAACTTCCGCTGGCATTCCGTCGGGGATTTCTCCTGAAATTTCTTTGTAAACTCCAGCTGTAATTCCCTTGGGATTCCTGGTTGAATTCATTTGAGGAATCCTCCTGGAATTTCTTTCGAAGATTTATCCTGAATTTTCTTCTGAATTTCCTCGAAAACTTCAATCAGGGATTGCTTCAGAATTTTCTGCCAGAGGCACCTGCAGAAGTTTCTTCAGGGTTTCATACAGCAGTTCCTGCAGAGATACGTCCACAATTTTCTTCATGGATTCCTTCAGGAGTTTCTTTCAGGCTCCTCCTAGAATTCCTCCCTGAAAATATTCGGGGATTCCTTATTGAAAATAGTGATACCTAATTATCAAGTTTGATAGCTTCTGAAGGTTTTGAGAAAACAAAACAAAAACTGTAGTAAAATCAATATTTTATTGCTCTTCGTTTGCAATGGAGTAATGCAACATGCATTACACTGAGGATACCGGTAATGTCTCAATATTCCTTTCATATTATAAATATTTGTCTGCTCCCCAAACAAATATAGTATTGAGGCTGTTCAAAATTTCAAAAATGTAAACAACGTAAAAACAAAAAATGGATAAATCATTTCGGCTCTGCTATGCCCATATGTGACGCCCGAGTTTTCCAAATGAACGAAAAAGTGAAAAAAGCCTAATCACTGGTGGCAGTGCGGAGTCGAACAGAAATAAAAAAAGTATGCATTGTAATGTAATAGTTTATGTCATCAATGGTCATGAAAATGCTCAGACTGCAAATTATAGAGCGTAATGACAACTTTTTTGCTTTTCCAATGTTTAAATTATGGTCAAATTTTGGTCACGCCGATTCACGCCGCCGCCGCCGCCGCCGAAAGCTGCCACCGGCGTGACGCCGATGACGCCGCCGCCGCCGGCCAAAAATGGCCCTCACGCCGCCGCCGAGCAAAATATAGTCGGCGCACAGGTCTATATAAATCCTGTTCCCAGTTCATTGGTGGTGCCACAGCTTTGGTAGAAGGTAGCCGCTCGATGCCCGCTTTTCCACACTTTCTGTCCAGTCCAACAAAGTTGTTATTCGCAATGGGGATTTTTACGGGTGGCTTATTGGGCCTACACCAACACTCCTGTCTCGCCGGAGGGCCATCGTGCCAGTTCTATGTAACGTCCCAACCAACACTGGGACGACCACGCTGATGGGGCTACCACCTTGGGGATCTAGCTGGTCGTGGTGCAGCGTTTCTTACTCAGCCGCTGCATGCCAGAACAGACGCTGTTTGAGCCGCACCTCCTTGGTGAACAGACGCTCGGATCGTACCTCCTCAATCTAGCTGAAGTCAGAAGGACAACAGTGCCCAGACTGCACTACTAGCTAAGCACACAACTCTTAGCTGGCGGTCTTTGTCATCGCTTGACCCGTGGAAGCATGAGGTAGGAACTTGTGAGGACCAGAGCTATATTAGACGCTCTCCTTAACGACTCACCGTTTTGCAGCCCGTGTGTCCCTACTCTCCTACTCCCCATTCTCTTTACGCCTATCCACTAAGGTCTAGAGAGCGTCCTGCCCCGTAACCCATCCTAACCAAGTTTACCAATACAACTTCAATGTGGCTTTGATAGTTGGAGCTTGATCTGGCGAGCATTGGTTATTTAATGAATGTGATGTTGAACAAATAAATGTATGAAAGGAAGATCAAAGAAAGCATGGTGATCTGATCAATGTTACTCCAAACTACGGTTCGTCTCCTGTGCAACGGTAACAAATCTCGAACGTTCCTATATTCAAGCTCATCGGAAACAGGCAATATAATTTGTAGTGATTGGGTTCCTGATTCCGAATCGCAGGATACTGGGGAGAGGGTACGCGCAGTCGAGGGAAACCTGTTGAATGTGAAGTTTGATGGAGAGTGTACCCAGCGAGTTAGAAGTGTTGTAAAATCCGTGTCGAACATCGACAGCTCATGTTACACAGAGAGAGAGGGAAACTGCGCTATGTGGGGGCACTAGGCTAGGCTCGGCAGGAATGGAACCAAACGTCGAACGAAGGCACTCTTACCTATTGGGCTGCCGATGGGTGCAAACATGGGGGATGACCAAAGCCATAAATTTACTTTCGATATACATAGTTGTAAATTAACCTCGACATTAGCACAGGGGGCACCGGCTCGAGCTCAATGGAATTAGTGCCTGTCGGTGTGAAACGAGAGTCAGTGGCTCACCATCGTAAATTTGATTTCGGGCTATTTGTTACGACGATTGAAATGGTCGGTGAATATTCAAATCACTTGGCGTTGCGTTTAAATTCAATAATTTACACCCGGGCTGGTGGTTTCGTGGAACGCTGCGCTGTGGCGTCGTGAATGACTCCATAATATATTCATAGCTGACATCAGCGCCAATGACCATCGTTTTATAAACTCCGTGCGTTAACACTAAATTTCCAACCAAATGAACGATTTAAATTCTAAGAACGACACACTTCGGCCCTCCAGTTAGGTAATAATAAAGAGGCAGTTAATTAATTCCCCTCGCTAAGGGTGAGTAGCATACCCTTCGACGGCGCCGGAAAATTAGCCAATCTAAGGAAGTAGTTTGTAGGCAAACTAAAGCTGTGTCAACGACGATGTAGCCCCATTCTAACTTTTTAGTGTGGCAATTTAATTTTACACCTTGTTAGAGAGGCCTTGGGAAGGGTATGTCTCGGCGGCGGCGGTGCGGTCGACTGCTGGGGAACCATCATGGCGCCAGTCCACTTTTCGGCGACGACGCAGGGCAACGCACCAATGATAGCTAGCAGTAACCACCACAATCACCTCGTTTTCAGCGAAGTCATAAAATGTACCTTTTATGATGCCGACAGGTCCTTTTTCGGCTCTTGAACGATATTAAGGATAGATACCCTTAAGGTCGTTTATGAGAACATGAATTCAGAAAGCGATGAAGGTTAGTGGACCCTTTGTTGCTGGGTTCGACTCATGTGGGGTAATAATTAGATGTTATTACGAGCATGCAGGGGGAAAAGAAAACAGTGTTGGGTTTACCATTGGTAGACATGTTGACAACGGTAGAATTAAGAAATTAAATTCTGCCGCTTTTATTACGATGATTTTGTAGTTTACTGTGCAAATGTGCAAGTACTACTCGATCGAAATTTCCTATCCGGCCCACAAATGATTCTTACACCGATTACATTCGCTTGAGCTATGCAGATCCAAAAATCTAATATTGTAAAAAATATACATTTAAACACAATCCGGAAAATCCCATCCCGCAGACGAAGTTTTCCAATTGACCCGGATGCAACAATGCTGGTCGCAGAACTTGACAGCATCTATTTACCCATGGTAGCAAGCAAGTCTTCGGGAAAAATAAGCCATAATAACGTAAAATTGAATTAAAATCCATTTCACTACATACACGAAACTTTTCCTTGCGCTACGCTGCTGCTCCGGTTTCCATTCGGACCGGCTCGGTTTTTTTGCCTCCTGTTCGCCTTGACAAAAGGCGGATTGCACAGAGTTACAATATTCAAATTAGAGAATACTGCCCCATGCTGCTTCGCCAGTCCCAACCCGACACGATTCGCCGACAGAGGAGAGGTGCAAGGACATGGCCACAGCGGGATATGCGTGTGGTGTGGCAAAAGCATGGAGCTTTTCCTATCAGAAATTTACATTTATTGCCTATCACCATCATCATCATCGTCGTAGTCGTCGTTGTCGTCCTCGTCGTCATCCAACTTGGGCGCACACAAACACACAAATCGCCACTAGTGGAGCGGCCAAATGTGATAGGTACAAAACTTTAGCGAGCCGTGATGGGAAAGCGAATAATTTTTTAACGCAATGAAAAATCGGAATTGTTGCCCAGGATCGGACCATTCCATAGACTGATCCACAAATCGGTAATCTCTTATATAGAAAGCGACATGTTTTTTTTTAAATTTTTTGTTACTCAACAGTTACCTAATAATTAAGGAGCGCTCATTCTTTTATTCTTTCGCAAATAACATTTAAAAGTGACCGCACCCTATGTTCATCATATCCTGGAGGAATTCCCTAAGCAATATCTGGAGGAATTCACGATGGAGCTCCTAAAGCAATTCCAGTTGGAATACCTGGAGTAATTCCCGAAGGAACTCCTCGATGGAACTCCTGAATGGATTCCCGAAGGAGCACCTCGAGAAATTTCCGATGGAATCTCCGGACAAATTCACACAGCAACTCCTGGAGGAATTTTCGAAGGAAGTCCTAGAGGAATTCCCCAAGGAACTCCTAGAAGAATTCCCAAAAGAACTCCGAGAGGTATTTCAGAAACAAAAAAATATTCGTGAGAGATTTCCGAAGGAACTCCTAATGGAATTCCAGTTGGATATCCTGGAGGAAATCAGGATGGAACTCCTAAAGGAGTTCCCGAAGGAGCACCTTGAGAAATTTCAGGAGGAATTTCCAATAGTATTTCTGGAGAAAATCCCGCAGGATGTCCTGGAGGAGTGTCCAAAGAAATTGCAGGAGAAATTCCCGAAGGAACCTGGAGGAATTTTCGAAGGAAGTCTTAGAGGAATTCTCAAAGGAACTTCTAGAGATATCTCCGGATAGTCTCCTGGAGGAACTGCCGATGGAACTCCTAAAGGAATTACCAAAGGAGCTCCTGGAGGAATTTCCGATGGAATTGCTGGAGGAATTCCCGATGGAACACCTGATGGAATTCCCAAAGGATCGCCTGATGGAATTCTCGAACGTATTCCTCAAGGAATTCTCATAGGAACTTCTGGATTCCATCGGGAGGACCTCCCAAAGGAACTTCTGAGGGATCACCAGAAGGAACTCCTTGAAAAACTTCCGAAAGAACTGCTGGAGGAATTCCCGAGAGAAACTTTTTTAGGAAAACTCTATGCACCTCCATAAGAAATTTCCAAAAGAACACCTGGTTAAATACTTAAAAGAACACTTTATGGAACTCTTGAGAGATCGCCTTCAAGAACCTTCAATGGAACTCCTCAAGGAATTTCGGATGGAACTCTTCGAGGAATTTCCGAAGTGACTCCTAAAAGTATTTCCGAAAGAAAGGGTCACCAAGCTTCTAATCGCACCATGCTATGGGGTGAGGGTTCGATTCCCGCTCCGTGTGTCCGTTGTCTAGTGTTAAGCTTCTTTCAGTCTGTACAGCCTCTGACTGAGGACGGTGTCCGTGTCTTTTTTCTTAAATTCTACAAGAAATTCACGATATAACTCGTGGAGGAACTCCCGAAAAAAATCATAGAGAAACTCCCGATGGAGCATCTGGAAGAATTTACGATGGCACTCCTGGAGGAAGTCCCGATGGAACTTCTACAAGAGTTCCTAAGAGAGCACTTTCGATAGAATTCTTGTAGGCATTCACGACGGCATACCTGGAGGAATTCCCGAAGGAACAGTTTCTGGAATTCACGAAAGAACTCCTTTAGGAAACCCCTCAAGGAATTCTCGAAGGAACTCCCGGAGGAATTCTGGAAGAACTCCTGGAAGAATTCTCGATGGAACTCCTTGAGGAATTTTCTAAGGAACACCTGGAGCAATTCTCAGAAAAATAAACTCCTTCAGGACAACCCGATGGAGCATCTCAAGAAATTCCCGATGGAAATCTTGCAGGAATTCCAGAAGGAGCTCGTAGAGGAATTCTCGAAGAAACTCGTGGAGGAATTTTCGAAGGAACACCCGAATCAATTCTCGAAGACCTTCGTTCAGGAAAACCCGATGGAGCATCTGAAGAATTCCCGAAGGAATATCTGGAGGAATTTCCGAAGGAACTCCTGGAAAAAATCCCCGAAGCAATCCCTGGAAGAAATACCAATGGAACTCCCGAAAGAACACTTGGAGGAATTCCCGATAGAGCACATGAAGGATTGCCTGAAGGAATTCCTGGAAGAATTTACGACGGAATTCCTACAGGGATTTCCGAAGAAACACCTAGAGGAATTGACGAAGAAAAAAATGAGGGTTACTCAATGGATCTCCATCAGGGATTCCCAAAAACGCATCTGGAGAAATTCCTGCAGAAACACCTGGTGTAATTATCGAAGAACTCCTTTAAAACCTCTATTGGAACTCCTCAATGATATCTCGAAGGAACTCCTGGAGGTATTCCTAAAGATATTCAGATCCACTAGGCTAGGATAAGGCTATGGATTGCCAATCCGGAGACGGCGGGTTCGATTCCCGTTCCGGTGGGGAAAATTTTCTTAACTCCCTGGGCATAGTGTATCATTGCACTTGCCTCACAATATTTTTTTTTATTCCTTCTTGGGTAGCCTCACAATATATCAATTCATGCAATGGCAGGGAAAGGAAAGCCCTTCAATTAATAACTGTGGAAATGCTCAAAGAACACTAAGTTGAAGCGAGTCAGGCCAAGTCCCAGTGGGGACGTAGTGCTATAAAGAAGAAGAAGAAGATTCCTGAAGAGATACCTGGCGAAATTTCCTCGGAAGAGCCCCAGATGAATGACCGAATGAACTCCTGAAAGGGTTCCTGAAATAACTCTTGGAGAAATTCCCGAAAGAACTCCTGGAAAAATTGTAGGACAGTCAAAAGGGTTTGTCATGTCCACTTCCTAAACATTTGTCCACTTCCTAGAGCTTCTAATTCAAGTTCTGAAAACATTCTCAAACGTGTCCGATGCCATTAAAATTTCTCAAAATGTGCTGCATTGATATTATTTTATGAAATTGTGAAGTTACTCTTCAAAAAAAGGAAGGTAAACATTGCTCCCCCACACTGACTGGTTTCGATGCTGGGTGTTGTGTTTCAGTGCGTCAACTTTGAAAATTTTCAAAATTGAAAACAACTTCAGCGTTTCTAGTACAACGACGTACGTCATGCAACGCACCATTGTGGCTTGCTGACTAAAAGCTATTGCATTCAAACCGAGCTGTAAGTTGATGCCGAAGTCCACGCAGCATTGATGCTTTTGCTTTGGGTAGTTAGGAGTATGCCTGAAATAAATATATTCCTTGATTGTCTTAATCCAAAACTAGAGTTTGCGGTCTGAAGGCGAAAGTTTTCCTTCTTCGAGTGGTACAGGAATCAGTTGAAGTTTTTTTACATCTATTTTGAATCAAAATTTTAGATAAGGTTCGGTCTCCGCAAATCGGTATCGTGTTCTCCCGGAGGGAAAAGCTGATTGTTTCCATTTGAGCCAAGAATATTACCCGTGAAATTCTGGCCGAGTTCGATCAACTTAAGTGGCAGTCATTGGGAAACCATTTCGTTCGTTACAAACTACTTTCAGTCACTATCGCATTTTTTTCCGAGCTTCCTCTAGGGATGTCTTCGCGGATTTCTTTAGAGAAACTCCAGGATACCTTAAGAAAATCTCATGAAAGTTTTCCATGTATCTTGGAATATCTTCAAAACTACTTTTAGATGTCCCCAAGGCGTTCCTCCTTGAATTCTTCCTGAAATTCCTCCTAGAATGTTTCTGGGATTCATCTGGGTAATCTCGTACGATTCTGTTTGGATGTCTACTGGAATTCGATAGCAAGCTTCCGTCAGGAACCTTTAAAAGCTCCTGACCCCTGAATTTTCACAAAGAGTTGCTTTTGGGAATTCCATAGGAGTTTTGTTTTTTAGAATCTCTTATAAGTTCCTTCTGGGAATTTTCCTTGAGTATCTTTTCGGAATCCTCCAGGAGTGTCTGGAGAATCTCTAGATCGAATTCCTGGTTTATTCTCCAGAAGGAATCCGTAGAAGGAACTTTGGGGGGATTCCCTTAAAGGAGTCTTGGAGTAATCTCCAGGAGTAAATTTGGAGGAATTCCTGGAGGCACTGCCAGAGTTAGCATTCCTGAAGTTATTCACCGATGGAGTTCCTGGCGGAATCCCCAGATGGAATTACTAAAGAAATTCTCGGAAGAAACAACAAACACCCAAAAGCTAAAAGAAAGCGGTAAAATATATGGCTCAATATTCCAGGATGATTTTTTAAAGCCCCAGGATAATCGAGTTGGATCTGTATTGCTCAAAAAGTGAGATCAAGATATGCACCAAGGACTTTGCCAAAATAATTTCAATGATTAGTCCTGGGATTCCGTCGAAGATTACTTCAGAGATTTATCCCGGGATGCATCTTGCGATTATTTCAGGGACTTTCTATCTCGAATTACCAAGGTTGTTAAATCGAGATTGGCCCGGAAATGATCTTCTGAATTTCTTATGGTTTTTTTTTCAGAAACTGTCCCGGAATTCTTCTGGAATTCTTCTCAGGAGATTTTCCAAGATTTCTCTCACAATCTCTAGACATCTCATATGACAAGTTGTTTTAACATAAAGGTCAGGATGTGCACTTACCTTCTAAACTGCCGTAATTCTGCAAAGTGACGTAAGCGCCATTCAAAATGCCGATAATTTTCGGTATATTATAAATAATATCTGGTGTAAAAATAACACTGTGGTATGCCTGCTGTATTAGAATGCATGATCTAGTCGTAATCTATCATCTATGGAAAGAAATTTAGAGGATGAGCAAAAGTTTTATGCATAATAACCAAAAAATGGGCCAAAACTATCAATGTCGCTTACGTCACTTTGCAGAATTACGGCAGTAAACCAGTCTAAAACCAAATCGAAAAAGAAAAAAAAATCACTACCCGTAAAAATGGCGAACCCAAACTTTATCGTGCATGTTGCTGGTCATTTTCTGGTATACTGGAAATCCTCGACCGGCCAAACAAACGTGATGATCGCAGCGCGTTATAACCTCGGAACCCCGGACTGTTCCCTGTGCCACGATGGAAGTGGGAAAATCAGGCCGGAAAAGTTTTATTCGATGTGGCATGTTTTGTCCTCTCGCTCTCGCTGACTGTCACGTCGCTCGCTCGCTAGTCGGCGATGTAGTCCAAGTGTGGTGGAAGAGTTGGTAATAATCATGTCCACTGCTATGCGATGCGGGTGTGATGGAGGGGGCTCGGACGGCAGCGCGGGATCTGTCCATCGTCTGTCGGAGGCGAAAAATTGTTATTGTGAAATGGACCACATCGGCCGCAAATGTGAACGGCAGTGTCAGTGTGAATGTTTGGATTGCGAGACTGGTGTCAACTTAATGGAAGCGGTGGCGGCAGTGAGGGCGAGGATTAAGCTTCCGTGATTTTTTTTCCTCGCTGGGAAATCTTTATTTCCTTGTGGCTTCCACGATGTGCATGCAAAATTGAGGATGATTAAATTATAATTTTATTATTCGAATGGATCAAGCCCAATTTTCCGGCGCTAAATTGTTACCGATGCAGAACGGCGCGAAAATTGGGTATACCGAAAAAAAAAAGCTGCGGTATGACGACAAAAGTTTTACGTGACGTCCGGCCAGAGATGTGATAATTTCTTGCTCGACGTGATTGCGGTTCCAAGAGACGTTTGTCAGTTCCGAAAAAATAATAAACCGATAATGCTCTTTTTTTTACGAAATGTTTTGAAATATCGCTGTTATTGCTTATGCATGTGGATAACCAGCCGTAACCTGGGGAAATTATGTTTCCGCTGACAATGTTTAACTTTCCGTAGTTCGCCATTAACCGGCTAAGTATGAAATGCTGTATCGCATCAGCTATACCCAAGGGGACAGCCACTTCAGGGGCCCCTGTGACTGTGACTTCAACTATTAAGAAAAGCAAATAGATGCCAACATTTCAAAAGCGCGTAACTGCTTTTGGAAGCAACACCTGTTACAAACTATATGTTGCTCACGAAGAACAGAGCTAAGGAAAGCATGGATCTGAGTGATATGCGGAGGTTTTATGCTACTGCCACACGGTGTCAAAATTTTGATTATTATCGAACTTTCATGTACCTCGGATTTTTCTTCATAGAATGTTAGAATTTCGGCTATAATGTATAAATGCAAAATTTGGAAATATTCTATCGGGGAAAATTTGAGTTAGCTGAGTTTTTGGCTATTTTCCATACTAAAAATCAATAATTACTATTTTAGCCCAAAAAACGTCCCATACAAAATGTATGGAAAAAATTTCGCCGATGAAATATTTTCTAGTTTTCCGATTATGAATATATAGCCCAAATACTACTCATTTTCGAAGAAAAGTCCGAGGTACATGAATGTTCGATAATAATCGAAATTTTGACACCGTGTGCCAATGGTGCATGGCACAAGGCTGTGCCCGTGGCCACGACAACTTGCAGACTTACAATTGGTTCATTGAATTTTAAGCAGCGTACGATAGGGATGAGCTTTACTATCTTAACCCGTAAACACCCGGGAAGATCTTCTTTTGGTAGAAATGCAATACCATCTTTGTTTTAAATCATTCTTTTTTATAGTTAAGGTGAATAATTGTGCTAAGAAGTGCATGGTACATCCCACCTTTGCACCCTCCTCCCTTTGTACCCTCCCCCTTTTGCTGGTAGCCGAAAATACGCGGCTTTTTTTGATTTTTTTTTATAAGTTCTACGGTCTACACGATTTTGCTCAAAATTCATCGTTTTGCTAATTATCAATAGTTTTGACTGATCCTTGACATGCAATGTATTACATGCTACCCATCATAGTCCGTTGAAGTTTTCATACCAGAGCTATTCTAAGGCCTCCAAAGTTCTCCAAAGTTTGTGTCACAAATCCTACATTCTAAACCAAATTTCATACACGATGAATTATTACAGAACATAGTCTACGGTACTCAAAAAGCCTCAAAGCACCCCTAGAAATTAAATGGTACATGAATTGGGTGATCTAGGTCATCCAAACCAGAGCTTTAATGATTAATCATAAATTTAATCATGATTAATGATTAATGATTAAGATTAAAAAAAAAAACAACATTAATCATAATCACAAAAAAATGTCGTTTAATCATTAATCATTAATCTTAATCACACTGCTATCGCTATTTAATCATTAATAAGTAATCATAATCATAAGAAAATTAATTTAATCAATTATTAATCATTCATCATAAAAATGATTCACCACATAATATATATGATCCAATTTGAATTAGTTTGAATGCTGGTTTTATTTTTATGCACTTTCAATTTATTCACCTTTTTTCTGCCTTGCATAAAAAGAGGGTGAGCTATACTCAGAACTAATATTGAGCCTAATTGAATGTAATAATGATGGTAAGGTAGCGAACCACTTGGGCAGCGGCCGGTATTTTGGGCAATCTTCGCTATAACTCAGTCAACTTCAAACCAATTGACTTGAAATCTTGTACACGGCTAGACACTATACGTATCTCATCGCGTTCCAAAAATTGTGTCAATTGGTTCCGAATTGACTGAGTTATAGCAGAAAAGTGCCCAAAATAGGACTCCTGCCGAGATGGTTCCACTTCCCTAACTATGGCAACGGCGGCCAGAGCGCATTTTATTTATGGTGGCGAGCAAAGGTAGGTTGCAGGAAGGCCCCAAAGGGGTACCAGGAGATTGCAGGGGTTTCAGGATTCTCTCAGGGGGCTTCATGATTCTAGGAGGTATCAGGAGTTCTTCAAGAGGTCTCAGGGGCGGTTTCAGATAGTCTCAGGGGTGGGGGGTTCCAGGAGGCTCCATGGGATTCCAGGGGAGTTCTAGCAGGTCTCAGAGGTACCAGGGTGTACCAACAGGTCTTAGGGGTGTTTAAGGGGGTATCAAGAGGTTTCAGGGTGTCTCAGGGGCGTTTCAAGGGATTCAGGGGGGCTACCTTAAGATCTCAGGAGCATTTAAGGGGGTTTCCAGGAGCTTTCAAGAGAGATTAAGGGGATCACTGAGGCAATTCAGGGGGTCTGAGGGGCGTTCTAAGAGGTCTTCGAGGCGTTTCAGGCAAACATATAGTTTCGCAATGTGAACCTGGAGTTCCAAGTGGTTTAGAACTGTTCCGCGAAAGATTCATGCGGGTAACTGAGTAACTGTGAGAATGTGGGGACATTGATTTTTGGAAAAGGTTTCAGGGGCGTTTTCGGGGACATTTCAGAAATCTTTAGAGGATTTTCGGCGGGTTTCAGAGGCGTAACGTAGGCGTTTCGGGGGTTTCAGAGGCGTAACGTAGGCGTTTCGGGGGTTTCAGAGGGTGGTCCTAGGTGGTTTTAAGGGGATTTCGGAGGCATTGCAGGAAGTTCCAGAGAATCTACAGCGCGTTGCAGAGGCATTACACAGTCGTTTTTGGGGGCTTCGTAGGGTCTCAGGTGCATTATATGGGTCTAAGGGGGTTTTCTCAGGCAGTTTCAGATATTTTTTGGCGCATTCGAAAGCAGAATTCAGAGGCATTTCAGGAAATTTCAGGAGATTTTCAGAGACCTCTTCACGAAAACCCTGGAAACGCCCCGGAAATGCCTTGAAACACCCTTAAATCTTCCACAATTTCATTAAAATGCCCTTGAAATCCACGTATCGATTTGAAATGCTCCTGAAATCCTAAAATGTTCCTGAAACCCGCCTGATATGACCCTCTCTAAAACGCCTAGAAACGCCACTGAAATCTCCGTAATCCCATTGAAACTACAATAAAATTTAAAAAAAAGACCTTAAATTCCAACGACCCTGCAACCAGAGCGTTAATGATTAATCATAAATTTAATCATGATTAATGATTAATGATTAAGATTAATCAAAAATCATTAATCATAATCACAAAAAAATCTCATTTAATCATTAATCTTATCATTAATCATTATCTTAATCATAATCATAATGATTTTGCAATTTATTAATTAATCAGTAATCATAATCATAAGAAAAAAAAAATTAATCAATCATTAATCATTCATGACCAAAAATGATTCACCATATAAAATATATGATCCAATTTTAATTGGTTCACGTGCAGTTCTAAATAATATAATTCATGAATCTTTCTCAAAAATCTCCCAGACAGAGTTACCTTTTACATTTGGAACTTCAAAAATATTTAAACAACAAATATATTTAATTCATTTCCAGTTTTTTGTAATTGATTAATCATGATTAATCATGATGTTTAATCAATGAGCCATTTTAATCATTAATTATAATCAATAATCACAGATAAAATCAATTTTAATCATTAATCATAATCATTAATCATCCAAAAAATCAAATTAATCATTATTCATAATCAATTATCACCATTAGCGGAGCCAGCTTTTTCATTTTTCTTACTCACTCTCCTAAACATGCAGGAAAAAGAGCGAGATGTAAGAGGAGGCAAGTTGCCCCCTCTTCCATCTGTTTCTTTCTCGTGTATGTTTAGGAGAGTGAGTAAAAAAAAAGAAAATGCTGGCTCCGCTAATGATTATCACCGAAATTGGAATTTTATTCACCAATGATTAATCATGATTAAAATTTTTGGTAATTATGAACGCTCTGCCTGCAACTCTCTGAAACGCCTTGAAACGCCTTGAACCGCCCCTAAAACCTTCTATTGAAACACCCATAAAATCCCCGACATCACATTAAAACGTTAATGAAACCTAAAGGAACGCCATTTAATACTCCTGAAACTCCTTGAAGATCCTTGGAACCCCCTTTTGATTGGCTTTCAGGCAACTTCCTGGAAATCCCCTTGGTCCCATCTCAATTTCCCAAGAGTAAGACCTCTTCACGCGAACTAGAAACCTCGACTGAATTTATGCACAAATTTCTCTCTTTTTATGCCCTAGCCAAAAGCATAAAAAGAGGTCCCAGTGTAATGTAATTTATTATTCCTTTTTTTCAATAAACTCTAGTACAGAGTTACTTTTTAAGACTAGTTTCCACTTATTATATACAGTACAAAAAGATAGGACAAGCAATGGTCAAATAATGATTCCGCTTAAGCGGTGCAGAGACAGCCAGCAAAGTAAATATAACACCGGTGTGGTGACGTCTCCCGTGCAATTCAAATGGAGGTGTCACTTTTTCTCGCGGAAAATAGTCTGCTCTTTTATTCCGTAAGGAAAAGTAACGTTTCCCCTCATACTAGATCAGTTATTTAAAGTTCTTGGGAGCAGGAAGCTTACCTTTACAATATCTAGATAATCATTAATTTTTACCAGGGCAGAATTGAAAGCTACGAAACTGATTACACTCATTCAAAGAGGGTATTCTGCTTAGAGGTTTCGAAAAGCCGGTACAAGAAATTAATTTCTATTTTTTTGTGATTGACTAATCATGATTACTAATCAAAGAGCCAGTTTTAATCATTAATCATAATCACTTATCACAGATAAAACATAATTTTATCAGTAATCATAATCATTAATCATCCTAAAAGTCAAATTAATCATTAATCTCAATCATTAATCACAGAAATTGGAATTTTAATCATCAAGGATAAATCATGATTATATTTTTTGTTAATCATGAACGCTCTGATCCAAACTACTCTGGAATTCATTTTCTTAAGATCTACTGGATCTACCATCATTTGTGTTCATTCTGTACAAGAAATTTTGAATGTCCATTAGACTTCACAATGCCACGAGCAACTCGATATTGTGGTAGTTGGACATTCCGTGAAATACAAATGGCCTCCAATACACTTTGAAGTTTGGATTACGATGTCCACATACTGTATCATGCTAAAACCTATTCCTGGAATGTAATCTATACTGCTGATAGAGCCGCAGTGTACAACTATAATTCTTTTGGTACATTCATGGGATATTCTAGGCTTTCCAAACTATTCTGCAATTAGGACCATCAAGGTCTACAGGCTCTACTTTTGTTTCTCTTAACTCTATCGGCATAATTCATTCACGATTCTGTTGCCCCTCTCAATATTACGAGTATCTCTATGTGTTGCTAGTTGGCTGGCCTATAGCTGGCATATAAATGGACCCCAATGCAATATCTGTAAATCTTTGGATATTTTTATTGTAGCGAATGCTAGCGAAATTTAATCTACGCTACTCTTAGAGCCGCAGAATGCAATTCTGATAACTGAGCAACATTCTAGGTCATCCAAACTCTACTCCAAGCTCTACTCTTGTATCTCTTTAGTTTATCGGTTTAATTCTTTCACGATTACTTATATTGTATCCCATAAAATGCCTAGGATTTCTTTCTTTGTGTTGTTTTTTATGCGTCCATTGGCATACAAATGATCTTCAGAGTATTTTGAAGTATGGATCGCGTGGGCTTCGTGGTCGAGCTGTTAGCGGCGTCAGTCGTTTAGGGTTTTTTGTTTATATTTTGGTGTATTTTAACTTAATGCTAATTCTACACTTCGTCGTTTGGGTGTCTTGTAAGCTTCGGAGTGAGGGTTCGATTCCCGCTCCAGTCGGCGAAAACTTTTCGTCAAACGGAAAATTGTTCACTGGGCCACTGGGTGTAATATGTGTTGTCCGTTGTTGAATGTTGTAATGTTGTAGAGGTCGCAGGGACGAAGACGGTGTAATTATCTTCTTTTTAAAATCTGTATATCTCAGTACATTTTCATTGTAGCGAATGCTCGCGGAATAAAATCTACGCATCTAACAAGATAACAATTATAATAATTCATCGATATCCACTTGGTAATCTAGGTCATATAAAACAATTATGGAATTAAGATGTTCAAGGTCCACAGACTCTAGACTTGTTTCTCTTTACTCTATCAGTAAAATTTTTTAGGATTCTGTTGTACTCCATGATTTCTGCCAAGTATTTTCATCAAGATCCCCTCCAGGAAATTTACCAGAATCCACCGTAAAATCCTCCAGCAATTATTCTTGGAATTACTACAAAAAATCCTCCGGGAATTTTTAAAAGTTCTTCCAGGAATTCCTTTAAAAATTTATCAAAAAAAATCTTAAAAACTACTTCAGGAATTACATCAGAGATTACTCCAAAAATTTATCTCGGGATTGCTACGAGAATTTCTCCAGAGATTTTTTCAGGTATTTTCAAAGAAAATTTTCCAGGAAATCCTACAGAAATTGCTCCAGAAATGCCAACAGGAATCCCTCCTGGTATTCCTTCAAGAATCCCTTCAGAAATTCCTTTAATTATGCCTCCGGAAATTTTTACAAGAATTCCTCCAGAAATTGGCCCAGGAATTATTCCCAGAATTTCTTCAAGAATTCCTCCAAGAATTCCTCCAAAAGTTCCTCCAAAAATCCTTCAGAAATTCCTTCAAGACTTTTGCCAAAAATTCCTTAAAAATCACTCCAGGAATTTCTCCAAGAATTCTTCCAAAAAATCCTACAAGAATCCCTACACGTTTTTTTCCAGGAATTCCCTCAGGAACTCCACCAGGAATTTCTCCAAGAATTTCTCCAGATATTTCTCTAAAACTTCTGCCAAGAATTCCTCAAAGAATCCCTCTAGGTATTTCTCCACAAGAATTTCTACAGTAAGTCCTCCAAGACCTCTGCCAAGAAATTCTCCAAGAATTCCTCCAGAAATTCCTCCAAGAATTTTTCCAGGAATTCCTCTAAGAATTTCTCAAGGAATGCCTCCTAGAATCCCTCTAGGAATTTCTCCAGAAATTCCTCCAGAAACCTGCAGGAAATCCTCCTGAAATTCTTTCAAAAATTACACCAGGTATTCCTCCGAGATTTCTTCCTGGCATTTCTCAAGCAATAGCTCCAGGAATTCGTCAAGAAATTTTTCAAGGAATTCCTACAGCAATTACTTTAGGAACTTTTTCAGGAATTCTTCTAAGTATTCTTCCACGAATTTCCCCAGGGATTTTCGAAGATTTTATTCAAGAATTTCTCCTGAAATTCCTCCATGAATACCTCTTAAGGAATTACGCCGAAAATTCCTCCCGGAATTAGGAAATTCCTGATGGAATCCCTGAAGAAATTCCTTGAGGAATGACTGATGGAATTCCTGGAAGAATTTCTGGTGTTTTCCGTGGGGAAATTCATTAAGGAGTTCTGGAGGAGTCCTCGGAGGAATCTCTAGAGAATTTCTTCGTGCTGTTACGGGAAGAATTTATTGAGGAATCTATGGAGGTATTAGTTGAGGAATTCCCGAAGGAGTTTCATGAAGAATTCCAAGCGGAAGCCTTGGAAGATTCCCTTGATGAATTTCTTGAGAAGTCCCTGGAGGTATTTTTGAATGAATTTGTGACAGGATTCCTAAAGGAATTTCTGGATTTCCTGGCGGAATTCCGAAATGAAAATCTGCAGGATTTCACGGAGAAATTCCTGGGTAAACTCCAGGAGGAATCCCTGTATGAATTCTTGGTTAAATCCTAGAGGACTCACTGGAGGCATCCCTGAAGGGTTCGAGATGATGCTTTGGACAATTCCTAGTGGAATTCCACAAGGAATCCCTTCAGGAATTTCAGGAGGAATCCCTGTGAGGAAATCCTGGAACGACCCCTGTGAATTGCTGGAGGAATCCCAGGAAGAATTCCTGGAAGACACCGTGGCGGAATTTCTGAAGGAATCCCTCGATGAATTCCTAGATGAATTAGCAATAATTCCTGGAGAAAGTCCTGGAGGAGGATGACCTAGATCACCAAGTGAATGTTGCTTAGTTATCAGAGGTGCACTCTGAGGCTCTAAGAGTTGCGTGGATTATATTCTGCAAGCATTCGCTACAATAAAAATATCCAAAGTTTAACAGATTGGGGTCCATTTACATGCCAGTGGACATCCAACTAGAAACACATAGAGATCTTTATTCGCACTGCGGTATGTGCGGACTTTGGTTATATCCGAGAAGAATTTACCGTCGATTAGAACGTGGTCGATTTGGTTTTCTGTTTGGTGGTCGGGTGATCTCCAGGTGGCTTTATGGATATCTTTGCGGGGGAAGAAGGTGCTTCGGACTACCATACCACGAGAGGCTGCAAAGTTTACGCATCGCTGGCCGTTATCATTCGATACGGCGTGCAGGCTGTTCCGCCCTATTACCGGTCTGTACATTTCCTCCCTTCCTACATGCGCGTTCATGTCGCCGACAACGATTTTCACGTCACGCGGCGAGCAACCATCGAAAGTGTGCTCTAAGACCAAGCCCACTCATGGGCTCAATCAAGCGTTTTAACGTTAAGTAGAGCCCCGAACAAAGAAGCGAACCGCACCGGTCGCTGCTAAGTAGGGCTCGAAAGCGAAAAGTTTACGTACGGTTCGTAGCAGGGCTTAGAATATAGAGACACGCAAAGTACGGTCTCTATCCGTAGGCTCGTGCGCTCTCTCGCGTTTAGCTCTCTGGGTAGCGTAAAGAGGAGACGAAAGAACATGAGTATGGATTTGTTGCCAGGTATATAGTTTCTAGGGAATGATTTTCTTGTTTTGTATAGGTAGGAATTTATTTTAGTTTGCATCAAATATTTGAAATTGTCAACCAATCAATATCGTAGATCGTTACACGAATAACACAACAAATTGTCTGACATAGAATTGTGATAGAGTGACAATACAAACGCAGAAAAATAATAGGTTTAAATTGACAAGCTTTGCTTAAGTATGTTATGAATAAAGTTTTCGCTTCTTCGCCAATTTTAGGATCATGCATATCGAAAATGTATTGATTTTCTCTTAAAAATAGTTACGATTGCTCATAATCGTTACTTTTAGTTTTTAGTTAACATTTAGTTAACATTTAGTTTTTGATTCGGCCGATCGTTTCGAAACTAATATTTGAAGAAATATATAGTGATTCAGTGAGTTTTGCTGTTTTAACACGTACATGTTTAAGGCGGGTTTTCTACGCAGCAAGTAAAGCTTAGTTTCGCACATTTAGAAAAATGTCCAAATAAATAACTCGTGAAGTTCGTTCCGACAAGTTTCAAAATTATCGTCATCCGACGCAGATTTCGGTGAGAAGATGTGCGTATTTTCTAACCCGAAAAGAAACTATTTGACGGTAATAAGTGACCACAAGGTTTTCTTTCTTCACTTTCCGGGCTGAAATCCTCCGCTTTGAAAGAGCTGTGCCTCGCGTTTCGTTTTGTCGTGTATATTTCAAAAAGTCAAAAGAGTTTTGGTTTGATTGCTGTTTTTGAAAATGGTGGTCGTCAGTGTTTGGTTTATTAAATATAAATTTAAAAATATAAATTAAATAAACGCGACATTAGGAAGAAAGTTTGCGAAATGGGTAACTTCACCGTCCACGCATCCTTCCTCCCCTGTAAATTCGAGAAGTACCTTGCCGAAATAAAATATTCTGTACTCCAAGTATTTCGAAGAATCATCTTTGCGCGTAAATACAACGCAGTAGACCAGGCCGCTTTGATTCTCTGATATGCTGCAAGCATCAGTATTGACAAGAAAAGTAACACGATTGCTTTCCAGGGTGATTCCGCGTATGTATGAGATTAGATAAGGGGCTGTCCATAAACCACGTGGTCATTTTTTTGGGACTTTTCAAACACCCTCCCCCCCCCCCACCCCCCGCGTGGTCATTTGTCCATACAAAAATTTTTATTTGTCCATACAAAATGGTCATTGGCCAAACCGCCCCACCCCCCTCATGACCACGTGGTTTATGGACAGCCCCTAAGAGTAGTTACGATTTTTCAAAGATGCATTGACTGTACCTATCTCAACTCAGATATCATAGAAACATACCAATAAAAATCTTAAAAAATGTAGTCGAGCTGCCAAGTTTCACCAAATAAAATAGGCGGTGTGCAGGACTGCCATATTTTAGGTTCCTCGTTATAGAAAAAGCAAGGCGTTGGATGTTAAAATATAACAATTGTTGTATGAAGTGCCAAAAAGGAGAGTGGGCTCATTATGTACTTTGACAAATACGCAGTCTACTTCAAGCGCATAGAATCTGCTTCCAACAAAATATTCTTATACCAGCATCCAAAAGATCACAATATATATTAAGATTTGCGAGTGATGCTTTGTAACTAAAAGGTTGTGACTGAGTATAGAATTAGATTATGTTAAAATACACGTTAATGAAAAAAGGTTGCGCAAACTTATCGCAGACTGTTAGAAGACAGCTTCTACAATGACCAGGATTCAAGAATCTTGACCAACGTGAAGTTGTAAAGGAGACAACTACGTTATAAATGTGTTGGAATAGCAAGGGATGTAATTATTCAATAAACCTAATTCTTAAAAAAGATGCTCATAATCATGCTCATGCTCATAATCTCAAATTCAGATAAATTTCTTGCGAGAAAGGCAACATGAATATTGAAGAGATGGATATTATTTTAGATAAAAATTCAACCTACAAGTCATACAGTAAGCAACAAACATATAATTTAAAAAAAGATTGCTTGAATTCCGGGATAAAATACAATCATAAATTATTGAGAAAATGATATCTTTAAACGCACCAAAACTGGTACAAATCTCCAAGGGAATTATTTATTTGAATTCAATTTTTACTAACAGTTTTCAGTCTTATCCAAAACCCCATCTTTCATAATATGAGCACAAATTATTATACTGACTAAGATTTGCAATAACCCCATAGAAATATACAAAATATTGCGATGATTTACAGAAGTGCAAAAAACCGATGGTACGGAGAGAATAGAGACCACCGGTGCGCAAAGGCGACCGATCATTATTTTACTCACATGGAAACGAACGACCGGTGCGAAAATGGGTTGATAACGAAATTAAAAATCGTTAACGACGTGCTGTTGCGTGTGTAGTATTAAGCCCACGGGTGGGCTTGGTCTAACTGCGCGTTGTACCTGCGGGTCGTACCTCCTCAATCTAGCTGAAGTCAGAAGGACAACAGTGCCCAGGCTGCACTACCAGCTAAGCACACAACTCTTAGCTGGCGGTCTTTGTATCGGCGCAATACACCGCACGCTATAATCTGTAATGGCGAAAGCGATAAAGTATCGAGGATCACTACGTGATCTAGGACACTTGGAGAGAAGGCAGTGAATAGAACATGTAAGTTAGCGCAAACAAATTTGCGAAATGGCAACGGTATGTGCATACGATTGAGTTCCAAACCAGTGCACAGAAAAGGTGACAAGGGAGGGATTTTTCCTGATATTGGCCAAGCGCGGAGGGGCACCTACTGTATGGAACATCGACTATGGGAGGGGTTTAACCCCCAAAACCCCTCCCATGTGCACGGGCTTGTTGAGTACATCTCCGGGCTGCACATCCCAAGATGTTATGTGTTTGTGAATGCGAGTGCGATAGCGTACTCTTTTGTAATCTATTTGCAATTTGGTGCTTCTTGGACGTACGTTGGTTAAAGCTCGCCCGGGAAAACCACGGAGTTCCTTTTTTAAGATGTTGTTTTGGACGGATTTCCGAACAGCCTTGGCATAAATCATGGCAGATTCAAGGTACTACCGGTAGTCGTGTCCTTTACAGTAGGCAAGCTTCTGTAGCATACCACGGTAAGCGAATGGAGATGGGTGTCATCGAAGTCTAACCCAGCAGATGAAGCTACTAAATAGGGAAGCATCCCGTATTTTGAACCCGAGTTCCAGGATCCCAAGTTCTTGCGTCTACCGGAGCCTGTGCAGTGCAGGCTCGTCCCAAAGAACCGATGACCACTTCAGAGGAGATATGTGCATTAATCCTGCACCATTGTTTGGTGGAGCCGGTGATCAACTTTGGCCGGTTCTTCCCCTAGGACCAGCTACTGAGCAGCAGCTTTCGATCTCCGATTCGTACACAACTAGACAAAAAGTAGACGGAAAACGCAAGGCAACTTTAATCAGCAAGCTGAAATTTGAGCAGCAGAGATTAAGGTTTTCAAGCTCCACTCTCCAACAAGATGCTGAACGAAACCAGGCAGGAGGCCATCGGGAAACAGAGCTCCATCTACCGGCTTATGCCGATTCTGGACGAGAATAGCTTCGTTTTGTGGAGTCTCATAGCCGTGCGGTTAGGGTCACCAAGCTTCTAATCGCACCATGCTATGGGGTGAGGGTTCCCGCTCCGAGCGACGAAACTTTTCGCGAGAATAGTTTCTTCTCCGTATCCACTGGTGCATGATCCGTGTGTCCGTTGTCGAGTGTTAAGTTTCGTTCAGCTGCTCGCCTAGTTCACCATGAATGAGGCTTCACCTACACAAGGGTGGACTACTTCGGGCCGCTGCTGGTAAAACTTGGAAGTTCTAGGTAACGACGAACGATGGATCTCACTGTTCATGTGCGTAACGATGCGTGCCGTCTATCTCGCTTACACGCTGTCAACGCTGTGTTCGTCGATTTGTGGGTCGCCGGCATCACCCGTCGAATTTTTCAGCGACAACGGTACAAATTTACAAGGAGCCACTCGAGTACTACAGACTCTGATAAGTTAGGGACTGTTCAAAACGTTTATTCTGCCGGAAGCATGGGACCACTTGATACAAATATAGCAATCGCTGAAGCGTACTATGGAAGCGGAAATATGGTGAACTCAAGGCCTCTGACGTATTTTCCACTCGGGACCGTGGAGGCAGAGGCGCTTACGCCCTACCAGAGCAGTTGCATCTAGAGTTCACGGTTAGTCTAGTGTACTGATCCGCCAAGATATCCTGGAATTATCCCGGAAGTCAATCCAGCGCCAGCTGCACGCTTTTTTGAATCTTAATTGTAGAGATCGTTAAAGGATCGAGTTGTTGGTCAGAAGGTTGGTAGCTCGGTTGGTCATTGTGTCCGGTGGCGTGTCCAGAGGCGTTTCAAAGCGTTTCATGGGCGTTTTAGGTGGTTTCAGAAGAGCCTCAAGACGTTACAGAATGGTTCCGCATGAAGATCAGATGACCCATACTGAAGCGATTTCTTGGAGATTCTCAAACAGACATTGTACTCACCACTTGACGGCACATAGTTGCATGAGGCTGTGGAAGTAGATCCGATTAATTATTCTCAAGAAAGTTTTTAGGGAACCTGAAATAGTGCAAAACAATACAATCTCTTCTCCGCTGCCCTTTACTCCATGTAACTCCACTTGCTGCTTCTTTCCCGTAAACCAACCTTATCTCAAATCTTACGTACTCCAGCTGTTCTGAACACATTAAAATTCCATTTAGGTATTGTTACCTTAACCCTCCTTGTGCATTAGGGTAATTTTTCACCCAAACCATACACTACGTCAGCAAGCTGAATCACAACATGATGCATTAGGAAGGTTTATAGAGGTACTTAAAAGATTTTAACTTAATTGATTCCACCTAAATGGAGGCTTTAGTGTAGTGTCATAACAGCAGAAACTTCTGTTTTGCCGTTCATGTAATAAGTAAAATTCTAAAGTGCCAAAGCAACAATGTTATACTCTTCCATTAAATCGAGTGACATGGACATCCGCTGTCACACTTCAAATCGCTTCCCCATCCAAGCATCATAATCTGTTTGTCTTATCGAGTGGCACTCAAGTATCTCCGCTTAATTTGAACTTTATTAAAAGTCGAAATTCTTGTCAAGCATCCACTCAAATAGCGGCCATCGAGCACGGTCAGCCGTGTCGCCGATGTCGTCAGTTGTTGGCAACTCAAGAACAATCGACCTCTTCTTCCAGTTCATTCCAAAGTCTTCCATCATATCAGATTGATGACTATGGGAAACGGAAAATCGTTTCCTCCCCACGTCTTATTCTTCATCTATGCCAAGGGTCAACCCTCTTGTCCATGGTGAGCTTCTCCTATTTCTATGAGTGTATGTGTTTGCACAAGTAAAAAGAGAAAACAAAGCCTCAAAAAATAAGTCCCGAAGCCATCAAGTGACTATCCATCAAAAGTGGTTTCCACTTTTCACTCGAGACTTTTCAAGATTTTATGACCAACTTTGGTCGATGGCAGGGGGCCACTATACAGTCAGCCGGTCGGGACGAAGTGGATCGAAAATCACTAACGTTTTGCGGTCAGCCGCTTCGCCAATAGCCGGAAAGCGTATACTCGCACACATACTTCCCCTTGGCGCGCGCAACGTTGTCTTTCGGGATTTCTAAGAACATGGAAAACTCTGAAAAGTACGCACTTGCTTGGGCGCAGATTGAACGAAAAAAGGTTATGAATTCTTTCATTTGTCGAAGAGCTCTTACGCTGCAAAGCGGGACCCGATGCTGCTTGCAGAAACAGGTCTTCGTGGGAAGCAGCAGCGGAAAGTACTTTTTTTCAGCCAGCCAGCGCAGCGGTGGAAATGAGAGCTCCAGGAAAATGGGATTTAAAAAAAAATGGGATCTCATTGCTCCGAAGCAAAGATGATGCAGAGTGGAGCAGAAAAATGGAACACAGAGTTATCAGCTTACGATTGGGATTTTTTATTCTGGCCGCCGAACAATCTCTGCTGGCGCCACGTCCATTGGATGTCATGTCAACATGCTGGTAGGACGATGGAAGATTTATGGCGTCTTGTTTGAAGTTTAAAATCGTAATGAAAAATGTTGGACGGGTTTTCAATTTGTGGGTAGGGGATATGGCGCACAAAAAACGGCTTTCAGATCAGCGATAAAAGCCCGAATAAAAAATACAGTAGAAAACCCGAACGTTGTATTGTAACAGTACAATTTAAAACCATATTTTTACAATAGACACCACTGTAAGAATAAAAATACAAAAACAATAAAATGTAATGTAGACACCATACAGTAAATTGTAAATAATTTTTTTACAATATACTATACCGGTGGTTAAGTATCGTAACAATATAAAAAAATATTTTTCTCCATATATATTTTTTTGCAAAACCATACATTATATTGTAAATGAATTGTACTGGTACGTGGATTTTAATAAACCGTACATTGTATGGTACACATATGGTTTTAAGCAATAAAATGTACCGTAAATATATTGTTTTTAATTGTAGTTTCACTACTGGTTATACATTTAATTAAATGGTTTTGGAATGGTTCTCTTTTGTTATGTTGTATTGTTTTACATTACATAAACCATATAATGTTATATTATCTTGTCATTTTCCTCCTGTTAATGGCATCTTAGGCTTACTAGCATTATGAGAATGCGCTTTGGGAATTCTCCAGAGCGTTTTGGATAACCCTTCATATATTGGATCGCCCACGTCTAAGTCTGAGTCGAGGTCTGAGTAGTCTCTGATTGCATTAACAGTTGAAGCTTAGGCTCCCATGCTCCACCAGCCAGATAACCGGGTTTCGCAAACTAAGCATTATTTGTGGCAACACTTTGAGCGGCATGATGGAACTATGCCGAGCGCGCTAAGTATTATTAGACCACTAATGTAGTTGCATGACGTGGTACATAAGTATCATTACAGCGTGCTTAACCGTTATTGCAATATTGAGGCTCCAGTTTGACTAAAGTTTGAAATACACGGAGAAATACATAACAACTCATGAGAAAACTGTCAAGTTCGATTCAAGTATAAGTTAGGTTAAAAAGCGAACCCACAGACGAACCTATATTAGAATTTCTTTCAGTATTCAGTCCAGTCCATATGTTAAAGATGGCTCTAGGATCAGTCAAAGATAAAGTTCGTCAATCGTATTCCTCTCATCGCACTCTACATACCTAGCCCGCCATATCTCTTGGATCTGCAGTTCTTAAGACATCTGGTTTACTACTTATTTAAACATTTTATTGACTTTAAATTGGTGTTTCAACTTATGAGCCATTTTACGAGACGTTTCGGATCAGCTGATCGCTCATTTCATGAATGAAAATTTGGCAGGAGGTTGCGCCCAAGCCCGTGAGTGTTAATATCAATATCAACACTGTTGTCGTTTCGTAAAATAGACTATTCACTTTTTTCTTTCCTTTCCTTTGCATCAAAAAAATCACAAACATCAACAAAACAAAGCACGGAAAAAAATCTAAAACTGAATAAATAATTTAAAATGCACGGGAAAGTAATGTTTCGGAAAAGTGAATGGTTCAAATGTAAGAAAAACAGTATAATATATTGTTACATAAAAATCGAATGTAAATGTATAGTAGCTACAATGTGCGAAGCTTTTAGTGATCCATTTCATTACAATATACATTATTGTAGCTGGTACACTGTATGGTGCAGGAATGGTTTTCACCAAACACCCTATAGTTAGTTTTTATCCGGGAGGCGTCGAGCTCGATCTACTTCACTGTTGTCTTCGAATTTGTTGGCTACCATCATTCAATGTTACTGGATTACTATGTGAATGAAAGGATTATTTTGAATTGTTTATCCAGTTTAATATTTTGATAATATCGATATAAACATATCATTATATGCACAACATCACAATAAGGATAACATATTAATGTGTTTCTATTACATATAATCAACAATACTTACTTACTAGTTTCAGTCCTGAGCACCCATGGTGGTGCAGAGGGCTGAATTAAAAGACCTTTATCCTATGAGCAATTGCCCACCATCGCCCCAATGGGCAGAAACGGGCCCGAAACCGGACTTATTTAGAAGCCGCTGGTTTTGAAACTTTTTTTTTTTGTCTTTATTATAGAGACTTTCAGCCTGGGGCTGGTTCGTCTCTTGGTTTTGAAACTCAAACTGATGCATTTTTCATCGAAAATGGACCGATAGGGTTTGATGATGGTTTCATTCTGTGCAGACCTCGGAAAGGGGTTTATTTTGCCCCATTTAACCCTAAATTAGCCGTTTTCAATGGGTATACTTCCATAACTCTACACGCCGCTCATTTTTTTTTGTATATTAATTGAAGAATATGATATTATTATGTTTACAGAATATACTGAGGAAGAGCTCATGTAGTGCTGAGCCCTATAAGTGACCCATTTTCCCCTATTTCACCCTATATATTTATTGTTTTAATGAATATATGCCTGCAACTTCAATTCATTCAGATTTTCTTGTACATGAATGAAGAAATTTCATGCTAAACATCTACAAAATTAAAGGACTATGACATCATGCTATGCTTAGTCCAAGAAGTGACATATTTCACCCCATTTCACCCTATATTAGATGTATTGGTGAATATAACGTCTATAGCTTCAAATGCTGCAATAATTTAAGCTTATGATTGAACAAGTAATATGTAATCGGCTCTACAGCATTGAATGATGATGGGGTCATGCTGTCACATGTCTAGGTGATGGCCCATTTTACCCTATTTCACCCTATGTAAGTTATTTTGCAAACAGAACTCTATAAATTAGTTCTATAGAATTTTTACAAAGTAATCGACAAATTTGATGTTATCTGAATTGAATGGCAGTGATGGCATGAGGTACTGAGTTCAAGAAATGGTCCATTTTATCCTGCTTTACCCTATATTTATAATTTAAATGAAAATATCCCCCTAAATCCCATGCTTATGATTTTTTTGTATAGTATGTACTGGATTTTTTTATCTTTAAACAATTGGATGGTAGTGATGGTATGCGGTGCTGAGTTCAAGAAGTGGCTCATTTTAGCCTATTCCACCCTATATTTATAATTTTAGTGAAAATATCGCTCTTAATCCGATACTGATATTTTAGTATAGTAATGTTCAAATTTAACGTTATCAATTTTACAAAATGGGATGGTGCTGATGGTATGCGGTGCTTCCAGAGGGTTTCCACAAAAATCCTGACATGAATTGCACCAAAAATCCTGGCAGAACCTGTAGGAGAATACTGACAGGTATTGCAAAAAAAGCTTGGCATTCAGGGATAACAGAATCCCTGTCCTGATTTCACTGGAGTCCCTGTTAGGCTTCCCATGGAGTCCCTGTCAGGATTCCCGTGGAATCCCTGTCAGAATTCCCGTGGAATCCCTGTCAGGATTCCTCTGGAATCGCTGTCTGGATTCTTCTGGAATCCCTGCCAGGATTCCCTCGGAATCCCAGTCAGGATTCCCTCGGAATCCCTGGCAGGATTCCCCAGTAGTCCTCGGCAGGATTCCCCGGTATCCCAGGCAGGATTCCCCTGGAATCCCAGTCACAATTCCTCTGGAATCCCTGCCAGGATTTCACTGGAGTCCCTGTCACGATTCCCCTGTAATTCCTGTCAAAATTCTTCTGGAATCCCTGCCAAGATTCCTCCGGAATCCCAGTCAGGACTCCCCCAGAATCCCAGGCAGGATTCCCCCGGAACCCCAGGCAGGATTTCCCGGAATCCCAGTCACGATTCCCCTGGAATCCCAGTCACGATTCCCCTGGAATCTCTGTCAGTATTCCCCTGGAGTCCGTGTCAGGATTTCCCTGGAATCCCTGTCAGGATTCCCCTGGAATCCTTGTCAGGATTCCTCTGAAATCTCTCAGGATTCCCTCGGAATCCCTGTCAAGATTCTTCTGGAATCCTTGTCAGGATTCCCCCAGAATCGCTGCCAGGGCTCCCCCGGAATTCCTGTCAGGATTTCCCTGGAGACCCTGTCAGGATTCCCCTGCATTGGTATCATTTAATCCAAATTAATTTTTTCCATCTAGAACAAATCCGACTGAACTAATCTGGTCACCGTGGGTTAAGGAAATCCCAAATTGCCATACGCGTGGAATTTTCCATAGACCAGCTGCAATAGCATATCTGCCCAGCCTAGGCCCAAAGTATTGACTTCAAAGTAATCATTACGGAGCATGTTTCCCGAGAGACCATATATTTTCAATACCTACATTAACTCCAACAATGTCGATATTAGAATACATGGGATTAGAAGCAAAGGGGTGTAAGTTACAAAAACCCACTTTCGAGTAATTGAGCTTTGAAGTTTTTCATCAATTTTTCATCCCATACAAAATGTATGGAGTTTAAATATCAATCCAATTTTCTCTGATGTATTGTAATTTTTATAATCATCATAAAAATAATCTTAAAAAAGTTCATGAAAGCTTGAAATCTGAAGATTTTTTTTATGCTCAGCTCAAACTCGACAAAATGGTCACTTACACCTCTTTGCATCTGGGCCCCTCAATAGCATAAGGACATGTTCCAGAAAATTTGGACTTTTGGGAATTCCGCATAACCCAACCGTTCTATGCGCATAAATAATAAATAAAAAATGATTTTTTATTTAAACGAGTCGAAGTTCACTTACATCGGTTCAAATTTGGAAAAAATATGAGTACCGTCGTTGGGGGTGAGAATGGGTCAAAAAAGGATACTCAAAGATTGGTTATTAAATAACAAATGCAGTTGAAGTCGGAATAACTTTTTTTTTGGTACTAGCGGGCCCGGCAAACTTTGTCTTGCCGTCTTGTGGAGGTTTGACAACTGTTGAGCTCAAAATAGCACCGCACTCTAGATTGGTTTCATTTTAGATCGTGTTGATTTGCTTCCCAGTTCATGAAAAATCAGTAATTTATCAGTTTGCTTACTTCTCTAGTTGATTTTCATAACTTTTTATACATATAAACACAGCCATCACGAATACGAATCAAACCATGCAAGAGTCATCCTGATCGGTTCACCCGTTCGTGAGTTTTGTTGCCTCAAAGGAACTTCAAACTCATTTTTATATATATAGATGTATAATCTTCTATATGGTAATGATAGTTTAGCAAGAAAGTATCACATTACATGAATTGTCTACTAAACTACAAATGATTGGAGATTGACCCAATCTCACCCCTTAGAGGGGGTGAGAATGGGTCAAAGTACTCAAAGTCACCTATTTAAGAATACACGTTAATTTTATTGATCATATCTAGTAAGCCTACTTAAAATACAATGTAACCATGACGAATAAAAACTTAGGTAATTTTAAAAGATGATTAATCTACCTAAAAGGGCTAATACCTTTTCGATGGTTGAAATTTGATAAAATAAAGTTTGTATTTTGTATCGCCATTTTTAGCCACCATGCCACTACCGTCTGGTAGTTTCACGACATTTCCTTAAAATTTATAAAAATGAGTGGAAAAGAAAAACGCTGACAAGTCTATTTTGTAAGCTTACGATATTGCAGTACACGTCACCCCCCTGCAACAGTGGCCGATTCACAGTCATGACATCGGTCAAGCGATCTATTGACCGTGTGCAAAGAAGACGAGAGAGATGATTTAGTAGTATGTAAGGATGAGGAATCAAAACAGATCTGAACTCGATGTATAACATTAGTCTACAACAGAACGTGTGAAGTACCGATACCTATTAAGTGCGTTTATTGAAATTTGCCTTCTTTAAACTTAAAACTAAAGTTGTTGCCAGGCCCGTGCACAGAAGTGGCGCCAAGGGAGGGGTTTTTCCCAATTTTGGCAAAAGGCGGAGGGGCGCCTAGTGTATGAAGCGTCGGTAATGGGGAGGGTTTAACACCCAAAACCCCCCCCCTTGTGCACGGGCTTGGTTGTTGCTTACATCTAGTTGGTGGATACGGCTTAGAGCTAATTCTGTAAATCTACGCCTATGAACTATAGTACGGAGGTAGGATTAGTAATTTTGAAATCTCTAAATGAATTGTAACCTAAAATGATTTGTTGTACTATATAGGAAGCTAACAATCCGCGGTCAGTTTTGTTGACCTGCTAGTAGTCTAGCATCTTGATCAGACAGTAAGTATACTGAATTTAGTTAGATATCATGCTCATTAACATTAATTATGTCTATAGTACGGATAAAGTACATTGGAAATATTTCGAGCAGACGTGATACGATCAACCCCTCTGAAAAGTCACCAAAAATTGTGAGTAACTAAAAATACCCTTCAGTTTCGTTTATTATGAATAAATTTAGCTTTTAGCTTACCGTCAAACACATAAGGTCTGCTGAAAAGAGCTTGGATAGCTTTCCCCCACAACACTAAAGATTAGCTGATGATCAGAGGAGCTGTCCAAACGCATGGGTTTATTGTTATAAATGATTTTAGGCACTAAACGTATGAACACACTCGCTTGACACTTCTTCGACATATTTTCGAAAAAAGCGTACTTTTATGAAGATACGGTAAACATGACACCACTCTAACGTCAAATGGGGACTGGATAACAAGTTGAGTTTTTAGTTAAGGTTATGTGTACTCGATAACTTGCTTGACCCAATCTCACCCCCATTCTTAATATTTAGACATAGGGTCAAAAATATTGAATTTTTAAATAGAAAGTGCATTGACAGCCCGCTTTTTTCGTTGCATCAACCAGGTAATAGCTACAGCTAACCACTTATAAGAAAATTTATGGTTAGGTACTTGTGTGAAACATTACGGAGGAGAATTTTTTTCAGAGTGATTTACTAGTAGTTTCATCATATAAGATTTGCCACAAATTTAACAAAAAAACGATTATTGCTAAACATCTTATTCTGCATCATGACGTGTAAAAACATATTCTCTTTGAAATAATATAAAGTTTTCTATACAAAGTAGCGATAGTTGATGAGATATTTCCAATTTTATGTTTCTCCGTTTTGACCCAATCTCACCCCCCAGACCCATTGTCACCCCCATCGACGGTACTATTCAGTTTTGAGGGTAGCCGGATATGCTTCCGGCATTCTACGTAATAAAAAACAAGCAAAACTGCAGCCCCTCAACAGCAATTGAATGTTTTTTCTTAAATTTTTCAATTACACAGAATAAAGCTGTTTGTTCAGTTGCAAAAATAACAAAGTTATATCAGAGTTTGTTCTGATTTATTTGTAACAAAATTAGTTACAAAAGATTATAATATATTTTGTTATAATTTAGTTTGAAAAAGTAATCAACAGTCCATGTCATAACAAAATTATAACATAATTTGTTAGTTATATCACATTAAGATATATTTATGATATATTCTTGTTATGTTCATCTAGTCGGGGCGCCGTATCATGGGTAATGAGTCATTTTATGACATTAAAGCGGGTTTGGCCTTCCAAGAAGCATATAAGACATCCAATCAGTCAATTTGAATGAAATCAAAATGTAGAAAAAAACTACTTCAAATGGGGGAAATGATATCTTCGGCCGAAATTCGACATGTTATTCAATATATTCTTGGCCAAGGATGGAATTCACAAAAAAAAACATGCTAAAGTTGTCATTTCCTCATATAACCCAGATCATAATAGTTCAGCTATCTCCTACGACAATCATGATACAATAATGAAGAGTGTCAATTTCTTGATTTTGCTTTGGCTGACCAAGTCATGTGGAAAAAAAAACACTTGAAAATGCTGTGACATCCATGTGCACAACAGAACATGTGCTCGATGAACAAATTGAGGTTTGATTTATGAAAAGAAATCCACGTACTCCGGTGAGACTTTAACTCACGACTCCCAATTCGCTAGACGGGCGCTTCTATTCCTTTAAGCTACGGAGTCACTCGACTATCTCCGTCGCCAGTAGGCCTAGCACTGAACTCGATTCCACAGTCGCACATGGTTATCTTCTTTTCACAATCCAAGCCTCTGTAGGATGGGATTAGATGAAACATCTAACACATACACTGTTGTGCACATGTATGTCAACGCGGGAGAGGAAGTTATTTTTAATTGTCGGGAGCTTCTGCCTCCCAATCACTTATTGGTATGACAATTAGTGTGCAGTCGGACTGAAAAGGTTTTTCATGACTCGTAGGATGTTAGCTTGAGGCTCCAGGGGCTTTGACTCTTCGTCCCAAGGAGACGGTCACAACCCGGGACGCTCGACAGTCCGTCGTAACAAAAGCTCTCGAGGATCGACAAATTGGAAGCCTTTCGTTCAGCTTCCACCTCCTGCGCACCGATATTTCGACCATCAGTAGGTCGGCTCTAGAGGCACGTTCTCCTCCATTCGGGAAATTTGTGCCACGACCATACTCCCGTGCTCTAGCGGCCATCGCTGCGCGTCAGCACTGCAGCGTCAACGGTCAAGAATCGTCGTCGCCATTGCTTCAGGGATCGATCGCAGCAACAGATATCCTACGTCCAGCGCCGACAAAGGCCGGTATCAGGAGAACATCGAGACAACGCTTCAGAGTAAAAAAAAACTGCGCAGGTACCTGGAAACCTGATTTCATTTCTATGGTTGTTTCGGCAAAAGGTTATTGCGACCATAACAAATTGCAAATGCTCCATAGAAAATCAAAAGGCACTCCATAAAGAAGAAACATATGTTCCATGAAAGTGTGCAATGTTACTCATAAATAATTGAAAACGTTCCATACTTTATAGAAAATGTACCAGTTAAACATAACATGTTCTCATTTAAAGTGCAATTTTGTACCAATAACTAGTACTAAAATGCTCCATAATAAAATACAAATGCTCCATAAAAAATTAAAATTGTACCCATAGTAAATTGAGTATTGTTCCATAGAAAAATTAAAATGATCCATAAAAAATGAAATTGCACCATAGAAAATAGATAAATGCTAGTATGTATTCTCAAACTGCACCATATAAAAAATTATTTGCTCCATAAAAAAATGAAAATTATCCATAACTTTAAACATCTGCCCCACTCAAGTAGTACAATGTTAAGCAATACAGAACTGCCGAATTTACATTAGGACAATGTGCTATCTATGGAGAATTTTCAAATTTTCGCCAAGCAATTATTTTTTTATATGGTGCAGTTTGATAATACTTATGGAGCATTCATCTATTTTTTATGGTGCAATTTGATTTTCAATATTTGAAATATTCTTTTTACTGTGGGTACAATTCTATTTTTTTTATGGAGCATTTTAGTATTATTTATTGGCACAAAATCGCACATATAATGAGAAAATTTTATGTTTTACCGGTACATTTTCTATACAGTTTCTTACCGATTTTGGCAACACGAGGTGAATTTTATGTTGCCAAATTGGGGTGTTGCCAAAATCGGTAATTTTTTTTTGTGGACTATTTTCAACTTTTGTACGTCAATTTGGCCTATATTTTAAATATGGACTATTCACAAGTTATAAAACGATCCCTGTAGGTGACGTTCATAAATTACGTCATGATTTGTAAAATTGTTGATTCTGTAAAATTTAATGAATTTTGATTTTTTGAAGAAGAGTAAGGCTAAAATATAAATACATTTACAAATACAAACGATTTTTCGGTAAAAATTTTTTGGTCAAAATTTTTTGTTGCCAAAATCGGTAAAAAATTGTTGCCAAAATCGGGTGTTGCCAAAATCGGTAAGAAATTGATGCCAAAAACGGGTGTTGCCAAAATCGGTAAGAAACTGTATAGTATATAGAGATCTCGGTCCTTGCACCGCTTTCTATTTTACCGGTACCATACACTAACATCCGGTTTCTGGCAATACTGTTCTCATTCGTCTTCTACTGGCGCTGCTCATCAAATAAATCATATTTGAATCGTCTCTGAGCACTTCCTATAACTTCCCGCACTGCTGGGCTTACCACTCCCTATATTGATATTCATAGATTGTTAAGGTTGTGGGGTACATTGTATCCTCCAATCCGCTCAACAAGTTTCTGGCAGGTACTCACTCATTGGCTAAACCTTTTGCTGAGAGTCACTCTTGGGTTCGCCATGGTAGATAACCTTGCTCGGAACATACTGAGAACGATATAGCGATCAGAGTTGATGGTCCACCATCTTGGTGGACAGACGATTGGGACGCGCCTCAATCTAGCTGAAGTCATGAAGGATAACAGGTACAGCTGTCCATCCTGGCCTCTCAACTTAGCTGGTGGTCTTTGATGTCATATTAACCCAAGAAAACATGGTGTATAGAAACTTGAACCCAGATCTACAAATTCGTAAAGACGAAGATGTGTAATTCTGTGAACTTCATTATCACCCACAGAATTCTTCACGCCAACAAACGTCTCAGCACGTTCCTCGTCTGTTTTGCTTCTAGCTCACAATGCTCAATGAGTATACG
This sequence comes from Aedes albopictus, assembly GCF_035046485.1. Lineage (NCBI taxonomy): Eukaryota > Metazoa > Arthropoda > Insecta > Diptera > Culicidae > Aedes > Aedes albopictus. The sequence goes on along the minus strand of NC_085137.1, from coordinate 508,300,907 downwards.
TCTGCCACGAACACCACCGAGAGTTTTCTCACAGAACCGTGCTCGGCGTGGAAGTGCAAACCGGAACTGACAACACGATAATTGTGTCTGTATTAATAATAAAGTTTTCCTTGTGAGGAAAATGGAAAATTAAATACCTTTAATTGTCGTGTTTTTCGGTGCAAACTTATTGTTTTCCAGCCAGCATAGAACGATAGAACTGTTGGTTGTGCTCCCGTAGAGCCGCTCGTAGTCGGTCGGTGGCCCCATTTCAGACCACGACCCGACACTACTGGCTGAGGTGATGGTGGAAATTCGAGCAAAAGTGCAGTTCAGCTTCAGGTTTCAACTTCTTTGGCTTGTTTTCGAAAGAAATCAAAAAGAGGGGGCGTTGCTTTGGGGCTCCCCCTACATTGAAACGTGTGTCTGTCGTGTCAGAGTGAGTTTGGAGAGGAAATGCCATGGGATAGTAGAAGAAGGGGGTTCGCAGGAGGGGACAGCGTATCAGAAGGGGAGGAAATGTTGAGCAAAAGTTGTACTATACCTAGGATGACGACGGGTCAAGTTTTTGATGCCTCATGTTTGTCGCAGGAATAAGGGAGTGGTTGTTGATGTCGGCTTACGAATCCGATGTAATTTACGGTGGCAAAATCAACCAACACGTGAGAAGTTTGTAGTTTGATGGTTGAAAAGTGTCAGTGAGGGAAAGAAACTGAAGTTTTAATCTTTTATTGAATTTTTCACAGTTCTAGAAAGCTGGTTCAACAGTGACGATAATGGTTGGCGTTCGTGGTGAGCAAAGTTTTGACGGAGCAGTGGAAATTTTTAAGCAGATGTTGTTTTCGATGGAATTTTTGAAAGCAGCAAACAAAGTGGAGTGATTTTCCAAAGGAGAATCCTGGATTTCACGGGGATTATGACTAATGGATGTCCATTTGGATTGAAAATTTAGATCACAAATCCCTGTTGCTTTTGAAACGAACATATAAAAGCATATAATCATCAAAAGAAATGGAAAAACAAAAAATCGAAAGAAATTGAAACCGCATATGTCTGATTCATGTCTGCTTCCCTTTGTACATAAGTCAAAACTTTGATGTATTTTTATCATTATTTTTATGGAGATATGTTTTCTGATACCTACATATGTAAACCTGCAGCTACCCGAGCAGAAGAAAATAACAAGTGAATAACATATCAAGGTATTTATCTTCAATACTACCATACCTTGATATGCCCTTCATTAGGTGGTAATAAGAGGCAAAATAACAAAAAGGAATACCAAAATTTAGTATAAATAACACCTAAAAAATAACAAGTCTTGTTATTTCAATAATGAATGCATATCTAAAATTTCAATTGCTGTATTTGTTATTCCAAAGTTATTGAATAACAAACTAATAACATTTCTTGTTATTAAATGTTTCATATGTTCGATGACTTCATGATGTAATAGCAAATCTTGCTCTTCGGTTATTTTCACTGCTAAACTAAAAAATACTACATCAATACCAAACTCTGCTCAAATACCTCCAACTGTTATTGTGATGTTCTCATAACATTTCGTACAATAACGCAGCAATGACAATTTTAGGTATTAGAGCACATGTTGCTTTTCGCATGGTATTTGTAAGGTATGCCCTTCTGTTCGGGTATCCTAAATTTCACATTTTCCATTGAATATGAAAATAAAATAAACATTTCTCCGAAAAAATAATGCACGTTTGCGGGACGAGGATGACAACAGCTTTTCCAAATTAAATTTTACGACTACAAAGCCATACTATCACCACCACGCCTCGCCCGAAACAAAAAAAAAAAAAACAAGCGAACAAAACAACCACCAGGAGACGACGGACGACGGCAGCGTCCACCCTCACCATTATGTGAGCTGGGTAGGATTTCGAAGAACCGGGTATCCCTAGATGCCACACCACCACCGCCCGTTTGCCGGTTTGTTGTTGTTGTTGTATAAAGTGGCTAGCCCGAAAGCCGGACGTTGAATTCCCGCTGGCATTGGAAATGAACAAACAGCGGGAAACCATTGGGGAAAACACGATCGCCTCCGTTAGGCACCGAGAAGCGGTGTGTGGTGCTTGAAGAAGTTGAAGCTTTCTTTGGTGAATACAGTTTGATGAACCATTAAGTGCAACAGTTTCTGTCGTGATGTTAATAAAAAGTGAGGAACTTCAGTAAAATAATACATGAAATTTTAAAATAAATAGTAATGCTTCATGTATTCGCTTATTATACTCTAAGTTGTACTATCTTGTTCGCGCAACCGAGCTTTATCAATGTAAATCATGCCAAGGAGTTGATCTGTGACATATCTTTGCTGTACTATGTACATAGGGGTATTTGGTACAGAATGTTCCATTGAGTTCAGTTGCCCTGAACCGCGTTTTTGTACAATAAAACAAATTGAAAAATTCACGAAAAATCTAGTAGAAACTGTTACACGCAGAGTTGTTTTTGGTGATCAATTTAAAAAAATAAATCCAGATTTTTTTCAGAAGTTTTGTTAAAATTATCCTCTGAGAAATAAATTGAAATTATCATTCAAATGTTTGATATTTTCGAGGATTAATTCATTTACATTCACTTGCAATTTAAACATATCAATGCAACATCATTTAGACAAACAATGTCCAATAATCTACCTCTATGAAGCCAGTTTATATTGAGCTTTACACTCATTGCACAATTATGGGTCACACACAATTATTAGTCACTTTCCACTTCAGTTATCAATTGCTATTAAATGATTCGATAATCTGAATTATTTTGGATAACTTTTAGTTTTTCATATAACCGAAAATCTTTTCATTTTGGGGTAACTTTGATAATGCCCTAAAAACACATCAAACCTCAAAAAAAAATCACAGATTGAATTCTTAGGAGTATGAGTATGATGATAGAAGGCTTGTGGAATATATTAGAAAGGATTTTAATATCAAAACATTGATTTTTTACTAAATTCTACATATAAAAATGAGTTTGTGGAGTATTGAGTGCAAAACACAATAAATTTAGCTATCAAAAATCATTATCTTTGTAATCAGCCATTCCATAGAAAAACGATACAGCGCATCTCCGATTGTCGTGAAACTTGGTGGGCTTGTAGTTCTTCGGAAATAATTAGACCCGTTTTTTTTTTATTTCGTCATTAGGGTGACCAATTTTCATATAAGGTGGTCCAAAAAACTAAGTTTTTTCAAATTTTCAAAAAATCGTAACTTTCGAACCAGTTGACCGATTTTAAACTTCTTTTTTTTTTTGTTTGAAAGCTATTGAATTGTAGTTTTCAGGAAAAATACATTAAAGGGGTTAAAATGTAAAGAGTACTATAAAATATGCAAATATTTTAGTTTTTTCTCGTTTTTATGGTCTCGGAACCAAAGAGGTACCCTGGTTTTATACTTTTATCAAAAAATTCAGGAAATTTGGCGTAACATATAAAAAAATCAGAGATGTATGTTTCTTAGTTTTTGAGATATGATTTTTTTGAAAATAAAAGGTCAAATTGTCCCATACAAGACACTTTTTTAAATTTGATTATATTTTGATTCCTTATAATATTATGGATACCAAAACCACCAGGAATCACTTCTAAAAAGCAATACTATGCATATTTTTATGAGAATTTGCAATTTCAAGCAATTTTAGAGTAGCTAGTACTAAAATATATGACTCTTCATATTCAAAAAATCATATCTCAAAAACAAAACAGCATACATTTCTGATTTTTTTTTATATGTTACGCCAAATTTCCTGAATTTTCTGATAAAAATATAAAACCAGGGTACCTCTTTGGTCCCGAGACCATGAAAACGTGAAAAACTATTATATTTGCATATTTTACAGTACTCTTTACATTTAAGCTTCTTTAACGTATTTTTCCTGAAAACTACAATTCAATAGCTTTCAAACAAAAAAAGAAGTTTAAAATCGGTCAAATGGTTCAAAAGTTACGATTTTTTTTGAAAATTTTTAGTTTTGAAAAACCTTGATTTTTTGGACCATCCTATATGAAAATTGGTCACCCTAATGACGAAATAAAAAAAATACGGGTCTAATTCTTTCCAAAGAACTACAAGCCCACCAAGTTTCACGACAATCGTAGATGCACTATATCGTACTTCTATGGAATGGCTGAATAATAAATGCTTAACGGTACATCAACATATGATTACATGCTATTCATGGATAGTTTTCTTTTTTGGGTAGTTTTTTGATGTTTTATTAACAAATTTTGAACAACACATATTTATCTACATGAAATTACAATGGCATTGCATACTTTTAGGCGTCTATTAATGTATGGAGAATAATATCCCAATTTACAAAATTGCTTCCATTTCGTAAAAACACATTTCGTTAAGAGATTCAAGGCCAGATTTGGAATCTACTATGATGAATCTATCGAGAACAAGAGTCCATTCATTGAAAAAGTAGTTTTAACCCTTCAGCGCGCGCGCTGTTGTAAAAAGTACAACACTACCAAAAAACCTCGCTTTTTGTATACAGCGCGAACCCGGTGCAGTTTCGTTTGCTTGATGGCGCGCGTCCTGGAAGGTTAACGAAGTCGTATAGCAGATTGTTTGAGGGGGTTAATAAATGACAAAAATATCAACTATTTTTATTTTTTGTCCAAAAAGTTGTATATAAACTAGATTTTAATGAAAATACGTCTAAGATGAACTTTCATATGTATAGAATTGATTGACGTTAACCTTTTTCTGAACTGGTTGAAGGAAGCACAGTTGTAAGATAAATTACACAATGCTTGCCGCCAGTGTCTTAATTTGTCAAATTACAGTCATCCGCACCGACGCCCAGTGGCTGCTGCGTCGTAGATTTGTTTTTGTTTTGATTATCGTCTCGACAACCCATGTGCCACTCTCTGAAGTTCAAGCGACGAAAAATTCACTACCTCGCTGTCTGCTCAATTTCAACCACCCACTGATATTCAAAGTCACCATATTCATCTTCAATTGATATTTTTTGGTTTAGGCACGATTTAAAAACAAAAAGTGCTGCTGATGCATACCATTCACCTAAGGCAAGCATATTAAATAAAATTAGAACAAAATATCGACAATTGCATGCCTTAAATAGTCTAAAATTACAAAAATTCATTACCAATTTAAAATTGCAGGCACTGCTTGCCGCACTATCAAAGTTACCCGCATTATCAAAGATACCCCGTTTTACGGCACCTGTTACTAGCATTCAGCCACTACTGGTGGTGCTCTTCTCAAAACTTTCGACAGTTATCACCACGCGTCGAAGTCGAACGCAGCGGCTCAACATCGAGCAGCTGCGTAACGTAGAAGTGGCTTAAGACTACGCGCAGCAGTTAGCAGTGTGGCCCTACCAACGGAAGAGCAGCTTGGCGCAGCTACACTTGAAGATGGCTGGAGAGACATCCGATCCGTCATAGGTAGTACCTCGGCTACAACACTAGGCTTCGCGGCTCTGAATCACAGGAACGACTGGTACGATGGCGAATGTGAACAGTTGAAAAACGAGAAGAATGCAGCATGGACGAGAATGGATGGAAGGTATCGTGTGTCCTATCTACAAAAAGGGCGACAAGTTTGATTGCGATCACACTACTGAGCGCTGCCTACAAGATACTCTCTCAAATTTTATGCCGCCGTCTATCATCAATTGCAAGAGAATTCATGGGGCAATATCAGGCTGCATTCATGGGTGAACGCGCTACAACGGACCAGATGTTCGCCATCCACCTGGTGTTGCAGAAATGCCGCGATTACAACGTGCCCACACATCACTTGTTCATCGATTTCAAATCGGCGTATGATACAATCGATCGAGAACAGCTATGGCAGATTATGCACGAATACGGACTCCCGGATAAACTGATACGATTGATCAAGGCGACGATGGATCGAGTGATGTGCGTAGTTCGAGTATCAGGGACACTCTCGAGTCCCTTCGAATCTCGCAGAGGGTTACGGCAAGGTGGTGGTCTTTCGTGCTTGTTGTTCAACATTGCTTTAGAGGGTGTAATTAGGAGAGCGGGGGTAAACACGAGTGGAACGATTTTCACGAAGTCCGTTCAGTGGCTTGGTTTCGCAGATGATATAGATATTATTGCTCGTAAATTTGAGACGATGGTGGAAACGTACATCCGAATAAACAGTGAAGCCAGGCGAATCGGATTAGTCATTAATGTGTCGAAGACAAAGTACATGATGGCAAAGGGCTCCAGGGAGGAATCACCGCGCCCGCCACCCCGAATTTATATCGACGGTGATGAAATCGAGGCGGTTGAAGAATTCGTATACTTGGGCTCACTGGTGACCGCCGACAACGACACCAGCAGACAAATTCAGAGGCGCATTGTGGCAGGGAATCGGGCTTACTTTAGACTCCGCAGAACTCTACGATCGAATAAAGTGCGCCGTAACACGAAGTTAACTATCTACAAAACGCTGATTAGACCGGTCGTCCTCTATGGGCACGAAACGTGGCACGAAACATGGACCCTACGTGCAGAGGACCAACGCGCCCTTGGAGTTTTCGAACGGAAGGTGTTGCGTACCATCTACGGCGGAGTGCAGATGGAAGACGGGACTTGGAGAAGGCGAATGATCCACGAGCTGCATCAGCTGCTGAGAGAACCAACCATCGTCCATACCGCGAAAATCGGGAGGCTACGGTGGGCGGGTCACGTCATCAGGATGTCGGATAGCAACCCGACTAAAATGGTTCTCGAGAGTCATCCGACCGGTGCAAGAAGACGTGGAGCGCAGCGAGCTAGGTGGGTCGACCAAGTGGAGGACGATCTGCGGACCCTACGCAGAGTGCGGAACTGGAGACAAACAGCCATGGATCGAGTGGAATGGAGACGGCTTTTATGTACAGCAGAGGCCACCTCGGCCTTATCCTGATTGGTAAGGTAAGGTAAGTTAGGTGGTGCCCTTCTCATTCGTCGCTCTCTGGCACACCGCTACAAACTTAGTGTATTAGTATTACATAACACCTCTCGTGCTGTTGCTGCCACTATTGCTTTGATTAACTTCTAGGAACAGTTGACATCGCCAGACCGGACAGTCTTTCCTATTCTCTCGTCTATCTTCTGATTGTACCTTTCGTCTGACAAGCGTTGTGCTATATTGAAACACATTCCTTTGTCACTTGAACTCTAGAAGCTTAGACGCTCCGTTAAGCTGTTGGGCTCAACATTTTGTAGTCTAGAAGTCATCACGATCTTTATAATAACGCAGGTATTGCAAGAAACTATTTTACCAACTCTTACCCTACATATGTACATACGTTTCCCCATACACGCGCTCAATGAAGGTTTACCAAAAGATATGTGCCACACATTCCATAGTTCATATTTTAGACTCCCCGGTCTCTGAATAGGCAGCAAGCTTTCATCGTGGGCTTTATTAGGCTCGCGCGTACGTTTCTTGTTTTTATACGCAAACCTCCATGCATGAAAGCATCATAAAGCATATCGCAGCAGATGAAGTGAAAGGCCTAGCACACCCTCCTAAATCAGACGATCGCGAGTGAGCGGGCGAGAGCAGTGTAAACCCAAACTTGCGGTTATGACGTGGTGTACGTACCCAAAGGAACAACCCCAACTCCGTTGTAGGCCAAGCAGTGAACCATTTTCAACTTGGAATGCTAGGAGATTCCCTGGCGTGTGCTAAGATTTCAGGGATTCAAACGAGAGAGAATGAGTCGCCTCGGGGGCCGGCTGGTGAAAAACTAGGCAAATGAAGTCGTGGCTGTTTGTGCCAGATGGAAAGGCCCGCGCAAGAAAGACAAATGTGTATGATGCTAATTTATCATCTCTGGGATTCACCGTGGAGCCGTAGGAGGAGAATGTGGGTGTAGGTATACCCATCTAGGTGGAAATCTTTGACGGTGGGTTGTTGGTTTACGACTGGCTGCTGGTGGCAAACAAACACTGACTGTTCCAACGTTGACTAAAGCCACAGGCGAAAGGAAAAGGTTGCAAAGCGGAAAGCGCAGCTTGTTTGTCATCTCCTTAAAGTTGGAGATTCAAGTTTGTAAGTTGTGCTTTCTGAGAATACATTTTTGTGAGTCTAGCTTCGGCCATTGAATGCCATCGCCATGTTGTTTCAGTAATCAAATTCGATTAATTACTGCAAGCTTTATATGATCTGATCATTTTTTTCTTTTCATCGATTACTCACTTGCTATTATTGGATTTTCTGTCTCTTCTATCTTCTATCTTCTATCTTCTATCTTCTATCTTCTATCTTCTATCTTCTATCTTCTATCTTCTATCTTCTATCTTCTATCTTCTATCTTCTATCTTCTATCTTCTATCTTCTATCTTCTATCTTCTATCTTCTATCTTCTATCTTCTATCTTCTATCTTCTATCTTCTATCTTCTATCTTCTATCTTCTATCTTCTATCTTCTATCTTCTATCTTCTATCTTCTATCTTCTATCTTCTATCTTCTATCTTCTATCTTCTATCTTCTATCTTCTATCTTCTATCTTCTATCTTCTATCTTCTATCTTCTATCTTCTATCTTCTATCTTCTATCTTCTATCTTCTATCTTCTATCTTCTATCTTCTATCTTCTATCTTCTATCTTCTATCTTCTATCTTCTATCTTCTATCTTCTATCTTCTATCTTCTATCTTCTATCTTCTATCTTCTATCTTCTATCTTCTATCTTCTATCTTCTATCTTCTATCTTCTATCTTCTATCTTCTATCTTCTATCTTCTATCTTCTATCTTCTATCTTCTATCTTCTATCTTCTATCTTCTATCTTCTATCATCTATCTCATATATTTTGTCTGCTTTTTTATATCAACATTAATTTGCTTGGAATTTCCAAACTATGAACTTACTGGTAGAGAAATAGAATTTTCCGTATCATATGACATTCATTCCTCACACCCGTATGATACCGAAACCAATCTGACAAAGATGCGACATACTTCGCAACACCAGAATAAACTAGATGAAAAACCAGCAAACCGCTTGACATTGAAACGAGTGGCATTAGATTAGATATTTGGCTTACGATGAAACACTTCTCCTCACCCAGATCCCACCAGCTCCATCCCTCTCCACCAGGAAGTGCTTGCCTTTGCCTGTCAAATCATGAGCCTGAATCGAAAACAAACCACAACGATGAAGAGACGACGACGGAAGGATGACTGCTATTCTGGGACGTTTCATCAAATATTTTTCTCTAATAGATAGTCCGAATATTTTTCCTGTGAATGCATAATCTTTATCCTCCTGCGGGAAGCTACCATTCGTTTAGTTTAGTGTGTGGTTAAGTTTTGAAATATGGAAAGCATGCTTTTACCGACGACCGAAGACAACGTTGACGCTTTCCTGGAACACACAGTATGCTTCTCCATTTCATTCCCGGCCAAGCGTGAAGCACGAGTGGGAAATTTGTAGATCGTTATGAATATTCCTACGAAAGCCACTGCCTCGTTTCCCATAATCCTAGGCATTTGTTGTCGTCGTTCGTTGCTGCGCCTCCCAATCTCTCCCGCACATCTGTTCTATGTCATCCGACAAAATATACGACCCAGATCAAAGAAGCCACCCCCGCGGCATAGCTATTCCCCTCCCTCATGCCAACCACTCCATCTATAGGTTCTACTCCACTTCTCTGAAAAATTCTAAATTGTTGACATCCATTTGCATTGTTGGCTTCCCAGTTTGGTCTTTTTTGATCCGGAGAAGGAATCAGAGCGGAGATTCCTTTGTGCTCTAATTCGGTCCGATCGAAACTCATCTGCTTCGTTTGTCAAGCTTCGAGAAGAGGGAACTGTAGTGTCGAATATGCCGAAATCTAATCCTATGAATAGTTAATACAAACAGAAAAATAATAACGCAGGCAGAGATGAAACTGTGTCATCCCTACGTTTTATCTGTGATTCTCTTGAGTTTCTACTAAACTTAAGTGCTTTTCGAAATGATATGGCCACGTGAAACGTGCGGCTTGTGATGTAGCAGTGACTCTTATCTCGTCACACTATAAAATACTCTGCATCCCACCCACGAGGAGCAATCCTAGCCGAAATCATAGGAGGTATCTCTGGAAAACCCCACAAGGGGTCCTTGAAAAAATACTGATACAAATCCGCGTAGAAGTCGTTGAAAGAATTCAGAAAAAAATGCCGATAGATTAAACCAAAGAAAAATCCCTAAGGGAATCTGGAAAGAATTCTGTGAGGTATATCTTTAGAAACCCATGAGAATTTGTTGATAGAGTTCTTGAAGTAATACTGGCAGAAGTCCCTGAATGCCAGGAGGAATCGTTGAAAGAATCTTGGTAGGAATCTCAGGAAAAACTTTCGGAAGTGTCCCTGGAGGAGTTCCAGAAGGAATCCATGTACAAATTCCGGGATAAATCGCTGCAAAAATACCGAGACAAACCATGCACAGACAACCAACTTAAACGTTTAATGAAGTTTGTGATCGTGTTATACGTACGCTTATACGGGCAAGTTACATCGTATAAGATGCAACAAAAGTTCCTTATGCAAACGTGGAGGCGGTATGCATGCACTGTCGGGTTTATAATAACACTATATGACTTAAAACGATATCTTATGCTCCTACGCAATGTACACTGTGCACTATTGCGATGTAATGTAGCGTTTCATACGACTTGATCATTTTCGAACGAAAACCATTCTTGTCTCTTGAGTATCGAATCAATGTCCCTTGGATTTAAGAGCCGTACTTTAAGCTTAACACCAAATACTAGTTATGAAACAGGCTGATTAATTATCATAATATTCTAATTCACCGTTCTTGCATTGTTATGATATATCAAATCGCATTTAGAGCGTCCATAAATGACGTTGCCATTTTTGGGCGATTATTTACTCTCCCCTTCCTCCTCGCAGCATATCCCATATCTACCAGTCTCCCCCTCCCCCCTTAAAAGCTACGTCATTTATGGACACTCCCTTATGTAATGTCGTTTTTTGCAACCTTTCCCAAACATACATGCGTGTTTATCTGTCATAATAAGATCAAGTAGGGAATCGCGCTACTTGGGCGGTGGCTTCTATATTCGTCTGTTTTCCACTATAACTCAGTCAATCTTGAACCAATTGACACAATTCTTGGAATGCGGTGAGATAGGTATAGTATCTACCCGTGTACAAAATTTCAAGTCAATCGGTTCAAAATTGACCGAGTTACAGTGGAAAACAGACGAAAATAACAGACGAAGAAAACCACCGCCCAAGTAGCGCGATACCCTACTAAGCGAAGTCGTTTAATCATCGGAGTACGTTGTTATACACTGTGAGTTCACTGCGTGCGTTTGCGCATACCTTACATCGCAATAAAATAAGGTACCCCGGGTATCAGGTATCAGAAGGCCGGCTCCAGAGGCACGTTATCCTCCATTAGGGACATTTGTGCCATCGCCATACATATACGCCTATTTCATCATTTACCTGAGGGAGCATGGGACAAGGGATGGGAATTAGGAAAGGGAAAGGGAAAGGTGATGAAATAGGAAGGAGTACCCTAGAAGAGGGAATGAACGCATAAGCGCAACGAGACCTCATAGTCCATACCACAACGGGTTTAATCAATGCCCTGAAAAGGACCCTGTAAAACGCATAAGCGTAAAGAGAGCCTATAGCTCATTGGAGGTAGCTTGTGAAATCATGCGACTTTCAATATGACATTGAAAGGCAAGGCATCGAAAGCATCCTCAATATTCAAGAAATCACCCAAGCAAAAACTACGTTTGAGCGAGTACTTTCTTGAAACCGTATACAACTTTGTGTAAAAGAGTCACTGTGGACATCCCAAATTTGGAGGCATGTGAGTTCACATGAATAGCCATGTCAGCCAGACGATCATCACAGATGTGATAATTGACAATGCGTTTCAAGCATTTCAGAAAGAACGAGGTAACCAGGAACTCATTCCTTCCTTATACAACGCACGCACCCTTTCGGGATTAAACTATGGAGTAATTTCATTTTTACATTTTTACTCTTTTATTTATAGAGCCAGAGATACTTAACCAATTTCAATGAAAATTTTTCTGTATGCATATCAAAATGTTGTGTAAAAATTTCATTCAATTTGATCCAGCCGTTACAAACAAAGTTATATTTGCTTTGCTTAGGTGGCACCCGGTCAGTTTTTTTCGTATTCAAACTGCTACAACTTTGAAAGTATTCATACAAAATGGTTCAAAATTTTACTAAGAACATATTGTCATAAGGGGTCGTCCATAAATATGTGTTTGTGTTTGTGATTTTGTGACGAAGTGTGACGATAGGGGGTAGGGGTTTATGATATGCTACGTAGCTTTCTACTAAGCCTATTGAAAAATAGTAATTTACACAACAAGGTGCAGAATGAAGATTTTTACAGCACGAGTCGTACATTTATCCAATGAGGCTTGCCGAGTTGGATAATTACGACGAGTGTTGTAAAATCAAGTTCTGCACCGAGTTGCGTACAACGTTTTTTACAATTTCATAAATTACCGCTTGAGGATAGTTTTTAACCAAACTTTTTCATCAAACTGTACACTGAAGTTCATAGCCATGTGTAAGGAAGTCTGATCATAGCAGGTTATACTATACAGTTGTCATAATTTTTCAAAACGGCGTCCAGAAAGCATCAAGAAGTTGATCAAAACTGAAAACAGTGCTGTAATGGTTCATTACGCAACGCAAATCAGTGCTGTAATGAACCATTACAACACTGCTAATTTGGTGTGGGAAAGTAGGCCTTTTCCTGGCAGATTTGCGTGAGGTAAAACAGCCTATTACGATGAGAAATTGCAAAAAAAAGTATTTCGTAATTATTAAAATTTTTACTTGCATTAAGTATCATTATCCAGTAAATCAAAGAAAAAATATATTGCATGATTTTTCTCCCATTCACATAAATGTAAATAACAAATAATGACCATAAATGCTAGCTTCCTAGCTCCTAGTTATCGGACGCAACTGTATCTGAGAAAATGGTTTTGGAATTCCGGAAGATATCCAGATAGAGCTCCTGGTAAAATCTAAGAAGGAAATCCTGGAGGAATTCCTGAAGGAACTATGTGAGGAATGCCACAAAAGCTCAGCTTATTGGACACAGTGGTATAATTTCCCCAACAGGGGTAGAAGAAAAAAATGGGAGGAATCCATAATGTGATTCCTCGCGGAATTCTAAGAGATCCTGGAGGAATCCTGGAAGGAGTGAATGGAGCGATACCGGAAAAAGTTCCCGGAGGAGTCCCGGGAAAAATCCTGGATAAATCCAAAAAGGAAGTTCTCGAGGAATCCCAGAAGAATCCAGGAAGGAATTCCTGAAGGAATCGAAAAAAAACTCAGCTGCCCTTCTTCAATCTCATACTTGAGGCTGAATAAGGGCGGGATTATGAAGATGTTATTGATTAGTTTAAATTTTCACCTATATGGTTTCGCATTATGCGTTTTAGACAGTGTATTCTGTGCATCCTCGCCTTTGGCGCACTCAAATCGATACCGATCTGGCTTTATTGTTGCTGTTCTTTTTTGTGCTGTGATTGTTAAGAGTTTAATCTTGCCTAGTTTGGGTAGTGGCTACGGATAGCTCAGATCAATCTTCAGCACAAAAGAACAGCAACGATCAATCTTTGTAGACTTATACAAAATGGTACAGCCCAAGTGGCGTTAGTCCAAGAACCTTACTTTCGTAAGGGGAATTTCTATCTAGGAAACCTTGTGAATCCGGTGTTTGCTACTTTCAGTAAAAATGAAATGGCAAACTCACGTGTCATGCCTCGAGCATGTGTGCTTGTCAACAACGCAATCGTTGCTACACTCATCTCTGAACTAACTACCAGAGATGTATGTGCTATCACAATCGATGTATCTGTTGAAAACCTCAACAGGAAATATGTTTATTGTTCGGTTTATTTACCGCATGATGAACCATCCCCTACGGATGCTTTCAAGTAAGTCATTGCATACTGCACTTCAAAAGGCCTTCCGCTAATTGTTGGTAGTGATGCTAATGCTCACCATATAATCTGGGGCAGCTCAGACATCAATTTGAGAGGCTCCAGTTTGATGGAATACTTAACTAGTACAGATCTTGGATTACTTAACATAGGCAACCGCCCAACCTTCATGGTATCTGGTAGAGAGGAAGTGTTAGACATAACGCTTTGCTCTAGCAGAATTAGTCATGAGCTGACCAATTGGCATGTGTCAGATGAAGAATCTTTATCTGACCATCGCTACATCTTTTTTGAACATGTGAATGTTACTTCGCAAACTTTGCGTTTCAGGAATCCCCGGTCAACCAACTGGGATCTCTTTACCGATTTGGTTGCAGCCAAATTTCATGGATACTCACCATCCATTGACAATCCAAGTGATTTAGATGATGCCGTTGATACTACAACGGCCTTCATCATGGAAGCTTTTGAAGAAGCCTGCCCTCTGCGGTCTGTGAAGACCACAAAAGGAACCCCTTGGTGGAACTCCGATCTGGCGAAGCTCAGGAAACAATGTAGAAAGAGTTGGAACAGACGACGTTCGGCTGGATCGGAGGCTTTCAGGTCGGCTCGCAAGCAGTGTTGGTAAAAACTCAAATTCTCAAATCTCATGGTTGAGTTGTTTCACGCGCGATTCTTGACTCGCCAATCTCACCGCCGAAAAAATCATGCATGAGTTAACTCGTGATTTCACTCATTGCTTTATTTCTTGGTGTTGTTATTATTTACATCGAAGTTTTTAGGATTGCATGATAGAACAAAAGCAAATCTAGCGTACAACAACATTGAATGTCGTTCAAATTGATTTGAATACGTTTTACAAGCAAATGAGATTTTGGCGCTTCACTCGTGAGAGCGAGATTTTGCATGAAAAACTCGCGCACGAGAAAACGATTCAGAATCGCGCGCGAGTTTGCTCACGCAGGAGCGGCTCATGAGTGTGCTTTGAGTGTGAGTTTACCAACACTGCTCGCAAGGCCTACCAGAAAGCTCTTCGGTCTGCTGAACGATCCGGCTGGAAAAACCTTTGTACAAATGTTTCCAGTCTGAGTGAAGTCAGTCGGTTGAACAAAATCCTTGCAAAATCTAAGGATTTTCAAGTGAACGAACTCTGATGAGGAAGTTTTGGAATGTTTATTCAGTACACACTTCCCCGGATGTGTGGATATTACATCTTCGGATGAACCTGATGTCTTTTCTTGTAGTTATGATTCTTTAGCTTCGGCTCGGAGTATCATAACTTTAGAATCGATTGAATGGGCACTTAATAGCTTCGCTCCTTTCAAATCTCCTGGGGCAGATGGGATTTATACTATTTTTCTTCAGAAGGGATTTGATCATTTCAAACATATTTTGAAACAAGTACTTGTTTGCAGTTTTGCTACAGGGTATATTCCCAAATCCTGGCGGGATATTACTGTGAAGTTTATTTCGAAAGTGGATCGCGCGTCGTATGAAGAAGCAAAGAGCTTCAGACCTATCAGTTTGACCTATTTTCTTCTGAAATGCTTAGAACGCATTGTGGATCATCACATCCGTGATGTTCATCTGGCCAATGCGCCTCTTCATGTGAACCAAAATGCTTACCAATCTGGAAAGTCCACTGTGACTCTTTTACACAAAGTTGTTTACGATATCGAGAAGGCATTCGCTCAAAAGCAATCTTGCTTGGGTGTTTTCTTAGATATCGAGGGTGCCTTTGACAACGTGCCTTTCGATGCCATATTGAAAGCCGCACGGGGTCACGTATATCTCCAATGATTTCCAATTGGATTCACCAAATGCTCAAAAACCGACATCTCTTCTCGACATTGCGTCAAGCGGCGATTAGGAAATTGAGTGTTTGTGGATGCCCCCAAGGGGGAGTCTTATCACCTCTTTTGTGGAATCTCGTAGCAGATACGCTATTGAGGCAACTCAATAATAGCGGTTTTCCTACTTATGGTTTTGCCGACGACTACCTAACATTGTTAGTCGGTATGTGCATCAGCACCCTTTTCGACCTGATGCAAAACGCTCTTCAGGTAGTTGAGGGTTGGGGTGTCGCCAATATGGCCTTTCGGTAAATCCGAGTAAAACATCTATTGTTCTTTTCACGGAAAAGCGAAACCGTAATGGTGTTCGATCTTTACGTCTCTTTGATTCTGAAATCAATGTGACTGAACAGGTAAAGTACGTTGGAGTCATTCTTGATTCCAAGCTTTCCTGGACACCTCATGTTGAGTTCAGAATCAAGAAAGCTTGTATGGCCTTCGGGCAATGCCGGCGAACCTTTGGTACAACTTGGGGTCTTAAACCCAAGTATATCAAATGGATTTACACAACTGTTGTTCGTCCAATATTGGCTTGTGGATGTCTTGTGTGGTGGCAAAAGGGCGAAGTGAGAACGGTCCAATCAAAATTAGGCCATCTCCAAAGGATGTGCCTAATAGCGATGTCTAGAGCGTTCTCTTCAACGCCTACGGCAGCGCTCGAAGTTCTCTTTGACGTTGCCCCACTACACATTCATCTCAAACAAGAAGCACTTTCTTGCACTTACCGTCTATGGGTACTCGGTTTACTAGAGGAAACTCCTATGAACCGCAGTTCAACACACACCTCGTTGTTTCCACTTTTGGTGAATTGGGACGAAGTTGTCCTTGCTCCAAGTGATATTACAATTGCTTGTAATTTCCCATATAGGACATTTTCCACGAAATTCCCTTCCCGGGAAAAGTAGGCATCTGGATATCTGGAAAAAAGTATTTCAGATGGCATCGTATGTTACACTGATGGCTCGCTTCTCGCAGGTGCTGGTGTTTATTCTCGTGAGCTAAGGCTGTATCAGTCTTATTCACTTGGTAGACACTGCACCGTTTTTCAGGCCGAAATCTTTGCTCTTATGTGCGGAGTGCAATCAGCACTTCAGCAGCACGTAATGGGCAAAGTAATATACTTCTGTTCAGAAAGCCAGGCTGCTATTAAAGCACTTGCTTCAGCCAACTCCAGGTCGAAGATAGTTATCGCTTGTCGAACTCAAATCGAGGAGCTGAGTTCAGCAAACGCTGTTCACCTTGTATAGGTACCTGGCCATTTTTCCATCGCTGGAAATGAATTGGCTGATAAGTTAACTCGCACTGGAGCATCACATGACTTCATTGGCCCTGAGCCAGCTATTCCGGTATCCAAGTGTTTGGTAAAGCTTCAGATTGACACCTGGGCTGCCACTCAGCACAAACAATGCTGGAAGAGTTTGGAGTCATGTCGTCAAACAAAATTGTATTGTACTGAGCCATCTCTAGGGGTGACAAAGTATCTAACAAATCTATCAAAGCATTGACTGGCCACTGCCGACTCAGCTATCACATGGGTTAATATTCAGCAAACTGATTCATTTGCCTGTGATAGCTGTGAATCCGATTATGGAACTCCGTATCATTTAATATGCAACTGTCCAGTTTTTGCGCAACTACGTTTCCGAATATTCGGAAAACACTTATTCAGTAAAACTGACTTCAGAAACCTGAATCTTCAGGACGTTCTATTGTTCTTGACACGCTTTAGCAAAGAGCTATAGGATCTCTTTACGCTTTATGCGCTATCACAGTGCTTTTTTCAGGGCGCTGTTTGAACCCATTGTGGTACGCTTATGCGTTATGAGAGTGTCATTTTCAGGACGCTATGTGAACCCATTGTGGTGCACTTATGCGTGTATGACGATCCTATTTCCTTACCTGTCCTTTTCTCTATCCCATCCTTTTTCCTTCCCTTCTCCTTCAGGTAAATGATGAATACCCAAGAGTAGCAATAAAACTGTTTTAAAACCTAGTTGGAAAATTTTCGCGGTAAATGTGCTTTATGCGTACGAATTGGACAGCCAAACAGCCAATTTACACGCATTTACACGAAGTTTGTGACCGTCTTATAAGAGCAAGTTATATCGCTTAAGATGTAGCATAATGGCCTTATGCGTCAAAAGTGGTAGCGGTATGCGTGCATTGTCAGGACAATATTAACACTAAATGACTTGAAGCGATATCTTATTCGATGTACAGTGTGCACTATTGCGATGTAATGTGGCGTTTTTTACAACGTTTTATATCACGCTAATGCTGAGTACAAAAACGAGATTTTTTTTAACTCAAAATACAACAGCGCCATCGCTCAAGGGTTAAGAAAAAAGGGATTCTTGTTCCCTTGAGTGTCGAATCAATGTCCCTTGGCTTTACACTTTACACTTGACACCAAAAATAATTACTTCCTAATATAACGGTCAAATGTACACAAATCACCACCGTAGCCCTGTGTGTTTGGCGTAACTCGTCTGCAGTCGCAGTTCGTATAGGGTTGCACTTTTGTTTTGATGCGGTAAAAAGCAGAAAATTTGGCTTCAGTGATTGATTTTCATGATTTTCTAATTCAGCTCAAGGTTTGTAGAAACGTGTTTGGTTTAGATAACTGTGTAAACTTGGCAGATTATCTGGAGTTAAAAACGATGAAGCACGATTTTCCACGTATTTTTCAACACAATTTTTTGGCTAGCGCCACCCATTGTTGATTTTCAGGATCATTGTCATAATCAGAATGATAAATGTTCACTTTCTCGTAGCTGGTTGGTACTGTACTCAAAATAAAACAGTAATTCTTGCATGGATATCATATATCAAATCGTATTATGTCAACAGTACGATTAACGCTTACGCAACTTTGCATGTATTATTTAACTTGTTTAATTTTACATTTATGCGACTTTAACCATACAACTATGCGAGTTAAACTGTCTTAATAAGATTAAGTACCAAGCGAAGTCGCATAATCGTCGCATTACGTAGTTATGTGAGTTTATTTTAAACTTTGTGAGTTCATTCGCACACTTACGAATGTTCATCGCAAAAGAATTATTAGAATGACTCTATGATTTTACCAAATAACAATGCATTAACAATGCATTAAGTTAAAAATAACATCATAAGCGATGAAAATTATCCCTCTGCCGTACATGTATGCGATGTAATGCTTGCATCTTTATGCGATTCCTGGTTATCTGGGTGGCGTAACAACAGTAAAGCTATACGATTTAAAATGATACCTTCGAATGAGTGTAATCAGTTTCGTACCTTTTAATTCCGCCCTATGTTGCTTATCCTTTGACAGATACGCATATTTCGACTACGACTACGAAATACGCGTATCTGTCAAAGGATAAGCAACATAGGGCGGAATTAAAAAGTACGAAACTGATTACACTCATTCGAAGAGGTTATTCTGCTTAGAGGGTTCGAGAAGTCGGTACAAGATATCTTATGCAGCCTATGTTGTACATTATTGCGATGTAATGTAGCATTTTATGCGAACTAATTATTTGCGCAAACAAAATCTTGTGACCTCAGTGTCGAACTTATGAACTTTATATTAACGAGCCGCAGTTCACACTCAACACCATACACTATAAAAAATGCTCATCAATTATCATGACACCTTAACTCACCTCAATGTTTATTGAAATTTGCTTTGTTTAACGACGCTGTACGTATTTGGCTGACTATGTGGTGCTTATAATGACAAAACAAGATTTTTCATATCCTTTTCGTGACGAACCAGCACAATTGTGGTGTTGTGCAGTTGTTTTGAGTGATGTACTTAAATTGTTTAAATAATTTATTAATTATAGGGTGTCCCAGAAAGTATGAGCACAACTTTGCAGCTCTGCCATTTGGGAATGGATGCATAAACAAACTTTATTTTCACACATACCCTGCCTTAATGTATTAACATCAAATGCCAATCATTAAAATTTGAATTTGACACTCCGTTTGAATGCGGTAGAACATTCCCTAAAAGACCTTTTAAAGCTTCTGCACAATTTGCTATATTTTTCAATAACATCGCTTAACAAATTATTTTCTACACACGAAATTAAGCTCGATAAAAATTTCAAAAAATATATCCGTGTATTTCTATATGCGTATCTATTATACAACCTTAGTTTGAATTGAAAACATATACTTTTGAACCTGAAAAATTAATTTAAACACCAAAATCCATATTTTTGAAACCCCGTTTTTCTAATAGTTGAAAACAAGCTTCTGAATATATATCACAACATGCTGAAAATTGCATTTTAATTTCACTATAGGTAAAATAAATGCTCCAGCTTTATAAAGTGTAGATTGAATTATTTTTATTCTCTTTAAAACATGTTTAAAAACTCGAATGTCTGTGATCATGTCTTATCCAGAAATAGAAAAGGCGAATTTTCCAGTTTTCTCAAAATTCTGAAATACCCGTACGCACAGGCAAAACATATTTTTACAAAAAATTTTAATCAACCATCTGAGGAAACATGTTTTCGAATATATCATGTGAAAAAAATTCGAAAAAAATGTTTCGAATTTGGATAATTGGCAAAATTGTAAAATAATAGTTTGTGCAGAAGTTTTGAAAGATGTTTTTTTATTTTGAACATTCTGCATACAAAAACCCTTTTTAATGTATAAACTCTTCACAGGTATCAATCAAAATACCTTGAATAAAAATACAAAAATATAAAAATTGTTGTTTGTTAAGAAAATGATTGTATTGTCGCTATACAAAGTTGTGCCCATACTTTCTGGGACACCCTATACTTATACTTACATATGTGCAAACGAACTTTTGTTTACGTTGCGTGTGAGATTTACCACAAGAATAAAAAAAATTGAGCAGAAATTGTAAAACATGAAAAAGTTTTATCTGTCTGCAAAACTTTTATTTTTGATTAGCTAGGTGGATAACGCTAGAAATCGAAAGATAAAGAATACATTTTTCAAATGCCAAAGAAAAGTTTTGATGTGTAAAAAACTCTGAGAGTTCTGGATAGCCAAAGTTGAGCAATTTCTATGGAAATTTCATTTTTTTGCGCTCCGTCCCGAAAGGGATTGTTGATTACAGGATTGATTATCAGAGTCATGAAGACAAAAAGTTGATTTGTGATGGTGGCTGTTCACTTTCTCGAAGCTTCTGAACGAGTTTACCTTTGCATTTTTGTGAGTATATCCATACATCTATGCGATTTAAACTGACATAATAAAATGGAATACCCAATAAAGTTGTCTAATCATCGTAGTATGTAACAGTTTGGAATTTTGTGAGTTTACTTGCACGTTTTTGCGAATAAGTGATTTTCATCGCAATAAAACATCGTTTAATGTGATGTAGTTATTCCTTACATAAGTTGGTTTGTAATCTTATGGGTTTTAACCAGATTATTTGCAATAAGTTCAAACCATAACATGATATGCGATGTAAATGGTCCCTCCACCGTACATACATATATGCAATAAAAACTTTAAATAATATTTTCTTATGCGACTCCTAGTTGTCTGGCTGGAAGAAAACCCCAAAGCAATTCCTAAATAAAATTCCAAAAGGATTCTCGGAAGCAATCTCTAAAGGAGTCCCAGTAGAAATCCCCGAAGAAAACCTCTGAGAAATCCATGGAGGAATTCTTGAAAGAATAATGAGAGGATTCTTTATAGTAATCCTGGGAGGAACCCCGCAAGCAAACAATTGCTATATGCGTGGAGGAATCTCAATAGGAATTCTTGAAGTCATTTCGGGTGGAGTAACAACGAATACTGCGACATATCCCTTTGAGAATACCTGCAAATTTTTAAAGGGGTATCTGAAGCAAACCCTGAAAAAATCCCCGAAGAAATCAGGGTAGAAATGTTTTGAGACATAATTTTCCAAAGCAAAACATCTGGAGGAATCGCATTGGGAATACCGAATGAACTTTCTGAAAAAAAACCTGGGAGGACTTTTTAAAGGAAACCTTTGAAGAGCCCCGGGTGGAATCCGTGAAGAAATGTAGAGAGGAATTCCAGAAGCCATTTCTGGAGGAATCTGAATAGAAATCTCTGTTGGGCGTTGGCTCTACTATATGAACTCCGAGAGAAATCCTCGGAAAAATCTTTGACGGAATCTCAACAGACACAAAGAGATCCCAGAAAGAATCTTAGATGCAATCCCTGTGAGAATCTTGATAGGAATCTGAGGAGAAATCTAGTGATGAAATAAAAGATAAGTCCCAGGAGGAATTCGAAGAGGAATCCCAGAAGAAATATAAGGTCAGGACTCAGGAGTGATCCTCGAAGGAATCTAAGTAGAAATTCGGAGTGAAATCTTTGGAGGAATTACGGGAAAATTCTGGATGGAATTTAGGGAAAAATGCCTAGAAGAATATTTTAGGAAATCCTGAGGGAAATTCCTGAGAAATAGCAATACGGAACCTGATTGAAATTCTGGGAAGAATTCAGGCAAAAACTCTGATGAAGTTTTGGGAAGAATCACTGGGAAAAATCATAAGGAAATCCCAATATGAAGCATTACATAATGCTAAGATTTTGGGATTTTTTTTTTCGCGAATGGATTTCATGGACATTTGTCGTTCTCTTCCAAGTATTCTTTGCTTGTTTTGGTCACTTAAGCTCCTGCCATTTTAGTTCAAAGTCCAAAACAACAGATTTTTCTTTTCGGCAAAGAGATGAAATTTCTATATCGTCTTTTTGCTACTTTCTGACAAACGAACGTAATGATCATTTCATCATAAAAACCAGAATAAGTCGGAATGCCTGAACGGTCTTGCTTGTAAAAGTCACCGATGGTTTGCCAGGTCATCGACTACGTCTTGAAGGTAGTACCTTCCAGCCAGCATCAAGTCACCAGACTCCAATCCTGTAGCATCAGCAAAACCAAACAAGGAGCAAACATTATTCCATGAAAATTTTGAGACATTATTCATGTCCTGTGCCAATTCATTGTATGAATAATTTATAGGAAGTGCCGGTCGATCCCAAACCACAAAGCTGTGTGTCGAAGAGGCACCATGGTGAAGTTTATGACCAGATCACTTACCCGGATGGAAACGCATACCAATTTGGACAACAGTCATCAATCAAAAAACACTTTTTATAATTATACTCCAACATGAGAAGAAAAGAAAATCTCGCTTCGGAAAAATCTCCTCCATAAATATGCAATCTCCTACCTACCTCCCCCCTGCACGTTCCCAAATTGAGCGATCTTCACGCCATATCATAAATTGCGCACAAATTTACAATGTGTCAGGACATAAAACAATTTTACCACAATTTTAAACGTTATCATTACCACGTTCGAGAGCTGAGTGTAAGCCTCCTGTGAAACATCCATATTCTGCGGTCGTGCATTCTTGCGAGGCGGACTTCGCTTCGTTTTGCATCCAAGCTCAGGCCCAGGCAAGCCACACAGTTTCTTGATGTTTGTCTCCGGTTTTTAGGAGACGTACATATGTTCCTCCGCCTAGCATGAGTAATAACATACTCGTCCTCCCCCCAACACAACCGACCGGGAGGTGGCGCGAGGACACATTCTGCACTGACGACGACGACGACGACGGGGAAGGAAGACCACATCCTCGCATGCAAAGTGATAAAATGCAAACGAGCCGTTTGTCGTTCTTGGTTCGCACCAATTCCGCATAGCTGCCGGAACCAATGACACTTTAAGAACCGGCATATGAGTAAGTGAACGGGTGGGCGGACGTAGGAGGACGGAAAAACTTTTTGGTGCAAGAGGAAGGGGGTTAAATTTATTCGCGTGCACGAAATTCTTTTTATTGACACTTACTTTTTTATTCTCGCACGCAGCTTAGCATACGTATCGTGTGACTAGGCCAGTGGAGATGGGGTAGTAATATTCTGGGACGATTAGGGTTCTTGCCTGGATTTGAGCTCTGGACTTTGGAAACGATGTCTGAATCAGTTGATTTGAAATTTTAAACATAATCTTGTAAAAAGTATTAGGTATTTGAAGATTTATAATAGTTTTTCAAATAGTTGTTACTTGATAGGGTACAACTCGTAGCGGTCTACGCCGAATGAAACAATCGCCTCCACTGGTGTTCGTCTTGGGCCAATCGCTGCCAGTCGCCCCGAAAGTGCTTAGGTCCTCTTCAACTGCAAAAAAGCCAACGAGTGCGCGGCCTTCAACGAAGCCGACCACCCTTCCTGGTTCTCTGCTGAATATGATTTTAGCTTTTCGTTCCTCTGGCATACGAGCTACGTGCCCAGCCCACTGCAGCCTGCTGTGTTTTAATTGCTTCACTATATCCATCTCTTAATGTATTTGGTACAATTCGTATTTCATGCGACGCCGCCAGATGCCGTCCTCCAGTTTACTACAGAGTATTGTTAGCAGAACTTTAAGTTCAGACTCCAAAGGCTCTCTCAACGTCCACGATTCATGGCAGTTCAAGCGACCGGAGTATTCAGATTTCAATACAACGCGAGTTTTATCTTCGCTTGCAGCCTACGGGACTTCAGCTGGTTTCGCAGACCTAAAAAAGCCCGATTCGCAGCCACAATCCGTTCTATCACCTCGTGTGTAGCATCCATTATCGCACGTCACTAGAGTACCACGATAAACAAATTCGTCCACAACATCAAACTTTTCACCATCTAGCATCGCTTTGTCACCACTACCATGGCCGGACCAACGTTGACCATCAGCAATAGTGTACTTGGTCTTTGTGGTCTCCTTTACACACCAGCTCTCCTTGTAGTGCTATGTTGAATATTAAGTTCATCAGCAACCCGTACACTTCATTTCGACCCGTCAAGCGTCGCACGAATCAAACTAATCAGCATCGCCGGAAAACCATGTTCGATCATAATCTGCCATAACTCGTTTCTCTTCACTGAATCGTACGCCGCCTTGAAATCAATAAACAGATGATGGGTCTGCAACTTGATCTCCAAAAAATTGATCAAGTATCTGTCACAGGATAAACATCTAATCCGTGCTTGATCGGCCGTCACTAAAACGCGCCTAATATTCGCCGTAGCTTGCACCGGCCTCAGACCGATTTATGTATATTTGTCGAAGAACTCCAGAATCGGCCTCAGGCTGCTAAACAGAATTCCGGACAAAATTTTGAACGCCTAATTGAGAAGTGTTACTCCTTTGTAATTCACGCACTCCTGTAGATGCCCTTCTTTGTAAAGAGTAATTGAAACCAGCCAACCAACTAGCAGGCAGTTCTTCCTCTACCCATATCTTAAATATAACATAGTGTATAAGTTGATACCGCTGCTCAGTACCGTGCTTGAGAAACTCGGCTGGGATTTCGTCCTTCTCAGAAGCCTTGTTTTTCTTCAGCCCTCTAGTGGCTCTCTTGACCTCGTCTAGCGTTCGAGGTTCCACAGCTTGTCCGTCGTCGTTGATTAGAATTCTGTCTGTCGCTCTTTTATTTCCATCGTTCAACAATTCCTCGAAGTGCACTCTCCTCCTGGCAGCCACCATTGTTTTGTCTGTCAGCAAGTTTCCATCACGGTCATTGCAAACGACGGGCGAAGGTGCTGTTTTTCAGCGCTTGAAAAGCTTCGAAGAGGGGGGGGGGGTTGTTGGGGGTGAATCTTTTTCGGCCGCAGCTTCTTTGGAGCCTGTAGTAGGCACGACTTCAACTGATGATGTGCCTTGGTATTTGACGACTTACATTGTTGTTAGCCGTCAGTTAGGATCCAAGGCAAACAAATTCGTCCATTACATCGAAGGGAAATAACTTCTATTTATAACTACAATAACTACAGGGTGCGGCAGGAAAAAAATGCGAAAATTCCTCGGTACATTTGCGGAACATATGACATTTTTTTTGTGACAGTGCATCAGTTAATTCCATATTTAAGCATAACAAAATAAAAATGTATACAAATTAATTCAAACTTGTGGCAATTTATGCCGAAGGAATTGCGCGCCCAACAGTCATAATATAAAATGGTTGATGTGGATAGAATATTAACTGTGTTTTGATGAACAACTTCACAGTACTAAGGGCCTAGCAATAAACTACGTAGACTTTCAAGGGGGGAGCGGGCCTGGCCAAAGTCTACGCTCCATACAAATTTCAAAAAGTTTGTGTGAACAAAAGTCTACGAGGGGGGAGGGGGGTTCTGAGGTGGCTAAAAAAGAGTCTACGTAGTTTATGGGCAGTGCCTAATCAAAAAGAATGTAATTTTCTATTCTTGGTGAAATCAGCTCAAAAATTTGATGATTTTTGAGAGAAAATGAAATAAATTGTTTTATCAAATGGTATGGTATCAAATTTGGTATGAAATTTGATTTTTAATGGTTTTGAAATGCTGTTTGTCTTTAGTTTCAGTTGCTGTCTCGTGAAGGTAATTGACAAAAATGACAAATACTTCAAATAACTTAAGATAAAGGAATTTCAAAACATGCATTGATGCACATTTTCATGGAACAGATGTTCATTCTTTATGGAGCGCTTTTTGATTTTCTATGGAGCGTTTCTATTTGTTTAAGGGTGCAATAAATAGGCTGTCGAATAAAACTTAAGAGTGTAAATTCAACAGATAATTTAGGTCATCCTTGAACCTCCTTTATATGTATAGGCAAAACTATTGATCAAAAGATATGCAGTTGCTCACTAAAGTGCCGTCCATATGCCACGTGGACAGAAAAATCCTGATTTTGGACCCCCTCCCCCCTCCCCGTGGACAAGCGTCGACTTTTATTTGACCCCTATCCCCCTGTCCCAATGTCCACGTGGACATCAGAAAAAAAAACTTGTTTATACTTTTGAAACAAATGGTAAAAACCCGGATTAATCCACCTAGTGGTGATAGTGCCTTTTTTTTTCCTTCTAAACCATAGGGGGATAATCTGCACAACAGACACCCTAACAGAAGGTTAGGGTAGTGTAGGTCTGACAGGCCGTCTTCTACAACAAAAGTAAAATCCAGGACTACTCTCTCCTCGTACCCACTGAACCATTCCTATGGTCGCCAAACCCTACGTCTCTCCGGAACCACCAAGAAGGTATTGCTTCAGAGAGGGGCTAGTGCACATCGCACCCACAAGGTTAGCTGCGTAGCCTGCAGCAACGAACATCGATGGCTCGCTTTGGAGAGTCCATCACGGTAGCATGCTGGCGCTTAGACAGTTTCCTTTGTCCTCGGAAGGCGGGCAGGGTCAACCCCGCCCGCGCCCTACTGCTGAGCGGACATCAAGAACTGATGCCCACGTGCAACCCGATCTGACCTGCCCGCAAAGGAAGGGTATCACTACCCTTCAGGCCCTATCAGATGCACCCGTAGGTTGCAGACAGCAGGATCTCACCTACCCCGACCCTTGCCGGGGACCCCTTTCCAACCGCGGGCTCGGATCCAACCCAGTAGACCGACGCCACGACAGCACCGCTACCGGGACTTCCTCTCCGCGGCCACTTAATCGTTGTAAGGGTCGATCTCGACCGCAGGGCACCGGTATGACCTACGAAGCCGACTTCGAACCCCTGGACCACCTCTTGTACTGCATCTGGACTAGCCATTCTCCGAGTCCACGCGCCACCTCCTCTGTAGCTCCCAGACGATGTGGGTAATAGCCGTTGAAACGGCGTTCCAGCCAAACTCATCCCTACACATCCTCTGGACCAAGTTGTCCGGAGTTGTGTCCTCCCCGCATGTGGCAAGCATGCGGTCACGCATTGTGCGAAAACGCGGGCACACGAACAAAACGTGTTCCGCCGTTTCCTCTAAACCATTGCACACTGGGCATTCGGGAGAATCCGCATGCCCGAAACGGTGTAGATACTGTCGGAAGCAACCATGTCCTGTAAGGACCTGTGTCAGGTGGAATGTGACTTCCCCATGGCGCCTATTAATCCAACTATCTACCCTCGGTATCAACCTATAGGTCCACCTTCCTTTGGTGGAACTGTCCCACGCGCGCTGCCATTTGACCATAGAGGCCATCCTGACAGTCCTGCGTATGCCTCTTGTGCCACGCATTTCGAAGCACTCCATGTCCTCACTGATAAGAATGCTGATAGGCACCATACCAGTAATGACGCAGAGAGCGTCGTGTGACACGGTACGGTACGCGCTCGCAACCCTCAGGCACATAAGCCTGTAAGTACTTTCCAGCTTCCGTCGGTAGCATTTAGTACTTAGCGCGGTGCCCCACGCCGGGCCGCCATACCTAAGTATGGACGTAGCAACACTAGCCAGAAGCTTGCACTTACTGGCGTACACCGCAGAGCTATTGGACATCATCCGGGACAGTGCCGCAATAGCTGTGGAGGCTCTTTTACAGGCATAATCGACGTGGCTACCGAAGGTAAGCTTATCGTCGATCATCACGCCCAAGTGTTTGACGGAGCGCTTTGACAGGATAGTACAGTCTCCTACACTGATCTCCGTCTGCTGCTCCGACTTCAGGTTGTTAACAACCGTCACCTCTGTCTTGTGGTGAGCCAGCTCCAGTTTCCTGGACCGCATCCACGGCTCCACAACCTTGATCGAGTGGTTGGTAGTCAACTTTACCTCCTCGATCGTTTCACCGTAGACTTCGAGCGTAATGTCGTCGGCAAATCCGACAATCACCACTCCCACTGGATACTCTAACCTCAACACCTCGTCGTACATGACATTCCATAACACCGGACCCAGGATGGAACCTTGCGGGACTCCTGAGGTTATGTGAAAGCACTTCCGACCCACCTCCGTGTCGTAGACTAGTACACGATTCTGAAAGTAACTTCCGAGAATCTTGTACAGGTACTCCGGTATTCCCAGACGCAAGAGCGCATCGGCAATAGCAGACCAGCTGGCGCTATTAAACGCATTCCTTACATCCAGAGTCACTATCGCGCAAAAGCGAATTCCCCTCCTCTTAGGCTCGAGTGCTTTCTCGGCGGTTTTTGTAACCGACAAGATAGCGTCTACGGTGGACCTCCCCTTCCGGAAGCCGTACTGGTTACTCGAAAGACCATTTTCGCCCTCGGTGAACCGCAACATTCTATTGAGGATGATCTTTTCGAGCACCTTCCCCGCCGTGTCAATCAAGCATATTGGTCTATATGCCGACGGGTCTCCGGGTGGTTTCCCCGCCTTTGGCAATAGTACCAGGCTCTGCCTCTTCCAAGCTTCTGGGAAAACTCCCTCGTCCAGGCATTTCTGCATAGCAGACCTGAACATCTCGGGAGCTTCTGCAATAGCTACTTTTAAGGCCAGGTTCGGAACTCCGTCCGGACCTGGGGCCTCACCTACGCTAAGGGACTTAGCTATCCCCGCAAGTTCCACATCGGTGACCCTCTCCTCATCGCCAGCCCCAGTCCCCGGCTGTCCTACGAAAGGAGGCCAAGGACTAGGATCATGACGCGGAAAAAGTCCTCCAATGATCCCCTCCAACATCTCTGGAGATTGCTCTGTAGGAGCCATCACACCTCTCGTCTTGGCCATAACGATCCTGTAGGCGTCACCCCACGGGTTCGTATTGGCACTCTGACAGAGACCCTCAAAGCAGGCCTTTTTGCTTGCTCTTATCTCGGTCTTAAGCGCGGCTTTTGCAGCGGCGAACACCACCCGCCGTTCGTTTCGCTCTTCCTCTGATCGTGCTCGCTGCATCCGCCGCCTAGCCCGTAGGCAGGCGCGGCGCAGGTCCGCAATCGCGTCGGTCCACCAGTAAGCCGGTGGCCTCCCATTTCTAGGGTGGACTCGCCTAGGCATGGTCGCATCACACGCACGTGAGAGCACCGCTACCAGCTCGTCGCCGTCTAAACCGATTAAGTTTCGCTCACGGCGGAGCGCCTCCCTAAATACCCCTTCGTCGAAGTATGATGTCTTCCACCTGCGAGGGCTTGGCCTTGGCCTAGCCGCCTCTTCTTCTATCCGCTGTCTGCTGTTATTGTAGTCGATACTGTAGCGAACCGCCAGGTGGTCGCTGTGAGTGTAGCCATCATCTACTCTCCAGTTCGAACTACTTGTTAGGCCAGGACTACAAAAGGTCACGTCAATAATTGACTCCGCTCCGTTTCGACTAAAGGTACTCTTGGTACCGACATTAGCCAAGTCGACATCTAAGATGGCCAGTGTTTCTAGCAGGATCTGACCCCGCTGGTTCGTGAAACGGCTTCCCCATTCCACGGCCCAGGCATTAAAGTCGCCCGCTATTACCACCGGCCTTCGCCCTGTTAGCACGGTCGTTAGGCGGTCCAGCATTTGCGTGAACTGCTCGATCGGCCACCGCGGAGGCGCATAACAGCTACAGAAGAAGACCCCGTTTACTTTGGCGACCACGAAGCCCTCATAGGTAGTAGACACCAACTCCTGAACGGGGTATTTACCCGTCGTCCATATCGCCGCCATTTTTCTGGTCCCATCCGCGACCCAGTTGCCGTTGCCGGCGGGTACTCGGTATGGGTCCGATATGATGGCGATATCCGTCTCCCACTCAGAAACTGCCTGACAAAGCAGTTGCTGAGCCGCATCACAGTGGTTCAGGTTCAGCTGCGTCACCTGCACTGTGATTTGTTGTTCACTGCGGCTTTCTTGAAGGCCGGGCACCTTGGACCACCCATCGGATGTCTGTTGTTCGAGGATTTCCCGGTACAGATCATGCAGATGGGCGGACTCGTGCAGCTTTGGGCCTTATGACCTTCAGCGCCGCATCGCCTGCACAGTTTGCGCCTGTCGGGGCCTTTGCAGTCCCACGACTTGTGTCCTGGTTCCAGACACCTGAAGCAAACCTCTGGTGGCTCGTGGAATGTCAGGTGACATACACACCAACCCACCTTTATGCTCCCTACTTTAACGGACTTTTTGACGTCCGCCACAGGTAGCTGAACCAAAGCTATCTGTGTCCCTGCTGGCCCTTTCCGTAGCTTAACGGCTGCGGCGGCCACCTGCTTATCGCACTGTTGCCGCAGTGCCGTGACGAGCTCTTCCACTTCGGTGATCTCATCAATGTCCTTCAGAGTCGCCTCATGTGTCAGAGCCCTCACCTGCACACCCTCACCAAGGACCTCTTCTGCCAGCCTCTTATAGGGGGTGCCCTTGTGCTCCTTCTGGCGCTTCAGCTCCAGGATCATCTCGCCCGTACGAGTACGTCTAATACTGCGTACGTCGGCTCCAAGACCCTCAAGCTTGGCGTCGCTTCGCATCATCTTCAAGACGTCCGAGTACTTGGACTGTTCCGTCTTGATGACGATAGCGTCGCCTTTCTCGCGCTTGGCACCTGCCCTCCTACGCCTTGGCTTGGCGTCCTGCGCTACTACCTGCGGATTCGCCTTCTTCTTCCTCTTCCGCTCTACCTTCGTCCAAGGGGGGTCCTCCCCTTGGATCGCCCTACTCTGTGGCTGTTGAGGGCCCACTAGCGGTCGCAACCCTTTGTTCCCATCGTTCCGGGACGGGCCAGCCTTTTCAGGCCCACCCTTCCCAGCTTTCCGGGAACCCTGGCTGGGGTCCGACCTTCCGGCATTATTACCGACTTTCGGGGTA
Organism: Aedes albopictus; assembly: GCF_035046485.1. NCBI lineage: Eukaryota > Metazoa > Arthropoda > Insecta > Diptera > Culicidae > Aedes > Aedes albopictus. The sequence goes on along the minus strand of NC_085137.1, from coordinate 508,269,625 downwards.
ATGATTCGCCTGGCCTTGCGGGCACCGCCAGACAGCTCCTCGCCTGACGGTTGCCTCGCCCGCTTCTGCGATTGCTTGCCCCGTTTGTCGCGAGCAGTCGCTTCCGCCTTATTCGGACTTCCTGCGAAGGAGAAGGCCTCCGTTTGGGTAAACTTCGGCACTTTCTCATTTGCAGGCTCCGCTGCTGCAGCAGTCAGCAACGCGAGTGCCGCGTGCTCCTGCTTGGCATCGTCGATCGACGCCCTAAGTCGAAGCAAGGCTGTTTTCAGGTCCTTGCTTATGTTCGACTTAGTGGACGCAAAGTCGATGCTGCTGCTCAGCCACCTCTATTGCGGACCGTCCTTTGGATCCTCGGTTGACGGCCCTCAACAACCACGCTCCGTCCATAACCTCCACCGGCTGGCTTGCCGGGAAGTGGACTGGAGCATCCACGCTTGAGCTGCGTACGCAACTCCCAGCGCCTATCTCCTCACTTCTCCTTGTCGGAGATCTCATCAACCCGCTTCTTGCGAAGGGGTTGATCCCACCACTATTTCCACCTAGATTCTGATTTTTATTTGACTTCATGATTAAATCCCACGAGTAGCACGGGAAAGAATGTCCACCACGCCAGAGCCCTGCATTAACGCGGTAAGGGACAGCTTACTGTGGGGGGTGCCCAGGTACCCCACAGGCTCCGTTAAAGATCGAGCATCTTTTTCACCCCCTCGATCACTCATTCCTCAGCACGGGTCGCTTGACACCTTGAATTGGGGTTAGTAGACCTATTCTTAGCCGGCGACTACGCGGCTGACTCGCAAGCGGGGGGGTGCGTCAGGCCCCAGGACTTTCGTCCCTGCTGCCTCTGTGATAGTGCCTTTCTCGTCGAATATGTACTCATGATCTTTCCGTCGACGTAAGCATCCTGAATCCTGTGCATACTTTATTCATAAAAGCAAGAATTTTATCCAAGCCACCGTCGAGTTGGGAAACTTACTGATGGCACATATTTCCGGTGTTATGTTCAATTTATAGGCTGAGCTGAAAAATATCAGACCTCTTAGTTGACTGCGTGACCACCTTTACTATTACTGGAGACCCATCAATACCAAGACGATAATAACAAGCTTAAAAATATAATTTGTTTCACAATCAAAAATCACTATACAGTCTTCGGTAAACTTTTTCCTGCACACTTCAGGCTATATTTTATTATCATTGGTTACTAGATTAAAAAAAAAAGACCAAAAAATGGAAGCAAGTGAAATTTTTCGTACTGAATCCAATTCAAATTAGAACCATATCATAGAGCAATCAGTCGGATCAAAATTTTGCACAGCAATTTTAGACGCAAAAGGGGAATGAATAACTTTGCTCGAGGTTGATGCGATTAAATTTCAATTTTCTTATGCAACCCCCATTCTACTGTATATTTACACCTCAGGAATATGAAAAGGTGTGAATTGATGAGCCTTAGCGTGGCTCAAAATACTACATGTCAAAAAGTTCGATGAGCCCCCTTTTCATTTCGTTCTATATGACGCCACGATGCTGTGGTAAAATTTTTAGCCAAATCCGTTAACATTAGGGCGGTGCTAAACTCGTTTGAAGTTTGTATGGAAGTTTATATGGGAAAACATCGTTTTTAGCATTTTTCTCATGAGGGGCACTATTTTACTTACATAAAATAACCGATTATATAGAACTATAGTCTTACATGTGCCAAAAAACTTTGTCGAAGACCGCAAAGTCATCCGAAGCTTGTGAAAAAAGATATTACATGCAGACCATTTGGTGGTGCTCAACATTTAGCATGTAAAGGAATAACAATAGCAATAAAATCTCATTGAATGTGCCCGTACTGTCTAGGCTATAGCTTTTTTCGCAAGTGTCTGATTACGTTGCGGTCTTCGACAAAGTTTTTCGGCATATCCCAGGCTATATTTCTATAGGATTGATTACGTGTTTTAAGGAAAATTAGAACCCCTCAGTAGAAAATTGCAAAAATCGATGTTTTCCCATATAAACTCCCATACAAACTTCAAACGAGTTTAGCACCGGCCTAATGTTAACGGATTTGGCTGAAAATTTGACCACAGCATCGTGGCGTCATATAGAACGAAATGAGAAGGGGGCCCATCGAACTTTTTGACATGTGGTTTTGCCATACAAGCTTGAGCCACCCTAATGAGCCTGCATCAGTTTTGTCAAGATATTGTTCTCTTACACATATTTATCGCTTGCATCGATTATTTCAAATGTTTTTCCCACTTCCTGTGAGATACCCGGAACCGGTTCCAAGACTGTACCTATTGTCTCAAATATGGTCTGAAACTTGTTTCTTGCTAACTGTTCCACAGGTTTTCTGAAAATCCGAAAATTGATGTGCATGCCTGGATTTGATTCATTTTATATTTTGGTCATTCTGGTGGGACATACAAAACGGGTTCTACCGGTAGTCTCTAATGTGATCTGAGTCTATTTTTTTGTAAACCGTTCATCAAAAGCCGTGGTTTGATATGTCGCATGCATGGGTTTGGCTCCTATATGCATTTGACCACTTCCAGCAAGACACCTGGAACCGGTTCCGGAAAACTACTGGTTGTCTCAAATATGGTCTGAAACCATTTTCTTGCTAACCGTTCATCAGGTTATCTAAAGAGCCGCGATTTGATGTGTTGCATGCATGTATTTGGTTCACTTTTACATTTGACCACTTCCGGCGGGACATCCGGATCTGGTTCTAGAGCACTACCGGTAGTCTCTGGTGTGATCTTAGGCTGTTTTTCTGCTTACTGTTCACCAGGTTATTGAAAAAGCCGCTAAGGAGTGTATCGGAAAGTAGTTGAAAATGTTCAGGATGCTCTATCTCGAAGCTGGATTGGTCTTTTCATGTCGGTTCTTCTATGATATCTTCACAATATAGATAAGTTTAGAACAGCTTGGAAAAATTTGGAAAATGTTTAGTATTATTGAAAATATGGTTTAATGAATACACCTCACAAAATAAAAATCTGCACAAAATGCAATTTTGTTAAGATTTTTAAACATTTCAAAAATCTGTAGCGAGTAAAATTTGTACGATAAAAAATCTGGAAAATATTTATGCTTGTTTACAGTTATGCACACATAATATATCATTCAACGCCGACTTTCAAAATTCATATTTTTGATAGAAGAATCTCCTATATCTACAAAATGGTTCACTCCAAAAAACGTCTATTTTTTTGTCAAACTTTGAAGTTCTGCTTTTAATATCTTAAAAAATTATAAAATTCTATTTTTTACCCTAACTTACTCGTCCATAAATTAAAAAACCAAATTTATCCACCTAGTGGTGATAGTGCCTTTCTCGTTGAAAATGTTCTCACGATCTTTCCGTCGACGTAAGCTAAACCCAACTAACATTTTTGCTGAATAAGAGCTTAAGCGAGCTATCTTCCAAGGACGTTTGCTTCATAAGCTTTTATGCAGCTACTTTTGTTAGTAGGGAAGTGTTCTGAATCCTGATACTTTATAAGAAAAGCAAGCATTTTATCAAAGTCATCATTGAATTAACTAAAAAATTATTACTGGGAAAATAGTCCGACGTTATGTTCAACGTATGAGCAGAGCTGAAATATATCAGACTTCTCAATAGACTGCTTGAACACCTTCACTAACACTGGAGGCCAATCAATATCAAGACGATACTTACAAGCTAAGGTATAACTTTTTACACAATCACAGATCGGTTTGTGTTTTTTTCTGCACACTTAAGGCTATTTTTTATTATCGTATCTATCATAGGTTCCATGCGAAATTTGACAAAAAAAATGCAAGCATGTGAAATTTTCCATACAAACTTTAACCACATTACAAAGCGCGAGGGCGTAACCAGTTGCATCAACATTTTATCCAGTAATTTTAGACGCAAAAGGGAATTGGAAAACTTTTGTTCGGGGTTGATGCGATTAATTTTAAATTTTACCATACAACGTTGACTCATCCTACTGTATATTAACACCTCAGGAATCTGAAATTGTGTGATTTGGTGAGATATCTTCACGGCTAGCTAGACGGTGGTAGTGAGTAAACGGTAAACAGGAGCAAAAACGCGGCGTGCGCCGTGAGCGTTCAATTTGCGGTTGAAAACAAGATCGATAGGTAGTGAGTATGATGAGATGTCTGTTTGTATTTGGGTTAAATTTGTCAAGATTTTGTTCTCTTACATATATTTATCACTAGCATTGGTTTTATTCACTTTCGTAGTTCCGGCGAAGCACCAAACGCTGGTTCTGCAACCCTACCGGTAGCTTTAATGTTCAACCCTACCGAACTGGATCTGGAGCACTACCGGGTCTCCCAAATATAATCTAAGACTATTTCATTGCTAATGTTCATTAGGTTACCTAAACAACACGATTTGACGTATCGCCTGCATGGGTATGGATCACTTTTGTATTTTACCACTTCCAGTGGGACACCCAGAACCAATTCCGGGATTGTACCGATTGTTCCTGATGTGGTCTTAGACTAGCTCCATGCAGAATGTTAACAAGTTTTCATAAAAAGTCGCGAATTGATGTACGGCATGCATGAGTGTGGTTCATTTTTGAATTTCGCCAGTTCCGGCGAGATACTCGAAACTTGTTCCGGAACACTACCGGTAGTCTTAAATATGGCCTGAGATTATTTTCTTGCTGACTGTACTCCGCGTTATCGAAGAAGACGTTATTTAATATGCTGCGTGCATACGTTTGGTTCCATTCTACATTTGACAACTTCCGGTGGGTCACCTGGAACCGGTTTAGGCACACTATTGGTTTTCCAAAGTATGGTCTATGATTTTTTCTTGTTTACCGTTCATCAGGTTACCTAAAAAGTCATTTAATGTGTCGCATTCATGGGTTCGTTCCCCTTTACGTTTGACCATTTTTTATGGAACATCCGTAATCGGTTGCGGAACACTACCGGTAGTCCTAAATATGATCGGAAACTATCTTTTGCTAAATCAAGATACCTAAAAAGCCGCGATTTGATGTGTCGCATGCATGGGTTTGTTTCATTTTTGTATTTGCTTAGTTTCGGCGGGGCACCCGGAATGGATTCCGGAACAGTACCGGTAGTTTCTGATGTTGTCTGATCCTATTTTCTTGTTAACCGTTGATCAGATTCTCGAAAAACCAGATTTGATGTGTCGCATGCTCGGGTTTGGTTCACTTTCATATTTAGCCATTTCCGGCGGCACACCCGGAACCGGTTCTGGATCACTACCGGTTCAAATATGTTCTGAGAATATTTTCCTGCTATCAAAAAAGCCACCATTTGATATGTCGCATGCATGGGTTTGGTTAACTTTTATACTTGGCCACCTCCAGCGGGACATCTGGAACCGGTTCCGATATGATCTGAGAATGTTTTCCTGCTAAATGTTTATCAGGTTATCGAAAAAGCCGCGGTTTGATGTGTCGCATGCATGGGTTTAGTTCACTTTTATGTTTGGCCACTTCCGGCGGGACACCCGGAGCCGGTTCCGGAACACAACTTTTTCAGATATGGTCTGAGTCCATTTTCCTGCCTACCGTTCATCAGGTTATCAAAAAAGCCGCGGTTTGATATGTCACATGCATGAGTTCAGTTCACTTTTATGTTTGGCCACTTCCGGCGAGACACCCGGAATTGGTTCCGGGACACTACCGGTTCAGATATGGTCTGAGACCATTTTCATGGTTACAATTCATCAAGTTATCGAAAATGCCGTAGTTTAATGTGTCGCATGGATGGGTTTGTAGCGTTTTCATATCTGGCCCTTTCCTGGGGTACCGGTCCGAAACACCTAAATGGCCATAACTCCGGAACGGCTGGACAAATCCGAACCATTTTCAATAGGAAACAATGAGACATGATTGCGCGTCGAATGAACCGTTGGTCATTAAAATCGGTTGAGGTTTACTGCCAAAAAGTTATGTGAGTTTATTTGTACACACACATACACACACATATACACACATACACACACACACACACAGACATCACTTCAATTCGTCGAGCTTTTTTCATTTCTAAGAATTGCGCTTAAATGCAGTGGAGATTTTTCTTGAAAAAAATAATTTGCCTATATCATGAGGATTCTAGAGCTTATTATATTTGCACAAAAAAGTTTATAATTATCGAACTTTATAGAACTTTTTTCGCAATTTCAATTTTTAAGAAGGTGTGCAAAAATTTAAAAACATGCTTTCAGTAATCTAGGTTAAAAACCTAGTTAAAAGCACATTTTTAGAAAATCATAAAAACCATTTCTTTTTTCATGGATTTGTACAGAATCTCCAAAAATAAAATTACTTAAAAGTTGTATTAAACTATTTTTGAAACTATTTTAAACATTTTCAACTACTTTACGATACACTCCTTATTTGATGTGTCGCATGCATGGATTTGGTCCACTTCCGGCGGGACATCCGGAGCCGGTTCCGGCACACTACCGGTAGTTTCTGCTGTGATTATAGGCTGTTTTCCTGCAGGACACACTGAACTGGTTCCGGAATACTACTGGTTTTCCTAAATATAGTCTGATTCCATTTTATTGCTAACCGTTCATCAGGTTATCTATAGAGACGCGATTTGATGTGTCGCATGCATGGGTTTGGTTCAATTTTATATTTGGCCACCTCCGGCGGGGCACCCGGAACCGGTTCCGGAACACTACCGGTAGTCTCGCCTGGGTCAAAGGCTATTTTCTTGCTCACTGTTCATCAGGTTATCGAAAAAGCCGCTATTTGATGTGTCGCATGCATGGATTTGACTCACTTTTATATTTTGCCACTTCCGGCGGGACATCCGGAACCGATTCCGGAATACTACTGGTTCAGATATAGACTGAGAGTATTTTCCTGCTTACCGTTCGTCAGGTTATCGAAATAGCCGTGGTCTGATATGTCGCATGCTTGGTTTTGTAGCATTTTCATATCTGGCCACTCCCTGGGGTACCGATCCGGAACACCCAAATGGCCATAACTCCGGAACGGCTGGACCGATCCGAACCATTTTCAATGGGAAACAATGGGACCAGATTCCGCGTCGAATGAACCGTTGGTCATTAAAATCGGTTTAGGTTTACTGCCAAAAAGTGATGTGAGTTTATTTTGTACACACACATACTCACACACACACATACACACACACACACACACACACACAGACATCACCTCAATTCATCGAGCTGAGTTGATTGGTATATGTGACTCGACCCTCCGGGCCTTCTATCAAAAAGTCATTTTTGGAGTGAACATATAGCCTTTCCAGTACACTTAGTGTACGAGAAAGGCAAAAATTCTTTGTAATTAATATAATTGAAAATAACTAAATATTTCCCTTTTAATTTTATTTTCGTTAGTTTTTCATCAAAATACTGGATGGTTGATTTTTTGTTCAGACAAAATGTTTAGGCAAACTTGTCAAAGTCAGAAAATCTTAAATATCTCAACATATATTTTGAAACCTCGAAGTAGTTCAAAAAGCTGATAAGAAACTTCGAGAAATACATTTGATCTTCGCCGAAAATGCCGACAGAAACTCCAACAGTGTTATGGCTCCATTTGAAACTCCTTGATAAAAAATTAGGTACCAGGTATTCGGATTTTTTATATTCTGTTCCAGAAATTTAGCCAGTGAAATTAGCATTATAAAATCAAATTCTTCAAAGTAACCATTACGAGAGTTAAATCAACGATACAGCAATGCTTTGTTTCGTTGATGAATGTTGTCCACGTGGTATATGAACGGCCCCTAAGTTTATAGAGTTGAACTGAATAAGAATTCTGTTTGACAGATACTTCAGGTCTTCCAACTTTTAAACCGTTATTATTATTGTTCGTTCACGCATAGACGCTGTTTAAACGCTAACTGGCAAATTTGACCCTCATTTTCAAACACTGAATCTACAGCTTATTGGCCTTCACGGATTAGCTCGCCTCATCTGGCTTCCCGGAAACTACGCAGCTAACTCCACGTTCTGCTCTATCGTTTCCACTGCAGTAGTTGTTGTACCTACACTACAAAAATAAAGTGTTGGATATGGAACCACTAGGAATACACGGAGTTTTCGGCTATTCAGTCTTAAGATTTCAAACGGTAGTTTGTTAACTACCCGACGTTTCGGCTGTTCTAGGCAGCCTTCTTCTAGGGGAAACTGAAAAGGGGTTTTTTATTCAATTTTATGCTAACCCCAATAAAAAAAAAACCTTTTCAGTTTCCCCTAGAAGAAGGCTGCCAAGAACAGCCGAAACGTCGGGCAGTTAACAAACTACCGTTTGAAATCTTAAGACTGAATAGCCGAAAACTCCGAGTATCAGAATCTACCAGTCGAAAGCCACTGTAAAACTAGGAATACACTTTTTCCACTTTTGGTTCAGCGGATCTTCTGAAAAAGCTGCCACATTCAGGTTGACATTTTGCAGTTCACGAGCTAGGAGACCGACACGTGCGGCTTCACTCGAAGTTCTCACGATCCAATACCAGACGTTTCAGGGAACGTCCCTAATTCATTGCCTAGCCTGTAGCCGTTTCTTTTCTTTTATTTTCTTGATAGTTGTGAGGAAAACTAGACAAGTTAAAATTCACAATTGAAAAGCGTTGGTAGTTAAAGGGCTTCAGCAGGAAATCTTACCGTGGCCAGGTGGAAATATCTACTTATTTTAGTATAGCTGACGAATTTAGGTACAGCGTTTCCTACTCTACAACTACAACAGAGGATCTGGACTCCTCACCTCAATCTAGTTGAGGTCAGAAGGAAAACAATGCCCAGGTAGCCAGCAATACCAGCTAAGCATACAATTTTGAGCCCTTAGATAGTGATCTCTGTCATGGACGGATACGTGGAAGCATGACCAGAGCAATGATGGACGATTTTTCTAGGTTGTTCACTTACTTACTACTATATTGCAGCCCAACAGACGAGATGAACCTTATTTAGTAGTTTGTTCACTAAGATATTGTATTTTAACTATTTAGATGTATGACGAAAGAGTTTATGGGTTTTCACGAATGAGAATCGTTATGAATATGATATGCTTAGTTAAAAACTTATTTCACCCATTCAAGACAAGTTTCAAACTCGTCGCTTTGGAACCTTTCAGCGGTATGCAAATGATCCGCCCGACCTTTGTACTTATAAGTATCTTTTTAAAATCCATATGTTTAACGTAAACTTTTCGAACATTTCTTCACTGAAATCCATGTATGGGAGCAACAACCCAAACAATGCAACTTCTGTAATTCATGCTCTCCGAATTTCGTCAAAGTAAGAAATTTCAACGAGGCCTCATTCCCAGAAATAAACTGAACATCGCACAGCACATCCAGTGGAATGGAACCCGGGCCGGTTTCCTAAGACAAACTCCCACATTCCCTTAACCAACCCATTTCCTCTTCCGTGGCGGCATAATGTGATGTGCGTCTTCTAAACGAATGCTAATGACATGTCCTGGCTCTGCGCCGCGTTGCGTTCTCCTGTGCCAGTTATGTGCGGTGCATAGGTATATTGCGTGACGACGACGACGACGCAGAATGTACCTAATGTAGGTAAGTGTGTAAACGGCTTGGCTTGGATGGCGGAAGACGTCTTCTTGCAACCCCCTCACCGTATCGTTCGCGCAAAAATCCGATCGGCTTGCGTGGGAGGGCCGGTCGTCGGTGGTGCTAAAAAGATGTCACGCTGCCGTAAAAAAATGAGTGATAGCGCGCGCGAAATTTCCATACGGTAGACGAGCTCAGCCATAGGTAGCAGCCATTGCTGAGCTGGTGGTTGGTAATAAAAGCACATCCTCTCCGGGGAGTGAAGCAACACTTGCCCGTCTGATGCCGGCGCTCGCCTGCCAACAAGAAAAAGAAGTGAGATGAGAAACGTGTTGTGCATCGTCAGCGTGACAGGTCGTCAAGAATCGTGTGCGCTGGCTATGTGTGGTGGCGGCGGCGGTGCCAATATTGGCGTTAAAGCGCTCGCATAACATTATCATTATAAGGTGGTTTACACCCTCGAGGAGGCATAAGATATGGGTCTCGGCGGTGGAATTGGGGATTTCCGGAGAATTTTACGAGCCAAAATTATGTAATTGAGCAGTGGGATAGGAGATAAGCATTTTTATTTGTGGATCGTCCTAATGCACGACCTCCGAGTGAGTATTCTGCATTAGAAGGTCGGCTCCAGAGACACGTTATCCTCCATTTATGACATTTGAATCCTATAACAAATATTTGAATGCAAACTTAAGAATAAAGATTTGTTCATTGCAACACATACCAAGAAGAGCGGTAAATCAAGGCGAAAAACTGAAGGGTTTTCAGTAGAGAGCAGCTTGCGCTACAATCGAATGCAAATTTTCTGCACAAGTTGCACATTTCGTACTTTTTATGTATTACATCAATCTGTATATTGCTGTTATGCTCTCAGGGTACTGGTGGCGCCTGGCAGAGAAATCCGGATCCGTTCATTGGCGGAAGTAACCAAATGAAAAGCTAATCAAATAATTGACCAAACCAACCACTTCTTGTTCGATAATATAGCCGACATTTTTGGCTCGAATAATATAAGTGATGGCTGACGGAAGTCCGGACCTGGTTCCAGGTGTTCCATCGGAGATGTCCAAGACGAAAGCTAAAAAAATCCAGTCACCAAACACATCAAACTGTGTCAGTTTTGTTAACATGTCACTTTTGTAACATCTTCCCGAATGTTTCTAGTAATTTCTCCCAGAATTCTTCCAGGGATTTGCCTCGGTATTGTTCCAGAAATTCTCTTCGCAATGCTTCCTAAAATTTCATCTAAAAATCTTCCAGACCCTATTGGAATTCTTCCTGGAGTTAAGTCCGAAAAATCTTCCGTAATCTTCTATATGTTTCTGGCTATTTTTTCCAAAAATTTCTTCTTTTCCTTTATTGTCTTGGATTTACTTTCCTAAATTCTCCACTAAATTCCTCATTGATTCTTCCTGGAATCCAGAGAGAATTCCAGGGACTTCTTCTGGAATCCCCCTAGGATTTCTCCAAAGACTCTGCCAGAAATGTTTTCAAAATATTCTCCAAACATTCCACCAGGTACTGTTACAACGATTTCTTTCCCTCTTTCACGAGTTCTTGTCATAGTTATTTGAGATACTCTTGCTGGAATTCTTCATGTTATTCCGGGAATTTCTACCAGAACTTAAACAAGAATCTTTCCAGAGAATTCATTCCGGAATTCTTCCACGGATTCTTCCAGAAACTCTTTCGGGTGTTTTGCCCGAATATCCTAATTAGATACCATTCGGAATTCTTTAAGAAATTTTTCTCGACATTCTTTCAAAGTTTTCTCTCGGAATTACTCCAACGTTTTCGTCGGAATACTCAAAAGGAAACTTTCTGGAAACTGTTTAGGAATTCATCTTGGATTTTTCACACTGATTCTTTCCAAAATTCTGTTCTTATAGACCTCATTCCTAGAATTCTTCCCGAATTTATTTTCTCTCATGGTTTTGTTTTTCCGGAATCGCTTACAGATTTCTCGCCGAAATCCCAGGGACTCATTCTGGAACAGGATCCAAGAATACTTTCTTAAATTCTTCCAAACGATTTTACCCGTGGTATTCTTGTAGAGATTTCTCCTCGACTTCTTCCGATAATTTCTCTCGGAAATTTTCTAAGATTTCTCCGGTTTATTTAAAGATGTGTTTCGGAATTTTTCAGAGATTCCTTCTAATTTTTTAAGGATTTCTTCCGGATTTCTTGTAAAGATTCAACCCAAAATTCTTCTGAAATTTGACAAAGTTTTATTATTCTTCTAGAGATTCCTTTCAATACTCTCTCAAAGATACGCCCGGGAATTAATTCAGATATTTTTATCGAAATTCCACCTGGAATTCTTCCAAAGTTCTTCCAGAGATTTCTACCGGAACAAGTCCCGGAATTCTTTCAAGGGCATCTTATGGCTTTTTACATGACATTTTTTTCAGAAAATCTTACTAGGAAAATGTTTTACTATTCTTCCCGGAATTTTTCGATGGTCTCCTTCTGGAATTATTGCTAGGGTTCTCCCAAAATTCCTTAGGAATTTCTCCAGGAATATCTCCTGAATTTCCTTTAGGGATTCTTCGCGTATTCCAATATTCAACGAATTCATTTCGGAATTTTTCCAAGAGCTCCGTCTGGAATTTTTCCAAGGATTTCTCTCTTTTTTCTACGATTCCTCCCGGTATTTTTCCAGAAACTTCTCCCAGATTTTTCCATAGATTCTTCCAGAATTCTTCCAAAAAAATCTTTCACGATACTTATTTTACATATCGATTCTTTCTGCATTGTAATCCAGTGGTTACTCACGGAATTCTTCCACGATGTCTTGTAAGCATTCTTTCAGGTTATCCCCAAAATTTTCTCAATGATTTTTTTCTGTAGAATTCTGCTAATGGAATTCCTGGAATTCTTCTGGAGATGTACCAATTCTTTTAGCGCAGGCAGTGATTCTTTCCGGAACTTTGATCAAAGATTTCCCTAGTCTGGTTTTTTTCACTGATTGTTCCCGATATTCTTCATAGATTTCTCTCGCCATTTTCTCTAGGACGCTTCTCGCAATTTTTACATGATTTTTTCTTGGAATTATCCGGGCTGAAAGTCTCTTTTATAACCCTCTAATACCCAAATTTTTGATTTTGATCTAAATATCATTTTTCGTCATCTAAAATCGATTTAAACATGTTTTGGAAGATGATTCTTTTTAATTCTCGATTTCGTGAATTTCAGTTTTTGATTTTTCTAATTTTTATTTTTGAACATCCCCACACTTTTATATTTTTCCTTGAAGCCAATTTGGGGAATGGATTTTTTGAGATGAAAACATTTTGAGATTTTGTGATTATTGTTGAAATATTATTATTTTAATTTTTTTTCACAGAAAATTTTATTTTCCGTGTAATTTTAAGGAAAATAATTTTAGAGTGTATTCGATTCCCATAAACTATTAAACAAGGATAGAATGATTTGGGAAAAATTTAAAATATGTTAATTGTAGCGATTCAATACGAAATAAACAATGACTTCTAAAAGGTGACTAAAACATCAATTTTTCAATGATTTAAAAAAATGTAAATACGCTTTAAAATACACTAAAAACTATTTTGAGATATACAGAACAGTCCTAAATATCAGCCAAAAATATAAAATTACATAAAAAATTACAAAAATGCTCAAACTATACCCCGTCTAAAGGCGGGATTGGGTATTAGAGGGATAAAGACAAATCAATCCATCAATTGGAATTATCCCAGTAAGTACCAGGTTCTTTTTTCTAGATAATCCTTCGAGAACACTTTCAGAGACTTCTTTAAGAATTCCTCTTGAGATTCCTCCCAAAATTACAACAGAGACTCCAACCCTAATTTTCACAATTCTTCCTTCCATTTTCCCTGCAATTTTTCCAGGCATTTATTTCGGATTCCTTCTGAAATTTTACTAGAAGTTTTTCCGAAAATTCTTCCCAAGACTTCTCCTAGAAATCTTTCAAACATTCTTCCCGGAGTTGTTCAGAGATTTTTCCCGGATTTTTTTAAGACTCTTCTTTAGCATTATTCCAAGGATTCTTCCTGGAATTCTTCCAGGAATTTCTCTACGATTTGTTCAGAGCTTTTCCAGGAAATCTTGTAAACATTTCTACTGGAACTTCTTCAAGGTTTGATTTCGGAATTCTTTTAAAGATTTCTCCGGGATTTCTTTGGAAACTTGCCACGGAATATTAGCAGTTATGCTCTTAAGGAGAAACTTCAAAGAATACCAATATGGCTGCCACAATGGCCGACTTGGACCCCTACTCACGTTTTCAAAAGCACAAATCTTAAAAATTCGTAAACAAATGCGCCCGATTTGGAAAAGCTGCCACTTTTTGCAAGTGAGCAAAGCCAGGATAATCAAGTGCGGCTTGGTTAGATGCTTCGTTCGTCAGATTTGTGCCTCTAAAGTTTGTATGCAAAATTGCAATGGGATTTCTTGATGTTTCACCTTAAGAATTCCTACCAAAATTCTTTTCGATGGTTTTCTCAAGATTTTTTTTCAGTCTAATAAAATAATCTTAATGATTTTTTTTAATCTTCTGCGCTCTTTATGTGAATAATAATTTCTTGTACCTTCGTTAGTGTTGGCGTATGTATCTTCCTTAGTATGAGGAAACCGCCTACGATTGTTTTTGCGCGTTCTTTTGTATGTACATATATAAAAAGTTACCTTTGTGAGCTTTTTTTTGTGCCATCACACGTGCAAAAAAAAAACTGTGAAACTGGGACATCTTCTAAGGATTCCTTCAAAAATCCCTCCAAACAAAAACAAAATAGTTCAGAAATTCTTTCAGAATATCGTCCCAGGATTTCTTCAAAAATTTATTCAAGGATTACTCCAGAAATTTCTGTACGAGCTCTTAAAAAAACTTTCAAAGATTCATTCGGAAACTTTCATCAGAGATTTTTTCAGTTTCTTACAGGGGCCAATTTAGATATTCCACTCGGAATTTCTCGGAAATTTCTCAAAACATTGTTTTATAAGGCCTTGTATGGATTGCTTCTCAAATTCCTTTATGAATTTCTTCGGTAATTCCTAAGTGATCCCTACAGATTTTTTTTTGAGATTCCTCCTGATATTTATCGAAGGATTCATTTAGAAAACCATCCAAGGATAGCTTCAAAAATGGCTCCATGGATTCCTGGTAAAATCCTCCTTCAGAAATTCCTCCAGAGAATCCTTCAGAAAATCTTCCAGGGAATAATTAAGAAATTCTGCCAGGAATGCATTCAGAGGTTTCACTAAAATCTCCATTAAAAACTTTCCAGGGAAAACTCATAGTTTCCTTTAGAATTTCCCTCAAAGTTTTCTAAAGATTGCCCCAGTAGCTAATGTAGGCACTCCTTTACAAAACCTCGCTTGGATACCTCCTGAAATTGCTCCATGGATTTCCTAAGAATATCTTATAGTAGCCGTCTCCATTCCACTCGGTCCATGGCAGTTTGTCTCCAGTTCCGCACTCTGCGTAGGGTCCGCAGATCGTCCTCCACTTGGTCGACCCACCTAGCTCGCTGCGCTCCACGTCTTCTTGTACCGGTCGGATGACTCTCGAGAACCATTTTAGTCGGGTTGCTATCCGACATCCTGATGACGTGACCCGCCCACCGTAGCCTCCCGATTTTCGTGGTATGGACGATGGTTGATTCTCTCAGCAGCTGATGCAGCTCGTGGTTCATTCGCCTTCTCCAAGTCCCGTCTTCCATCTGCACTCCGCCGTAGATGGTACGCAACATCTTCCGTTCGAAAACTCCAAGGTCGCGTTGGTCCTCTGCACGTAGGGTCCATGTTTCGTGCCCATAGAGGACGACCGGTCTAATCAGCGTTTTGTAGATAGTTAACTTCGTGTTACGGCGAATTTTATTCGGTTGTAGAGTTCTGCGGAGTCCAAAGTAAGCACGATTTCCTGCCACAATGCGCCTCTGAATTTCTCTGCTGGTGTCGTTGTCGGCGGTCACCAGTGAGTCCAAGTACACGAATTCTTCAACCGCCTCGATTTCATCACCGTCGATATGAATTCGGGGTGGCGGGCGCGGTGATTCCTCCCTGGACCCCTTTTCCATCATGTACTTTGTCTTCGACACATTAATTACTAATCCGATTCGCCTGGCTTCACTCTTTAGTTCACGTTTCCGCCATCGTCTCAAATTTACGAGCAATAATATCAATATCATCAGCGAAACCAAGCAGCTGAACGGACTTCGTGAATATCGTCCCACTCGTGTTTATCCCCGCTATCCTAATTACACCCTCTAAAGCAATGTTGAACAGCAAGCACGAAAGACCATCACCTTGCCGTAACTTTCTGCGAGATTCGAAGGGACTCGAGAGTGTCCCTGATACTCGAACTACGCACATCACTCGATCCATCGTCGCCTTGATCAATCGTATCAGTTTATCCGGGAATCCGTATTCGTGCATAATCTGCCATAGCTGTTCTCGATCGATTGTATCATACGCCGTTTTGAAATCGATGAACAAGTGATGTGTGGGCACGTTGTATTCGCGGCATTTCAGCAACACCTGGCGGATGGCGAACATCTGGTCCGTTGTAGCGCGTTCACCCATAAATCCAGCCTGATATTGCCCCACGAACTCTCTTGCAATCGGTGATAGACGGCGGCATAAAATTTGAGAGAGTATCTTGTAGGCAGCGCTCAGTAGTGTGATCGCGCGGTAGTTCCCGCAATCCAACTTGTCGCCCTTTTGTAAATGGGACACACGATACCTTCCATTCATTCCTACGGTAATACTTCCTCCTCCCAAATCTTGGTTATATCTTGTTTTGTTAATATTAAATTATCAAAGCATAATTTCCTCATAACTTATTGTGTTGGACAATCTGATTTTGTTATATTCAAGCTATTGGTGTACATCCATTTAATAACATTTCAATAATATGTTTTGTTGAAGTACATGTTTCATTACTACATAGTATGGCACTATTGAGAGCTTGATTGAGAGTGGGCAATATTTTATCAAAAGTAGCACACTAGTAGTCTTGCATAATTCAAGATTTACGTTGTTCACGTTGTTTTCCATGACGCGGAGCATGTGCGTGCATGTTTTACGTAAGTTCCTCTTCTTACTGTTTCTGGCATTACATCCTAACTGGGACAGAGCAGGTTTCTAGGCTGTGTATTTTATGCTTTTATAATCTGTTTATTTTGTTCTATTTTCGTATTCAGTTACGAAGGAAACACTAGGATGTTCTGGAGGAATCCTCGGATAGATTCCTGGAGAAACCATGAGAAGGCTAATGCTGCCATACAACATTGATTTGAGTAATTTCGTAGTTTATCTTGAGGGTTATTATTGAGAATTTTTTTTTTTCATTGTTGTACGTTATATCGAATTCGTTATATCGAGGGTACGCTATATCAAAGGTACGTTATATCGAAGATTACCTGTATAACTAACTTTTTTATAGATATTTTATCAACGCAGATATAAATAATGAGATTTACGCGTCTTGTAAACTACATTTTAGTCATGTAAATTAGGTGTTATGATGGTTTACATAATGTATTAGTTTACATATTTCCTAACTTTTACATAATATGTTATCCGAACTTCTGTGATATGTCACGCTCTAATTATGTCATAGGGTAAGTGTGCCGATCGTTGTGGTAATAAGGTAAATTAATTTAAAAAAATATGATCTTTTTATCTAATGAAGGTTTTCAAAACGTTAGTAGATAGTTTTCTATCCAAATTTGCCCGGAAAAATATGAAAACTATCGTTTCTCTCTGTTTTCGATCAAAAATCGCATACCACAACAATAGGCACACTGTTCCTATTATGGAGGTAAAATTTAATTTCGGTTCCCATTGAAATCATATGGGATACCGCAACATTAGGAACACTACCGCAACAATAGGAACACTGCAGCAGAAATATTAAGGAAAATATTTTTTTAAATAGATTTTTGGGCAAATCTTGAGCACACAAAAAGTGCAATCTCATAATTTAAGCATAATACATCTATTAAAAATGCCTTTTGGTAACATTTCAGTCGAAAAAGTGCTCAAACGCCACTACCGCAATATTAGGTACTACCACAACGAAGGAAACAATTACCCTATGTCACAGAATTTTACACATTTTTTGCCTTTGTCGTACACTAAGTGTACTGGAAAGGCTATATGTTCACTCCAAAAATGACTTTTTGATATAAGGTCCGGAGGGTCGAGTCACATATACCAATCAACTCAGCTCGACGAATTGAGGTGATGTCTGTGTGTGTATGTGTGTGTGTATGTGTGTGTATGTGTGTGTGTGTGTATGTGTGTATGTGTACAAAAAAACTCACATCACTTTTTGGCAGTAAACCTCAACCGATTTTAATGACCGACGGTTCATTCGACGCAGAATCTGGTCCCATTGTTTCCTATTGAAAATGGTGCGGATCGGTCCAGCCGTTCCGGAGTTATGGCCATTTAGGTGTTCCGGACCAGTACCCTTGGAAGGGGCCATACATAAAAATGTAACAAACACATACATGCGACACATCAAACTGTGGCATTTTAGATAACCTGATGAACAGTTAGCAAGAAAACAGTCTCAGACCATATCTGAGCCGGTAGTGTTCCGGAACCGGTTCCGGGTGTCCCACCGGAAGTGGCCAAATATAAAAACGAAACTAATCAATGCATGCGACAGATCAAATTGCGGCAATTTCGATAATCTGATGAACAGTTAGCAAGAAAACAGTCTCAGACCATATCTGAACCGGTTGTGCTCCGGAACCGGTTCCGGATGTCCCATCGGGAGTGGCCAAATATAAAAGTGAACCAAATCCATGCATGCGGCATATCAAAACGTGGCATTTTTCATAACCCAATGAAAGGTTGGCATAAAAATATTCAGACCATATCTGAAGCGGTAGTGTTCCGGAACCGGTTCTGGGTGTCTCGCCGAAAGTGGCCAAATATTAGAGTGAACCAAATCCATGCATGCGACATATCAAAGCGCGGCTTTTTGATTATGAAAGGTTGGCATAAAAAAAAGACTCACACCATATCTAAACCGGTAGTGTTTTGGAACCGGTTCCGGGTGTTCCGCCGGAATAAAAGTGAATAAAACTTAATCATTTTGGGTGTTCGAGGGTTCGACTGTTTGGATGTAACGATTGGTGGGAGTTCGGCTTTGCATTTTTCGATAACTTGATGACCGGCTAAGGCCACATTAGGGACTGCCAGTAGTGCCGAAACTAGTTCCGGGTTTCCCTCCAAAAGCGGCTAAATATAAAATTGAACCAAGCCCATGCATGCGACACAGCAAAGCGCGGCTTTTTTGATAACCTAATAAACGATTGCAAGCAAATAGGCTCAAACTATTCAAGAGACTACCGGCAGTGTTCCGCAATCGGTTCCGTGCCGGTAGTGAAACCAAACCCATGCATGCGATACCTCAAATCACGGCTTTTTAGGTAACATGATGAACAGTTGCAAGAAAATAGACGCAAGCCATATCGGTGTGTTACGGAGCCGATTCCGGGTGTCCCGCCAGAAATGGTCAAATCTTAAAGAGAACCAATACATGCGACATATCAATGACTTATTCAGTAACATGATAAACGGTTAGCCAGCAATGACTTATTTAGTAACATGATAAACGGTTAGCTAGCAAATAATTTCAGACCATATTTGGGAGAACCGGTAGTGTTCCAGAACTGGGGACGAGACGAGTAACCCGCCGGAAGTGGTAAAATACAGAAGGGAACCAAACCAGAGCGGCGTTTATGATAATCTGATGAACGGTCAACAAGAAAATAGTCTCACATCTAGAACTTGTAATAGTATTTTGGAATCGGTTGCGGGTGTTTCATCGGAAATGATTAAATAGAAGTGAACCATTTAATTTTCGCCTTTTTGGGTAACCCAATTAACAGTTGACAAGAACATAGTCTCAGACCATATTTGAGACAACCGGAATCGGTTCCAGGTGTCCCGCCGGAAGTGGTCAAACGTAAAATTGATAAAAACCCATGCAAGCTGCATATTAAATAGCGGAAATATAAAAGTGAACAAAATAAATGTCAGAGCGATAAATCAAATCGTGGCTTTTTTGATAGCCTGTAAACGTTGGGTTAGATTATAAGTGAAGAAATGGTCAAAGTCTTGCATATGCAAGAAAACAAAATCGTGAGCAAAGCGATCTCATCAAATCACACCATTTAAGATTTCTGTGGTGTACATATATAGTAAGGGTCTCCAGTTAGCCTAGTGGTTAAGGCTATGGATCGCCAATCCGGAGACGGCGGGTTCGATTACCGTTTCGGTTGGAGAAATTTTCTCGACTCCCTGGGCATAGTGTATCATTGTACTTGCCTCACAATATACAAGTTCATGCGATGGCAGGCAAAGAAAGCCCTTCAATTAATAACTGTGGAAGTGCTCAAAGAACACTAAGTTGAAGCGAGGCAGGCCAAGTCCCAGTGGGGACGTCGAGCCATAAAGAAGAAGAAGAAGATATATAGTAAAATGGATCAACATTTTATGGAAAAATCGCATCAACACCGAATAAAGTTTTTTTCTATCTTCAATTTCCTTTTGCTTTTAAATTACTGCTCACAATTTGGGTGCGGCTGGTTGAGCCATCGCTCTTCTCATTGCGATTGAAAATTAAATGGAAAATTTCCTTTTTCTGATTTTTTTTTCTCGTAATGTCAAATTTTACATGATTCGTGTTACCAATGATAATAAAATATAGCCTAAAGTGAGTTGAAAAAAAAAATATCGAAAAGTGATCTGTGATTGTGAATAAAGTTGACCTTCTTCGCATTAGCTGACGTTCACCCCGCTGCCGTAGCGTATGGAATGGACTCATAATGACCCGAGGGTTAAGGTGATCAAGCAGTCAACTGAGAGGTCTGAAATTTCTCAATCCTATTTTACTGTTGATAATAGCATCGCAATATGTACCATCAATATGTTTCCCAAATCGATGATGACACTATTAAAATTGTTGTTTTTCTATATAAAATGTTACCTGGATTCAGAAACATTTTGGCTAACGTCGACGGAAAGATCATGAGTTCATATTCGACGAGAAAGGCACTATCACCACTAGGTGGATTAATCTGGTTTTTTCGATCTGTGAATGCTTGTTTTGTTATTTACGATGTATTATAACTAACTTAGAAATGAGTTTGATATCATAACAATTTTTGCTATCGGTTTATTATCAATAACATATAAATTCAAAACCTGTTATTTAAATATTTTTAAAATTCACTGTTATTCAGTTGTTATTGAATTTAACAAATCATGTTATTAAAATGGTTTTCCAGGAACATTATTTTGTTATGATATTTGTTATTTTGCCGCTTATGATGGACAAGTTTATAACATGACATGCTATGCTAATAACATAAATATATCTGATTCCATTATTCAGTTATTTTGCCGAAATAACGCATTGTTTTATGCAGTTGTTATAACCTTCTGCTCGGGAATAATTGTGGAGAAAATTCTAAAGAAGTACATAAAAAAGAATACAATCTAAAAGTATTTTCGGAGAAATCTCTAGAAAAATTATTGCTCAACTTCTGAATTACAGAAAACATTCGTAAAAAAACCCAGATTAATCCACCTAGTGGTGATAGTGCCTTTCTCGTCGAATATGTACTCATGAACTTTTCTTCGACGTTAGCCAAAATGTTCCTGAATCCTGAGAACACTTTACACTAGCAACAATTTTAACAAAGCCATCATCGATTTTCGAAACTTATTGATGATACATATTCCGATGTTATGTTCAACAACAAAACAGAGCAGAAAAAGATCAGACCTCTCAGTTGACTGCTTGACCACCTTAACCCTAGTCGTGTATTGGGGTCATTGTGACCCCATTCCATCCACTACGGCTGCGGGGTGAGCGTCAGCTAATGCTTGAAGAAGGTTAACTTTATTCACAATCACAGATCACTTTGTGATCTTCGCCAATGTTTATTTCAGCACACTTTAGGCTATATTTTATTATCATTGGTAACACGATTCATGTAAAATTTGACCTTCCTACGAGGAAAATGCAGAAATTGTAAATTTTCCATTCAAATTTCAATCGCAATGAGAAGAGTGAGGGCTCAACCAGCCGCACCCAAATTGTGAGCAGTAATTTTAGAAGCATAAGGAGATTGGAGATTGAAAAACTATATAAGGTTGACGCGATTGTAGGAATTCATGATTATTTCCAAAGCACAAGCCAAACTCTCTATCCACCAGCCGAACTTACTTCACACCGGCCGAATACACTTCTTCACTTTTTTCAACTTTTCACAGGAGCTCCGCTGCACAGAACTTCCTCGAAGCACATCAGACTCAAAACTGAATTCTCCTTTCCGATCACCGTTTCCGCAGCACTTTGTTCTTTATACATCTCTTACACACACATCTTCAAAACTTCTCGCACACTCTCTGCCTTCCAATTTCCTGTCTTGCCCTGATTACACGATTTTAGACCAACTTTATTTTTTAGACTAGTTCATGCTGTCATGCAGTACTAGAAAACTACACTCAACAAATATCAACATTCAAAATTAATATTGCAGTTTTTTTTTCAATTTATCTCACTTAATACCTAATAAATTTTCGTTTGACTACTTCCGGCGGGACACCTGGAACTGATTTCGGTTGTCTCAAATATGGTCTTAGACTATGTTTATGTCAACTGTTCATCACGTGACCTGAAAAGCCGGAAATTGATGTGATTTGAGGCTATTTTCTTGCTAACCGTTCGGAAAATTTGCGAAACACTACCGATAGTCTCTTAAATAGTCTAAGCCTATTTGCTTGCTAAAGTTTATTAGGTTATCAAAAAAGCCATGGCGTTCCGGCGGAACACCCGGAACCGGTTCTGAAACACTACCGGTTCATATAAGGTAAGCAAGACTGTTTTCTTGCTAACTGCTCATCAGGTTATCGAAAATGCCGTAGTTTGATGTGCCGCATGCATGGGTTTGGATCACTTTTATATAACTTCCAGCGGGACATCCGGAACCGGTTCCGATACACTGCCGGTTCAGATATGGTCTGAGTCTTTTTTATGCCAACCTTTCATTGGGTTATCAAAAAAGTCACGCTTTGATATATCGCATGCATGGATTTGGTTCACTTTTATATTTGGCCACTTCCTGCGGGACTCCCGGAACCGGTTCCGGAACACTACCGGTTCATATATGGTCTGAGACTGTTTTCTTGCTGACTGTTCATCAGGTTGTCCAAAATGCCGCAATTTGATGTGTCGCATGCATGGATTTGGTTCACTTCTATATTTGGCTACTTCCGGTGGGACTCCCGGAACCGGTTCCGGAACGCTACCGGTTCAGATATGGTCTGAGACTGTTTTCTTGCTGACTGTTCATCAGGTTATCCAAAATGCCGCAATTTGATGTGTCGCATGCATGGATTTGGTTCACTTTTATATTTGGCCACTTCCGGCGGGACTCCCGGAACCGGTTCCGGAACACTACCGGTTCAGATATGGTCTGAGACTGTTTTCTTGCTGACTGTTCATCAGGTTATCCAAAATGCCGCAATTTGATGTATCGCATGCATGGATTGTGTTCACTTTTATATTTGGCCACTTCCGGCGGGACTCTCGGAACCGGTTCCGGAACACTACCGGTTCAGATATGGTCTGAGACTGTTTTCTTGCTGATTGTTCATCAGGTTATCCAAAATGCCGCAGTTTGATGTGTCGCATGTATGTGTTTGTTACATTTTTATGTATGGCCCCTTCCAAGGGTACTGGTCTGGAACACCTAAATGGCCATAACTTCGGAACGGCTGGACCGATCCGAACCATTTTCAATAGGAAACAATGGGACCAGATTCCGCGTCAAATGAACCGTCGGTCATTAAAATCGGTTGAGGTTTACTGCCAAAAAGTGATGTGAGTTTATTTGTACACACACATACACACACACACATACACACACACACACATACACACACACACACACACATACACACACACAGACATCACCTCAATTCGTCGAGCTGAGTTGATTGGTATATGTGACTTGACCCTCCCAGCCTTCTATCAAAAAGTCGTTTTTGGAGTGAACATATAGCCTTTCCAGTACACTTAGTGTACGAGAAAGGCAAAAATATTAATGAAGGGGTTTTCTCGGAATATTTGATTCTTAGTAAGGCGCAATATTGAAGTCATTTACACGGAGGCGATCAGTACAGAGGGAGTTGAAATTTGAATTCCTTGAGTAACCAACTAGCTCTGATTTTACCATGACATCACTGGTCGCAAACGCCGATATAAATTCAAAGCATTTACTTTCAGAAAATCTTTCAAACAATCATGATATCTTCGTAGCAGCCACTCATTCTATGAGGTTAAAAATGTTAGCCAAAGCTTTGAGTAAATAACTGTAAGTATTCTTAAAGAACGGTACGCTTTGAATCAGAATTTTCCCCAGAGAAACGACATGTCATGAAGAAAAAATAAACTCTTGCAAGCAACATCAATCCAGCAAAAAGCGTAGCAAATTGAAAATACCAGAAACAAATCATATTTCACCCAATATTACACTAATTTGTTATTGTAAATAATGCGAAAGAACTCTCAGAACCAAGCCAACGTCGTCGTCGTCGTCGTCGCCGTCTTCGTCGGAGACGGATCACCATTCTTATCAATCTTCCACAAGACATTCCTGGAAATCCTTTTCCCGCATTGATTGTGTACACTTTCTTACGTCGAGAAACAAACAGCTCGTGGTATCCTTTATTCTCGTGTTTTCCCTTCTGCCGGTATACTTCTCTGTTTCGGCTGGGAGCAAGTGTGAGAAGATAGAACAACATTCCACCAGGCAGGCAGCAGAACTGCCCCCGATTGGCTCCGAGCAAGCCGATAAGGACGAAACAATTAAATGTTTTCTCGGAATTTCCGCTGCAAAACCATGAGGTTGTCGCAATCCGGAACTGCGACAAAGTCCCCCTCTCGTCTTTGTCACCACACCCACACTCAACAACCGACTCCGGTTAGATTTATGGTACGGTAATTCCAGCTTCATCCAACCGACAAGATGACAGCCGGAGAAAAATACGGCTCAATCAATGTCCACGGCCGTCGTCGTCGATTCAGTCAGTGGGTCCATGGTCAGGAGTAGGACCAACTCCGACGACGACGCAATTGATAGCCAACGGCAAAGTGACTCTCGATGAAGAGAAGCGGAAGCTGGCCCCAGAGTGGGAGGATGGAAAAAATCAGACGGCAAATGGAGACGCATAGTCCAGTAAATTAATCGAAATAAATAAAAGTGTGTCATTTGTCTCGCGGGCGATGTTTTATTGCAGTTCGTTTTCTTTGTCCCGTTCTCATGCGTGGCTCGGTGGGCGGGAGTGACTGATTTGTCTGTTCGAAACGACAAGAAACTGGAACTCATTTACTGGATTCCCGGTCGTTTGGTTAAATTATTTGAGCTCAATTTGCTTCCACTTTGCTTCACAAAGCCATTTGAAGCGACGTTCTATTGTTGTTGGGTTACCGAAAGAACATGTTATTCCAAACCAACGCAAATTTTAGGCAACGTTCCAGCGATTTGCCCCACTGTTCTATATATTATGCACTACGGAACCAATAACTTCATGACTAAGATTCAGCTGAGTTTCGGAAATTTAAAGATATTCGTCAATTCATAAATTAAGGTATTACTTTACTCAAATCAAGATCTCGTATTCAAAATTTTCTTATGTTGTGTTGTACATAACATGTTATCGCGTTTTGAGAATTGTGCACTTAAAAATATTTTTCCGACACTGCTTATTATGCACTCTTTTGAGTGCTCACATTTAGTCATTTATAAAACTATCAAATTTTTATGACAACATTGATCTACAAAAAAGTGTGTATGGTGTCTTCGAAAACATAAGCTTAAACAAGCCGAACATGTTTTACTAGCGCTGAAACTTTGTTTTATTTTGTTCCCGTTATTACATTTGAATTCCAAATACAGTCATTCTTGAAACTCCCCTCAAAAACAAGTATCCCTTAAATCACATTATTTACATTCAAATGAAACTCATTCAACAGTGCCTCCTCGTTAATAGTGCGTTCGACTGCAGCGACAACCGCAGCAGCATCCGATATCAGCTCAGCTGGGTGATCCGATCCTGTTCACCACGTGCAAGAAACAATGTGTCATAATTTAATCTAATCTCGTCCACCAACAACGATAACCACTTCACACAGAGCCACTGCACTGCTGCTGGCTGACTGCTCTCTGATGGCTACTGATTCAGGTCATACCGAGTTGCGGTCGTTGTGCGTACACCATATCGATTCGAATCGAACAGCGGAGGCACCGTAGTTTGACCTCTACAAATCTCCGCTCACGAACAATCTACCGTTGTTGGGTTGGTTGGTTAGCGGGACAGACTACATAAAGATGATGATGATGATGACGATGATGATACTGACGATACGACTGGGCGAGTTCTTTGCTTCAGCTAACTGAATCCTGGATGATCCTGACGCTGGCTGGCTGGCTGGCTCACTGCTGAAAACTAATTTCGTATTCATTATGTGTAGGTACACACAACTCACTGCGTATTATTGAAACAAAATACGTGTATCAATATCACTGGTTTCTTCGACGGTTGTACCATTTCGATTCTGTACCACCGACTGGACAACGTTTCCTCCTCCCATACAGTACACGAGTTCAATCCCAACCGCTACGTGTGACATGGGACCGAACAGTTGTGATCGATAGTTGTTGAACAGAAAGCTAGTATTTCTCTCGGATATCACATAATTCCTGAAGAAATTTTCCACAGAATCTATCCAGAAATTCCTCACAAAATTCCTCAAGGAGGAAGGGCTCACAGAATTTCTGCAGGAATTCCTCCAGGAATTCCTCACAGAAATCCTCCGGGAATCCTCGCCGAATTCCTCCAGGAACTCCGCACAGAATTTCTCCAGGAATTCCTCACAGAATTCCTAAAGTGATTCCTTAAATACTTCCTCACAGAATTTCTGCAGGAATTCATCACACAATTCCTCCGGGAATCCGTACAAAATTCCTCCGAGAATTCCTCCGAGAATTCCTCACAGAATATCTACGGGAATTCCTCACAGAATTCCTCCTGAATTTCTCGCAGAGTTCTTCCCAGAATTCTTCAAAACATTCCTCCAGGAATTCCTTACAGAATTCCTCGAGGGATTGCTCACAAAATTCCTCCAGAATTTGCTCACAAAATTCCTCCGGGAATCCGTACAGATTTATCCAGGAATTCCTTACAGAATTCCTCCAGGAATACTTCACACAATTAGTCCAGGAAATCCTCACAGAATTCCTCCAGGAATTCCTCACAGATCTTTTGCAGGAATTTATCCTCCTTCCTTTCTCATAGAATTCTCCAAGGAATTACTCCTCGCAGAATTTCTCTAGGAATTCTTCACAGAATTCCTCGCTGAATTCCTGAAGGATTTCCTCACAGAATTCCTGAAGGAATTGCTCACAGAATTCCTGAAGGAATTCCTCACGAAATTCCTGTAGGAATTCCTCAGAGAATTCCTGAAGGAATTCCTCACAGAATTCCTGGAGGAATTCCTCACAGACCTTCCTCCAGTAATTTCTCACACGATTTCTCCAAGAATTTCTCACATAATTCTTCCAGGAATTCCTCTTAAACTTTTTCCTGGAATTCATTTCAGAATTCCTTCCGGAATTTCTCACAGAATTCGTCAAGAAATAACTCACAGAATTCCTACGGGAATTCCTGACAGAACACCTCCAGAATTCCTCGCAGAATTCCTCCAGGAATTCTTAAAAAAACTTCTCAAGGAATTCCTCACCGAATTCCTCGAGGAATTGCTCACAAAATTCTTTCAGGAATTGCTCACAAAATTCCTCCGGAAATCCGTACAGAATTCCTCCAGGAATTCTTCACAGATTTTTTGATTTATTTCCTCACAAAATTCCTCACCGATTTCCTCACAAAACTCCTCCAGGAATGCCTCACACAATTCCTCTAGGATTTCCTTACAGAATTCCTTCCTGCCTTCCTCATAGAATTCTCCAAGGAATAACTCACAGAATTCTTCCACGAATTCCTTACAGGATTCCTCACAGAGTTCCTGAAGGAATTCCTCACAGAATTCTTGAAAGAATTCCACACAGAATTCCTCCAGGATTCCTTACAGAACTTCTCCGGGAATTCCTCTTAATTGTTTTCCTTTTTAATTTCAGAATTCCTTACGGAATTTATCATGGAATTCTTCAAGGAATAACTCGCAGAATTCCTCCAGGAATTGCTCACACAATTACTCCAGGAATTTCTCACAGAATTTCTTCAGAAATTCCTCCTTCCTTCCTTTCTCACAGAATTCTCCAAGGAATAACTCACACAATTCTTCCAGGAATTCCTCACAGGATTTCTAACAGAATTCCTGAAGGAATTCCTCACAAAATTCCTGAAGGAATTCCTCACAGAGTTCCTGAAGAAATTTCTCACAGAATTTCCTCCAGGAATTCCTCAATTGGTTTCTCCAAGAATTCCTCACATAATGCCTCCAGGAATTCCTCACAGAATTCTTCCAAGAATTCTTCAAAGAATTCCTCCAGGGACACCTCAAAAAAATTCACCCGGAAATCGTCACAAAATTCCTTCGGGAATTCCTCAAAGAATTGCTCCAAAAGTTCCTCACAGAATTCCTCACAGAATTCTTCCAGAAATTACTCACAGAATTCTTCCAGGAATTCCTCACACAATTCCTTCAGGACTTCCTCACAGAGTTCCTTCAGAAATTCCTCATAGAATTCCTCAAAGAATTCCTCACCGAATTTCTCTAGAAATTTCTCACAGAATTCCGCCAGGAGTTCCTCACAAAATTCCTACAGGAATTTCTCACAGAACTCCTCCAGGAATTCCTCACAGAATTCCTCACAAAGAATTCCTCAAAGAATTCCTCCAGGATTTCCTCATAATTCCTCACAGAACTCCTCACAGAATTCCTCACAGAATTCCTCACAGAGTTCATCCAGGAATTTCTCACAGCATTTCTGGAGAAATTCCTCACAGAATTCTTTCAGGAGTTCACAAAATTCTCCAGGAATTCATCACAAAATTCCTCACAGAATTCCGCCGGAAATTTCTTCCAGAATTCTTCCATGAATTCCTCACAGTCTTCCTCCAGGAATTCCTCACAGAAAAAAGTTATCCTCTCAGAATTTCTATATGAATTCCTCCAGGAATTATTTTTTTTTACAGGAATTCCTTTTGGAATTCCTTCCGGAATTTCTCTTAGAATTCTCCAAGGAATAACTCGCAGAATTCTTCCAGGATGATGATGAACCTGGGCTTGTTAGTGAATTACCTGTAAGTAAAAAGAAAATCGAGTCAAGTACACTGAAGACGACCTTACAGTTGAGGCCGAAATACTTATCTGACAAAGGATGCAAATTCTTAGAGGAATTAAAAGGAACAGTACTTTACACGATTTTCTTTTTTCTTCCAGGAATTTGTCACAGAATTTCTCCAGTAATTCCTCCCAGAATTTCTAAAGTAATTCCTCACAGTTTTTTTCCAGAAATTCCTCACAGAATTCTTCCTGGAATTTCTCACAGAATTCCTCACAGAGTTCATTCAGGAATTTCTCACAGATTTTGAAGAAATACCTCATAAAATACTTACAGGAATTCCTCACAGATCTCCTCCAGGAAGACCTCACAGAATTCCTCACAGACTTCCTCCAGGATTTCCTCACTGAATTCCCCTCAGAATAAAGTAATTCTCACAGAATTCCTCCAGGAATTCATCACAGAATTTCTCCATGAATTCCTCCAGGAATCATTTTGTTTTACAGGAATTCCTTTCAGAATTCCTTCCCAAATTTCCCTTAGAATTCTCCAAGGAATAACTCACAGAATTCTTCCAGGAATTCCTCACAGAATTTCTCCAGGGATTCCTCCAGAATTTCTAAAGTTATTCCTCACAAAATTTCTCCAGAAATTTCTCACAAAATTCCTCCAGAAATTCCTCACAGAATTCCTCCAGGAATTCTTTACAGATTTTTTTCAGGAATTTCTTACCGAATTCCTCCGTGAATTCCTCACCAAATTCCTCACAGAGTTCCTCACAGAATTCCCTCA
Source organism: Aedes albopictus (assembly GCF_035046485.1). Classification (NCBI taxonomy): domain Eukaryota; kingdom Metazoa; phylum Arthropoda; class Insecta; order Diptera; family Culicidae; genus Aedes; species Aedes albopictus. The sequence goes on along the minus strand of NC_085137.1, from coordinate 508,239,977 downwards.
CAGAATTTCTCACAGAATCCCTCCACGAATTTCTTACAGAACTCCTCCGGGAATTCTTCACAGAATTCCTTCAGAAATTCCAAACAGAATTCCTCAAGGATTTCTTCACCGAATTCCTCCATTCCCTTAAGGAATCTCTCAGAGAAAACATTCAAGAATTCCTCTCCAAATTCCTCCATAAATACCTCCACTTCCTCTAGAAATTCCTCAGAGAATTCCTCCAGGAATTCCTCATAGAATTTCTCTTGGAATTTATCACAGAAATCCTCCAGGAATTCCTCCAGAAATTCCATACAGAATTCGTTCAGGAATTCCTCACAGAATTCCTTCAGGAATTTCTCACAGAATTTTTCCAGAAATTCCTCACAGAACTCCTCACAGAACTCCTCACAGAATTCCTCCAGGAATCCCTCATAAATTCCTCACATAAATCCTCCAGGAATTCCTCACAGAATTCGTCACAATACTTCTCCAGAAATTCCTCACAGAACTCCTCCAGGAATCCCTCACATAAATCCTCCAGGAATTCTTTGCAGAATTGCATGTAAAAACTTTTGTACACCACTGCCCAATTGTTGTACTGGTACCGCAAACAAGCTTTCCAACTTTGTTTTGTCGAATAGCAGTTAGTGTGGTCGTTTGTCACACGATCCAGTGATAAATACCGGCGAGCCCAGGTGCATCTGCCCGACATCCCACCACATTCCAGTCCCCGTAAAATTCGTATTATCTGGCTATCCCCCGAGAGACAGAAACAACGGAGTTATTTTTACTAATCACTGAATCCCCATGTGAAGTGCGTCCCCCCACAACGAGGGGCAATCTGTTCGATTTGGCAGAAAATCAATTTCTTCTTCTTGGTTTTTCCCGGAAGAAATCGCGCACACCGAAAAGCTTTTCCTCGCTCGCATTTCGGTGTTTCGATCGTCAGTCAGTCAGACCCACCACCGAGCCACCGAGAGGGGATCGATGTTGTCACATTGGGTCCAGCCCCCCCCGGAGACCGGTCCGCAACGCAAACCGATTCCGGTAGGTATGTGCGCTCTGAGTGAATTAATTATGAGCAGGAAATTTATGTTCGATCGTTCGGTCCAGGTAATGATGTCCATCTATCTAACTTCCCACCCGACGACGTCGTCGCCGACGTCGACGATGGACGAACGCATCGTATCACATTCACAACTGACTGGTCGGTCCTCCTCTGGTTGTCATGCTTAATTTAGTGCGAAATGTAATAGGTTTTCGATGTCGGAAAAGCTATTTCATCTCGAATGGCACTCATTGGAATGCGAAAGTAAACTCTGTGACTCCAGTCCGAGACCAGTCCAGTGGAGTGTAAATACGGTAGTGATGGGAGAAAATGGGCGGGTTATGCTGATGGCATCTGTGCCTGTGGATGGCCAAATGAGGTAATGGATTATTTGCACCTCGTGACAGAAACATTCAGATGATTGAATTAAAAACATTCCTTCTTTGTGATACGAGTTATTTTCGAACAGCAAAGCATATTTGTGACTAGATAATTGATTATTGTGGGTTATTAGACATTTATTCGATGCTCGAATGTATTTTTACGCAACCCACTAAAGAGATCTGTAGCGGTGCGGATGGCATAGTTAGAAGAGTAAAGTATATACCAATATTGGTTTAAAAAATCAGCATCCAAGCACATCATATTTCGGTGATCAGTTAGACTTGTAGAGGTTTTGGGACCCTTATACCGTTATGGGTTTGAATACCTACCCAAACTATTAGAATGAAAACGTTACTTGGACTGCTGGCACCTACTAGAGTCATTGAATGGAAATGTATATTGAAAACGAGGATTCAAAAAATGTAAAAACAAAAGGTGAAAATGAAATATAATTTAAAATTTTTCATTATGTACGATAATAATGAAAATTTAAATAAATAAATATTGATCTAACGCCCTTTGAACAGAGAGCTGAAAGCGGATTAACTCCTAAACTACCAAGGGTCCAAAAAAAGTCGGAAGTCCAACTTTGACAAGGCATTTCTCGGCCGTTTTACAACCGATTTCAAAACTTTTTTTGCGATGGAACCGGACAGGTTTCAGGATCCTCGTCCTTTTAAAAAAATATAAAATAGATGCGTCTACCCAAAGTTATTAAGCAAAAGTCACTTCCTAGTTTTTTTGAGAGCGCATTTTTTGCGCACATTGATCAATAAAACAAAATTTAAAGCGATGTCATATGGTTTTTTCGACTCTAAATCATGCGTACAGCTGGAGTGAACATGTTTATGCAAAATTAGTGATTTTTCAGTACACTGATATTTTATCTTACTCAAAAACTGCTAAAATACCCTATTTTTCACATAAAATAAGCAATAAATCAAAATTCAAAGCGATGACATATAGTTTTTTTGGTCTTAAATTGTTCGTAGGATTATACTCGATATTTTTGATGAACAATGAAATTGTTCTAATTACACTCTTATTATGTTTTACCCGGAAAACTACGAAAATTCCATACTTTTTGCACAAAGTAGTCAACAAAACTAAATTTCAAACGATAACATCTAGTTTTTTAGCCTTGAAATGTTTGTAGCAGTTTGGGGGACATACTTGAAGAATAATAGTAATGTTTTCATTACACTCAAATTTTGATTCACTCAAAAATCAACGAAAGTACCACATTTTTCACGCAAAGTGGTTAACAAAAATAATGGCTTACAATGCAAAGTAGTTTTTTACCTTTAAATTATTCGTGAAAGCGTACCGAACGTTCTTGATGAGTAATAGTGATGTTTTCATGACACACTTAATTTATTTTACTCGAAAAGCTACAAAAATACCATAATTTTCATACAAAACAGTCAATAAAACAAAATTTTAAGCCATAACATGTAGTTGTATGGCCTTAAATTTTGCGTTACAATGTACTGGACCTGTTTTTGATAAAATGTTGATGTTTACGTTACACTTATATTTTGTTTTATAAAAAAATGTACGAAAATACCACAAAAAAGCGAATAAGCCAAAATTAAAGTAATGATATGTAGTTATTCAACTTTGAATTTATCGTAGTAGTTTAGTGGATTTATTTGAACAACGCTAGTGAACTTTTGATTACACTCATATTTTATTTCACTCGGAATACTAGGAAAATACCACATTTTTCACTCAAAGTAGTCAACAAATAAAAATATAAGGCAATGCATTCTGGTTTTGGAACTGGGAAATCTCGGAAAAAAAGCTCTGGTAGGAAATATTTAGAAAATTCATGAAAGAACTCTGAAAATCTCTACGAGAAACCCCGGGAGAAACTCCGGATCAAAACCAGCGAAGAAATTCAGGAGAAATATCGGAAAACTCTTTGGCAGAAATTCCAGAAGTAATTATCGAAAATCTCTAAAAATATCGAAAACACCACGGAAGGAACTGTTAATGGGAGCAAAAAAAAAAAAAGAAAAACACTTTGCGTGGGAACTAGGATGGAAACTTGAGAGAACTGGAGAAAGCCAAAAAAAAAAAACTTCGAAAATGCTCCAGGACAAAAAGTAAGAGATTCCTGGAAAAAATATGATAATATTCTAAATGATTCTTTGATATTTCTCCTGAATTTCTTCGCTGGTTTTCATCCGGAGTTTCTCCCGGGATTTCTCGTAGAGATTTTCAGAGTTCTTTCATGAATTTTCTAAATATTTTGTAGCATTCCAATATCATATTTCTTAAAAATATCATTTCTACATGAGACATGTATCCGCGCTAAGAAACTCATCTTTCTCATAACATCATTAACGGCTTAAGTTTAAGTTCCCTTCTAGCAAAAGGAAACAGACCTCACAAGAACATTCCATATGCCAAGTCATAAATTGCAATAAGACACTTGTGACTGTCGAAACACGCAAGTGCAAGCTCATCCAAATTTCACAGTTAACCTCATTCAAATTTATTGATTGCACATGTTTGCTTAAACACGTACGCTTTTCGAACAATTCAAAACAAAGGCTCAGATTACAGTCCATTACACTGTAGGCAGTTGGTATATGCCTGACCTACATTGTGTTATGGAGAATCATCAAAATCGTAGTAAAGACACATGTCACATGTGTTGGTGGTTCGTTTACCGAACCCAAGTTAGCTTGTTCGATGAGGATTGGCTATTGCCAATCCTGAAGTAAATCCAAGCTCCTCCCCTAGAATTAATGTTGTGTAGAGTTAAGACTTTGTGTAGATTTTAAGTCGAATTGTAATGAAAGGTTTTTTTGAATAAAGTAGATTGATTCCAGCATTCAAAAGATCGAGTCGGGTTTTGGATTTAAAAGAAAGATCATAATTTTTCAATTTCCTACCAGAGCTTTTTTTCCGAGATTTCCCAGTTCCAAAACCAGAATGCATTGCCTTATATTTTTATTTGTTGACTACTTTGAGTGAAAAATGTGGTATTTTCCTAGTATTCCGAGTGAAATAAAATATGAGTGTAATCAAAAGTTCACTAGTTTTGTTCAAATAAATCCACTAAACTACTACGATAAATTCAAAGTTGAATAACTACATATCATTACCTTAAATTTTGGCTTATTCGCTTTTTTTGTGGTATTTTCGTACATTTTTTTATAAAACAAAATATAAGTGTAACGACTGGCGCTCGAGCCTAGCTATTTAGCACTGTAGTTGGAGGAAATGCCAATGCAGAACCCGTAGCTTCCGGGAAGGTAAGCCCAGCTCCCTGGGTTAGTGGGTTGGTGTCAGGCCCTGCGAGCCAGCCGTAAAAAAGACTAGCACCGGAAAATCAACAAGAGAAGAATGCGAACCGATACCAATGGCGACGACCACAGCGACGAAAAGGGACTTGCGATTGGAAGCTCGGTACGTGGAACTGCAGATCTCTCAACTTCATCGGGAGCACCCGCATACTCGCCGATATACTGAAGGACCGCGGGTTCGGAATCGTAGCGCTGCAGGAGGTGTGTTGGACAGGATCCATGGTGCGAACGTTTAGAGGTAATCATACCATCTACCAGAGTTGCGGCAACACACGTGAGCTGGGAACAGCTTTTATAGTGATGGGCGATATGCAGAGGCGCGTGATCGGTTGGTGGCCGATCGACGAAAGAATGTGCAGGTTGAGGATCAAGGGCCGATTCTTCAACATTAGCATAATAAACGTGCACAGCCCTCACTCCGGAAGCACTGATGATGACAAAGACGCATTTTACGCGCAGCTCGAACGCGAGTACGACCGCTGCCCAAACCACGACGTCAAGATCATCATAGGGGATCTAAACGCTCAGGTAGGCCAGGAGGAGGAATTCAGACCGACGATTGGAAAGTTCAGCGCCCACCAGCTGACGAACGAAAATGGCCTACGCCTCATCGATTTCGCCGCCTCCAAGAACATGGCCATTCGTAGCACCTTCTTCCAGCACAGCCTCCCGTATCGTTACACCTGGAGATCACCACAACAAACGGAATCGCAAATCGACCACGTTCTGATTGATGGACGGCACTTCTCCGACATTATCGACGTCAGGACCTATCGTGGCGCTAATATCGACTCCGATCACTATCTGGTGATGGTTAAACTGCGCCCAAAACTCTCCGTTATTAACAATGTACATTACCGGCGGCCGCCCCGGTACGATCTAGAGCGACTGAAGCAACCGGATGTCGCCACCGCATACGCGCAGAATCTCGAGGCAGCGTTGCCGGACGAGGGTGTGCTCGATGTGGCCCCTCTAGAGGACTGCTGGAGTACAATCAAAGCAGCCATCAACAACGCAGCTGAGAGCACTATCGGGTACGTAGAACGGAGTCGACGAAACGATTGGTTCGACGAGGAGTGCAGAGCGGTTCTGGAGGAGAAGGATGCAGCGCGGGCGGTAATGCTGCAGCATGGAACCCGACAGAATGTGGAGCGATACAGACAGAAGCGGAAGCAGCAGACCCGTCTCTTCCGGGAGAAAAAGCGCCGCCTGGAAGAAGCGGAGTGTGAGGAAATGGAACTGCTGTGCCGTTCACAGGAAACACGCAAGGTCTACCAGAAGCTCAACGCATCCCGCAAAGGCTACGTGCCGCAAGCCGAAATCTGCAGGGATAAGGACGGGAGCCTCCTGACGGACAAACGTGAGGTGATCGAAAGGTGGAAGCAGCACTTCGACGAGCACCTGAATGGCGAAGAGAATGTAGGCACGGAGGACCAAGGCAGCGGAGGAAATGACTATGTTGGTGCAGCAGAGGACGGGAACGAACCAACTCCCACGCTGAGGGAAGTTAAGGATGCCATCCACCAGCTCAAAAACAACAAAGCGGCTGGTAAGGACGGTATCGCAGCAGAACTCATCAAGATGGGCCCGGAAAAGTTGGCCACCTGTCTGCACCAGTTAGTAGTCTAGATCTGGGAAACCGAACAGCTACCGGAGGAGTGGAAGGAAGGGATAATCTGTCCCGTCCATAAGAAAGGCGACAAGTTAATGTGCGAGAACTTTCGAGCGATCACCATTTTGAATGCCGCCTACAAAGTGCTATCCCAGATCATCTTCCGTCGTCTTTCACCTAAAGTAAATGAGTTCGTGGGAAGTTACCAAGCCGGTTTCATCGACGGCCGGTCGACAACGGACCAGATCTTCACCGTACGGCAAATCCTCCAGAAATGCCGTGAATACCAGGTCCCAACGCATCACCTGTTCATCGACTTAAAAGCGGCATACGACAGTATCGACCGCACAGAGCTATGGAAAATTATGGACGAGAACAGCTTTCCCGGGAAGCTGACTAGACTGATAAGAGCAACAATGGACGGTGTGCAGAACAGTGTAAGGATTTCGGGTGAACTATCCAGTTCATTCGAATCTCGACGGGGACTACGACAAGGTGATGGACTTTCCTGCCTACTATTCAACATCGCCCTGGAAGGTGTTATGCGACGAGCCGGGCTCAACAGCCGGGGTACGATCTTCACGAAATCCAGCCAATTTGTATGTTTTGCGGATGACATGGATATTATTGCTAGGACATTTGGAACGGTGGCAGAACAGTACACCCGCCTGAATCGTGAAGCAGCAAAGGTCGGACTGGTGGTGAATGCGGCTAAGACAAAGTACATGCTGGTAGGTGGGACTGAGCGAGACAGGACAAGCCTTGGCAGCAATGTTACGATAGACGGGGATACTTTCGAGGTGGTAGAAGAATTCGTCTACCTCGGTTCCTTGCTAACGGCTGACAATAACGTGAGCCGTGCAATACGAAGGCGCATCATCAGTGGAAGTCGTGCCTATTATGGGCTCCAGAAGAAACTGCGGTCAAAAAAGATTCACCCCCGCACCAAATGTACCATGTACAAGACGCTAATAAGACCGGTGGTTCTCTACGGGAACGAGACGTGGACGATGCTCGAGGAGGACATGCAAGCACTCGGAGTTTTCGAGCGACGGGTGCTAAGGACAATCTTCGGCGGCGTGCAGGAGAACGGTGTGTGGCGGAGAAGGATGAACCACGAGCTCGCTGCACTTTATGGCGAACCCAGCATCCAGAAGGTAGCCAAGGCCGGAAGAATACGGTGGGCAGGGCATGTTGCAAGAATGCCGGACAACAACCCTGCAAAGTTGGTGTTTGCTAACCATCCGGTTGGTACAAGAAGGCGTGGAGCGCAGAGAGCACGATGGGCGGACCAGGTGGAGCGTGATCTGGCGAGTGTTGGGCGTGACCGACGTTGGAGAGCTGCAGCTGCAAATCGAGTATTATGGCGGCAAATTGTTGATTCAGTATTATCATGAATTTGATGTTAACTAAATAAATGAATGAAGTGTAACGTAAACATCAACATTTTATCAAAAACTGGTCCAGTACATTGTAACGGAAAATTTAAGGCCATACAACTACATGTTATGGCTTTAAATTTTGTTTTATTGACTGTTTTGTATGAAAATTATGGTATTTTTGTAGCTTTTCGAGTAAAATAAATTAAGTGTGTCATGAAAACATCACTACAGTCATACCTCGATATAACGTAACATCGATATAACGTAACCTCGATATAACGTAACTCGATATAACGTAACTTTTACCTCGATATAACGTAACTTTTTTTTTGGTTCCAACTTTTCACTATTTAAATAAGTAGAGTGATTTATAAAATTTTCTGTATGATATTACACCCCTCCTGGAACCAAGCCTGCTATCCAGTTATAGGTTATACGGCCAATTTCAAAGTTTTATAAGAATTTTCGGTGTCACTGTTGATGACAGCTCTTCACGGAACAAACATTACATCTTCTACTTATTATTGGCATTACATCCCTACTGGAACATAGCCTTTAAACTCCAAACGAGATGACAGTAGACAGCATTGGTAGTGAACTCGATTTCGTGTAATACTGGGTGTAAGAACGCCAGTAACGGCCCGCTTTGTCTTAGAGTAAATTTTGCAGAGGAACTTCTTGAGAAATTACTGGAGAAATTCGCGAAGAAATCCTCAGAAGAACTCCTGAAGGAATTTCCAAAGACATTCCTGAATAAATGGTGGAACTCCTGGAGGAATGCCTGAAAAAAAAATCATCCTTTATCCTCGGAGGTATTTCTACCGCTATAAACACAGTTATTCTTGGTAACATTCAGGGGCAGTCTTTAATTAAATACATAAGGAACTTCTGTATAAATCTCAGCAGGAACTTCTGGAGAAATTAGTGCACTGGTGGAATCCTAGTTGGATTTTCGAGAAGGGTCACAGTGAGAATCCATGGAAAAACTCAGATTGAATTCCTGAGTAATTTAAAAAACCAATTGTTGGGGCAGGTTCGGGATTTCCGGTGGAATTTCACAGGTGGAAAATCGGATTCTGGCTGTAGAGTAGCTCTATGCTGTGCGGGTGGTGGTGGCATAGGATTTTGAGCTACTTCGCGTTCCACAAAGCTCACGGTGTTGCAGCTAACTGCCACTAGGAGGATTTCTTCTTCACAGTAGAACAACTTTTGGCACTCTAGGAATAACTTTATTCACTTGGAACTAAGATTTAGGCACAATTGGAGAGTACTTTATTTCTTGGAAGTTCAATTTGGACTAATTTATTAAATTAAAACTATTCAAGCAGGAAGCTTTCATGACTACTACTACAAGCTTATTCAAACCTAACTCTATTAGTTTCTAGCACTACTACAGTTGTCTAGTCCATTTTGCGGTACTAGATTATGAGCGGGTTCGGCGCGAGCCTATAGAAATATACTGAGAACTAGTTGAGAACAAACATCGCCGCCACCTGAAATTTCTAATTTCATCTTTGACGTTTATACTGTCAATACGATTTCATTGTCTACAAAACTCATCGACAGCGTGCATGCAGAAAATTGCTAATGAAGTTCTTGGATTTTTACAATTCTAAACAATTTCTACAATTCTAGGCTAAAATTCTTCGAGCAGCAAAAAACAAAGTTTGGTGATAGGTCGTTGGATGGATCCCTTGCTGGTTTTGACTGTAACGGCTCTGGTTAATTCGTCTCGTCCTGGATGTGATTTGGTGATCCTTTCTAGTGGCCATCTTGTCGGTGGAAGAGATTCGTCCACCAGAATAACCATTCTTCCAGGCTGATAGGCAGTATTCGGTGTTGTTCTCGTGCCTTTCTTCTGCAATTCGTGGAAATACTCCGTTCGCCACAGATACCAGAAACGTTGGACCTGCTCCTGGAAGCTTCTGGTAGTTGCCGGTGTTGGAGATGCACGTGTGCATTGGAAACAGCGTCGCAGGACGGTGTTTAGCAGTCGTCGATCTTGGACAGGCCAATATTCTTGCCGCATTGTTGCTAATGATACACAGCCGCCACCGTGCAGCAGTTTGAGATGATAGTAGGCAACAGAACGTGTGAATGGATGGGAACTGGGTAGTAGGATTGGATGCTTGGTGTGGTATGGCTGCTCTAAGAGGTTTAACCTTCCCCCAACTCGAATGATTCCGTCGAAATCAAAAAATGGACTCATCAAGCGCAAATTAGACCGTTTCGAAACTGGCTTCCCTCTACTCAAATCCCTAAACTCCTCCGCTAAAGAATTCCATTGGGATATCTTTTCCAGCTTCAGGCGAGATTTCGATAGTTCCTCCACGATGAGAACGGTGCTTCCTTCTGGTTGATCGGATGACCTTCGTCGTCTGCAAGCGTTGGTGAACCGTAGGCAGCAGACAGTTACTCGTTGCAGTCTCAAGTAGAATGATGTTCGTAGGAATATCTCGTTGACTGTGGCCCTGCTTTGGACGGCCGCCACCGTTATTCGCCTCTCCAGACCGTCGTCAGGAAGGTTGTCCGTTTTTGGTGAAATTGTCCACTGTTCTCTTCGACGACGCAGCCAGGATGAACCGTAGTGCCACATATCACTGCTCAGAAACTCCTTCATCTTCATTCCTCTCGTAATAAGGTTTGCTGGGTTGAGGAATCCTGCAACATGGTTCCATTCTGATCCTTGGTTCGTAGTTTGGATTTCCGATACTCGATTGGCGATGAAGATTTTCCAAACATGCGGAGGGGAGCGTAACCATTCGAGTGTGACTGACGAGTCGGACCAGAAGTAGGATGAATCGATGGACATGGTGAGTGCTTCGAGGATTTCAGCGCGTAGTCGAGCAGCAAGCACGGCGGCCGATAGTTCAAAGCGTGGAATCGAAAGGAGTTTGAGAGGCGCAACACTTGATTTGACCGCTATTGGCTGGTCGTCAATTCCACTATTGGAATCGGTAGATCTTGCGTAGGTGCATGCTCTGTGTGCTTGCTCGGAAGCGTCGGCAAACGTGGGGAGTACGTGTGGACTCGTGGGGATGAGAGTGAGCATTTCGCCTTGCACTTCTGGTCCCACCTGAAGGGCATCATTCAGAGAGAATCCAGTAATGGAGTGTAACGACCCATTTAATACCACACGGACTTTTGTAGTGGTATGTAATTCCTTCCCCACAGGGGGATGGGGAATGTAGGTCTGCGGAGGTTCGGTTTCGTTCGAAGGAACAATGCGTGGGTGACCCAGGGATTCATACTCATCGTGAAAATTCTGGAACTCCTGCTTCATATTTGGATCTTGCTGTAATTGTCTCTCGCAGTGGCGTGGAAGGCAATTTCGATCTTCAGTGGTGCGGGTAACATTTTCGGCGAAATGCGATTCACATTGCTGCTCTACGATGGAGTAGTTGGGCGTGTTACTAATTTCCTGAATTTTCCAGAAACGTTCGACGGCGTCATGGAGGGGATCTGATACAGACACATGGCATACAGTTGGCTGTGGGGCGGACGGAAATTGGTTTCTTCCGACAACAATCCATCCAAAGACACTCTCGACTAGCAGAGGCTTTTGATCCTGTTCGATTTGTGTCCCAGTGTTGACGAATTTATAGAAATGTTCCGCTCCCAGAAGCAAATCAATTGCCCCGGTTTTGTTGAAGCTGGGGTCGGCTAGGAACAAATCGCTTGGAATTCGGTAGTGATTGGCTGGAAACGTCACTGCGGGCAGGTCTATTGTGACACGAGGGAGGACTAGAAAATCGAGGTCGATTTGGAAATCATTCCTTCTGGAGCGAATGGAAGAGTGGACGCCGTGCTTCACATTAGAGGCTGATTCACCTACACCATGGACGGGGATGTTTACGACACGCCGCTTCAATTTCAACATCTGGCACAGTCTCTCGCTCATTATGTTGGATTGAGAGCCGCTATCCAACAATGCACGTGCAGGGTGAGCATAACCATTCGAATCGATGATCAATAGAACGACGGTGGAAAGCAGAACGTTGGAATTCGATGTAGGCGCGGGATCGTTTGCATGCGAGACGGAGCTCGCGCATGTGTAGGTAGTGGATGGAGCATTGTTTCGATTCGACGACGGATTGGGTGCATGAATGGATTGATTGGCGAATCGCGATGATGATGCTTGGAGAGTGGATTCATTGAAGCTGTTGGTGTGATGCAACAAGGTGTGGTGTCTTCTTTGGCAGTGTCGGCAGGAATATTTTGACTGGCAGTTTCGAGCAAAGTGATCGTGGCGGAAACAATTCTGACAAAGACGATTGTTGTCGACTAGTCTCATACGGTCAGACACGTTCATTTTCTCGAAGCGGGGACATTTGATGAGAAAGTGATACTGATTGCAAGCGTAGCATTTGGGCTGTTCTTCGGCGACGATGTGGGTGGCAACTTTGTGGAACAATGGCTTTCGATGGAGAGGGACTTGATTGACGGGCGTTTGCGAGTTTTGCGACTGGTGGTTGACGGACATCGACTCTAGAACACGGATCCTACGTTGTAGAAAATCTACGAGACAGGTATAGTTTGGGTTAGCGACGGTAGTAGCATAATCCTCCCAGGCCTTGAGGGTACCATCGTCAAGGCGGATGCAGAGCAGATGCTCGAGCATTGTGCTCCATTGATCAACGGGTTCTTGGAGTTGGTGGAGAATTTTTGTATGGCGTTGGTACTCATCAACAAGGCTATGCAGGGCTTCGGCGGATTCTCTTTTCATGCGGGGACAATCTAAGAGGGCTTGCAAGTGGCGCTTTTTGAGCAGGTAGTCGTTGGCGTAGCGGGTGGTAAGCGTCTGCCAGGCGACGGTATAATTGGCAGAGCTAATTGCGATCGACTCAATCAGCTGGGCCGCTTCACCTTTCAAGGCGGCGCGGAGATAATGGAATTTTTGCACGTCGGGGACGTCAGCGTTAGAGTGTATCAGGGCAACAAACGTGTCATGAAAAGCCAGCCATTGATTATAGTCACCATCGAACTCTGGCAACGAAATGGTCGGAAGCTTGATGCCAGAAAGCAAATTGGCGGGAGGGTTAGGGATTGCGCTTGGAATTTGGATTGGATTAGCGGGTAAGAGGGAATTTAGAGCAGCCTTCACTTTGAAGTAAACGGATTCGAATTTGGAACGGATTTGGTTGTTCTGTTCCCTACCTTCTTCGGTGACCTCCAGTTCTTCAAGTTGCGTTTGAACATCCTCCAGTCCCATCCACACGTTGTCGATGTTCTCGATGCGCAGCGGTACTTGGGCTTGATCACGGTCGGCTTGGTATTTCGACACAAACTGCTCGGCTCTCCCCAGTGAAGCCATGAGGGTCGTGCGGCGGTTGGTTAGCTGAAGCTGGCGTTGTTCCTCCATGACGGAACGGTTGGGGTACGGCGTAACAAAATGGCGGTTCTAGATGAGGATGCACACAAAAAAGACCCGGTAGAGCCGGACAAATGGCGTGGGGAATTTTGGAATACTACTAACCTCTTCAAGGCTAGGATAATGCCTTGTATTTCTTATAAAACACCTCTGGATACTGCGGATTCTCGGCGATGGAGGGTTGGCCGGATTAGCGGAAATGGTGACGGAATGGCCTCTGGGTATTCGGTAGCACTCTCGAGGGCGGGAAACGGGAAACGGCACTTCTATTCACCGGCGGGAATGGGCCGGAAACGGGCAAAGCTCTTGCGTTCACTGGCGGGAATTCTCGATGGACGGATGTTGAAAGCGTGTAAAGAAAATCGAAAAAAATCTCAAGGCACCCGCGGATAATAACTGCGCACTGTGGAATCACACGTACCGTGTGCCTAATTTCAATAGGCCTTGTATTAATATTCTGGAACACTCGGGAATCTTCTTCGGAGGAATGGCGGTTGATCAGTAGAAAATGATGGCGGAATTTCAATAGCGACGTCTTCTCGCGATGGCGGTTGAAGGTCACTCGGATCACGGACACAATGGCGAAACGGAAACCGAATCCTGGTCACGGCACCAAATATGTTGGGGCAGGTTCGGGATTTCCGGTGGAATTTCACAGGTGGAAAATCGGATTCTGGCTGTAGAGTAGCTCTATGCTGTGCGGGTGGTGGTGGCATAGGATTTTGAGCTACTTCGCGTTCCACAAAGCTCACGGTGTTGCAGCTAACTGCCACTAGGAGGATTTCTTCTTCACAGTAGAACAACTTTTGGCACTCTAGGAATAACTTTATTCACTTGGAACTAAGATTTAGGCACAATTGGAGAGTACTTTATTTCTTGGAAGTTCAATTTGGACTAATTTATTAAATTAAAACTATTCAAGCAGGAAGCTTTCATGACTACTACTACAAGCTTATTCAAACCTAACTCTATTAGTTTCTAGCACTACTACAGTTGTCTAGTCCATTTTGCGGTACTAGATTATGAGCGGGTTCGGCGCGAGCCTATAGAAATATACTGAGAACTAGTTGAGAACAAACACCAATCCTCGATGCATTTCAGGAAGAATTCCTGGAAAATCAAATAAGGAATATCTGTAGGAATCTTTGAAGAAATTTCTAGTGGAATTCTATCTGTTATTCTTGGAGAAATCCTTACAATATCTTTTTGAAGAATTACTTCTGTATCTCAGAAGGAAATTTCCAAGGAATCTCTGGAGAAACTTCTGGAGAAATCACAGATTTTTTTCTTGCGAGAACTGAAGAGGAAATCTTTTGGAAACTCCGTCAAATTGTGCTGGATGAGTTGAAGCAAGAATACCTGGGTGAATCTTGGCAAATACCCCTAGTAACACACTTGTCATAGAAGAGTCACAGCGGCGCAGGTTTTCGTGACACAGAAGTCACTGCGATTTACTTCTAGCAAGTAAGAATTCATTTGTTAGAAGTAAGTCACAGTGACTTCTGCGCAACAAAACCTGCGCCGCCGTGAGTCTTCTGCGAGAAAGGTGTTATTTGGGACTCTTCGAACAAGAATAGTTGAAATATTGGAACTTTTTGGAGGATCCTTGCAGGAGTGACTGGAGAAATCCTAGTAGAACTTTTAAGAGGAACATTATTAAATTAAATCTTGGAAAAATCTTGGACATAATAAATCATGAAAAGCAAATCTCTTTGGGGAATCCTACAGAAATCCCTTGAGAAACCACAAGGAAAATTCATGGAGGAATCATATCAAGAAATCTGGAGCAATTAAGGCAGGCGTTCCTAAAGATATCATAGCAGATATAAAACTCAGTAAAAATTTAAGGAGAAATCATAGAAGATTGAAGGATCCTTGGATAAATATCCTTAGAGAACTTCAGGATGAATCACATTAGGTATTTCATGAGGCACTCAACCAGGAATTCCTGGGTAATTTCCCGAATTATTTCTAGAGGATTACCGAGAGGAATTCGTGGAGGCATCATCGGATTATAATTTTGCCTGCGCCACATAGATTTCTTACTTATAATCACACCAATAGATAACACTTGACGTTTGACCAGTTCTAGATGCAAAAACGTAGAATAATCTTGATTTATGTGACATTGGTTTAAATAGTTAAATATAAAGAGACATGCTAAGTATTTGACTTATGCATGATCTTAAAAACTTTTAAAAATATATAAAATTCAATGATGAAAAAAAAATATATAAGAAAGGCTGTAAATCACTGTTGGGTGATTAACATAATCTCTTTGGTAATTTTCTTTTCAAAATATGTATTTAAAACGAAATTCATGAAAAAAAAATTTTGCTTCGATATAACGTAACTTCGATATAACGTAACGAAAATAAAATTGCAGTTACGTTATATCGAGGTATGACTGTATTACTCATCAAGAATGTTCGGTACGCTTTCACGAATAATTTAAAGGTAAAAAACTACTTTGCATTGTAAGCCATTATTTTTGTTAACCACTTTGCGTGAAAAATGTGGTACTTTCGTTGATTTTTGAGTGATTCAAAATTTGAGTGTAATGAAAACATTACTATTATTCTTCAAGTATGTCCCCCAAACTGCTACGAACATTTCAAGGCTAAAAAACTAGATGTTATCGTTTGAAATTTAGTTTTGTTGACTACTTTGTGCAAAAAGTATGGAATTTTCGTAGTTTTCCGGGTAAAACAAAATAAGAGTGTAATTAGAACATTTTCATTGTTCATCAAAAATGTCGAGTACAATCCTACAAACAATTTAAGACCAAAAAAACTATATGTCATCGCTTTGAATTTTGAATTATTGCTTATTTTATGTGAAAAATAGGGTATTTTAGCAGTTTTTTGAGTAAGATAAAATATCAGTGTACTGAAAAATCACTAATTTTGCATAAACATGTTCACTCCAGCTGTACGCATGATTTAGAGTCGAAAAAACCATATGACATCGCTTTAAATTTTGTTTTTTTGATCAATGTGCGCAAAAAATGCGCTCTCAAAAAAACTAGGAAGTGACTTTTGCTTAATAACTTTGGGTAGACGCATCTATTTTATATTTTTTTAAATGGACGAGGATCCTGAAACCTGTCCGGTTCCATCGCAAAAAAAAAGTTTTGAAATCGGTTGAAAAACGGCCGAGAAATGCCTTGTCAAAGTTGGACTTCCGACTTTTTTTGGACCCTTGGTAGTTCGCGGGAGTTTTTACCCCCTCAGTAGTTTAAGTGTTAAGCTCACACTAGAATTAAAGAAGAATAAGCATTTTACAGTCCTTGAAGGACACCCTTCCATCACCTGCCAGTCATCGTGACAGTGCTGAACCAGAGAGTGAATATCTTCTCCCCTTCGGCATTGATGACACAACCAGCAGCAAGCCAAGCGCATAACCAGATAACCGTAATGCGATATTATTCTATTACCTTTCGGAAATTTCCATGGACAGACCCATCATCCGCCCCTTCTTTCCGTTCGACCATACTGCTGCTGCCACATTGTAAGCTATTGGACTGCGAAACCTCCACCAGCACCACCGGCAGCAACGAATGGTAAGCACATTACAAGCTCTAAAGCGGAACTAAGACGTCATCATTATCTGCAATTGCTGCTCTGCTCGGAAAGATGGAAAATTTCATTCGGTGGAAAACTGAAAAGTGCAATTCCTGTTTGCCAACTCGAACGGAGAGATGATGGTGACAATGAAGATGTTTATCTTCCCACAACCTCCCCCCGGGGCTACTGCCGAAGACACTCGCAGTAACAATTATAACAACTATCCATGGCTTGATTGTGCTGAGTGTGTTTTCAATGGGGGGGGGGGGGAAGCGAACGTATACCTGGTGCACTTACCGGTCACATGAGCCCTATTTAGGGAGGATGAAACTCCCAGTAAGATGGCATTCGCTTTCCTCACGGCTGTCGGTACGGTGCTTCGATGGGGAAGCTCATTAGTACGCAGAGCAGTCAAAACCATCCAAGCGGTACTACCTTCCAGTAGTACCTTTGAGCAAATGTTTACGACCCGCGCGTGATTTGCCTTGCGTTTCTCCCACGTATCCTTCCCTACACGCTTGACAGTTCCGCACTTGATCTTACACTTAGCCGCCAGAGTTTGCCACTGAGCCACCGAGGAAAAGTTTATCAGTCGGATAGGATCTCGACAGCCGCACGGAGGGCGGGAAGCAACTTTCTCAGGAAAAAAAAAATGCTCATAAAATGCCTCCGGGTCTTTCACACCTGCACTTGGCAGCACAATCTCTGGGGGCCGATCAACTTCGAAGATGTGTGTTAATGTCGTCGGTGCGTGCGCGAATGGTGTTTGGGGGTTATTCCACGCGGAATCGATGAATCGATTTGAACATAATATTGAAGGTTATTTCCATCAATCTTTAATTCGTTTTATCGTTATTAGGATAACAAATAATCAACAATATTTAGCAACAATACCCGGTTTGCGGCTGCCGCACTCCATCTTCGGTCATGTCCAAATGCTCGCCATATCACTCTCTACCTGGTGCTCTCGACTCTTCACGCTTTTCTGTGCCAATCGGAGCAGTTACCTAGCAAACACCAACTTTGCGAGTTGTTGTCCGGCATTCTTGGAACATGCCCTATCCCGTCCTCCAAGACTTACCAGACGTATGTCGTGTTCGGTTCACCTACTAGCTTGCACTTTGTTTTTGACACATTTACCATCAGTAAGACTTTTGCTACTTCACGTTTTATCATGTTTAAGGTGACAGACGACAGAAGATGAGCCACACAAGCTTTCCAAAGTATCGTGTCATACGTATGTCATCGACAGACATGTACCTAAGTCAACATACTCGATCTCCCTGGCAAACTAGTGAATTCGCAAAACGAAATCTATCAAGAAGGCGGCTTTGAGGAAATTTTATAAGTATCGCTCAATTTGTCTTAGAGATTGTAACGATGTCATTATTTGTATGTTGTTCGTTAAATATTTAGTTCAGATTATTATTATATTTAAATAGCAAATTATTTTCAAAGATTAGAAAGCCTTAAAACTTTGAACCAGCCTAAGCCAAATTCACCGTAAAAATGTTCATTGGTTCATCCGCCACTTTTCGTTTGCGCTAAAAATTAAATGAGTCCCCACTGTGAAATGCGCGCAATTTTACCACACAGCGTGATCAGAAATGCTGGGTTTCTCGCTTTACTACAGCGTACATCGACCCGTCGAGAATCCTTTGAGAAGATATTGACCTTTCCCCGATTCTTTTCCTCCCATGATTTGAGCAGTCGGTAAGGTGGTTGATTAACGTTGAACTTTTCGTCATTGAAATCATCGTCATCATCAAACATTTGAAAGCAGTTTTTTCATTCAAAACAAAAGTTTTTGCTATGAAAATATATTCACTGTACTCCACATGATGAATATAATGCAGTGAATATATTTTCATGACCCTTGTTTTGGTTTGCAGCGAGAAAACTGCTTTTTATTTTCCGAAAAATGATGACGAATGCTTGAGCCTTAAGACTGTTCGTAGAATGAGATGCGAAAATGCGCGAATATGACTGTTGGGAGCGGGAGAGCAACCTTCGGGATCGCGAATATCACTTCGTGATTTCCGGTGACGAAACCAATTATATGACGGTTGATCTGAGGATTACCAAATGTTACAAGATCACTTCGAACTGATCTGTGGAAGAGGCAGGAGTGGCCCAAGTGTTCTCGCGCCGTGGTGTTGAATTTCAGGTATAAGTGACTGTGAGAATTGTTCGACCAGTGGATCTTTAGTTTAAACCCTTTCCCTTAGTTAGTTTTCCCAAATAGATTTGTGTGTGCAACAGTCTTAAGGCGGTGTGTTATCGTGTGTGGCTTTGAAGAAACCAAGGTAAATTTCTTTGGATGTGGTTTTTGTAATGGTGAACTGTGACACGTGTCGTGCAATCTTTGTTCAATGTAGATTCGTGGCAGGAGCCGTTTAGACGCCCGACACACCACCATCGAACCGTCAGTGGCCATTCTTGACCCCACCATCAGGCTCCGAAGTTTTCCCGGAGCACGCCGGAAGAGGGCCGCGTCCGTCACCAAACGCACCCTAGGCAGGGCATATCGGCAACCAAGTTTCGAGCGAACACGTTTTTCGTTCCGTTGGTGACGACCAACGGAAGCACCGACGCACGTGCAGCGTCTTCGCTACCAAGCAGCCATGAGTCGGTAGATGACCATCGGTTCACCCTCATGACGAGCAACAGCGGTTAGAGCGAGCAACCACCCTCCCGCCGGCGTACAGCAGCAAAGTTCACCGCCACCCCCTTCCCGTTCATCCACCGAGCGGACGTCGTCATCGTGGTCATCTAGTCAAAGGTCGTGAGTACTCACTAAATGAATGTTTGTTCTGTCCATGCGCATGTGACTTTTCGCGCCGCAACATAGTTTATGCGTTGCAAGGCGTAGACACGGCATTTTCTATGCTAGCCGTACAGTGAATTTCTAGCACAAAACTCCATTGCGTTTGCGGAGCAAACGAGGAATTGCACGTAGAAACCACACCATAGTCAAGCACACACGATAGGTAGTTAGGGACCGATAGTATGGGAAAGGTAGAAAGAGCGTAGATAAAGAGAAGAGCGAAGAAGTAATGAACACTATTGTATGCAAGGTTGAACGGAATAAATAAGCTTATGGAAGTTTCTGTTTTATGGTAACATGGTTGGGAACATTTCAATAAACCCTCTAGGAAATAAGAATTGATACCTGTGCTTTATTTGAGGTCCCGATGAAGTGATATTGGTCGAAGGTTTTTCATGTCACACGTGTTTCGTTTGTAGTTTTTCATTGTTCTTTTGTTTTACTGGGGAGGTTGGCTCCGAAACCAACCGGGCAACTTTTTATTCGGACACAGGTTGGTCCGAAGGGAAATTGTAGACTTGGCCAGTGATGAGAAACCCCGTCATCCCTTTTTCGTCATCGACCGAGGGTTGCGATCACGTTTCTGGCTGTCATATTATTAAGTCGCTATTAGTAGCGGAATTTTTGCGTGCAGTTTTAGTCAGCCACCTTACTTCCCGTCCAAATTTGGATAACTGAGCCTTAATCCCCTGAAAGGTCTCAACGGTCGGGCAACCCTACACTTGGTAGATGGTCTCCCTCGGGAGTGGCGCTTAAGCCATCTTACTTGATAAAAGGGAAGTTCGCGAGGCTGACGGTTACAAGATCACTATGTGAGAATCAATAATGATTAATGAATAAGGCGACTTTGGTTCCCTCGGTACTGTCGCATTCGAATATTATTATTTTATATTTACAAAAACAAAATTCAAATTCAACGCCGACCGTTCTTCGTAACACTAATCATATCACTGATTCAAAACTTCTATCGAGCCGTTCGCTTCTTTTTCTTTCCTCGACTTCATTTCAGCATCTGTCATCAATACACACTCAATGTAAACTCCGTAAAAGTGATTCGATTTTACTCATTTACTATTCGCCTCGTATTCACTACAGGTACTAGCGAAATATAGAGCTTAAACTCAAACGCGAAATATGTTTTTTCCAGACATCCAGATGTCCACTCTTCCCGGGAAGGGAATTTCGTGGAAAATGTCCTATATGGGAAATTACAAGCAATTGTGAGATCACTTGGAGCAAGGACAATTTTGTCCCAATGCACCAAAAGTGGAATCAACGAGGTGTGTGTTGATGTGCGGTTTACAGGAGTTTCCTCTAGTAGACCGAGTACCCGTAGACGGTAAGTGCAAGAAAGTGCTTCTTGTTTGAGATGAATGTGTAGTGGAGCAACGTCAAAGAGAACTTCGAGCGCTGCCGTGGGAGTTGAAGAGAACGCTCCAGACATCGCCATTAAGCACATCCTTTGGAGCAGATGGCTTAACTTTGATTGGATCGTTCTCATTTCGCCCTTTTGCCACTACACAAGACATCCATATGCCAATATTAGCCGAACAACAGTTGTGTAAATCCTTTTGATATACTTTTGTTTTAGACCCCATGTTGTAACAAAGGTTCGCCGGCATTGCCCGAAGGCCATACAAGCTTTCTTGATTCTGAACTCAATGTGAGGTGTCCGGGAAAGCTTGGAATCAAGAATGACTCCAACGTACTTTATCTGTTCAGTCACATCGATTTCAGAATCAAAGAGACGCAAAGGTCGAACGCCATTACGGTTTCGCCTTTCCGTAAAAAGAACAATAGATGTTTTACTCGGGTTAACCGGAAGGCCATATTGGCGACACCAACCCTCAACTGCCTGTAGGGCGCTTTGCATCAGGTCGAAATGGGTGGTGGTACACATACCAACTAACAATGTTAGGTAGTCGTCAGCAAAACCATAAGTAAGAAAACCGCTATTGTTGAGTTGCCTCAATCTCAAGCGTATCTGCTACGAGATTCCACAAAAGCGGTGACAAGACTTCCCCTTGGGGGCATCCACAAACACTCAATATTCTAAACCCTGCTAGACGTCGAGAAGAGATATCGGTTTTTGAACATTTGATGAATCCAATTGGAAATCATTGGAGATATACCATGACTCCGTGCGGCTTCCAATATGGCATCGAAAGGCACATTGTCAAAGGCACCCTCGATATCTAAGAAAACACCCAAAACAGATTGCTTTTGAGCGAATGCCTTCTCGATATCGTAAAAGAGTGTAAAAGAGTCACAGTGGACTTTCCAGATTGGTAGGCATGTTGGTTCACATGAAGCGGCACGTTGGCCAGATGAACATCACGGATGTGATGATCCACAATGCGTTCTTCTGCATTTCAGAAGAAAAGAGGTCAAACTGATAGGTCTGAAACTCTTTGCTTCTTCACGCACGACCCACTTTCGGAATAAACTTCACAGTAATATCCCGCCAGGATTTGGGAATATACCCTGTAGCAAAACTGCAAACAAGTATTTTTTATTTCAAAACAAGTTTGAAATAATCAAATCACTTCTGAAGCAAAATAGGATAAATTCCATCTGCCCAGGAGATTTGAAAGGAGCAAAGCTATTAAATGCCTACTCAATCGATTCTATAGTAACAATACTCCGAGGCAAAGCCAGGGAATCATAACTACAAGAAAAGACATCAGGTTCATCCGAAGATGTAATATCCACACATCCAGGGAAGTGTGTGCTGAATAGGCATTCCAGAACTTCCTCATCAGAGGAAGTCCGATCGCCATTTGGCAAACGAAGTTTGTTCACTCGGAAATCCTTAGATTTCGCTAGGATTTTGTTTAACCAACTGTCTTCACTCAAACTGGAAACATTTGTACAAAGGTTTTTCCAGTCGGATCGTTCAGCAGACCGGAGGGCTTTCCTGTAGGCCTTGCGAACAGACCTGAAAGCCTTCGAACCAGCCGAACGTCGTCTGTTCCAACTCTTTCTACATTGTTTCCTGAGTTTCACCAGATCAGAGTTCCACCAAGGGGTTCCTCTTGTGATCTTCATAGACCGTAGAGGGCATGCTTCTTCAAAAGCTTCCATGATGAAGGTCGTTGTAGTATTAACAGCATCATCTAAATCACTTGGAGTGTCAATGGATGATGAGTATCCATGAAATTTAGCCGCAACTAAATCAGTAAAAAGATCCCAGTTTGTGGACCGAGGATTCCTGAAACGCAATGTTTGCGAAGTAACATTTAAATGTTCAAAAAAGGTGTAGCGATGGTCAGATATAGATTCTTCATCTGACACATGCCAATTGGCCAGCTCGTGACTAATACTACTAGATCGAAGCGTTATATCTAACACTTCCTCTCTAGCAGATACCATGAAGGTTGGGCGGTTGCCTATGTTAAGTAATGCAAGATCTGTACTACTTAAGTACTCCATCAACCGGGAGCCTCTCAAGTTAATGTCTGAGCTGCCCCAGATGATATGGTGAGCATTAGCATCACTACCAACAATTAGCGGAAGGCCTTTTGAAGTACAGTATGCGATGACTTGTTTGAAAGCATCCGTAGGGGAGGTTTCCAACAGATACATCAATTGTGATAGCACATACATCTCTGGTGGTTAGTTCAGAGATGAGTGAAGCAACTATTGCGTTGTTGACAAGCACACATGCTCGAGGCATGACACGCGAGTGTGCCATTTCATGTTTACTGAAAGTAGCAAGCACCGGGTTCATAACCTAAGTAACACACTTGTCACAGAAGAGTAACGGCGGCGCAGATTTTTGTTGTACATAAGTCACTGTTACTTACTTCTAACAAATAAACACTTACTTGCTAGAAGTAAGTCACAGTGACGTCTGCGCACCAAAAACCTGCGTCGCCGTGACTCTTCTGTGACAAGTGTGTTACTTGGGAAGGTTTCCTAGATAGAAATTCCCTTTACGAAAGTAATGTTCCTGTACCAAGGTCACTTGGGCTGTACCATTTTGCATAAGTCTGCAAAGATTGATCGTTGCTGTTCTTTTATGCTGAAGATTGATCTGAGCTATCTTAACCGTAGCCACTACCCAAACTAGGTAAGATTAAACTCTTCGCAATAACAGCACAACAAAGAACAACAGCAATAAAACCAGATCGGTATCGATTGGAAAACGCCAAAGGCAAGGATACACAGAATACACTGTGTAAATCGCATAATGCGAAACCATATAGGTGAAAATTTAAACTAAATAACAACTTCGAATGAGTGTAATCAGTTTCGTACCTTTTAATTCCGCCCTATGTTGCTTATCCTTTAACAGATACGCGTTTATTTAAATTCATACCTAAGCGCAGTGCACGTGATAGGAATACTTAGGTACCTAATAAGCTACATACTAGGTACTTTTAGAGGTAAAACATTTTTAGGTTTAGGTACATTTATAGGTATAGGTAGTTTTTAGGTAACAATAGTAGCGGTAGGATTTTGGTGTGAAGCGGTGTGAATGCGATGACTTCTTCAGTGGACTGATACTGAGGAAGATTACAAATGGTAGTCGAAATATGCGTATCTGTCAAAGGATAAGCAACATAGGGCGGAATTAAAAGATACGAAACTGATTTCACTCATTCGAAGAGGGTATTCTGCTTAGAGGGTTCGAAAAGTCGGTACAAGATAAATAACAACATTTTCATAATCCCGCCCTTATTCAGCCTTAAGTAAGACTAAAGAAGGGCAGCTGATTGTCTCGGAGAAACACAAGGCCCACTGCATCATTGCTCCGGTAAGCGCAGTAAGGGCAACACACTGTGGAGGGTGCCCTGGTACTCCACAGGCTCCGTTAGCGGTTAGGTTTTTATTAGACCTAGGCACGGTAAGCATAAAGCCGCATCAAACCATGAATTTGGGGTCACCTGTTGGTAGATTCTTACCACCGGAACAGGCGGTCCGTAGTGTTATTCTTAGCCAATTGAGACAATCGCTACCGACACTACACAGCTATCTAGGCTGATCGAGAAAAGAAGTTAATATTGATGATCAACTTCATACGGACTCGAACAGCCGTTAAAATGATCTTGGATGCTGGGAGTATGCGATGGTGGCTCTTGAATGAGGATATTGATTCTAGAATGTGAGGCAGGAATTAAAGAACTATCAAATTAGAGATTAGTCAATACTTGGATAGCAAGAGCTGGTGTGCACTTGGTAATAAATATTTAAGAGATAAAATGCCCGAACCTTACACCGAAAAATTGTACTCTCAATACTAAGAGTAGCAGCAAGTATAGATAGCGTTCTACGATTATGATCAACAGGCACCTAGCCGGTGATCAATGATCAAGGTGGGGGGGGGGGGGGGGGGGGTTGAAGTTTAAGCTCCGCCCATTACCGCAGTTTAATAAACTAGGCCACTCTTCGCCTTTTGGCAAGATTACGGAAAACTCCTCGAGGATCCTCCTTTGTTACTTTTTTTGTGCATGGGGCATACTGAGTGTATAAGTGCTGGTGATCTGTTCTTTTTGGCAGCAATAGCTTAACTAACGACAAACCATAGCATTACCTACATATACCCTCAATATGTAGTTTTTTGCATGTTTCGAATGGTTGGTGTGTTATACCAGGAGAAAATGGTGTACCTGATAGTTTGTTTTAGCAGAAGAATCATCTAGGAAAAAGTTTGTCTGTATTTCATAAAAGTGGGCATTACTCATATTTTGTTTCAACTAGAACTGGAACGACCCATGTGTGATTCTTGACTCTCAATTGGAAAACGATTCGAATTATGTCGGCTGTTTCATGACGCCTACGAAAAACGCGCAAAAGGCGCAAAGCAGACTCAATTTGCATCTCATTTGGGCTCTGTCTGGTCTGGATACCGATAGCAGAAGCAGCAGCAGCAGCAGCAACTCTTTATGGCCACGCAATGCCTACCATTATTAAATAAGCGAAAATATTGTTCCACAGCCCGTCAATCAGATTGCTGTAAATGGACGGGAAAAACACTCCACTCGTTTGGGGTGCAAGAAAAGGCTTCGAAAATAGAGGCTTCCGTCTGGAATGCGAACTCAGATATAAAAATTGATTTCTCGTTGTGATTGACTGTCACTGTCAGTTTAATTTATCTTGAAATTTTTTTATTGATTAGCACATAGATTCCCCGGGAAAAAACATTGTTGATACGAATTCTTCTGCAACACGATGCTCCTGCGAACGTATCGCGTTGCTCAATCAGGTCATGAAAATACCTTCAACAACTCGTAACGCCTTGGATTTTTTTTCTGTGCCTCGCCGGTGCGAGCAAACTAGGAGGGAAAAACAAAATCATTCGACACCCGATCCTCAGAGCACTGTGTGCCAGGAAGATGAAATCGAAAATAAAAATATGTTCTGCGTATACAAAAAGGTCTAAATTGCACATAACATGTTGGATGCATTGATAAAGAGAAATGAATCACTATTTTCTTCTGATTTTTTACAAATTATATGAAAAAAAAAAACAACTGTTCGTAATTCCTCAGTAGCCGCGACTGTTTTTTTTATTCTAGATAATTGCGAAAAAACCGTTTCGGGTGGGTGCAAAACACTAGCATTGGTAGCAGTGGTTAACAGGCTGATAGAGGATTGAATCTTGGCCTGAGCTACAATTTGGTCGAAAAGCCTGGGGTTTCACCCCACAGTGCACAGGTCGTAAAATATTGTCAGGATTTCCATTTAGCCTGTTGTTTGTTTATTTGTGAGTTTAACCCCGAGCCTAAACGCAACTGATAAAACGAATTTCGGACCAACCCACGTCTTTCCGGCAGGAACTAGACTGCCACGAGCATACACCAACACTGCCTCCCCGTATCCACCATCAATGATATCATTTTTCGGGCGACCCGGCCACACAGCCGAGCATTGGTTGCTTGCTACACATTCGAAATGACATTGTAAATCCACTTTTGGTCCTCGGGGTTTTGCAGCCCCAGTACTGTCGTCGTCGTCGCCGCACGCAAAAAGCGTGTAAAATGATCAGCATAATTTATGCGGCCTGTCAGCGGCACCGAAAGAGGGAACAAACGAACACACCACCCTTGGGTCGTCCTTGGGGACCGTGTTGTTGCCGAATCGCAAAAGTCAAACACCCGCGCCGCCACACCCTCGCATAAGGATGTAGCCCAATCGGGTCCTGTTGTTCACGCACATATGGAGCTGCCTTCAGCACACACGCATGCACCGCTTAACCTACCGTTCAGATTCAGATAAAGTTTTAATAAAGTTTTCAACTGCTGCTTAAATAGCTATTGAGAGAGTCGTTACTTGCACACGTTGCCCATAATTTACATTTTACACGGCTTCCAAACGGTTAGACGGGTGGGATGCTACAGAGAACATCGGAAGAAGATACCGAAGCAAAGGTACACTTGACTATGGGTGGGAACCCAGATGGAGCAACCAGGTTTTGGGTTCAGAAATCAAAAACAGCTAAACAGCAATAGGAAGCACATTCATGGGATGGTACAACAGACTGCGAATGGGCGCTTGTTGATTCGTTGAAATACATGACATAAATTGTTGAACATCCTTAACCCAGTAAAATAATATGTGGATATGGAGCGTAAGCCTTGCCTTACCCTGCATCTACAGTCGAGTAGGGTGCCGAAATATTTGGGCTGTGGCTGGCATTTTGGGCACTTTTTGGCTATACCTCAGCCATTTTCAAATTAATTGATTTGAATTTTGGTACATGGCTAGATACCAATGCATTAAAAAATGTCAATTGGATTAAAATTGACTGAGTTATAGCAGAAAATTGCCCAAAACAGATGACCGGCTGAGATGGTCCTGATTCCTTATCATTTCTATAAGTATTAATTTGATGTTATTATTTTTGGATAGTTCTAGAAAGGCTTGCCATTCAATAAAAACACTCGCAATATGATGCGAATTGCATTCGCCAGCGAATAAGTTTACACCCTCGACAGTTATTGGCCTTATTTGGCCGTTGAGCTGTTGCCATCCAACTAAGCCTTTCTATCGATCGCTGTTGAAAATGTTGATGAGCTTTATCATGAAGCATCGTCGGCTGTAAGCTTGTTTTGGTATGTTTAGTGTCGGTATATGCGAATTTTGCGTCTGCGTGCGTATCGAGCATTCGTGCCATAACCTCTTCAACCAACCTATTCGTTGACGTTCGGCTGTTCGGGCACGCGAGTGGCGACACTTAGATGTGTACACAATCGTTTACGAGTTACATCATCCTCGATGTGTTACCACTTTGCATCACACTGTTTTGTGGTGGGAACAGTAATTTCCAACTTCTTATATCCAAGCCGTACAAACATACAGCAAAATTTTTGAAAAGAGTTAAGAAAAATTTAAACTTTCGGTTAACTGTTAATTTTTTTTTATATTATTTCTTGAAGACAAAGACGTGTGACCTGCAGCATCCCTAGATTGACAAGTTGGGTTATGTATTCTGTGGGGTAAGTCATCGTACTACTTTTGAAAGGTAGTGTTTGTTAGTATTGAAGTCAGCATTCGGAATTATCGCTCATTCTCACGAATATAGCATTCTCCCTCACGCCAATTTTCAGCAAAAATCTGGCTTGAGAAATCTCCCGCACCGAGAGGAAGGTGAACATATTTTTTCACCCATTCCCAAAGCTGCGAGAATTTTGTTTGCCCTTCATTGGCCGATGTTGTCTTACCATGACTGACGATTGTTTTCTTGCAGTAAATTTTCTACTCCCCGTGGTGGTGTGGTTGAAGTGTGCGTGTCGTAGTTGTTTTTTTGTAATCTTCGAGGTTCGAATCCCGTTGCGGGCACAATATTTGTTAATCTTTGAAAAGGTTTCCGTGAGAATTTTGTGAGTGAAAATCAAACAGATTGAAAAGAAATTATCCGCAGGTTGAAGCGATTGTCAGTTATCATTAATCGCTACTCTTGAAAAAAGTTACTGGAGGAGAAAAGTGTTTTTCAAGCGAAATAATGAAAATAAGCTCTCTCTCCGCCTTGGGAACAGCTTATTTCGTATCGCTGAAACGAAAATTACGAACCCTGATGGAAGATGCTTGCTATTCAAGATGCGGTTGAAAAAGGCCGTGGATCAGCTAGTTAAAATGTTTAGTTTCGAGCCAATAGTGTGGATTTGACTCACAAATTCAGTACGTAAAATGGCCTTCTATGGATCGAACTCAGCATCTACTGTAAGAACTACTATTGACTGAGGGAATTCAATAGATTGTTCGAAATTCTTAAAGGAATCGCTTCCAATTCCAAAAACTTCATCGAAATTCCTTCAGTCATTATTTCTCTCTAGCCATTAGGGGCTGTCCATAAACCACGTGGTCATTTTTTTGGGACTTTTCAACACCCCCCCCCCCCCCGCGTGGTCATTAGTCCATACAAAAAAAATTATTCGTCCATACAAAATGGTCATTGGCCGAACCCCCCCCCCCCCCTCATGACCACGTGGTTTATGGACAGCCCCTTACTTTGGATTTTTTTGAAAATTCTGTCGGCAATTCCCTAAAACTTGTTTTGGTATCTTGTACCGATTTTTCGAACCCTCTAAGCAGAATACTCTTTTCGAATGAGTGTAATCAGTTTCGTACCTTTTAATTGCGCCCTATTTTGCTTATCCTTTGACAGATATGTACACGTACTTCGACTACCACTTGTAATCTTCTTCAGTGTTCACTCTGTGGATAATTGACACTGAGGAAGATTACAGGTGGTAGTCAAAATACGCTTATCTGTCAAAGGATACGGAAAATAGGGCGGAATTAGAAGGTTCGAAATTGTTTAGGTAATTCCTATGGAAGTTTTCTAGCGATTTCGACTGATATGAGTACTTTGGATTTACTTTGGTCTGGCTTGCAGTCTTAATAAGTTGGCCTACGAATTTATTATCTTGGCTCCATCGAAACGTTGGAGCCAAGATAATAAATTCGTAGGCCAACTTATTAAGACTGCAAGCCAGACCAAAGTAAATATGGAAGTTTTTTTTACAATTAGTTTAGAATTTAATTTGCAATTTGTTAGGAAATTTATTTAGGAATACCCTCTGAAATTCTCCTTTTCCTCAGTAATGTTCATGGAAATATAAGTGACAATGACTTTAGCAATTTCTTCTACAATTTATTTTAAAATTTATTAAACAGCTCCTTTGGTTCCCTTCCAGCAATTTTATATGAGATTTCTTCGGTATTATGTTTGGCAACTTCTACAATGAGAAACTTCTAATGATTTCCGAAACTTCTCAAACAAATCCTTTTCAAACTGGTTCAACAGTTTTTGTAGAAGGAAATTTGGCGACTATTTCAGAAATTTAAAAAACAAATTCTTCGTATTCTTTGTTACCAAATATTTCAAGAATATATGAAGGTTTTTTTTTTAGGGAATTGCCTTAGCAATTTTCTAAGCGTTTTTGTTTAAGTTTTTCTGCTTTTATTTTAGATAATTTCTTCAGAAATTCCATTGACGACTCTAACGGTTATACCCGTGCAAAAAGAGGGGTGATCAGAGTTTATCCTCTGGTTGCCAAAGCAATTCTCAAAAGAGTTCCTAAAAAAAACCTAAAGAAAGTTCCGAACAATATTCTTACGAAAATGCCAATAGAATTTCTAAGGAATAAATGTTATTATTTCTTAAAAAATCACAAAGGAATTGAAGAACAAATTGCAATGGACCTACCAAAGATTTATTTCAAAAAAGTCTTGCAAAAGCAATTCTCAAATTTTTACCGAAAAACTGCTAAAGAAACTGATAAATACATTCCATAGGCATTACTTCGGCATTTGCTTCGGCAAGCCTGAGCGTCTGTTCTCCAGGAGGAGCGGCTCACAACAGCGTCTGATCCCCATGTTAGGGGCGGCTGATCTACGTCCGAGTGCCAGGGAAGGACTCTAAGCTCAACTGTGCACTATGGTCCTCCGGAAAGTAGGGGGTTGGTGTCAGGCCCTACGAGCCAGCCGTAAAAAACCATTGTAACGGAAAATCAGCAACAGAATAATACGAACCGAGACCAACGGCAACGACCCCAGCGAACAAAAAGGACTTGCGATTGGAAACTCGGTACGTGGAACTGCCGATCTCTCAACTTCATTGGGAGCACCCGCACACTCGCCGATCTACTGAAGGACCGCGGGTTCGGCATCGTAGCGCTGCAGGAGGTGTGTTGGACAGGATCCATGGTGCGAACGTTTAGAGGTAATCATACCATCTACCAGAGCTGCGGCAACACACGCGAGCTGGGAACAGCTTTCATCGTGATGGGTGATATGCAGAGGCGCGTGATCGGTTGGTGGCCGATCGACGAAAGAATGTGCAGGTTGAGGATCAAGGGCCGATTCTTTAACTTCAGCATAATAAACGTGCACAGCCCACACTCCGGAAGTACTGATGATGACAAGGACGCATTTTACGCGCAGCTCGAACGCGAGTACGACCGCTGCCCAAGCCACGACGTCAAGATCATCATAGGAGATTTGAACGCTCAGGTAGGTCAGGAGGAGGAATTCAGACCGACGATTGGTAAGTTTAGCGCCCACCAGCAAACGAACGAAAACGGCCTACGACTCATTGATTTCGCCGCCTCCAAAAATATGGCCATACGTAGCACCTTTTTCCAACACAGCCTCTCTTATCGTTACACCTGGAGATCACCACAGCAGACGGAATCTCAAATCGACCACGTTCTAATTGACGGACGGCACTTCTCCGACATTATCGACGTCAGGACCTATCGTGGCGCCAACATCGACTCCGACCACTATCTGGTGATGGTCAAACTGCGCCCAAAACTCTCCGTCATCAACAATGTACGGTACCGGCGACCGCCACGGTACAACCTAGAGCGACTGAAGCAACCGGATGTCGCCTCAGCATACGCGCAGAATCTCGAAGCCGCGTTGCCAGACGAGGGCGAGCTCGATGAGGCCCCTCTCGAGGACTGCTGGAGTACAGTGAAAGCAGCTATCAACGACGCAGCCGAGAGCACCATCGGGTACGTGGAACGGAATCGACGGAATGAATGGTTCGACGAAGAGTGTAGAACGGTTTTGGAGGAGAAGAACGCAGCGAGGGCGGTAATGCTGCAGCAAGGGACTCGACAGAACGTGGAACGTTACAAACAGAAGCGGAAACAGCAGACCCGCCTCTTTCGGGAGAAAAAGCGCCGCCTGGAAGAAGCGGAATGTGAAGAAATGGAACTGCTGTGCCGTTCCCAAGAAACACGGAAGCTCAACGCATCCCGCAACGGCTTCGTGCCGCGAGCCGAAATATGCAGGGATAAAGACGGAGGCCTCTTGACGGACGGACGTGAGGTGATCGAAAGGTGGAAGCAGCACTTCGATCAGCACCTGAACGGCGTGGAGAACGTAGGCACGGAAGCCCACGGCAACGGAAGGAATGACGACGCTAGTGCAGCGGAGGACGGACATGAACCAACTCCCACGCTGAGGGAAGTTAAGGATGCCATTCACCAGCTCAAAACCAACAAAGCAGCTGGTAAGGATGGTATCGCAGCTGAACTCATCAAGATGGGCCCAGAAAAGTTGGCCACCTGTCTGCATCGGCTGATAGTCAGGATCTGGGAAACCGAACAGCTACCGGAGGAGTGGAAGGAAGGGGTAATCTGCCCCATTCACAAGAAAGGCGACCATTTGGAATGTGAGAACTTCAGGGCGATCACTATTTTGAATGCGGCCTACAAAGTGCTATCCCAGATCATCTTCCGTCGTCTGTCACCTAAAACAAATGAGTTCGTGGGAAGTTATCAAGCCGGCTTCATCGACGGCCGGTCGACAACCGACCAGATCTTTACCGTACGGCAAATCCTCCAGAAATGCCGTGAATACCAGGTCCCAACGCACCACCTGTTCATCGACTTCAAAGCGGCATACGATAGTATCGACCGCGCAGAGCTATGGAGAATCATGGACGAAAACGGCTTTCCTGGGATGCTGACTAGACTGATTAAAGCAACGATGGACAGTGTGCAAAACTGCGTAAGGGTTTCGGGTGAACTATCCAGTTCATTCGTATCTCGCCGGGGACTGCGACAAGGTGACGAACTCTCATGTCTACTCTTCAACATCGCGCTGGAAGGTGTGATGCGACGAGCCGGGCTCAACAGCTGGGGAACGATTTTCACAAAATCCGGTCAATTTGTGTGCTTTGCGGACGACATGGACATTATCGCTAGAACATTTGGAACGGTGGCAGAACTGTACACCCGCCTGAAACGCGAAGCAGCAAAAGTCGGACTGGTGGTGAACTCCTCAAAAACAAAGTACATGCTGGTAGGCGGAACCGAACACGACCGGATCCGTCTGGGTAGTAATGTTACGATAGACGGGGATACTTTCGAGGTGGTGGAGGAATTCGTCTACCTCGGATCCTTACTGACGGCTGACAACAACGTGAGCCGTGAAATTCGGAGGCGCATCATCAGCGGAAGTCGGGCCTACTACGGGCTCCAGAAGAAACTGCGGTCGAAAAAGATTCACCCACGCACCAAATGCACCATGTACAAAACGCTAATAAGACCGGTGATCCTCTACGGGCACGAGACATGGACCATGCTCGAGGAGGACCTACAAGCACTCGGAGTTTTCGAGCGACGCGTGCTAAGAACGATCTTCGGAGGATGGCAGGAGAACGGTGTGTGGCGGAGAAGGATGAACCACGAGCTCGCTGCACTTTACGGCGAACCCAGCATCCAGAAGGTGGCCAAAGCCGGAAGGATACGGTGGGCAGGGCATGTTGCAAGAATGCCGGACAACAACCCTGCAAAGCTGGTGTTTGCAACGGATCCGGTTGGCACAAGAAGGCGTGGAGCGCAGAGAGCACGATGGGCGGACCAGGTGGAACGTGACTTGGCGAGCATTGGGCGCGACCGAGGATGGAGAGCGGCAGCCACAAACCGAGTATTGTGGCGTACTATTGTTGATTATGTCTTGTCTTAAATGTGATGTTGAACAAATAAATGTATGTATGTATGTATG
The DNA here is from genome assembly GCF_035046485.1 of Aedes albopictus. NCBI lineage: Eukaryota > Metazoa > Arthropoda > Insecta > Diptera > Culicidae > Aedes > Aedes albopictus. Next base: position 508,206,520 of record NC_085137.1, on the reverse strand, counting down.
TATGTATGTAGGCATTACTGAAGAAATCTACGAAGGAATTGTAAGAAAACTTAGCAAAGGAACTCTCAAAGGAATCATTACAGTAGTTTTCAGAGAGCTTTCCGAATGCAGAAAGTTTCCAAGTGTATTTCCGAATAAATTCCCAAAGAAACTCCGCATGAAAATCCTGGAGTTCAAAATTAACATTGACGCCTTAGAAAAAACCGAAAAAAACTAATTGATAATGAAATTGCAGAAAAACTTCAAATATTTTCCCAATGGAATTCACATTGGTCCAAAAAGTTGTCGAAACTTTAAAAAACAACAAAAAACAAAAAACAATGAACGTTCATCATCATCATAAATCGTGTTTCGTAAAATTAGTTGCATAAATCTTTACATTATAAAAAAACTAGATGGGTTACGATGAGTAATCAGAAGTTTGAATTGAAGAACGATTTTTACATGACGATAAGGGCCTGTCCATAAACTACGTAGACTCTGCAGGCCCCCCTCCCATGGCAAAAGTCTACGGTCCATACAAATTTCAAAAATTTTGTATGGGTGAATGTCTACGATTGCCAAATCAGTGATCATCTGGGACTCCCAGAGATTCTCAGAAACGCCCCTGAGACCCTCTGGAATCCCCCTCAAACTAATTGAAACACCCTAAAACGCCCCTCTGATACCCTCTGAAGCGCCACAGAGACACTCTGGAGGCCCCTGAAAAGCCCTGAGATCCCATGAGACACCCTTTGGTACTCCCCGTGGAACCCCCTGAAACCTATTGAATTGCCTTTGAGCCCCGCTGGAATCATCCTGAGACCCCTTGAAACGCCACTAGGACCTCCTGGGAGACCTCATAAAACGTTCCGGAGATCACCAGGTATACTCTGAAATCCCCTGAGTCTCCTGAGTCTAAAACCATATTGAGACTCCCAGGAACACCCCAAAGACCCTTAGAAGCACCCCTGAGACTCTCTGAAGCCTTGAAACTTCCTGGACCCCTGAAAGGCCCATAAGACCTCATGTAACGTCCCCGAGACGCTCTGGAACCGAGTGAGATCTGGTCTGCAGAACCTGGAATAGTTTTGGGGTTCATTGATTCCCTAGCACCTGACTGGGAGACGACGCGTCACTAGCATACGCTAGGGATGGAGATTTTAAAAAGAGACCATGTGGAGTTTTTTGAAGATCAGATGAGGTTTCAGAGCATTACGGGGTTTGAGTATTTCTAGGGGTTAGGTCTCCGATAATTACGCAATGGCAGCAAACCGGCCGGTTAAGTTGCTTGGAGAATCGCTTCATAGTATGTTCAGCGTTAGATAAATACTCTCTTTAGATTACTTTCAACCCTGTCCGTTGTGCTGCACGTTGTAATGTACTGCCTGAACCACCTGCATACACAATAAGTATTTACAGAGTCGTCTTTTGATATTCCTACAATGTGTTCTGTCTACCTTATTCTTTAAAATGTCACAATATTCTGGATGCTAGATTGATCGTTGAGCTAGAGGTTAATCTTCCTCGGCATAAGAGAGGCGAATGACCGTTCCTGACGGTAAAAGCCTCTGTAATCAATGAAACAAAAAATCCACATAATACCTGCTGCATATCCTACCGATTGAATTTTCAAGTTGAACTGAGCATCTTGATGACACTAAACTATTACGTTTTCGTTTGGCCGGAAGTATTCTCTTCCACGTAGTGCAATCAATTCCATCGTTTAAATATGTTCCGCCCAACACCCAATAGGCCAGCCCTTCATAAAATCAACTATTCAATTTAGCACACATTTATGGCGCAGCACAGCACTATCCTTTGCCTTAACATCTCCGCCGCAAGGTAACATTTGCCAGGTTGCATTTGAATTTTTATTTTATTGCACCTTTCTTCGTGAGTGCAGCCAAAAGCAATAAAATCTGCACCAAAAGCCGATACGGTGGCAACCGTGTGAAACACGTCGTGCGAAGGTGGCACATATGGATCAAACGAGTTGCACCCATGCGCCAACAACAGCCATCACACCACATGGTTGTTCCGAAGCGGTTTTCATAAATAACAAAAGAGGTGCTAAATTCGGTGGCAAAATTACTTTTCCCAGCGAGCGAAGTGTGGTGCAAGGCTGCTGCTGTTGGTTCGAAAGCTCCTGAAACTTTGAGTTGAAAGCTGATGGAAGGCGATAATTTAGCATAAATTATGACCCACTGGGGAACCATTTTCAATAATAAACTGCAGCACGGTTTTTGCCAACTGGACGACTTCTTTTCTTCCATTGCTCACTCTGCGTTGAGATGGTAGATAAATATCTGATTTAACTGTCGGAATTCAAGATCAACATGCTAGCACCAGGGCAACCGCGAAGTAAAATACGCAAAACCAAAGGCGAGCAAGTGTCACAAATAGTCGCATAATTTTGCTTCCCGGGACAAATGATGAAAAATAATTGTTTGCACTGGACAAATTGCAGAATGAGAGCGCGGAACGAGTGCTTGTAGCTATAATTTACCAACTTTTTATTTTTCGTCTGCCAGCTTATTAAAAAGCAGCAAACGACTTTTTGAAACAAGAACACTTTTTTCCACTCTCCGCGCGCACTTTGGCCGTTGTTCGTCCGAAGGTTTTTAATTTATTCCTCTCTGTGAGAGTTCGTTTTTTTTTTTTCGCTGGTCAGCTGTTTGGCTGCACTCGACACTTTGCCGCGTCTCCCAAGACAAATAGTTGGCATGAATCTGGGACCAAGCTGTGGACCACGTTCTGTCTTGGCTGGGAACCCCGAAGGGATGCGCTTTTTTGTTTTCGCTGACCACTTGGGGATGGTAGAGTTCGGATGAATGGATAGGGTCGTCAAGGGAGAATGCGAAATGGTTCTTGAATACATGCATACAATTATTTGCACAACACCACAGTTAGGGTAAGTCATAATCAACGATAGTACGCCACAAGTTTGTGCTTTCGAACACCATCCTGGTTCTAATGCTCGCCAGGTTACGCTCCGCGGTTATTCCCTCAAACACCGATCACTTTATAGGGTCCGAGGGGGTTTGAGGGGGGTTCCGGAGACATTTCAGGAAGTTTCAGAGCAGTTTTGACGGTATATTGAGGCGAAACGGAAGCGTTACGGAGGAGTTTTCGGGAGTATTAGAGCGTCTCAGGTGCGTTACATGGGGTCCGAGGAGGTTTATGGGGATTCGTGCAGGCATTTCAGGACGTTTCAGAGGATTTACAGAGACCCCATCACAATATATTTTGAAACGCCCCTGAAATATCCTTTGATTTAACGGTGTTTTTGAATCCCCCTGATATGACACTGACCTAGAAGAATACTTCGAAATGCCCCTGAAACCTCCGTAATCCCATTATAACGCCCTTGAAATCATCATATTCAATTTGAAAAGACTCTAAAACCAATTTGGTCGCCTTAAATAGGCTCCATAAACCCCCTGAAACACACCTGCAATTCTCTTGAAACGCATCTGAAACGATATCAAACGCCCCTAAAACCTACGCCCTTGAAGTGATCCTGAAACAACAACCTGAAACTCTCTAAACTACTCTAAAAAAAGTTAAAACGGCCCTTAAACCCCTTGCTACACCCTTTAAAGGCTCCTGATACCCCTGAAGTGCCTGTCTTTGAAACCTCCTTAATACTATTTAATGCCAATGAATTCCTTGTAATCCCATTAAAACGCCAACAAATCCTGATAGAACGCCCTCAAAGGCTCCTTAAATCCCCTGAGACATCCCTCTGGAACCCTCTTTTTTAAGCTCTCAGGGATCTTTCAGGAAACCCCCTCAGCCTCACCTCAAATTCTCTGAAGCAAGAACTGTTCTCGCAAATTAGATTCCCTCATTGAAGCCCAAATTTAATTTATGCATAGGGGGTGGGGGTAAAGTGGACAACCTAAGCATTTTGATCGTTTCCAGTGGAAATGTGACAAAATGCATCTGCTAACATGGAAGGTAATGATATACTTTGGAAATCTTGTAAGGGCTTGCATTTAAAAAAAAAACATTATTTTCTTTGATTATTATTATTGATTATTTTCTTCACCAAAACGTGCATCAAAATAGCGTGAAAAAATCGATGGGGGTAAAATGGACAATCGATGGGGTAAAATGAACAAGTCGTTAAAAGTTATCCCAAGCAACACACATGTTATATTAAAGTTACGACAGCGCAAGTTTTGGTTGTATATGTGTTAATTTGACGTTATTTCAACACAATGTTAGAATTACGTCCAATTAACTTCCATATAACCAAAACATGCGCTGTCGTAACTCTTATATAACATGTGTGTTGCTTGGGATATAACAGCATATTATTTCTATGTTTTTAAATACAAACTATCAAATTTCACTCGATACCTTTATTTTGTTGTTTTCAAACTTTCAATACAAACTTAGAAAGACACTCAAATAATTATTGTAAAAGTAGTGTAAAAAACAAGCACTGTTTTAGATGAAAACTATATTTTGTTGAAGTCTTTTCACAGAAATTTATCCGTCATTATCTCTAAGTATAACTCCAATAATTCTTCCACACATCTTTTCAGAATTTTGTTCAAAAATATTTCCTAGGATACTTGTTTTTGCGCTTATCCAGGTATTCCTTCAGAACTTTTTTCAGAAATTCGTATTCATCAGATTTTTTCATGAACTTTCCTATAGATCCCTCAATATTTTTTCTAGAAATTCCACCAAGATTTCCCCGAAAACTTTCTCCAGGTATTCCACCAAATTTCTCCTAGGATTTCTTCAAAAAAAAATCCTGGCATTTCTTCAGATATGCTTCCTTAGATTTTACATGGTTGCTACAGATGCTTACTTCATAAATTTCTTCAAGTTTAGTTTCAGAATTTCCTGCTGGGATAGGAATCCTTCTGAAATTCCTTTGTTTATAAATTTCTTATAAATTTGAAGCATTCCTCCAGGTATTTCATCAAGAGATGTCTTCAAAACTTCTACCATGGAGAGTTTTAGAAATTATTTAAAAAAATCTTCACAAATCGTACAGGGATTATTTTGAAAAATCTTCCCAGGGTTTTTCAAAAACTCTTTGAGAAATTTCTTCAGTAATTCCTGCAATAATTCCTACAAAGTTATTTTTTCAGAAATTGGGAATTAGGATGTCTTCATAGATCACTGCAGAATTCGTTCAGCTAAACCTTATGTGAATTTTTAAGAATTTGTTCCAGAAATTGTACAAATTAACTGTAAAATTTCTAAAAATCTCTTAAAAACTCCTTTTATAAACCCTTCTAAAATCTGATAAGAAATTATTGGATTATTTTGGATTAAATTATGAACTTAAAACGCTGAAGCCATTTCTGAAGTTATTGCTTGCTCAATTCCTGCATGAATGCATAATACGTAATACCTTGGAGAATTGCTGAAGGAACACCTAAAGATATCTTATTACTCTTCTGATTTTTTTACCCTCCGCTGACCCCCCACCAAAAATTGAGAGACTTCTGGAGTAATACTGCGAGTAATTCCTAGGAAAAGAATTTCAAAAACTCGAGGAAATCTCTTGAAAACATGTCTGCAGGAATCGGAAAAAAGATTGCTGGAGGATTTTTTGAAGAAATCTCAATAAATTCCTTAGAATTCTTGACTAAGAACTAATAGAGATACCTTTAAGAAAAAAATCTTGTACAACTCTAAAAGGGATTTTCTGAGGGGGATTCTTTGGAGAACAAGAAAAGAAAACAAAATAAATTTTTGATGGAATCATTGAAATATTACTTAGAAGAACTGGAAAGCCCTCTGCAGGAAATCAGACAAATAAAAATGAAAATATCTTTGAAAATGCAAACGAACACATTCTGAAGTAATTTCTGTAGCATTTTTAAGAGAATCCTTGCAAAAAAAATAAGAAACCCCTGAAGAAGAGTCTGATTGAATCTAAAGAAATGCCCAGAGGATTCCGTGGAGGAACTTCCAGAAGAATCTGAAAAGAAACAAAAATGCCCGAGAGAATCCCTGAACAAATGAAGCTAAAATTTATGAAAAGTGTATTGAAAAAAAATCATTTCTAAAGAAGAATCGTTTAGGGATTTCTTAAATAATCACCTTACCTCTTTGAAAAAAAAAATGGTGTTGTATTTTCTTTCTTGCATTTAGGAACTCCTAGAGACCGGAGAAGTTCATGGAAAAAAAATCGAAGAAATCCTAACATAAGCTTCTGGAAAAATTCTGACAATATTTCTGGTGGATTTTTTTCCCGAAAGGTATACTATACAAGCATGCACTGATACATACATTTATTTGTTCAACATCATTAAGGCGAAACTGGAAGCATTTTATCATTTTTTCGGTTTTTGATTTTTTATTAAATAACGAAGCAATATTTTCAAAATCGGTTTTCGTGCACATGTAGAGTATGGATCAAGGTATCTTCTGTATTTTTTTGAGTTGGAAAATGTTTTCCATTTTTGCAGAAACATTTTTTTTGTGAAATTTTGTTCAAAAATGTGCACGAAAACCGATTTTGAAAATATTGCTTCGTTATTTAGTAAAAAATCAATAACCAAAAAGTGAGGAAATGGTTCCAGTTTCGCCTTAAGACAAGACATAATCAACAATAGTACGCCACAATACTCGGTTTGTGGCTGCCGCTCTCCATCCTCGGTCGCGCCCAAAGCTCGCCAAGTCACGCTCCACCTGGTCCGCCCATCGTGCTCTCTGCGCTCCACGCCTTCTTGTGCCAACCGGTCCGTTGCAAACACCAGCTTTGCAGGGTTGTTGTCCGGCATTCTTGCAACATGCCCTGCCCACCGTATCCTTCCGGCTTTGGCCACCTTCTGGCCAAAGTGCAGCAAGCTCGTGGTTCATCCTTCTCCGCCACACACCGTTCTCCTGCACGCCGCCGAAGATCGTTCTTAGCACGCGTCGCTCGAAAACTCCAAGTGCTTGTAGGTCCTCCTCGAGCATGGTCCATGTTTCGTGCCCGTAGAGGATCACCGGTCTTATTATGCACTGATAGCAATCCTTATAAGAATTTCCTATAGAATGCAGGAAGAATTTCGAAAGGAATTTCTGAGGAAATTCGTTTACCAGTCTCAGGATGAATCTTTTGAGAAATGTCTAGAGAAAGGGGGAGTTCTTTGAAATATCTCTGTAAGAACCCCTAGTGTAATTTTCAAAGATATCCATGGACCGGGATATATTTTGAAGGGATGAATTTTTAGATGCATTCATTCGAAAAGTATTCTACAAAACCCTGCGATAATCTTTCTTCTGTAAACATTCCAGATTTTTTTGTTGATAAATTCTAGAAGAATCCCAAAAGGAATTTACTGGTTATCCTGGAGGTAATCCTGTAAAATTTTCTAGAAATTTTAGGAAAACATGAAACGAAATTTCAGCAAGAATGTCCTTCCCACGAAAATTTCTGAAGATTTTGTGAAATCAAAATGCATGGAAGGGTTTCATTGAGGGCCCATATAGCCGAGGCGGTAAACGCACGGGTATTCAGCATGACCATGCTGAGGGTGACGGGTTCGATTCCCGGTCGGTCCAGGATCTTTTCGTAAAGGAAATTTCCTTGACTTCGTTGGGCATAGAGTATCTTCGTGCCTGCCACACGATATACACATGCAAAATGGTCATTGGCAGAGGAAGCTCTCAGTTAAAAACTGTGGAAGTGCTCATAGAACGCTTTGTCCCAGTGTGGACGCTACGCCAAGAAGAGGAGAGGAGAGGAGGAGGAAGGGTTTTATTGGAATAATTCTTCAGTATCTTGAGTATTCATCAGGAGGGGCTTCAGTATTCAGCTCTAATTTTACCATGACAGCACCACCACTCCCAGTTTTAACTAGCCCAGTAAAAGACATTATATCATTAGGAATGACGCTCATTGTTTCGTTCGATGTGGATGAGCAGGAAGGTGAGATTACGAATAACTATTTAGGATAATGCTAATGTAAACTTTTACTTCCTGTTTAAGGGGTTTAAGGAGGTTTTTTCATGGCTTGAATGAGTAGTTTTAAGAGCTTTCGCGTAGGTTTGGGCAGGATTTCAATTCCAGAAGTTTTCAGCAGATTCTCAAAGGGTTTATGTGGGATTGCAGAGGTGTTTTGAAAGAGTTTCAGGAAATTTAAATGACAACTATACGTAAAACGTAAATATGCTTAAAGGCAGTGTACGCAGAATATGACACCGCAAGCGAAAAATAGGCAACAAAGAAGGCACGCCAACAACGCTTTGTTTTTTCGTTAGCAGATAATGACAAAATCGCTTCCGAGTTTGTTCACAACAAAAACGGTAGGTATATTTGTCTCGTTCTATTCTCATCGTGATTTTCGCATTGTTTTACAACTGAAACTCGACTCTGAGGTTTGCAAGAGTCTTAATTCGTCCAAATGCTTATTAATTCGATGATGTGGGTTGAAAATTTCAGCAGAAAAACCGGAATATCGGCACGCACACGGCAGCGGTGTTTGTTTTATTGCTCTCATCGCCTGACATGCGTTTGTTGCAGAGCGGCTTTGTTACCGACATGCATCTCTTAGGACAAAGCGTTTGTTTTTCGGCGTGATCCATTTTTCGTACCCTGCTTAAAGTATGTTTTTGGGATCCCCCTCTCAGTTGCTACTGAAGTTATCACATGACATAGTGTAGTTGCATGGAACTGTGTGAACACGAACTTTGCTCTCCATTTTTCAAACAATCACTTGTGACGCTTGTAGATCCGATTACCTATATTCCAAGCGGCTCTTATGGACCCGTAAGCAATAAATTCTAGTCCCTGTGTGAAAAGGGCGGAACAAACATTTCAGGCCTCAGCTTCTTTCGTCGCTCCCAAGCGTATTTACATTCTTATATTCTTTTCCAGTTACTGGTAAGAGTTCCTAAGAAAATGTGCCATATGTTCAGCACGACCAGGAGAAGCAGAATTTCGCAATAGTTGTTACACCCTTTTCAAATGCTAGTTTAGAATTGATCTTACAATTAGACAGAACATTGATGCATGAAGCGATGCATTGGATATGTAACATGTTTCATCGAGGTTATTCACAATTAAGCGATGGATTTATTAGTAACACGAGTAAATTTGATAATAATCAATATACCTACTTCGGGCGGTCTTGGGGGACTCTTCCCGAGCAGGGAATGAGAACTAACTGAAAACAAATTGAGTTATTTAGATATCACGAATGTTGATAACAAAGTGAGTATTCATTTTGTATGACTTAAGTGTTAACATAACAAAAAATGAAAACACAATGATGTACTAGAATATCTAATTGAAATCAGAATGAGTTCTCATTGATAACAAATTGATATCTCATTTTTTTATCCACATTTTACGACTTGATATCATATGCAGTTCTCAGGGAGCTATCATATCTATAGGGTAATAGCATAGCATAGCATAGCATGAATACTTGCACAAATCTTGGATGGAGTTGCAAAGTTGAATATATCCATTGACATTGCTGATGTCGCTACTATCCACAATGTCATAGATTCACTCAGCTCCACACACCTGGCCAAGTCCTTGCAAGCATTTATAAATCCCTTCATCAACTTAGAAAGAGCCCAGAACTGAAGCAGCTTCCAATAGATGAAAGGATGTTGAAAATAGCGAATTTTCAACTTATATGCAGTTATATCTATATATATAAAAATGCAGTGGCATACGTGGGACCGCGCATAACTTGCGAACGGAAGGTCCGATTTTGATCGTCTTTGTTTTGTTCTGTTAGTTTTCACCCAAGGAAGGTTTATGAGGCAAAAAACATGAAAAAATTGAGAGTTTTTGAAAATGGAATGGAAGATCAATACATTTTGGCCGAGGACTTGGTCTTGGCAAGAAACTTGAAACGTCAAAAAACGCAGTAGGCAAGACAAAGTTTGCCGGGTACAGCTAGTAGCAAATATATATTGAAGTAGAATTATTGATAAATAAATAATATTGGAAAGATCTCATCAATTGTTGTGTGGTTTTTGTGATTCAATGCTGATCATCTTATTGTCTTGATTAATGTTCTTCTCTGCAGAGAACAACACAGTACTCAGCAAAAAACAACACAATACTGAACACTAAATACCCGCACATCTATTGTTTTGATTTTTACGCGAGACAATAGCGAACGCGATCGATTATGCTGGCATACACACCTCTTGCAGGAGCGATTCATCCACAGCAAAGAATAACGCAATACTCTCATATCTATAGGGTAATAACTACAAATTAATAACAAATTTAGTATTCATTTTGATATTTTATTGGGCATTAATCTACATAAATAAGTAGAAATTTAAATGAGATTTTATTTCAAATTCAGAAGAATGTCGTGATTACAAACTTGTTTTGCTTAATACGATATCATCAGAATATGGCCCCTATTAATGGGGTAGTATTATCGATTGTAACATTAACATTTCTTAAACAGTCATTTCTAACTTGGAGCCTACACGAAGAAAAATTGTATGGAAATCGGATATGATATCCTCATAGATATGCAGCATAGCTATACCATGATTCAACTAACAGGACGCAATCAGTGTAGTACTAGATTGAAAGTAGTGAGCTGCATTTTTGTATGGTGAGATGATGAAATCTCCATTTCTGCAATGGAATGGTGCAAACAGTGTGGGTTACATGATTTCTTGACTAATTTGATGCTGTTTGAGAAAAGTTTGAATAACTGTGTTGTTGAAGTTGCAAGAAATAAATAATACAACATCACAGTTACCCAAACTTTTGCTCAAACAGCATAAAATTAGTCAAGAAATCATGTAACCCACACTGTTTGCACCATTCCATTGCAGAAATGGAGATTTTATCATCTCACCATACAAAAATCCAGCTCACTACTTTCAATCTAGTACTTCACTGATTGTGTCCTACAGTAGGACTCCTACTAATGGACATTGAAGTGACAAAGAAAAGTAAATTTAGAGTCAAAGGACAACTGCACGTAATATTTTTGTATAATTATATATCACCTTCTGATTATATATACTACAGTTAAACAAATGTGGGAGATGTTCACGACATCCCAGAGCCACAGGCATCGGGACTCAAATTGAATGACATCGAGCACCGAATTGAGTCGCATTCGGCTTCTCAGCTCTTTCCCTCGTTACCCGCGGAAAAATGATGACATAAAAAAGGCATCCGATTGGAAAAATATTTTGCTAAATTATTTCTAACGGGTTTGGCATAACGTCGTTTGACATAATTGACATAATGGTCAAATGGCTTAAGCTGTAATAATAGTCGTTTGGCAAAATGGCCTTTTGGCATAACAATAAGTGAAATGTCATTCATCATTTTCATGTATGATAAATATCTGTGTAATTTTCAAAACTGTATCAAACTTCACGGGATTCATCATTTTGGTACGGAGGTACAATGAATCCTTCCTTCACGGGAAAACTTTATAAAGGTAAAATTTGTGACCTTCAACAGTAGAATGACCGTGAATTACTTCGGTTGGCCATATCCAACTCCATTTGTCTTTAATTTAGAATTATGCCAAATAAACATTATGCCAAACGACTGTTATGCCAAACAACGGGAGCGGGACATTTGGCATAAAGTCATTTGGCATAAGGTCGTTTGGCATAAGGTCACTTGGCATAACGGTCATTTGGCATAATGGACATTTGGCATAATCCATTATGCCAAATGACCGTTATTCCAAATGTCTTTATGCCAAGTGACCTAAAATGTGAAAAAATTAGATTGAAACTGTTTTGATTAACTTATAGGGGAACTTTTGTATTCTGGGCATTCTTTCCGTCATGGAAGGCTTTTTGAAACCTGTTGAATTCAACGTTGACCTCAAATATTTCCCAACCAATAAAACCCCTCATAACGAAGAGAACAACCCTGCCAATAATATCCAGTCACCCTGAAAAGACTTATTAAAGTTTAAGCCAATTTAAATCAATAGCATGACCATTACCCAGAATCAGCAAATTATAAATTTTGTGCCAACGTGTAAGTACAATACTCAGGTAGATTCAACAAGCATTTTGTGAATAAATTAATGTTAATAAAGCATATCATACCTATTTTGGATTTTTGAAATCAAATTTTGTTATCATTGAGTTTTTGAAATGATAACAAAATGATATCTCAATTTGATATTAAATAAAAACAATTCGGAACGAAAACTTATTCTGATTTAATTTTGTTATCAATAACAAAATGACTTATCAATTTGTTACAGGTTTGTTCTCATTCCCTGTTCGGGTTATCAATCCCCAAATTGTTCTGAATACAGTTAAATTGCATTAATTGAAGCAAGAAAGCATTGCAACGGTATCAGTACCCGAGCAGGAACGAATATCTGACACATAACTGCAGCATACCAAAGTCAGGTATCATACCAAGGCGAAGTATTGGTCGGTTATCCAGGTATTGAAAATAACTTATTTTGGTATTTTGTAGGTATCGATAAAATACCTCAACGAGTTATTGGTTTGGATTTAAAGACTGCTTGAGGTATTATTGAATTATGGAAAAATCGCTATTTGTATGGAGAAATCGCCGATTATTATTTAGGTATTGCTATACCTGGTGACATTATTCACGTGTTATGCACAAAATATACACCAGTTATTATTTTAGGTATTTTACCTCTTATGCAAGGCTTCTTAATACCTCATTCAAGTTGTAGGTATTCGGTTTTCCATACCTGAGTTTGTTATTCTTCAGCTATTTTCTCCTGCTAGGGTAGGTCAGCTCCACAGGCACGTTCTCCTCCATTTAGGAAATTTGTACCATAGTTCCTTAACGGTAGTATCTCATTAGAATTTACTGAAATGCATTCTACCTTTATGTTTGACAGTACATTTAAAATCCAGAATGAAAAGCTGGACAATTTATTAAGTCACAAAAACGCGAATTTTTCAGGGGCGAATCAGCTTCACGACTCATTCATTTTGATTCCCGTTTCTTCCAGAGCCCTACATCGCGGAACAAACGGAAGAGTTGTTATAATGGTAATGGCTTTTCACTGTAAATTAATTAGTTTTGCATAGTGATAAACATAACAACATTTGCACTATTAATTTCCGCGTTGAACCACGGGAAGCTTTTTCCTGTTCCTGGCAGCTGCCCTTCTCTTCGAACAAAGCCGCCTTGTAACCACAAAAATTAACCCATCCACGGACCAGTCCCCCCGTTCTTTGCAAATTGAATTTTCACCAGATTGACACAGTCACCAACTGGCGTGTCAACCACAAGTCCTCCAAGAACGCGGGAACCCACGCCACTTGAAACTTTCATCACCTTTCACTTCGGGGCTGCCAAAATCAATCAATGCCAGGGCGCCCGGCGGAAACTTTCCGATCAAATCACCGAACAATTGAATTAACATCGTTTTTCACTTGCCACCGCGTGTATACTTCTACTTCTCAGTTCTCGGGTAGCAGCGCATCCCTTCCCCCCAGTCACCCACTCCAATCCCAAGAATCCGACGCGCTGCCGGAGAAATCCCACATATTTGTTTGATTTCCAATCAGTTCTAATCGATGATCGGGTTTCCTCTCGGTTTGCTTAACTTTCAATCGACTTTCCACTCTCGTCGTAGGTAGTAAGAGTCGTCTTGCGCAACACGAAAATTCAATAAAAGATTTTCTCCTCTTGCAACTTTGGTTCCGCTGAATCGAATGGCTTGGCGTGTTCCCGTGTCGAGCTGAAGATTTCCAAGACTTCCTCAACACTCTCAAGTTTTGTTTTTATTCGTGCTGCAGATGTCTGATGGGAGGATTGTTGGCGTGATGGGTGGAGAAAGTTCTGGCAGCTAACATGGTCCACCGTTGTTGTTGGCTGTAGAAATAAAATCAGCTTTGAGATCGACTGACCAGTACACATTTGGCTGTTTTCAATCTATCTTAGTGGATTATGTCATGTGAATTGGTACATCTTGTGTTGGCCTGATTGATCAGTTGAGAGAATGATTGACTACATGTGGGGGAGGTGGTGCATCTGCAAACTACAGTGTATTTTCTCTACGTAAGGAATAGCTGGCATTGGCGTAGTAAGGATTTTTTTCTGAAGGACCCAGGGGGGAGTTCTGACTTAAGATGACATTTTAAGCGGCACAGTCGCCCGATATGTGAATATGCAAGTCGGCATTGCAGTTTTGAGAATCAAAAGACTGTGTTAGATTTGTTTCTAGTTTTGTGAACTATATGAGTATGAACGATTTCTTCAGGATTTTTTTTATAGCTTGCTGCAGAGATACCTTCCAGAATCCATCTAGGGATTCAACTAGACATTTCTTCGGGGATTTGTCCTAGGGTATCTTTAGAAGTTCCTCCAGTGATTGTTTCAGTGCTGTTTTCGCGGTTTCTTCAGAGCTCCTTCAAGGTTTTCCTTCAAAGATTTCTTCGGGAAATTTTTGACAATTTTTTTCCAGAATTCCGCTAGAGATTGCTCCAAATATTCAATTTGGAATTATTATTTATCTGGAAGTATTTCTGCGGGAATGTCTCCCAGATTTTTTTCAGAGCATTTTATTAAAGATTATTCAAAAATTAATCCAGGATTTGCTAAAAAAAAATTGTACAAAAAATCCTTTAGGAATCCATCTAATTGTTCCTTTAATATTTCGTCTTGAAATAAATACTGCAGACATGGATTTATTTAGATTTTTTATCCAGGGATTTCTATAGAAATTCTTCAAGGAATTCACTAAGAAAACTCTCCCATAATTTCCTTTGGAAATCCACATGAGAATGCTTTTGAGATTCCTTATATGGTTTCTTCAGAAATTCCTCCGAGAATTCCTCCAGGAAATTCCTGGTTTTATCGGGAATTCCTTCTGTGATTATATTTTAGCACTCTTTTTGGGATTCTTTCAGAAATTCCTCCTGGAATTCTTTCAAAAACTCCTCCAAGAGTTCTTCTACCTACTCTTTATAGAATTCCTTCAGAATTTCCTAAACAATTTCAGCGATTTCTCCAATACTGCCTCCTGGGATTTCTATAGAAATTCATTCAGAAATTGATCCTGGAATTTTTTGCAGTAATTTCTCCAGATATTCCTCAAGCGGTTCCTCCAGAAATTCCTTCAGGAATTGACCTAGGAATCCTCTGTGATTGTCTTCAGGGCTTCGTCTTAAAATTAATACAGGGATTCGTCAAGAGATTTCTCTAAAAATTCCGCTAGAGATTTCTCTCGAAATTCCTCCAGAGATTCCACCAGAGAAATACCTTAACGAGTTCCTATAGAGATTCCACCAGGGACACCTCAAGGAATTCTTTTGGGGATTTCTCCAGGAATTCCTCCAGGGATTCTACCTGAAAGTTTTCCAATGATTCTTCAAGAAAATACGTCAGAAATTCCTAGAGGGATTTCTCTAGAGATTCCTGCAAGGATTCCTCCAAAGATTCCTCCAGAAGTTTCGTTAGTGAATCATCCAGGAATTTTTACAAGCTTGTCTCCTAAAATTTCTCCGTGGCTCCTCAAAGCATTCCTTCAGGAGCTCTTCTAGAGATTTCTATTGAAAATCCTCCAGAATTTCATTCAGCGAATCTTCCAGGAATATCTTTAAGAATTCCACCAGGAATTTCTGCATAAACTCCTCCAGGAATTCCTTTACAGTTACTACGACTATTTGTCCAAGAAATCATCCTCCCGCAGTTACAGTATTCAGGCATTATTCCAAAAAATCCTCCTGGGATTCCTGCATCAATTTCTCTTGAGATTCCTCATGAAATTCCTAAGGATTCCTTCAGGAATCCCCCAAGAAATTCTCCTGGAAATACTCCCGGAAATCATCCATGAATTATTCCAGTTATTCCTCCAGGAATTTCTACAAGCCCAGGGACTTCTCCAGGTATTCGACCAAGAATACCTCCAGTAATTTAAGCAAAAAATTCTCCAGGATTTGATCAAAGAACTTCTCCAGGAATTCTTTCGGACATTCCTTAAAAAAATCCTCCAGCAATTTCTACAGTAAATCCTCTCGGGATTCCTTCGAAATTTCTACCAGGAATTTATCCAGTTATTCCTTCAAGATTTTTTTTCAGGGATTCTTCCGAGAATTCTTCCAGGGTTTCCTGTAGGAATTTATCCAGGAATTTCTTCTCCAAATCATTCCAACAGTAATTATTTAACGGATTCTTCCAGAAATTCTACCAAAAATTTCTCCAGAAATTTCTTAAGGGATTTCTCCAAAGATTCTCCAGTAATTCATCCAGATAATCCTGCAAAAAATCCTCCAGAAATTCCTCAGGCAATTTCTCTAGGAATTTCTCCAAGAATTTCTTTGAAAATGTCTACAGGGATTCCTCCTAGAACTCCTCTAGAGATTCCTAATGAATTTCATTCAGTGATTTCATCAGTAATTCTTACAGGGGTAGTTCCTCGGAAGTTCTTAAAGATTTCCACTAGAGAATTTGTCTAGAAATTCCTGCAGGCATTCCTCCTGAGGTTCCTCCAGAAATTCCTTCAGGTCTTCCAAGAATTTCTCCAGAAATTTATGTAAGGATTACTCCCGGAATTTCTTAAGATGTTTCTTCAAGAATTTCTGTAGAGAATCTTCCAGGGATTCCTTTAGGAATTGTTCCAGGGTTTCCTCCAGGAATCCATCCAGGAATTTCTGTAGAAAGTCCTCCAGGAATTTCTCCTGAAATTTCTGCAGGGTTTCCTCCAGGTATTCCTGCAGGAATTTCTCCTGGAATTACTTTACGAATTCCTCCACGCACTCATCCAGGGATTTCTTTAGAATTTTATTCAGGGAATATTCCATGCATTCGTCCAGGAATTTCTTCAGGGATGCCTACAGGAAATCCTCCAATTATTCCTTCAGAAATTTCATCAAGGATTTCTCCAAGAATTCTACTAGCGGTTTCTCCAGCGGTTTCTACTTTCAGAAATTCCTCCAGAAATTTCTTTAGAGATTTCACCAGGAATTCCGCCAGAACTTTGTCCAGAAATTCCTCCAGGATTTCCTCCAGAGATTCCTTTATGAATTGCTTCGGAGATTTCTCCAGGAATTCCTCCAGGGATGTTTCCAAGAGTTCCTCTAGAAAGTCAACCAAATTTTTTTTCCAAAAATTCCACCAAGGATTACTCTCGGGATTCTTCAAGCGATATCTTCAGAAGTTTCTTCAAGGATTCTTCCCATATATGTTCTAAAGATTCTTCCAGGAATTTATCCAGGGATTTCTCCAGGTATAGTTTCAGAAATTGCTTTGGGCATACCTGCAGGAATTCCTCTAGGGATTTTTAAAGAATTCCTTCAGGGATTCTCCAGGTGTTGTTTCAGAAATTGCTCCAGGAATTCCTGTAGTGATTCCTTCAGAAACACCTCTCTGAATCTTTTCAAAAAATGTATTATTCAAATTTCAGAAATCCGTTCATCATCTCTTCCAGGGATTCACCCAAGCTTTTTTCCAGAATAACCAGAAGATTTTTTGCATTGCTTGAATGATTTCTTGAGGCATTCCTACAACGGAATACTTAAAGATAGTTTTAGGGGGATACAGGAGCCAGGAAATTCTCTAAGAAATCATCCAGAAATTCTTTCGCAATCATCTCCGAGAAATCTTCAAGGAGTTCATCCACACATTTATTCAGAGATCCAACCATGTCAAGAATATATCGTGTTATTCTATTACAGTCACTCTGACTTACTTCATACATACAAGTACTTACGTGCAAGAAAAGCTTTCAGACATTTCTTCGAGAATTTTTTCAGGCATTTACCCAGAGAAAACTCTTTTGGAATTCTCTCAGGGTTTTCTCCCGAAATTTCTCTAAAAAATGCACCACGAATTCCTCTAGAAGTTGCTTTTCAAATTCCTCCAGACACTCATTTGCGGCTATCTCAGTCATACGAAGACGACAAACCATTTTCCTTTTGAAAAAGGCCACACCCAATGGCTTAAACGTCGGGTAAAATATATTAGTAACATCAAATAAATTGTATGACTAAGATAGCTGCAAATAAGAGTCAATACCAAATTCCAATCGCAATTACCATCGAATCCTCCAGACATTTTTGAAAACGTTCCAACTATTCGTCCAGGAATTCCTTCAGGTGAATTCCATGATTTTGCCTAGAATTCCATCTTTTGAGAGTGATAGGGCAGGATCGTGGCTTCCGGCTGGGATTGGGGTCACACACGGGCGGAACACTACCGGGGCCGGTCTCTATCGGCGGAACTGGGCACCACAAGATTCACCACACAAAAACTACTAGTTTTACACTTCTGGATTCACTTTATTAGTCGTTTTGGAAAAGAACTTTATTTCTCGAAGGTTCGATTCTTACTGACTAATTTTATTGTGATACATTCTAGTTTTACCCTACGTTGTTTGAAATGTTTCGATTTGAATTTGCTATAAAACTATACTATAAATTAGCAATATTTCATAATGCTACCAACTAAACTGACAGCACGGTTACTGTAGCGTACCTGCTTTCGACAGCTAACAGTATGAGAACTGTCAGAGAGTTCTCCGAAAATACTCTAAAAATAATTTTTCAAGAATTTCTTCAGGGACTCCCGTCAGAAATTCATACATGGACATCTCGAGAATAACTTTCTGAACAAATACCTTCAGGAATGTTATCGAAATTTCCTCTAGGAGTATACTATGATTTCTTCAGGATTTTTTGTAAGAACTCCTCAAGAAATTCTTCAAGGAATTTTCTAGGAATTCATCCAAAGGTTTCCTGAAAAGGTGCATTTTTTATCAGGGATTGCTTAGGATTTATTAAAACCTTTTCTCTGGGAGTCTTTCAGAAATTTTACCAGTGATGCTATAGTAATTTCTCCGAAGAATCTTTCAGCAACTCCTGCAAAAATTGCTACAGAATCTGTTCCCTTGATTTGTCGAAGAATTTTTTCAAGAAATTCGTCTATGATTACCTGCAGACTATATTCTTTCAAAAATTCCTTAAAAAAAGTTTTATTTTTCAGATATTTCTTCAGTGGTTCTCTAGAAAATTCCTTAAGGTTTTATTATTTCTGCTGGATGTCCTTCAGAAATTTCTCCCCTCAGATATTTTTCAGTACCATCCCATTAGGAAATTGTATAAGAAATTCTACTAGAAATTCCTACAGAGGTATCGCCGGGAGTTCTTCCAAGGATTCATTTAGAATAGCTTCCAGAAAACCCTTAGACATGTATTCTTAAACAACTCCCTTGGTAACTTTTTTGTAATTTCTGCAAAGATGTCTGCAGATATTTTTAGAGATTCCTTCAGAAATTCCTCCACGGATTTCTCTAAGAATTCGTCCAAAAAATTCTTTTGTATTTTTTCCCAAGGAATTAATTTTCGAGCTCCTCCAGAAATTTGTCATGTCTTTTTTCCGGGCATCTTAAGGAGTTCTTTCGGGAACTCTATCAGATATTCATTTAGAAAACCCTCCATAAATGACTTCAGAAATTGCTTTAGATTTTTGTTCAGAAAAACTACATAAATATCTCCTGGGAATCTTCAATGGTATCACCTTAAGTTTTTTTTTTCGAAGGCATTTCATCAGACAATTCTCTAGAGATTATTTCTTCCAATTTCTTCAGAGGTTCTCTCAAGAATTCTTCTAGAAAAATGTTTGTGCAATTTCTGGAAGAACTTCTGAAAAAAAAAATCCACTGAGGAATATCGAAAACAATTCCTGCAAGACTCTCTGACGGAATCGGAGGAGATATCGTTGACGGAACCACAGGAGCAATTTCTAACTATAATTATTGAAGGAATTTCTGCGGGAATCCCTGAATGAATTCCTCATGGAATTCTTGGAGGTATACTTTTATTTTTGAAGGAATCACTGCAGTATTTAAAAAAAGAGGAATTTCTGAAAAATTCCATGAAAGAACTTTGAAGAAATTCCTTGCTGATGTTCTTGAAGGAATCTCTGGAGATATTTTTGAAATAGGTATCAGGTATCAGAAGGCCGGCTCCAGAGGCACGTTATCCTCCATCTGGGACATTTGTGCCATCGCCATACATATGAGCCTATTTCATCATTTACCTGAGGGAGAATGGGACAAGGGATGGGAATTGGGAAAGGGAAAGGTGATGAAATAGGAAGGGGTGCCCCAGAAGAGGGAATGAACGCCTAAGCGCAACGAGAGCTCATAGCCCATACCACAACGAGGTTAATCAGTGCCCTGAAAAGGACACTGTAAAACGCATAAGCGTAAAAAGAGCCTATAGCTCATTGGAGGTAGCTTGCGACGCCATGCGACTTTCAATATGACATAGAAAGGCACGTCATCAAAAGCATCCTCAATATTCAAGAAATCACCCAAGCAAAAACTACGTTTGAGCGAGTGCTTTCTTGAAAACGTATTCAACTTTGTGTAAAAGAGTCACTATGGACATCCCAAATTGGGAGACATGTGAGTTCACATGAACAGGCGTGTTAGCCAAACGAACATCACAGATGTGATAATCGACAATGCGTTTTAAGCATTTCAGAAAGAACGAGGTAACTAGATAAATCTGGAACTTATTCCTTCTTTTTACAACGCACGCACCCTTTCGGCATAAAACTACAGAGTAATTTCACGCCATGAAAATACCCAGTAGAAAACTACAAGAGTTCAAAACATGTTTGAAAAACTCAAAGCCCTCTGGAGAAAAATAGGACAAAGCCTTATTTGCTCCAGAAGATTTGATGTAAGCAGAGCTTTTTAGTGCCCACTAAATCGATTCTACAGCTACAATCCTCGGGGTAGAAGCAAAGATTCGTAGCTATACAAAAGACTGGTTTATCCGAAGATATGTAGAACTTGAACAGGTCCGAGTTCCGTTCAGGAATACCTCTTGCGGTCCGCACAGACCGCAGAGGACAAGCTTCTTTCAAAGCAGTAGCTATGGTATACCACAATGAAGGGCGTTGTAATAACAAAACCACAATGAAACTCTCTTGGAGTAGCAATAGAAGCGAGTTATCCATAAAATGTGATCGCAACCAATTAGGTTCCCTAGTTTGTTGAGCAGGGACGCATGAATACGCACAGTTTGCGAAGGAACACTTAAAAGTGCAAAGAATGTCAAATGGAGATTCCTTATCTGACACATGCCAATCAGTCAACTCATGACAAATTTTGCTCATGCAGAGTTGGGTTCAATTCTATGTTAAGTTAACTATGAACTGTACTACCTAAGAATTCCATCAAACTGAAGCATCTCAAATCAATGTTTGAGCTACTTCAGATGCCAAAAATCAGCGAAAATATGCTGAAAACAAGAGCTTGCTTCAAAACATCCATAAGGAAAGATTGAAACATACTGTTAACGAAGTAGATCCACTTGGGCTACATACGCTTTTTACGATGAAAATTGATCTGACGTTTCCTTGCCGTAGCCACTACCCAAACTAGACAGGATTACACTCTTCACAATCACAGCACAAAAAGGAAACATCAACGACGAACCAAATCGGTGTCAATTGAAAAGCGCCAATGGCGAAAACGCATTAAGCGAACCCATAGAGGTAGTAATGTAAGCTAATTAACAACATTTGAATAACCCCGCCCTTATTTAGCCTCAAATTTGAGACTTAAGAAGGGCAACTGATTATCTCGGAGAAACGCAAGGTCCGCTGTACTATTGCTCCGGTTAGCGCAGTAAGGGCGTAATTCTGTGGAGGACGCCCTAACTCTCCACAGGCTCCGTTTGTGGTTAGGTTTTTATTAGACCCCCCTAACCATTCATTCTTTGGCACGGTAAGCATAAAGCCGCATAACACCATGAATTAGGGGTCACCTGTTTAGTGGACTCCTACCACTGGATCAGGCGATCCGTAGTGTTATTCTTAGCCAATTGAGACAACCGCTACCGACACTACACAGCTATCTAGGCTGATCGGGAAGAGAAGTTAACATTGATGGTCAACTTCCAAACGAACCCGAACAGCCGTGGTATCACAATTTCTAACTATAATTATTGAAGGAATTTCTGCGGGAATCCCTGAATGAATTCCTCATGGAATTCTTGGAGGTATACTTTTATTTTTGAAGGAATCACTGCAGTATTTAAAAAAAGAGGAATTTCTGAAAAATTCCATGAAAGAACTTTGAAGAAATTCCTTGCTGATGTTCTTGAAGGAATCTCTGGAGATATTTTTGAAATAGGGTAAATTGCCAATTATAGCAGACCTCAAAACTCGCCAATTGTTGCACATCTCCTAGGAAAAACATGTAGTGTGCAAGCTACAATAGGTGAATTTTTAGGACGTGCAATAATTGGCAATTTACCCTATTAAAGAAACAATCATACCAGTTATTTCTGAAACAATCCCTGAAGGAATTTTCGAATAATCCATGTAGAAATTTTTGGAGGTACTCTTGAATGAATCTGAATGAATAAATTTCTAAAGATATCCAGATATATTCTTGGATCAATCCCAGGAGAAACTTCTGAAGAACTTTCTGGAGAAATGCCTGGCAAAACTCCTGGAGAAACCCTTGGTGGGATTGCTGGAGAAGTTTTCTGAGGTTTTTTTTTAGGAAAAATCCTACAAAAACCCTCAAATAAAATTTCCTGGAGAAACGGGTAGATAAGCTTCTGCAAAAATCCCTAGAAAAAAATCTGAGTTATTTCCAAAGGAATTCCTGAGGAAACTCCATGGAAATGTATGTGAATAATTTCTTTCGAAAATCCTTGGAGAAACTTATAGAGTTATCCGTAGAGGAAATGCTGGAAAAAAATCTGGGGAAATGTTTGAATATCTGCTGAAATCTGTTGAGGAATTCCTGCATGAATAATTCAAAGTAATAATGCAAAAATCTCTTAAGGAATTCCTGCTGAATTTTCTAAATAAATCCATGAAAAAAATCCTTTGCACATTCCTGTGGGAAATTTGAATGGAATCCCTGGAGCAATTCTTGAACTAATGTCTGGTGAACTTCTTGAAAAATGCCTGAAAAATTTCTGAACGAACCTCTGAATGATTTTCTGAAGAAATACCTGGAAGAGAATACGAAACAAATGTTTTAAATAATTTTGAAAAAATCCCTGTTGACATTTTCAAAGGGTTTTTGAATTTTTGAACTCTGGAATCACTTCCAGGGATGTATCCAGAAAATTTTGTAAAGGGATTTCTCCAAAAAATCCTCTTAGAGCCACTCCGCGAATGAATTTATTTAAAAATTTTCAGGATTTCTCCATAGGATTCCTTTAGGCATTTATGCTGGGATTTTTCCCGAAATTCCTTCAGGATTTCCTTTTGGCATTCCTTTAGAAATATCTTCCGGAATTCTCTCAGAGATTTTTTTTGAAACTCTTACTGGGAATTCTCGTGGAATGCATACTAGAAATTATCAAGCCATTTCTGCTACAATTCCTTCAGGAATTGCTTCAGATATTACCACAGAACTATTCTAAGAAATTCCTCCGTGGATTTCTCCAGGAATTCCATTTTGAATTCTAAAAGCAATTTCTCCAGAAAATTCAATAGAGATTTTTCGAATGGATCTTTGGATTTATTCAAAACAAGTAGAATGATAAAAGTGGTACAAGTAGTTTAATGTTGATTATTTTTGTTGAATCTATGAAAAATTGGTCGAGTTGTATTAACGTGGACCATTTTCAAAATCAGCCACATACTTCTTTCGACTCACCACAAGGAAAAATCTGGAAAAACGATCCGAGCAAAAACAATCTACAGCTTATATTTTTCCGCCCAGTTCCCACAACAGCCAGGGGGAGCAATCTGGTTGGAAAGTCGAAAACACAAATTAATTAATTACCGATATCATTGGATTTGGGTTTTATGCTATACCAGGCAGGGTAGCACCACCACAGCCACCAAAGTTCTTAGAAAAGAAAAACAAAGGGAAGAAGTATAGCTGGGGGAGCCCATATCGCATTATGTCGTCGAAATAATTGATCGAGGAGGATGACGAAATCGGCTCCTCTGGAAGCTTCCCCCTTCCCCTTACTGGGGAGGGTGTCGGTTTGTTGTTATTGAGCTGTTGCTGTCTTTCGGCGAAATGCGACGAGGAGGGGATGGGTGTGCTCCGAAATCGTCTTATTGACCGTAAACAAATGCGATGCGGATGGCAACAACGATGACAAAGAGGACGATGGCGTGGCGTCGTCGGTCGAGGGCTCCCAGACCAAGAGTTTAACTTCGGAGAAGCCAAAGCAGATGTTTCAGTTTTCGGGGGATTTGTTTTTCTTGGATAGCGATGGTGTTGTCGTTCACCGGGAGAAATTAATTGCGGGGATAATGCGTTTAATTAGCTATTAATTAGGTTCGAATTTCAGGTCCACGGTTTAGTCCGGATAACAATGCCGGAGTTATTTCGTTCTGATGGATGATATTGGATAAAGTAAATTAATCTATTCACTGTTAATTGCTTAAATCGCTCAATGGCGTTCGCTTATTGCGTCACAGACACTTAAGATGATTACGTTGAGTGGAAAATGATCCATTTTTAGATTTTGAAGTATTTGTTCTTGGAACTTTGGAAAGTTCAATGGTTGGATAACGTGATTCAATGGTAGCGAAAGAATTTATTATGCATGTGACATTTGAAGTCAATTATTTGGAAAAGAATGATTTTTGGTTGTCAGCTGCTTCTAATGAAACGCAGCATTTGAATATCAGATTTGCTTACAAGACTTTCTGAAAATCAAAAACATATCTGAGTGTTGGCATTGCAATCCGCCTTAGTCTACAAGCTTGCTTGTGCAAACGATAAATATAGTCATTTTAATCTGAAATGTCCGAGGATCTCACGGAGGAACTTCCGAGTAACTCCTGGAGGCATTGCTGTGAAACTTCTGAAGGTATTTCCGAGGATTTTCCGAGGTACTTCTGAAAGAATTCCTGATAAACTCCTAGAAAAAATCCTGAGTATCTGCTGGAGTAATTTGCAAGCAACTCCTGTAGGAATTACCGAGAAATTCCTGGAAAAACCCTAATTATGGCTAATTTCCACTTGATAAATACTGTGTAAAAGGATAGGACAAGTAATGGTCATGTAAAACTTTTGCAATCAAAATTACTTAAGCGTTCGCAGTTGATAAGTAGCCAGAAACATTTGCCAACAGATGGCACTGTCATGCGATACTGTTAGTCATGTTGTTAATTTTCCGTACGGAATAATATGTCGATGTGTTATTCCGTGAGTAACACGAACATTTCTCTTTCTTTCAATGAAAAGAGTGAATAGCATCTGAGTTTACCTGATGAGAAGACAATGATTCTAAAAACTGTTGCATTATAATCATTTCATTTCGTTTGTTGAATAAAATATTCTATGGTGCACTAGAGCCATGGGAAGTCAGACTGTATTCGAGGAAATTTGGACACAGAAAATAATATATAAATTTTGATAGCGTTCACAAAAAAAAAAAGCTGACCAGGAATAGTGTATTATGTGTAGCCAATACCATAAAAAATAACAAATCCAGTTTAGTATTGGCGCAGATATTGGTCAATATCATAAGATAACATTTTAGCAAATTTGTTCACACATTTTAAAAATTGTGTACGCTATAATTCTGTTGAAACTCGTCAAACGACTGAAAATTTGACTTGATGTTCTTATCATAATATCGAAACACTGGTAAAAAAAATCTTAAAATCGGTTCAATACTTTCTAGAGCTAAAACGGTGATAATGTGATATTTTTGAAATGTTTGTTTGCTTAAACTTCTAAAAAAAGATTCTTATTTCAACGACATCTCCATTAATATTCCAACAATTTAAATGAAATTTGAACAGTATATACTATACGTAATACACTATTCCTGGTAAAAAAATAGCCACTTTCCATTTTATTAGAAAATCTTTCTGAATTCCAGGAAATCGTTTTCCAGGAGTTCTTTCTGGTATACCTATGGGAGTTCCCTCAGAGATTCTTCCAGGAATTTACTTTGGATTTGATCAGAACATCCATCTAGGATTTTTTTCCAGGAGTTCTCTCTAGGATTACTCCTGTAACTCCATACGGGATTCCTACAGACATTCCTTCCTGGAGTTCTCTAGAAATTCCTTCCGAAATTCCTCCAGAATATTTCTATGAAATTATTGTAGAAGGTCGTTCACGGATTCCTTCACGAGCTGCTTTTAAGATTTCTCCAGGGATGTCTTCAGATTTTCTTCTGGGAAGAAACTATTGAAAGAATCTCAAAAATCACACGTGTAGAAATTCCTTACAAAACAGCTGGAGATATTGCTTAAGAAGTTTTTGGAGGAGTTTCATAAGGAACTCAAGATCGAGTCTTGGAATACTTCCATAAAGAACAAAAAAAAACTTCTGGAGTATTTACATGAGCAAAATTTAAGAAACTTCCAGAATCAATTACAGAATATGCAATTTGCAAGATTTCCAGCAGGAATTCCTGCAGGAATCCCAGAAAAAGTTCTTGGGGGAACCCCTGAAGGATGTCCTGGATGAAATTTTGGATAAATCTTGCAAGGAACTCCTGGAAAAACCTTGACTTATTTTTCAACAGTCTGGAAGACCTGAAGAAATTCCGGAAAGAACGTTTTAAAAATTCCCGGAAGATATTCCGGGTGCAATTTCTGGAGAGATCCCTGATGCCACTCCTGGTGTATTCTTAGAAAAAAAAAATAGAGAAATAACAGAAGGAACTATGAGAGTAACTCATCAAGTTACTCCTGGAGGAGACCTAGAAGGAGTTCCTGGAGGAATTCCGGACGACGTTGCTGGAGCAAGGATTTCCTAGATAAATCCAAGAAACAATTCCTAGAGAAATCCCAAAAGGAATTGCTTGAGGTTTCACATTAGAAACGCCTAGAGAAAAACTTGAGGAATTTTAAAAAATCTATCTTAGAAAGAACTTCTGGAGAAATCTAAAAATGAATTCCTGCAGAAATCCTAGAAGGAACACTTAGAATGATCCCGGAAGGAATTCCTGTAGAAATTTCCGAATTAATATCTGAGTGAACTCTGGATGAAAAATACTTTGGGAATCCCAGTTGAAATTATTGAAGGATAGTTCGAAAAAACTTTCTGTGAAACCCCAAAGAAAAACCTTCGGCGGGAATACCAAAACAGTCATCACAAAGAATTCTTCGTGTAGCTTTATCAAATTCCCAATAAATTCCCCATGAAGCTTTGCCCTAGTATTTCTTCTAGAACTTCACGAGGTAATCGACACAGTCCCAGGAGAATTCCTCTCACCGTATTCTGAACTCCAATATTGCAGGATTTATAATTTATATCCAACCATAGTTCTCGCTGTAATACCATTAAAGTTCCCCCAGAATCCCAGCGCAATCTCTCTCATCAGCATTTCCCTTGGAACGCTTAACAACTCCGTCGGAAAACTCACTAGCTGGATTTTCCCCAGAAGCCCACCCAAAAGTTAAAAATTGAATCATTTTGCCCACACGCGCGCAAAAAATACATTTCAATTTCAGTCACACTTCCTGAGGATACGAACAAAATTTTTCTAAGTTCAAATCGTAAACAACAAGGCCACGAAACGACAAACAATTAGAGCAATGTATCTAGCAACCGCCGTATGCAGTGCCCTATTCTTCACATCCTTCTTACAGCATCGTTTCGCTAAAATGCTGTCAGTTAAACAAATGTCAAGATAACTCACGGAAAAAGGAGGAATTTTACTTGAGCGCTCTCCTTGGGAACAGGAAACTTAACTTAATTCTTGAAATAAATCCCGAGCAACTTCTGGCAGAGCTCTCAAGGAACTCCTGGAAGAATTCCCTAGAAACTCTTAGAGGAATTCCAGAGGAACTCCTGGATAAATTTCTGTGGAGCTCTTTGAGGAATTTCGGAGTAACTTTAGGGGAATTTTCTAGCAATACCTGGAAAAAATTACGAAGAGCTCCTAGAGGAATTCCCTTCCAAGAAACTCCTGGAAGAATTCTCAAGAAACTTATGGTGGAGTTCCTAAGGAACTTGTGGAGATATTTCGGGGAACTCCAGGAAAAATAGTCAAGGAGCTTCTGAGGAAAATACCTAGGATTTCCTGGAGGAGTTCCAGAGTAACTCCAGGAGAAATTCTCATGGAACTTCTGAGGAATTTTCAAGGAACTTCTGCAGGAATTTCCGAGGATCTTTTGGAGGATCTCCTGGAGTTTTCGTTGAACTTCTGTGGGAATTTATGAAGAACTTCTGGAGGTAATTCCGAGGAAATTTCATAGGAATTCCTGACGAACTTCTAGAAAAATTCCCGAGGGACTACTGATGATATTTCAGAGGAACTCTTGAAGGATCTTCTGAATCTGATCTTCTGAAAGAATTCCCGAGGAACTCCTGCATGAGTTTTCGAAGAATTCTTGTAGGAATTCCCGAGGAACTCTGGAAGGAACTTATGGCGGAATTCTAGGTGAATTTGGAAAATCCTGGAAAAAATAGAAGCGAAATTCTGGAGAGAATCATGCATTATTTCTAGAGGACTTCTTGGTGAACTGCTAAATACATTTCGTGGAAATCTTTGAAGGATTTTCCGGATAATTTATGTAGTAATACCCTGTAGAAGTCATGTAGAAAATACCAGGGGAATTCTGAAGGGATTTTACAACAAATGCTGCAAGAATTGTTGGGGAATTCGCTTCTATTTATGGGGAAACATATGAAGAATTCTTGGGAAATTACTGAAGAAATATCCTGAGAACTACAAGGGACATTTTCGGGAGCTTCTAGAGGAATTGCTCCTGCAAGCAGTTCCCGAAGACCGCTTGGAAGAATGCAAATGCTAAGGCTAATGTTTGGAAACTCCAGAAGGATTTTCCGGTGAACAGAAGAAGCTCCTAGAGGAATTCCTGTGGATATTCTATAGATATTCCAAAAAATATTTTAGAAGTATTTCTGGAGAACCCCAGGAGGAAATTTTAAAATTAATTCTTGGAAGTATCACAAAAAGAGTTCTGGGAGATCCTAGAGAAATCTCTGAAAGAACTTTTGGAAGAATCTTAAAGAGCACTATCGTATAAATACCTTATGAAACGATTAGAGGAGTTCCAGAAAAAACTCCTGGAAGAGTCCCAGATAGTTAGGGATCACAATAAACTGACTGAATTCCAGAAGAAACTACTGAATATAATGTGTCGTCGTTGTCGATTCGGTCGGTGTACATTCTATTATCGTCTAACGAAATTATCTCAATTGCTGTAGAACTCGCTGCTAAGAATTGTTTAAATTACCTGGGAAACGTGACCCCGTTGGATCTGTAACTGCTGTTTTATTTATTTTGCTGATTCCTCACTGGTTTTGTGGCAAAAACAAGAAATTATTGCCCGTTGAAAATCGTCATGAAGTGCAAAAAGTGCGTCCTTCCAGTGGACACGAGAAGCCAGCCATTCATTCACTGCAATGGGTTGTGTGCTACAATACATCATGCTGCTTGTGTTGGGTTGGCGAAAGCTGATCTTGCCGCAGTATCGCCTCCAAATAGAAACAGCTTTTGGTTGTGTGATGACTGTTTTACCGAATTCGTTAGTTGGAGAAATGCACGAACTGAGAATCCGAAGGAACCATCTGCTCTACCCGATCACTCGCTCATTCCCATGCAAGAATGCTCAATACAACGCGATGTCGATGAGCTGAAGGCAAAAGTTGAGTGTATACTGTCCACGCTAAATACTACTGCAAGCTGCCATCCTAACACGGATACGATTCGGCACTCGACCCCAAATTCATCACGGCAACTCGGCACAAAAATTAGCGGAATAAACGATAGTAGTGAAACGCCGAGTATACCTATTGTTTCGGAACGTTTAACGGACTCTACTGTAGGAGATGAAAGCTTCGCGTTATTGCTAACAAACATCGATGGGAACGTTTCTGAGGAGGATGTCCAACTGATGGTCGCCCGATGTCTAGGAGCCTGTGATGCTGAGTGTAGAAATGTTAGAAAACTTGTTCCACGATGGGATGATTGTAGTGCTCTTGATTATGTCTCGTTTAAAGTAATCTTGAACTGCAAATGGAAAACGACTGCAATGATGTCAACTACATTGTTGTTGTTTTTTTTTATTTTTTTTTTTTTGCTTTAAGCTGTATTTTCATGTTTTGTTAATGTATATGTTGCAATGTGTGAAACAGTAAAAAAATGTAGTCTGTCATGAGGTTCAATATTATTTAGAATAAGTACATTCAATTAGACTAAAACAAGTCCGTTGAATTAATAAAGAAATAAAATAAAATAAAAATAAAATAAAATAATTCCAGACTCCTGGAAACGTAACGAAAATAAAAAAAAAACGTATGAACACTGAGGTGCATGCCAACCCTGATCTTGTGAATCGCTTATGAGCGATTACCTACGCTTGCGCAGGTTTGGATTAGAAATAGTTGTAACAGAGGTTCACTTTGGTGCGTGGATTGCCCATTAGTTGGCACAAAAAGATTAATTCTTGTATGAAAAGGATGTTGGAACGCAGACTCGAAGATAGACGATTTGAAGGCGTGATTTGGAAGATGGTTTTACTATAATGCTGGAAGATAAAGTTCGCTTGTGGTTTCAGTCCTGGATATGAACATACAAATATCCCTTGTCATGGAGTTAATCAAACCCAACACCTTTTGCGTTCTACATAATTCATTAGCCACGATAATTCGTAAAATACAGTCGAATTTTCTTTCCGGAATTATCTTCAAATCCAATCGAAAACTCACTCCGTTTCATAGTCCTCTAGTAACAGTTCAATAATCCACTTCCACCCCCCAATTTAAATCGCGTTTCCAATTGGATCACCTTCCGTGTCGGCGGCGATAATTTCGCGCTCCTCTGGCTTCGGCTTCCTACTCACGCTTAATGGAACATGAAACAATATTTCAAATTATATTTTCCTCGCCCGGGTTGATTTTTCAATAGGCCGAGTTGTTTTCCGAGTGCACAAACAAACACAGTAGGTATCCTCCGTAATAAATCGCGCCCGCCAATGAGTGCAGTCAGTAGTGGAGCGACGATGGTGGTGGTGGCGGCAACAATGATAGAATACCTACTGGTGCACAGGCTGTGGCAGACGTGCTGCCGACTAGACTACTACTGCTGCTACCACTCGGCGAGCGTCAGTGTCGATGCGAGAACAGAACTAGGCCTCAGTTGTTGAAGACCTGACTGACTACGTTGTATTGGCGCAAAATTGAATGAAATCCGTGTTGGTTGTGAAAGTCACATGGCGCGACGGGAAGGATCCGTGAACAGGACGGGATGGAGGTGGTTTGCGTTTTTCACTTTTCATTACAACTCCAGCGGAGGAGGGTCCGACCGACCCCGACCGGTCCCGTGTAGACGCGCAAGCTGACAAGCGAAGGGAAAACTGAATCTGACGTTGATGAGCTGACAACCAGCAGAGTTGTTGCGAGCACTGTGCACTGAGCGTTGAATACTGACAACACACTCATCCAGTGTACAGTAATTGCTTGTTTGTTGTGGAATGTTGTTGCCGGTTGCAATCCACATCGAGCTACGCAGCGTAGCCGAAGTTTGTAGGTTGGTTCGTGGGGAAGCACCCATCCACACGACGAGTCTACACAGCAAGGATGGGTTGGATTTGTTTCAATTTGATTCGGATCACGGGGTATGCAAACTTACTGTTCCAGAAACATAACTTAATTTGGACTCATTGAATTTGGTTGAAACGAATGCCAAATTTTGTTTAAGGATAGAAACAAAGTTGTATAACATATTAATTCAATATGCTTAAATAAAGGCCTTAAGGGGCTGTCCATAAACCACGTGGTCATTTTTTTTGGGACTTTTCAACCCCACCCCCACCCCCCTCGTGGTCATTGGTCCATACAAAAAAATTTATTTGTCCATACAAAATGGTCATTGGCCGAACACCCCCCCCCCTTACTTGATGCTCCACTACTCTTCAGCCAATCGAAGCTTAGGTGTTTGCTGTGTACAAGCCCGTGCACAAGGGAGAGATTTTGGGGGTTAAGCCCCTCTCATTACCGATGTTCCATGCACTAGGCGCCCCTCTGCCCATTACCAAAATTAGGAAAAAACCCCTTCCTTGTCGCCTTTTCCCTGCACGGGACTGGCTTTGTGCTGACGACTAAAAATAGCACTACGGATTGCCTGTTCCGATGGTAAGAGTCAATCAAACAGGGGAACCTTGTTCAAAGTGTTAAGCGACCTGTGACGAAGAATTAATCATCTCGGTGGTGAAGAAGATGGTCTATCGGGAAATTGGTCATGGATAGAACGTGGTTTATGAGAGTCATCAATAGGAATATAGATAGGCTTTCTAAAACGGAGGTGCCTGCGCAACAGCTTGACTCCATCATTGACTTTGCGTCCTCGAAGTTGATCATCAGTTAGAACCTCGAGGCTCGAGCAGGCCCCTTCAAGACTTCGTAAGTCAACGATGACAGCCAAGCAGGACCATGATAAACTGATGGCGGAAACTCAGCAATACCAGATGAAAGTGCCAAAGTCTTTCCAGACGGTTGCCTTTACATTAACGGTTGTTGTGACCATTGATAGGTCCTGAGCCACTACATTCTAGAAAGAAAAAGGTTGAGTAACTGTTGCGCAGAGACACCAGACCAATCAAAGTAGACACTAAGCGCGAGAAGGGTGACGGGTTCGTCATCCAAACGGAAGAGTCCAAGCAAGGTATTTACATATTCTAAGGTAGTCTTAGATGTCAAAACTGGCTGAGCGGCCATTAATTTTTCACCGTGAGAAATTCTGAAAACAAATCCCCCGCCTCCTCAAATTCCTTCAAAATTTCGCTTCCTCTGCTTTTCTCCACAAACTAAACGTCATGCTCAACCTTACAATATATAAAAACCTTGAGTCCAAGTTCTTGGAAGTCTTGAAGGTGATGAGGACTGATGCCAAGCTCGTGGATCTTGGAGCCAACGTGCGCAGCATTAGATGTACTCACAGCAAAAGTAAATCTAAAGATTTAAAACCTAGACGAGATCATGGACGCGAGTTAGCTGCCGAGCTAGCCGGACGATAACCAGTATCGACGACGGTGATTGCTGACCATTCATATGTTGCAAGGTGGCAACAAAAACATAAGAACCGGGGCAACGTGAATTGCTGACGGCACGCGTGGAGCGGATGACGACAACGACGACATCGACGACGGTGATAAGTGCAATTAAGCAGTTTGAATTGTAGTTAAGGTGAAGATATGACGAAGCCACACCTCGAATGTTCAAAAGCACAAATCCGAAAATCCGAAAGTCGGTTTGCGCTGAAAAGTTGATCGATTGGTCACCACCAGCGGACAACCAATCGATCAAATTTTCAGCGCAAACCGACTTTCGGATCTTCAGATTTGTGCTTTTGAAAATTCGGGGTGTGGCTTCGTCATATCTTCACCTTAAAGCTGTTAGGAAAATAAAGTTCAGTTCTTTTTAGACTAGCGAGTAGAGTAGTTGTATTTTTTAAAAAGGCATATCACTGCCCGAATTGTTTACTCGCGAAAGAGCTCGTCACGGCACTGTGACAACAGTGCGAGGTGCAGGCGGCTACTGCAGCCAGTTGGCTACGAAAAGAGGCACAAGAAGTCTTACTACAGCTTTCTGTGGGGATGCTAACAAGTTCATTAGAGTAAGTAAGCTGAAGGCTGGCTGGTCGGTATGTCTGCTGGGGCATACAACAGCCACCGAGGGATTGCACATGTCGAGGAACTACAAAGAAACAATCTTTGGAGGCGATGCGGAGGTAAAGCCAATAGAAATATGGCTGTAATGACCCTCCCTATACTGCCGTAATTCCGCAAAGTGACGTAAGCGACATTGATAGTTCTGGCCCATTTTTTTTGTTTATTATGCATAAAACTCTTGCTCATCCTCTAAGTTTCTTTCCATAGATGATAGATTACGACTAGATCTTGCATTCTAATACAGCAGGCATACCACAGTGTTATTTTTACACCAAATATTATTTATAATATACCAAAAAATATCGACATTTTGAATGGCGCTTACGTCACTTTGCCAAATTACGGCAGTACAGTGCTATATAGTGCTTGATTTGCTTCAAGGAATCCGAGAACAGCTATCATCCGACGGGAGGCCCAAGGTGCCCGGCCTTCAGAAAGGCTACAGCTGACAAGCCACAATACAGGTAACGCAGCTGAACCATTGTAATGCAGTCCAGCTTCTGTTGTGTCAGGTAATCGCTAAGTAAAGGACAGGTATCACCATCATAGCGAACTCATACGAGTACTTGCCGTTTACGGCAACTGTGTCGTGAATAAAATGACGGCGATTAGGACAACGGGTAATTATCCCGTGCAAGAGTTGGTGTCAACATTTAACGAGAGCTTCGTTGTCCCCAAGGTAAACGGGATCTTTTTCAGTAGTTGTTAAGCGTCTCCGCATTGGTCGATCGAGCAGTACACGCAAATGCTGGACTGAATGGTTGCCGTACTGACAAAGCGAAGGCCGGTGGTAATAGCTGGCGCAGTATCATAACGACTGAGGTCATAATGTCCCAGGACTATATGGCGCGTTTCTTCGTGGTTTTAAGAGAGGCACTCTGCAGTGGGCCAAACTTACTCGGTCTAAGTGGGGGCGAGTTGGTGATGATGTTTTCGAGCGCATACCATGCGATCATTGCCAGCCAAGTTCACGCTAGAAATTTGCAGATCACTGATGGACTGTAGAGGTTGTGATCCTGCGTCGCGCCTGCCTACCGTCGAGCGCCAGGCTAAGCAGTGGATACAGTGAGCACGCACTGAGGAACGAAATAAGCGACGGCTGGCGTTTACAGCTACCAAGGTCGTCGTGCCTAAACCGAGATATTGGTTATCTAAAAGACCTGATATGAGGGCTTGTGTGGGCAATACCTACGAACCCGTGGAGCTACACCTCGGGAAATACAGAGGATCAATGGTTAAGACACGAGGTGTAATTTCCAGAGATGCTGGATAGGGACTATTTTCGTGTCATAATCCGAATCCTTGGTTTCCTTTCGTGGGATAGCCGCAGACTGGGACGAGCGATTAGGGGAGGGTCACTAATGAGAAACTTGCAGGTAAGCGTAAATAAGGACTCAGGTCTGGATGGTATTCCGAACCTGGCCTTGAAGGTGGTCATTGCAATGCAGAGCCTACCGAAATGTTCAGATCATCTAAGCAAAAATGTCTGGACGAAGGAGTCTTTTCGGAAGTATGGAAGAGGCAAAACCTGGTCGTATTATAGACGGGAAACCCACTTATCCGCGTTTGTATCAATAGGTTTGCTTGAAAAAGAAAGGGAGGAAGGGAGTGCTCTACAGATTCCCGTCATCGGACTGTTAAGGGACAGAGAGAGGATATATGGTCTCTCGAGCTCTTTCGTAAAATCATAAATTCAGAATTATTTCGTAAATTTCTCCAAAATTTACTGTATAATTTTTACCTTAAAAAAATTAATCCCTCTGGATTCCCCTTCGCTTTTTGCCGAAATTGGAAAAAACCCTTCCTTGGCGCCACTTCTGTGCACGGGCCTGCCTACAGATATTTACAAGAACATTCAGTCAAAAAATCTTGCGTTATGATGAGCTATCCCATTATTTCGCTTATCCTCTAGAAATCATAACATTGTTGTTGTGAACATAATTTACTTGTTTCACAGCCACTATTACAAAGAGAACAAAAAAATCAATAGAAAAAAAAATCGTAAATAAAGTTTTTAATGTGCGATATTAAATATATTTATATGGAGGTGTTCCAGTTTTAGGGAGCCAAAATTTGGAAATTTTGAGTAATCAGCTCTGGTTTTCTATGACAGAACTGTCCATATATGTGTTTATAAAAAACTGAAAATAATAAATACCTACATACTTACTGGTCTCGAGTTAGCCTAGTGGGTTAGGCTATGGATCGCCAATCCGGAGACGGCGGGTTCGATTCCCGTTCCAGTCGGGAAAATTTTCTCGACTCCCTGGGCATAGTGTGTCATTGTGCTTGCCTCACAATGTACAAATTCATGCAATGGCAGGCAAAGAAAGCCCTTCAATTATTAACTGTGGAAGTGCTCAAAGAACACTAAGATGAGCGAGGCAGGTCAAGCCCAGTGGGGTCGTAGTTGCCATAAAGAAGAAGAAGAAGAAGATATTTACTGGTTCGACTGATATGTAGGTTTTATTTTCTCAGCGCTTGGGAAATCAAAACGATTGTTTTGGAATTGTCCCAACGTTTTGACTCTGTTTCGAGTCTTCTTCAAGAAGAAGACAATTACATTTTTATTTTAACTGTGTGGATCGGAAAAGTAGTCCCCTCACACATATTGGCGTCACAATGCAATACATTACTTACTTACTTGTAGTCCTGGGCACCCACGGTGGTCCAGAAGGCCGAATTGAAAGATCTCCATCCTGGGCGATTGCCAGCCATCGCTGATGTCCAGGTCAATGGCCAGAGAGTCCAGGACAATGCATTGCATTGCAAATTTGAGTGGTGCATGGCGATCTTTTTATTACTGAAACACCTATCTGAAATCTTGAGAGAAATAAAATTTCTCTTGCACAACCCTTTTGCTGGAAAACCCAATGAAACGTTTATTATCTCTTCCGATAAAACCTCTCGTGCATCTTTCTCATGGCTCCGAGTGACAACCCCTTGAACGCCTTTTAAACCATCCTTAAATTTCTTGAACCTCCTTGAAATCCTCTTTAACCTCCGTTGGACACCCTCTAAACCTATGCTGCCTTTATCCAGGAATCTCTCTTCTCACTAATTAATGTTTCCTTATTATAAATGTCCTTTGCTTATAGTTGAAATGTTTACACACTTATATTATAGCTAGTAGAGTAAACAGAGTTTTCCTCAATATGCATTTGTAATTTTGATGTAGATTGCCAAAAAAAATGTACCCAAACAGTACGCTTAAAACAGGACATCACGTGTTTCAGTATGATATATTTGCTTTTCTCGTACACTAAGTGTACTGAAAAGGCTATTAATTCACTCCAAAATGACTTTTTGATAAAAACCTCGGAAGGTCGAGACACATATACCAATCGACTCAGCTCGACGAATTGAGGTAATGTATGTTTGTTTACTTTTACCGATTTTTATGACTGATAGTTCATTCGAAGCGGAATCTGGTCCCATTGTTTCCTATTGAAAATGGTTTGGATCGGTCCAGTCGTTTCAAAGTTATCGCCATTTAGGTGTTCCGGATCGGCACCCCAGGAAAAAGCCTGAAATGGAAATGCTACAAACCCATGTATGCGACACATCAAACCGCGGCATTTTCGATAATCTGATGAACGGTAAGCAGGAAAATAGTCTATATCTCAACCAATAGTGTTCCGGAACCGATTCCGGGTGTCCCACCGGAAGTGACCAAATATAACAGTGAACCAAACCCATGCATACTACACCTCAAACTGCAGCTTTTTCGATAACCTGATGAAAGGTAAGCAGGAAAATCGTCTCAGACCATATCTGAACCGTTGGTGTTCTGGAACCGGATTCGGATGTCCCGTTGGAAGTGGCCAAATATAAAAATGATCCAAACCCATGCATGCGACACATCAAATATTTTTGAACCACATTGCAGACAAAATGAAAAAGTTCCTTTTTCGGATTTTTCTTATAAGGGGGCCAAATTTTAGATGGATCGTGTGACCAAGGAAAAAAACACGTTAATAAAGATGTAAAAAAGGAAAATAAAAAATAGCCTGAAGTGTACAGGATGTACGCGCGAAAAGATCTGTGATTGTGAATAATGTTATATCCTAGCATGTAATTATTGTCTTGATATTGATCGCCCTATAGCGATAGCAAAGAGACCAGGTATACAGATTTTTGACCTTCTATACAGACAAGATACAGCGTACAAAAAATACAGATTTTCAAAATGTGATACAGATT
The DNA here is from genome assembly GCF_035046485.1 of Aedes albopictus. NCBI lineage: Eukaryota > Metazoa > Arthropoda > Insecta > Diptera > Culicidae > Aedes > Aedes albopictus. The sequence goes on along the minus strand of NC_085137.1, from coordinate 508,168,818 downwards.
TCTCCAGAAAGTTATTTTCAATAAATTTAATGAATATAAATTGCTGATTAATCTATGAAGAATGTATGAAAGTTTGTAAATTATTACGCATAATGTTATGTTGGTTCGACTGTGATAGGAGCAAAACTAAAAGTGACTAAACTATAAAATTAAATTTTTAAAATATTGACCAGTTGACCAACCATATGACATGTACCGACCAAAACCTTATACTGACCGTAACAGAACAGCCATACCCTAAGACAAAGAACAACATCAATTTTTTCCCTGAAGAAGACGCCGAACCCGGTGTCGAAACGTCGGACAAAATTAAGCAGTTTGTTCCACTATAACAAGACTGCAAAGCCGAAACTATCTCTGAACTTATTACACATGTTTAAGGAAAATAAACACTAGTAGAAATGAAAACCGTCAAAAAGTAGTAAATTTTCATTAGATTCCATTGAAATTCTGGAATCTCAGTATCTACTATACCCTCAATTACGCCAATACAGAAAAATCTGTATTGATACAGATTTTTGACAAAATAATCTGGCATCTCTGAGCGATAGTGAAGGTGCTCAAGCAGTCAATGTTATTTTTCAGCTCTTTCTTGTCGTTGAACATTACATCGGAGTATGTGCCATCAATAAGTTTTTCAATTCGATGATGGCTTTGCTAAAATTGTTACTTTCCTAAATAAAGTATTCTAAGGATTCAGGAACACTTCGACTGACGTCGACGGAAAGATTATGAGTACATATACGACGAGATAGGCACTGTCACCACTAGGTGAATTAATCTGGTTTTTTATGATAATCATTCCCATTTATTGTGTGGTTGTCAGTTACGGCTTTGATATATTTTATTATTATTATTATTAGACTGTGATCTAAGCATTACGTCCCTCAATGTTTTTGAATCATTATACAATGTTACCTTTATATTGCACTGGGTGGGAATTATTCGAACAGTGAACCAATAAATTGAGCCTCTGCATTTCCTCAGTAGCATTCAACAAAGGAGAAGGTGCTACAAAATAGTCCGCTGTTATGATAAGACCATCCCTGACATTATTTGAAATAAAGAACGGGCTACTTTTGATATGAACGGAGACTTTTTTTTTGTATGTTACAATGAAAAGGAAAAATAAGCAGGTTTGAATCCGCTTCGTTCTGTTCTGTGTACCGTCTCATATGAGACATGTGGTACCGTCGTGCGGGGCTACTTTTGAAATGCGGGGTTACTTTGGACACGTTTGAATATGGATTTTTAGAATTCAAAATATGATTCAAATCTGTTTGATGTCTTTGGGACTAAAGCCTGTATCCGCAATAATCGGGACACAGAAGCACGGCTGTAGCTCTGTAATGAATCGGTAAAATTGGCCAAATAATTGACTGAGAACTCTTTGATGTATGTTTATTATTTGTGCAAAATTTCATAAAAATCGATGCATTACTATTAACTGTGGAAGAAAAACAAACAGACGTGGTTTTAAGCATTTTGTACAATCATGACCAATTTTCAATCGCATAATATATGGTTCTTTCCCGCTACAGTTCAAAGTTTTGTGATGATAATTATGAAATTTCGTAAGCAGTTATGATACTTATAGAGACATTTTCTTGCAAAATTTCATCAACTTTGATCAATTGGTTTGAAAGCTATTAGTGTTGATAGGGGTGGGTGTTAGTGAATATTTTTCGTGTGTTTCATGTGCGATGTTTGTCTAATCATAACTTTTGAATTTATCTGCCAATTTTTATGAAATTTTTACAGAAGGTAATTGATTATGTGTTTATTATGACTGCAAAATTTGATGAATATTGGTGTAGTACTTTCAATAGTACAATCGAAACAATAAAGGGTGCTGACTAATTGCTGTACGAGGTGCTAAAATCACGTTCAGTCCCAATATATGTTGCGGCTATAAAATTGTTGATAGTGCATCGATTTTTTTGAAATTTTGCCTATGCAACAAATGTAGATTGAGAGGTTTGTGTGTAAAATTTCTGACATTTCCTTTGCCAAATTCAAAAGATATAGCGCTGACAAGCAAAACTAGGGGCTGTACAAAATTCAATGGCGCACATTCTACTCTTTCATTGCTATAACAAAAAGTATTGCACCGATTCACATGAAATTTTGTAGGTGAAATGAACACATTGGAAGATGTTATTGGATCAAATTTGAGCAATTTTAGAGTATCTATTGCAGAGTTACAGCTGTATTTCTTTGTCCCGATTATTGCGGATACAGGCTTTATTATGAAGCAATAGTTTTCCCTTCATTTGGTCGAAATCCTCTCATCACGGTCGAGCCCCTCCTGCCAGCGACCAGCAGCCATCCCGGTCCCGTGTATGAGTATGGAGAGGGGGTCTTCCGAACCTTCCAAGCAGGCAAGTACAAATGCAATCCGAACAACTTCCTTCCAATTGAGTTCGATGTTTCCAGAGGTACGACGACATCCGTTTCTATTTTCGATTTGAACCAACGTTCCCATCGATATCACATGCCGACTACAGCTAACCTGCCCACAACACGACCTTCACCACCGGGATGCACGCCTGTTAGCCCCACGGGAGCCCCTAAGCCCCTCGTCGCAGTCGAGCCCTTCCTGCCAGCGACCCGCAGCCATCCCGGTCCTGCATACGAGTGTGGTGAGGGGGCTTTCCAACCCGTCCCCGCAGGCAAGTATTCGTGCATTGAGAACATTAGCGTCCCGTTAATTTCTACCGATTCCAGCGACACGAATCACCGCAGCGACCGCGACGTTCCTGCCTCACTATCGGCAGCTCCATCAGCTATGCCAGGATCAGGTTTGTCACTGTACTACCAGAATGTTCGAGGGATGCGCACTAAAATCGCTCGTCTTCGTCTGCTGTTGACCAGTTGCGATTACGATGTGCTTGTGCTCACCGAAACCTGGCTCCATGATGACATCTGTAGTGCAGAACTTGCTACCAATTATACGTTCTTCCGATGCGAACGCAGCACAGCAAGCAGCCAACATACACGAGGTGGTGGTGTTCTGATCGCTGTGAAGGATCCCCTCCGCTGTGAAGTGTTCCCATTGCCCAACTGCGAACAACTTGAGCAAGTTGCCGTTCGAATCAGGTTAGGTCGCCAATCGCTTTACATCGTTACTATTTATATCCCCCCTAAGTCAACCGTTGATCTGTACTCTGCCCATACAAACGCAGTGCAGCATCTCGTAAATAGTGCATCGGCGAAAGATATTGTTGTGTCGTTAGGTGATTTCAATCTTCCAAAGCTACATTGGCAGTGGGATGACGAGCTGAACGGGTTTATTCCCTCGAACGTTTCATCGGAGCAGGAACAGTCTCTCGTCGAATCCTTGTTCTCTATCGGTATGCGGCAAATCAACAGCATCGGAAACATCAATAGACGACTCCTCGATCTGGTCTTCGTTAGTCTGCCTGAGCTCCTTGATCTAGTTGAACCTGCCGTGCCTCTTTTACCCATTGACGATCACCACGCGCCCTTCGTTTTACTTATTGACGTGAGCGAAACTGTTCCAGCCATGCTTGAAGAGGATATTGACAGTACCGGCTATGACTTCAACAGGTGTGATTTTGATCAATTGAAATCAGCTTTCAGGGAGGCTGATTGGAGCTTTCTCACGCAGTGCGGAACGATTGATGCATTATCTACCGCATTTTACGACAGGATGTTCGAGATTTTCAACGAACACGTACCACGCAAACGACGACGTTCGCTTCATTCAGCTTACAACAAACCTTGGTGGACTGCTGAGTTGCGGAATTTTCGTAACTTACTGAGGAAGGCTCGTAAACGATTCTTCCTCTCTAAATCGGAAGCCGATCGAATCGCTCTTGGTGAAGCTGAGTCAACCTACAAATCTCTTCTGCAATCTACCTACAACGGTTACATATCAGGGATTCAAGCCAGCGTCAAGCAGGACCCTAATCGTTTCTGGGATTTCGTGAAATCACTGAAATCCTCGGCTCGCGTCCCTTGCAACATTAGCTACAGCGAAAACCGGGCTAGTTGTAATGGTGAAGCCGCTAACCCAGCGCTTCCCAAACTGTGCGCCGCGGCGCCCTGGTGCGCCGTGAACATCTCTCAGGTGCGCCGCAGGGTCTTGAGCCAAAACGCAAAGAACAAACTCTTATCAACGAAGGCAGAATATATTATTAGTTGTTTAATATTGTTTAGTGGCACCTCAATCCCTTTTTTGTATTCTATAGATTCTATACCAATGTCTTGCCTTTTTGAGGAAGACTTCAAACTCGACTTCAAAAGAAAGTCATTAAAAAGGTTTTTCCTCTTCTAAATTTTCAATTGAAAAGTAAATGTTTCAAAGTCTACGAATGTTTTCCGGAACTACTAATATCCTCATGAAACATTTATATTTTTACAAAATTTTGAAAATTCCGGAAATTTTAAAATATTCGTAAAGACTCTCAAATTATTTTTTGGACTTTTTATGATTCTGCTTAGTTTTCGATTTTATCAATAGCTAGTAATTCAGAGTAAATATTTCAAGAAGCTTTTTTGAGTTCTTTCCATAATACTGTCATCTAGAATTACTTTCAATCTCCAGGTCTTCGAGCTGTCTCTAACGTTTCGGGACGACATCTTTACTTACATCACTATCTTAACTTGTTTGTTTGTCTCTATAATTGAGATTTTCAGCTCTAGACTGATTTAGCTGCTCATCGTAAAAAAAAACCTGCAACAATTTATGTGTTGATTTCATGCATGATTCTGAAAACTGTCTTTTTTGAGTTGCTAAGTTGAGTTGAGTTGAGTTTTTTTTTTCGAATACAAAAACATGACCCCTCACCGTCACTGTCAGTCTTTCTGGCAGCTTTTAAACAATCAATTTTTATAGGCTGTCTCGTAGCAGCGTGTGCGGCACGCAGAGTTTTGAGTCGCACCCTATCCCTGTTCAGAATAGAATTTTCAGGTAAGAGTGATGGAAGTGCGAGTGAAAAATCCGGGTTCAGAATCGCGCTACAATAATCGTAGATCAGTCAGTTTCCACGGTAGGGCGATGGAAACGCGAGCACGAAATCCGGGATCAGTGGTCATCGTGATCAAATAAATCATAATCGTGATGAAGACCGCGACGTGTATTTCCATATAACTAGTGGATCATATCACCTAACAGAGGTGGCTCCTAGATCCACACCTTACCCTACCCTACTAACCACCATTCCTTCCCGTGACAACTGTGGGGATGCTGTGGATTCCACGGTTTCTAGTAGCAACGGTTGTCGAACTAACATTCCTTCCCTTTCCTGATGACCGTAAGGACGTGGCCAGCGCCGTTATTGACTTTAAATAGCTGAACTCTCGAATTGTGCACATTGAGAATGGATAGCTAGTCCCAAGCTTTCACATTCATTGGCTCTCTGTGCAACTTCGATTGTTCTGGTCAATCACGGAGTAGCAACTACGATGTGTACGGTTATCTTTGCTTTGCTTTTGCTTTGCTTTGCTTTTAAACAATCAATTTTTAGCTATTTTCCCTAAAATTTGCTAATCTACGTACTTTATTTAACAAATTTAAAAGTTTTGCAATGCAATCCTCCAGTGATCTGAAATTTGTGTTAAGTTCTGCAAATCTTTAGGCAATTTTTTTTTTCGAATTACAAGGAAGCATGACATATAAGGCTTTTGAATGATTTCAGTAACAAATTTTGAAAACGACGTATAATCAATGGTGTAGCATTGATTATACGTCCTTTTTAAAATTTGTTACTGATTTATATTTGAAACTAGCAGTCCCGGCAAACGTCGTCCTGCCAGCCTACTATGTTTTTTTGACATCCGGTTCCATGAAGAAAGCCCCTCAAAATGGAATTTCAGATTTCCCCGTTTTTCTTGCCTTCCCGGTCACTTTTTCTAATTATAATTTCGTACGAACACGTCAGAGGCCTGGCGGAATGCAACAGTAAAAGAATCATGTTGATCTGTTGACCCGTTCCCGAGCCTATTCGTGACATACAAACACCATTCCATTTTTATTTATATAGATATTGTAGGTACAGAAAAAATATTAAAATTCTTTGTAAAAAGTTGTTGGTGCGCCGCGACAATTTTGAAAATTTCAAAAAGTTTGGGAACCTCTGCGCTAACCTTTTCGCCGAATTCTTCGAGAATGTTTTCTGCAAATCGTCTCCCGTACCTCGTCAAGACTGTTTTTCGCATATCCCTTCGTACAATATCAACTTTCCAGTTATCCAGTTTTCTCCGGAAGATGTGCTCAATGTTATTTGTACCCTTGACTCCAAGAAAGGATCCGGAACGGACGGCATACCACCACTGCTTCTAAAAAAGTGCGCAGCTGAACTCGTAATCCCTATAACACTTCTCTTCAATCGATCGCTTAGTGAAAGGACATTCCCTTCCGCTTGGAAAATTGCAACCATCGTTCCCATTCACAAATCAGGAAATGTGAACCAAGTTGAGAACTATCGTGGTGTATCCATTCTATGTTGCTTGAGCAAAGTTTTTGAAAAGCTGATGCATAATGTTCTCTACACTGTTGCCGCGCCTTCAATCTCTGAAAACCAACATGGTTTCATGAAACGCCGCTCAACGTTAACTAACCTGATGTGCTACGTTCCTTCACTGATTAACGAAATGGAAGCTGGAAGACAAGTGGACGCAGTGTACGTCGACTTTGCAAAAGCATTCGATACGGTGCCTCATATTTTGATAATCGAAAAACTCAAACGCATCGGCTATCCTGACTGGCTTTCGGAATGGGTCTTCTCGTATCTCACCGGTCGTTCGGCACACGTAGTTGTCAACTCTGCAAGGTCCCGTCAACTTTACATTACATCCGGAGTTCCTCAAGGCAGCGTGTTGGGTCCACTGTTATTTAACATATTTATAAACGATTTGTGCTTACTCCTTTCATCGTTCAAACTTTCGTTTGCCGATGACCTCAAATTCTATCGCGTAATATGTTCGCCGGCCGATTGCGACGCTTTGCAAGAGGACATCAATGCCTTATTGGTCTGGTGTAGCGACAATGGTATGCGTGTCAATTACGCAAAATGTAAAGTCATATCCTTCACCCGCGCAACCAATCCCGTTCGTCACCAGTACAGCATAGAATCTGCAAACCTGGAGCGTGTTACCTCTATGGGGCTGTCCATAAACCACGTGGTCATTAGGGGGGGGGGGGGTTTCGGCCAATGACCATTTTGTATGGACAAATAAAAAATTTTGTATGGACTAATGTCCACGCAGGGGGGGGGGGGTTTGAAAAGTCCCAAAAAAATGACCACGTGGTTTATGGACAGCCCCTATCTGTGATTTGGGAGTTACTCTTGATGCTATGTTACGGTTCAATGAGCACGTGCGAATTACTACCGCTAAAGCCTTCTCAGTTCTAGGGCTAATCCGGCGTCATACCTCTGAGTTCACTGATATCTACGCCTTGAAAACACTCTATTGCAGTTTAGTGCGAAGCATCCTAGAGTATGCTGCCCCTGTCTGGTCTCCTTATTACGCCGCACCGACACTATCCATTGAACGCGTGCAGAAAAAAATCATTCGTTTTGCGCTACGCTTACTCCCTTGGAATGACCCGAACAATCTCCCTGACTACTCAGATCGTTGTAAATTGATTAGCTTGGAACTGCTGTCGGTTAGACGTGTAGAGTTGCAACGTCTTTTTGTCTTTGACATTCTAACCGGTACCATTGATTGTCCTACTCTTCTAGAACAAATTCCTTTTTACGTTCCTCCGCGGCAACTTCGACATGTCCCCATGTTCGTTGTCCCTTTCCACCACTCTAATTATGGTTATAATAATCCAATTGTTTCTTGTATTCGCGCATTCAATGTTGTTTCTGAAGAATTCGACTTCGATATGTCCAAAACTGTTTTTAAAAATCGATTAAGAAGAATTGTTTAGTTTTAAGTAATTGTAAATTAGTATTAAGGAGTTCAGTCTGTACGATTTTTTTTTTTCGAAGACGGTGAATAATAATAATAATAATAATAAATTATTTTTCAAACAGACTGTTTATTGCTTGTCAGGACGCGAAAAAACATCGAATAAACCAATAAAATATACATAACGTATCAGAACATTTGGTCTGTAAGCATTGTTTCTACAGTTCATAAATTTCAAAGGGTTGATCAATTCATTCAAAATGTATCAACGTAGCATATACGATCGAATATTTCTATCGTTATGCATTATAAATGACCGTTTCACCTTTATTTAGGATTGATGGTCCCTTTTTTCAGGCTATCTATATAGCAATATCACGCTGCTCATAATACCAAAGGTAGCACAGAACCATCTAAAACCGCATATTTTTATTGAAATTATGTATGATACAGTATACTACAGTATTGGTACAAAGTAGTTTTCGAAATAACTCTGGAATTTGAAATTCAGTTTTGTTATAGATACACATGTCCAAAGTAGCCCCCATCCGGTTTTATATGAGATGTGTCCGATTGGTGTATGAACAATTTTTTTCTTTATTGATGGGTTCAAATTTTGCATACATCCTACATACATACTAACGATTATTATGTGTAACAATTGTGGAAATCCATTCACTACTCTGATAATTATAAAGTCATAAAATTGAAAAACCATGAAAAAGTGTAAAAAGAAGCCCCGCACGACGGTATGCACTAAGATACTCTATGCCCAAAGAAATCGTACAATTTCCATTACGATACGGTTTTGGTCCTACCAAGAATAGAAATTTAAATCTCTCAGCATAGTTTTGCTGAATTCCCGTGCGTGAACAGTTTGCCTATACCTACTCATTCCTATTTTGTAAATGATAAAATTTCAAAACTTGTTTGATATTTAAAGATTCTGAGAGCTAATTAGCTCAGTTAACGGTATCGATTTTAACGAGCATTACTTTTTTATTGGTGATGCGTTGACTCAGAGGACAAATTTCTTGCTGCAGACTATTAAAATGATATTCAACCAACGGTTCAATCCAATCCATCGTAAAAAGGGAACATATTATCCCAAGCACTCCTACTTGAAACCGCAACCATGCATTCGGCTCGGGGTCGCGTTGAGCAAATACCTATTACCGCGAAGAAATAAAAAAAAATATAACCATCGAAATAAAACTTCCATAAAGAAGAATTACATTGTAAAGCCACCGCAGCGCATTGGCAGTTTTGACCTGAGGGGGCTCTATCCGTATTTCGATTTCGACCTGTGCCTCTTTACCTAGTTTGGCCACCCTCCAACTCTCCTGCATTGGGGAAAGGTGAAAATTGTTCAACACACAACCTAGCACTCTAGCAAGCAGCGGATTCCAACGGCAAGGAAAACCAACTTGACTTCATACACCTACAACAGTGTTGTGGAAACTTTTCTGTGTTCTCGTTTTCCGACTTTGGGCAGCCTGGCGACCGACCGTGCTGCGACTACTGGACGCGCGCGGAGGTGTTTTGCCATTGTTTTGTTTATGGACAATTTATTTTAAAATGAAAACTTTATAAAGCTGCTTTTGTCCGAGGCGGATCTTTATTTCCGAGAAAGCGAGCGAATGGGACTGCAGCGAGTGCCATTGCTGCCGGAAATGAACTAGGTGTTATAAAGTGGACTTTGTGCTTGGCTCTCTTCTATGGCATTATTGTTTCGGGCAAATAAGTGCGAAGTGTCTGCTTACTGTGAGGCAGTTCTGGATTCCTACATGATACTTTCAGCCCACCATAATTCACTCCGTTGGGTCTACCTTTAATAAAGCATCCTTCTCCACCAGACTCGGTCCTCTTAGGTCATCTTCAACTGTAAGCAGCCATCTTGGGCACGGCCTGCCACGGAGGCGCTGGCTTTACCCTGATTTTCTACAGATTTTTATCTGCGCTTGTCGTTCTTCCGGAATCCTTGCAATGTGACCAGCCCATCTCAGTCTGCCGTGTTTAAATAGCTTAGCAATATACTTGATTTATATAATGCTTAAATATTGCATGAATCTAAAGTTATTTATTTCAAAAGTACTCTCCAACAAAAAGAATGCTGGACAGTTATGGGATAATGTGATAACTCCCCTCGGTATGAACATAAAAATGAGTCACAGTTGGAAAAGGCCGGGGTGGTTTTTGCTGAAGCGTAGCATATTATTTTTACTCGATTATTGAGGGCGGTAGTAAAATTAGATGCGAAATTTGGCTGACCCAGATTGCTTCCGTGTTTATTGCGGTCAATTATGAAAAAATTGAGTAATATCATAAAACATGATTTTAAGCTGTTGTCAAATATTCTTCCTCAAGAAAAGGTCATCATCTTTCCGAAGTTAAAAAAGTATTTGAACCCATCTCCTAAGAGAGATCCTTCCCATCCATTCAACTGCTTTGTCTTGCAACGACAAACTCACAAAAAAGCTAAACAGTTCTCGCATAAATGCATCGTAAAATCTTCAACTTTATGAAACTATCCTGCGGACACTAAAACTGTCCTCGCAGCCCTAGCGCTCAGCAAGCAACGGGAATGACCACGAAGTGGATTTCTTCACAGTTGGACCTTTTTTCCACCCCATGTCTAGGACCTCTCCCAATTCCACCGCCATACATTTCGAAGAAATTTACGGTCATCATTTTATTGTTGGTCTGTCATTTTCCTTTCCGTTTTACGCTCCTAATCTCAAGATGAAACCCATCTTTTGCCGACTGGTGCTGCTGCTTCTATTGCTGTCCTTTTGCCAGAAACGAGAATGGAATCAGACACTGGTTACTGGGATGGTTGGCACAAATATGAGATCGTTCCTCCCGGTGTGTTCTTTTTCTTGGTCTCCACTGGGCAGGCCCTTAAATGGGTTAGTTTGTTTGATGCAACCATAGAGAAAATTATTCGCAGTTGTGGGTCCGTCGAAAAAGGAGAAAATTTGTAGAATCTCTCTCTCTCTTCTTGGCGTAACGTCCTCACTGGGACAAAGCCTGCTTCTCAGCTTAGTGTTCTATGAGCACTTCCACAGTTATTAACTGAGAGCTTCCTCTGCCAATGACCATTTTGCATGTGTATATCGTGTGGCAGGCACGAAGATACTCTATGCCCAAGGAAGTCAAGGAAATTTCCTTTACGAAAAGATCCTGGACCGACCGGGAATCGAACCCGTCACCCTCAGCATGGTCATGCTGAATACCCGTGCGTTTACCGCCTCGGCTAAATGGGTTAGTTTGTTTGATGCAACCATAGAGAAAATTATTCGCAGTTGTGGGTCCGTCGAAAAAGGAGAAAATTTGTAGAATAAACAACTCAAATAGCATTTTGTTGACTAATTAGTCTTGAGCGGTTTTGGGAGCCGTCATAAAACCTTATACCTTTTATTTTGGTTTTATGATGGTTTTAAGAATCTCTTATTTTCCATTTCACTACAAAACTGTTTTATCATAAATAAACAGAAAAATTAAAGTAAGTATCCAATCGAAAAAAGCGCATGTTATTTTCCTTCATTTGTATCAAATATTTTTAACCAGCTTTTCAACGTTCCCAAAAACCATTTGCCACCATCGTCCGGCTGAAATTGGATCGTCTTCTTTACTTTCGTAACAGAAGAACTAAAAAGAAAACTAACAGTCCTGTGCGGCGAAACTTTGTCCATTCCCTAATGGTTGTCATATACTGTTCGGATGGAAATTGCAAACCCCTACACTTCTGATGCTGTGGAATGATAGTACACAGTCGGTAGCAGCACCGCTGCTATTGTATATGGCGACGATGATGGTGAAATTTCTTGTCTGTTATTCTCTCCGTCCCGGGGTCTTAATACGATTGGAAAATATGGTGCAGCATCACTATCCAATATCTATCCCCTCGGCGCGTTTTAGTGCTCTTTCTGCGATACGACAGGGGGGTTCGGTGGCACTTCTTCGAGCGCGCGAGCAAGTATTTTCGATTTTAGGACGTTTTGCAATTTGATTGGTATAATTTTATGGAACCGAAACAGGGCAGAATCGAAAACCACTCAACCAGTCAATGCAATGCAAGATGCAATCGAAATGTAATTTGTGATCGCCGTAAAACGCGACTTTTACTTTGGGGCTAAATGGAATGGCAAAATGATCGGGATGTAATTGAACTGTCTTTGATGATATGGAATTGTTGGTTGTTGGATTATCTCGGACCGCTTTGTTAAAGGATCGACCCATTGTTTGGTTTTATGACCGAATTTTGGGAATGCAAATCACGGCTAGCTCTGTTCCTGATTTCTGACAACTGATTTATCTGATTCCAGATTCCTCTGATTCCTGATTTCTCCGATTCTTGATACCTGATTCCTGATTTGTCTGATTTCGGATTCTTCTGATTCATATTTTTCTGACTCATCTGATTCCTCGAATTCCTGATTTTTCTGATTCCTGATTCCTCTGATTCTTCATTTCTCTGATTTTTGATTCCTCTGTTTCGTGATTCCTCTGATTTCTGATTTCTCTATTTTTTTTCGCTGATTCCTAATTTCTCAGATTCCTGATTCCTGATTTCGCTGTTTCCTTATTCTTCGTTCCTCTGATTCCTGATTCCTCTGATTCTTCTTTGATTCCTGATTCCTCTGATTCTTATGATTCCTGATTTTACTGATTCCTGATTCCTCTGCTTCTTATCTGATTCCTGATTACTCTGATTCCTGATTCCTCTAATTCCTGATTTCACTGATACCTGATTCTTGATTCCTTTAATTCCTGATTCCTCTGATTCCTGATTTCGCTGTTTCCGATTCTTGATTCCTCTGATTCCTAATTTCTCTGATTTTTCAGATTTCTGATTTCTCTGACTCCTGATTTCTCTAATTCTTGATTTCCCTGATTCTTGATTCCTCATTCCTCTGCTTCTTCCTAATTCCTCTGATTCCTGATTTCGCTGTTTCCGATTCTTGATTCCTCTGACTCCTAATTTCTCTGATTTTTCAGATTCCTGATTTCTCTGACTCCTGATTTCTCTAATTCTTGATTTCTCTGATTCTTGATTCCTCTGACTCCTGATTTCTCTGATTCCTAAATTCTCTGATTCCTGACTCCTCTGATTCCTGATTTATCTGATTCCTGATTTCACTGTTTTCTGATTATTGATTCCTTTGATTCCTGATTTCGCTGTTTCCTGATTCCAGTGATTCCTGATTTCTCTGATCCCGCATTTCTCTGATTCCTGATTTCTCTGATTTCTGATTTCTCCGATTCCTTATTCCTCTGATTACTGATTTCGCTGTTTCACGATTCTTGAATGTTCTGATTTCTCAGATCTCTCTGATTCCTGATTTCTCTGATTCCTGATTTCGCTGTTTCCTGATTTCGCTGTTTCACGATTCTTGATTCCTCTGATTCCTGATTTCTCAGATCTCTCTGATTCCAGATTTATCTGATTCCTGATTTCTCTGATTCCTGATTTCTCTGATTCCTGATTTCTCTGATTCCTGATTCCTCTGATTCCTGATTTCTCTGATTCCTGATTTCTCTGATTCCTGATTTCGCTGTTTCCGATTATTGATTGCTCTGATTTTTAATTTCTCTGATTTTTCAGATTCCTGATTTCTCTGATTCCTGATATCTCTGACTCTTGATTTCTCTGATTCCTGATTCCTCTGATTCCTGGTTTCTCTGATTCCTGAATTCTATGATTCCTGATTTCTCTGATTCCTGACTTCTCTGATTCCTGATTTCTCTGATTCCTGATTCCTAATTCCTAATTCTTGACTCCTCTGATTCCTGATTTCTCTGATTCTTGATTTCTCTGATTCCTGATTCCTTTCATTCCTGATTTTGCTGTTTCGTGATTCCTCTGATTCCTGATTTCTCTGATTCCGCATTTCTCTGATTCCTGATTTCTCTGATTTCTCTGATTTCTGATTCCTCTGATTCCTGATATCGCTGTTTCACGAGTCTTGATTCCTCTGATTCCTGATTTCTCAGATCTCTCTGATTCCGGATTTCTCTGATTCCTGATTTCTCTGATTCCTGATTCCTCTGATGCTTGTTGTCACTGTTTCCTGATTCCTCTGGTCCCTGGTTTCTCTGATCCCTGCTTCCTGACTTGTTGATTCCGCTGATTCCTGGTTTTTCTGGTTAATGATATCTCTGTTTCCTGATTTCTTTGTTTCTTGATTCCTCTGATTTTTTATTCCTCTGAATCCTCTGGTTCCTGATTCCTCTGATCTCTGATTTCTTTGATCCCTGCTTCCTCTGATTCCTGATTCCTAATTCCGCTGATTTCTTGTTCCTTTGATTCCTGACTTCCCAGATTTTTGATTCCGCTGATTCCTGATTCCTCTGGTTCCTGATTTCCATGGTTCCTGATTCCTATGACCCCTGATTTCTCTGATTCCTGCTTCCTCTGATTCCTGATTTCTAATTCCGCTGATTTATTGTTCCTCTGATTCCTGACTTCTCTGATTTTTGATTCCACTGATTCCTGATTCCTCTGGTTCCTGATTCCTGTGATTTCTGATTCCTATGATCCCTGATTTCTCTGATTCCTGATAACTCTGATTCATAGTTCCTCTGATACCTGATTTCTCTGATTCCTGATTCCTCTGATTCCTCTAATTGCTGATTCCTCTGATTGCTGATTCCTCCGATTCCTTAGTCTTCCGTTTCATGATTTCACTGATTCTTGATTTCTGATTCCGCTGATTCCGCTGATTCCCTATTCCTACTAGTCCTTAGTCCTTAGTCCTTAGTCCTTAGTCCTTAGTCCTTAGTCCTTAGTCCTTAGTCCTTAGTCCTTAGTCCTTAGTCCTTAGTCATTAGTTCTTAGTCCTTAGTCCTTAGTCCTTAGTCCTTAGTCCTAAGTCCTTAGTCCTTAGTCCTTAGTCCTTAGTCCTTAGTCCTTGGTCCTTAGTCCTTAGTCCTTAGTCCTTAGTCCTTAGTCCTTAGTCCTTAGTCCTTAATCCTTAGTCCTTAGTCCTTAGTCCTTAGTCCTTAGTCCGTAGTCCTTAGTCCTTAGTCCTTAGTCCTTAGTCCTTAGTCCTTAGTCCTTAGTCCTTAGTCCTTAGTCCTTAGTCCTTAGTCCTTAGTCCTTAGTCCTTAGTCCTTAGTCCTTAGTCCTTAGTCCTTAGTCCTTAGTCCTTAGTCCTTAGTCCTTAGTCCTTAGTCCTTAGTCCTTAGTCCTTAGTCCTTAGTCCTTAGTCCTTAGTCCTTAGTCCTTAGTCCTTAGTCCTTAGTCCTTAGTCCTTATTATAATTCCTTTTAATATTAATTTGCTTAAATGAATTTTGGCAAAACAGAGCCGAAAGACAACATGAGAGGGGTTACCATACTCTCAATAACCGGATAAGTAGAAACCAGGTGAGTGGATGAACGTTAGCAGGATGGTGAGTTGATTATAGTGGGTGAGTGTAAGCTGCCTCAAGATTGAGTGAGTACGTGGGTGAGTCAGACTATGAAAGTTATAGAGCTTGGGGCTGAAAGGTGTTCCTTGAATTGCAGTGTGTTAGTAAAATAATTAGTGAATTGGTGAGAAAGTGGGTATGAATGAGTGAGTCAGTGAGTGGAAGCAATGAGTAAGTGAGCTGAAGGGTTATTGCATATGTAAAAAGTTTTTCCATGAGAATAAGTGCATTAGTGAGTTGCTTAGTGAGTTAGTCAGCAAGTGATTAATCGAGTTAGTTCATGAACTAGTTGGTGAATGAAGATGTTAATAAGTGAGCGATTGCATGAGTAAATTGGTAAATGAGTGAGGTAATGAGAGAGTGTAAGTGTTAGTTGGTAAATGATTGAGTCAATGAGTGATTGAGTGTGTGGGAGAAACTGAGTGATATAGTTAATAAGTGAATATGATTGGTAATGCGTGAGTATGTGAGATAGAGAGTTTAAAAATTAGCGAGGTAGTTAGTTGGTAAGTTGTGTGAAGAATTAGCCCAAGTAAAAATTCACAAATAAAAAGAAATTAAAAGAAAAAGTTGGTAAGTAGGTAGATTTGAAAGTTAAAAAGCAAGTGAGTGGTTTATTGAGCTAGTGGCTGAAGCAGTAAACTAATAAGTATATGAGTGAGTGAACTAGCGAGTTAGTGTGAATGTGTAAGTAAATTAATGAATGAGTGGAAAAGTATGTGGGTATGTGAGTAAGCGAGCCTGTCAGTGAGTGGGTCAGTGACTGTTAATGAGTGATTTAGAAAGGGAGTGATTTAGGAAATAAGTGTATGATGTAGAGATTTACCTGTTACCAATGAAGAGAGTAAATGAGCGCGTCAGTAAGTGAGTTCGCTAGTGAGTTTGTGGATTATCGAGTTAATTAGTCTGATAGTGAATGTGTGGGTGATATAGTGAGCAAGGGAGTGAGTTAGCGGTTGATGTAGTGAGTTGATGTTATAATTAGTAAGTGAGATGGTAAGTGCTTGAGTTAGTGAGTGAGTAATGCAGTGAGCTAGCCAGTGATGTAGTGAGTTGATATAGTGATTTTCGAGTGAGCAGATGAAATGATGAAATGAGTGAGTGAGCAGGTGAGCGAGTGAGCAGGTGAGTGGGCTAGTGAGTGAGTGAGTCTGGTAGTGAGTGATGTTAGTGAATGAGTGTGTGAGAAAAAGAGTGAGCTAGCGAGTGATGTAGTGCGTAAACGGGCGCGTGGGTTAGGGAGTGAGTGAGTTAATAAGTGAGTGAATGTGTGATGTGAGGCAGAGGTTCACATTGGTACGTGGATGCTGTGTGTTAGATGTATGGAGGTAGAATGTGTAGAATTACTGCGAAGATGATGCGGCACAGTTTGTGGGTTGCCGATCTATAGGCGTAACACTCTTTATTTATTTAGGGCCAGGGATTGAACCTAGGACTTTATGCGTGTCAATCAGAAGCAGATATCCACCACCAAGCCTGTCTTTCGCTCCTACCTCAACTTGTGGATTGACAAATTGTGAATGCAAAATATTGCTATAAATATTTATGCAAAGAAAGAGAAAAAATAACACAACCAAACGCATAAATTGATCGCTCAAAGAAAAACCAATCAACGTCAACCGAGCGGAAATTCATTAAAATCATAAATAATGCTAATATTGCTTGCTTCCACCGGAGTGTAAGAGTGTCGCTGTTTTATTTTTTACAGCTTTCCTCGCTGACAAACAGCAGCTTGTTATTAGTTGTCTCCATTTTGCCTAGTACCTACCTCTACCTCTCCTCTGGCCTGGCCTTGCAGTAGGAGGAGCAGAAGCAGCAGTTCGACGAAACAAGAGCACAGCTCAAGTATGCTGAAACAACCAGCAAATGAGCGTCTTATTTTGGTGGTCCCGCGCTAAGATTTATGTCAAGTAATATTTTTCCTCCCGGAATGGGGCACTTGTTTAGCTACCAACGTCGTATTTTTTCGCTCTCATTTTGGCAGTAATTTCCAGTTAAGAGGAGGCGGTGTAAAACGAGTTGTTAGCGTGATTTCTAATGAAGAATGAAATCCTTTATCTCTAATAAGATGTTGGGGTCAATATGACCCAGGCAGGCACCCTGAGCATATACTACGCGAGCGTTATGTGTCTTAAATACATAACATCATTGGAGGATTAATAATAAAAGAGTACTAATAGTAACTATTATACCTCAAAATCGTGAGAATATACGAGACTTTAAGGCAATTACAATGTCTTTTCATAAAGTTGTCCGTTTCCCCCTCAATTCCCCCGTACCCCAACATCGTTCAGAAATATTCCCCACTCCGTCAACGGCTTCGCGAAATGCGGAGAAAGTACGGGGAACTGTGTTGTCAAACTGCTATCAATTCTAAGTAGCACTTGAAAGCTTTATTGTTATTCTTTTCGAGGAGAGCCATGTGGTTTTGAGTGACTGCTAAAAATTATGGCTTCGACGGTATTTTCATTTGCACCCGCCGTCCCAAAAGGTACGAGGCAACCGGACGATGACGACGACGACTTGTCGGAAGAACGAACCGGAAGATTTGCATACTGCGGGAAAATTTTTAATTGGCACTGAAAGGTGTGGGGTAAAGACAGACAGCGAAGCGTTGAGTCCTGTGAGTTGAAAGTGCCAGTTCGAAGCAGAAAAGCACAATATTAACATCAACCGGAACAACGGTAGAAACTTTTTGAACAAAGTGCAGTCACGACTCCGGCTGTTCGGACTTCGTCGCGGGGACTCAAGGGTGCCGCTCTTTATGTACTCGATTGTGCACTAGTGGGCTGTTGGCACTATGAATGCCATTAGACGCCAGTGGCTCAAGTGATTTCAACTTTCGGAGTGGGTTGCCGAGGTGGTACTTTTGTTTTTCTTTTCTAGCAAAAATCATAAATTTGAGACGATTTAATGCTTCGTTTAGCTGAAAAATCCCAATAATTGGGTTTATGAAATGAATTTTTCATAAGGTTGCATGGAGAAATTACCGAAGAAAGGTGTCCCTGGAAGAATTACGGACAAAACTCTTGTAGCATTTTTGAAGGAACTTCGCCATCGGAATTGATGGAAGAGTTCCTGGATGAATAATTGAGGAAATTTGTGGACAACATTAACGTTTCAAAATTTTAAAAAAATATTACAAAATTACGAAGTTTTATGAAAATTTAAAGTTGTTGCTCCTCGAAACAAAATATGTTTTTTTTTTTCATTCTAAATTAAGGAAAATATCAGTCAAAGGACCAACATGCTTTTGAACCTAGGACTTAGGGGTTGCCTGAAGATGTCTTCTTAAATTTCTCAAAAAAAAAATCTCAACGAATACTGTACAATCAGTTACTAGGATAAAAGTCCTGGGTGAAATATTTTGTTTACGATTCTTTACTGAAATCATCGCAGGAACACTTTTTATGAGTTCAGCAAAAATTCCTCCAAAGATACCTCCAGGAATTTCTTAAGAATTTTCTTCAGAATGTTTGCTCAGGTTTCCCCGGAAATTTATCTAGATTCAATTGAAACATACTCCAGCTGTTTCTTAAAAAAAAAAAAACACAATTCCTATGGAAATTCCTTGACAGTTGAAAATGAGTTCCTCTAGCGATTTCTTCACAAGTTTAATTGACGATTGCTGCAGTTATTTTTTCAGTAACTCTTCAAAAGATTCATTCAGGATTTTTTTTCAGAAATTCCTCTATCCAAATCATCAACATTAAGATTTTTTTTCGCAGGAATGCTTTATGAAACTTTTATTGTAGTTCCTTTTTCAAGAATTACTCTGTTTATTCCTCCAGTGTTCTTTTCAGAAACTTTTCCGGGCATTTTTTTCAAGCATTTCTTCAGAAATTCTCCAAAATAATTCTCAAAAGATTGTTCTTGCAGTTCTTCCAGAGGGTTTCCAAGGGGATCTGCTGATAGATTTTTCTCCAAACATTCCTGTACTCCCCAAAAAATCCTCCAGGAATTTCTCCTATGATAACTTCAAAGAGAGCTTCCGAAAAGTTTGTTCAAAAATCTTTTCAAGAAACTTTCAAAAACTTATTCTTGGAATCTCTAGGGATTCCCTTAGAAATTTCTTTAGATGACCTTGAAGATTCACTCCAGTAATTTGTGTAATTTTATAAAATACGTCTATAAGCATTCGTGGACTAAAATCTGGAACCGATACATCCATAAAATGATTAAGTTATAAATAGAATACGGTCGATAAATCAGAATATCTGCAAGAATTTCTGCGGGAATCTCCGAAGGAATTCCATGAAATATTTCTGAATGAACCACATGAGAATTGCCAAAAAGGAATCTTCCGAAAATTCCTTCAGTAATCCATGATTGAATTTTCTAATAGATTCCCTTAAAAAGCTTTCGAAACTATCGCTGGAAAATATTTGAAAATTCTGAACCAAAATCTATGGAAACATTCCTAAGGAAACCTCTTGCTGACATTTATGAAGAACTCATCAAACTACTGTAGCAGCCTCTGATATTTCTGAAGGAATTCCTGAAATAGCTTAAGAAGTAATCTATGAAGGAACTTCCAAAAAGAAAACTAGGAGTATTTTTTTTAATCTTCAATCTTATTTCTGTAGAGATCTCTGGTGATATTCTAAAGGTATCCCTGGATGTATATATCTGAAAAATTTATATCGGAAAATTTCTTAAGCAACTTTAGACGGAGTTGCTGAAGAAATTCCTGGAAGAATTCTTGGAAAGACTCCTTTAGGATTTCTTGGTGGGACTCTTATAAGAGTTTATCAATAAGCCCGTTACAAATCTGAATTTTATATTAATGTTAACTGTATGCACATCACTTTTTGGTTGGTTGGGTGGGGGTGGGGGATAATAAAGTATTTACTCCGAAAAATCTTGAAAACTATGAAAACTCATCAGATTTATTTAAGAATTTTTGGTCAGAAGCGTCATTTTGAAATGTTTTTCATCTGATCAGATTTCTATTTGTTGATTTTGCAGCTTTTTGTCGAAGGTTGTAGACAAAAAAGTCAAAATGAAATTTGTATTAGCCTCAACATTTAAAAATATTTCTGGAGAAATCCCTTACCTAAATTCACGGAGGAATGAGTTTCCGGAGAAATTCGTAAACGTAAGGAATTTTTTAAAGCATTCGACAATAACTGATGGACTCAAAAAAAAAGCATGAAAAAACTCCAGGATTAGTTCCTGAGGACATTTTTAAAGAAAATTATTGAAGAATCCCTGAAATAATTTTTAGAGGATCCGAAGGAGGAATTCCTGAAAGAATCCTCGGATTACTTTATAAAAGAAATTCCTGGAGAAGCTTCCATAAATTCAGTTTCCCCAGACGGCTTCAGAAAAGTGTGAAGTCCCATACAAAAAGTGTGCCATATGGTGGAGGGGATTGAAAACGGATAATTATTGCGATAATTATGAACTTTCTAAGAAATCAATGGAGCTATTTTAGATGGTCCTCTTAAGAAATTCATTGGACAATTAAGAACTTAAAGCATCCCTAAAAATGTTTCTTAAGTTATATTTGGAAGATTTTTTTAGAAATCCATAGAGAAATATCAGAAAGAGTTCCGAACTCTTGACTTTTTGTAAAAAATCGCTGTAAGAATGACTAGAATCCGTGGACTGTTTTCTGAAAGAACACCCGGGAAAATTTTTGAAATAATCCTTGAAAAAATTTGAGCATCAGAGGTTTTTAAGAAAAATTATTGCTGAAATTACTGTAGTTTTCTTTAAAGGAAATGCTAAAGGCAAATCTGAAAGGAATCTCTGGAGGAAATTTTAAATTAATCCATATATTTAAAGTTCAGTAGAACACATTATCCGTAGTCATTATGGCAATTTAAAGCCTCAACCATAATGCTATCTCAAGTAAATAATTGTAAAGAAGTTGTCAAGAACATTACCTTAAATCTTTCAAGAACGTATTACGCAAATAACCATGAACATCTTCCAAGAGATCTGCCAAGAATATGTGGGTGAATTTGTTCATTGACCTCGTGAAAATACCGCTAATTTTTTTTATTAACCGTTTAGGCTTACTTGCTTAAAGAAACTTGCTTATAGTACTTTAAATTAAACAAAACAATAAGCGAGTATTTTCCAAGTAATTGCAGCAAAAGAAGATTAACAGAAATAACAATCAAAATATTAAAAGATTTATAAAAACTGAAGAAAAATACGCCAATTACAAGTTTTATTGAAAAAAAAATGATGAGGTTTCTGGAATTATTACTATTTTTTCAGAAAACAATTTCTGGAATGCTGGTTAAACAAGCTCTTTCATTTTTTTCAATATTAATTTTTAGAGAAACTGCTAAAGAGATTTTCGGTGAGTACTGCAAAAGATTTCCTGGAAGAATTACTGATAAATGTCTTAGATAGTTCTGAAGTAGCTCTTGAAAGAGTTTCCTGAGGAATCCCTTGTAAATTATAGATGAATTTCCGAAAAAAAACAGACGAAAGCAGAAAGATGTAAAGGAAATACTGGAGAAATTTCTGGAGAAACAGCCTGAGGAATTCTTTCAAATTTCAAGAGAATATAAAAAAATGTTCTGGAGGAACTGCTGAAGGAACAGACTGAATACAAGGACTGAAATACTGTAGGAATTTCTGATAGCGTTTTCGCGTGAATTCCTCCATTAGTTGCAAAAGGAATTTCTGAAAAAAATAACTCAAGACATTCCAGGAGAAGAAATTGAGAAAAGAAATTCCTAAGGCAAGGAAAGGAAAGAAATCTGGGGGACTATCCGGTGGAATATATACAGGGATTGTCGGGAGTTCTTCTGAAGGAAATCGTGTAAAATCTCCAAGAGTTTTTTCCAAAGGAATTCGTGGAGGTAAAAAATGAAGAAACTTCCAAAGTATTTCCAAGAGAATTTTCGAGTAGTGTTGGAGGACTTTCAGGAGTAATTTGCAAAACAGTTAACAATTTCTAGGAAAAAAAAATACTTGAGAAATCTGTTTAAAGCACTCGGAAGGATTTGCAGGAGGATTTGGTGTAGGAATTTCTGGAAAAATGTTTCAAGTTGTTATGGGAGGAATTGCCGGAAGCAAGCCCGCACTCAAGGGTTTCGAGGTTTAAGCGCTTCCCTTTTCAGAAATTTTATAGACTAGGCGTCGCTTCACCTTTTGCTGAAATTGCCCCCTTTTCTATGCAATAACCTGGCCAAAAAAATGCCACAGGAATAACTTGATAGATTTTTTGGAGGATTTTTTACATAATATCCTGAGACATTCCTTAAGGAATTTGCGAACGAATTGCACTAGGAAACCCAGGAGAAATTTTGAGAAATATCAATAAAATTGGTAAAAACATCTTGGGATAAATTTCACGTGGAATTACTGGTGGAATCTCCAGAGGAGTTTCCTAGAGCAACTGGCGAAAACATTAATGGGCGCAATAGTTGATGAATTTCTGGAAAAAAATGTTGAAGGAATTCTTGGAGAAAATTTTTCTGCAAATTTCTGGAGAAACTGTCGAAGGAATATTTGGAAAAAAAAATGCTACAGATATTCTTGGATGAATATTGGATTAACACCGAGCGGAAATGCAGGAAGAATTACCAAAGGAATAGACGGACACATTTCTGGAGGAACTACCGGAGAATTTCTGGAAAGAATTTCTAAAGTAATTTCAATAATTTAAGGGATTTATGACAAATAAAATGCTAAAGGTTATCCAGGAAAAAACATGAAAATGCCGTAATTTTTAAACGAACGTTTTCTGAAATTGGTAAATGAGTTATATGTAGAACATTTTTAATACGAACTTTTAGAAAAAAAAATCAAAATAGAAATTTTTGTACAAAATGTTCTTATAATTTCAAGTCGAATGTACTCCTAGAGTGATTACCATAAAAAAACTCCTTAAGGAGGTTCTAGTGGTTTCCCCAAAATAATTCAAAGTTCAATAATTCCAGGGAATTTGACGGGGTTCTTTGAAGGAATTTTTGCGGTAATCCCGCAAGGCATCGGCAATCATAATACTCGGAGGAACTGTCCGAGGAATTCCGAAGAAATTTTGGAAGAAATTCTCAAGAAATTTTCAAGGGTTACTGATGAAAAAATATCTCTTAGAATTGTTGGAGGAATTTCCGGAGAGAATACCATGCCTACCTATTGATTAAATCCTTTCACTGAACGCTAAATGGTAGTTCCATATCGAATCTTTTCGAATGTTAGCATTCGTTCATTATTGCGTCATTCGGCTTTGGTACACAGATTCAGTATGTAAGACATTCAGCCTTCGTTTCTTGTGTCACCCGGTGCTTGGCGAATATACAAGATAAGCTATGGGATTTGAAAGAATTAATTTACCTTGGTAAACTCGCATGAAATTGTTCGTAATAGTGAACAATAATTGAACGAGTGTTTCCCATGCTTGTTCACTGCACTATATTTAGTTGCGGCCAGTGACCAAGTGACTTTGGTCATGATAGTGAAACTGTCTCTTTCGCCAATAACTTGACCAAAACAAATTATACCATTATTCTTCCTGTTTCTATAGAAAACTGTATTCGTCTCCTTCAGATGTTAACCAAAACATCTTGGAAAACTCAACACACACACTCTGTAATAACACAAAGAGAGAATCGATGGAGAGGAATTGACAATGCCAGTTGGGCCCTAGTGAACAATCATTGTTGACATATCTGCATGCATCCTCCCTAGACGATGACAGGTATCTTGTATTAGAAGGCCGGCTCCAGAGGCACGTTACCCTCCATTTGGGTCATTTGTGCCATCGCCATACATATAAGCCTATTTCATCATTTACCTGAGGGAAAATGGGACAAGGGATGAGAATTAGGATAGGGAAAGGTGATGAAATAGTAACGGGTACCCTAGAAGAGGGAATGAACGCATAAGCGCAACGAGAGCTCATAGCCCATACCACAAAGGGTTTATTCAGTGCCCTGAAAAGGACACTGTAAAACGCATAAGCGTAAAGAGAGCCTATAGCTCATTAGAGGTAGCTTGTGTTGTCATGCGAGTTTCAATATGACATTGAAAGGCACGTCATCGAAAGTATCCTCAATACTCAAGAAATCACCCAAGCAAAAACTACATTTGAGCGAGTGTTTTCTTGAAAACATATACAACTTTGTGTAAAAGAGTCACCTCCCAAATTGGGAGGCATGTGAGTTCACATAAAAAGGCATGTTAGCCAGACGAACATCAAAGATGTGATAACCGACAATGCGTTTCAAGCATATCAGAAAGAACGAGGTAACCAGATACCCGAGTAGGTGGAAACATCTGATGAATAGCACATTCAGTTAATACTGAGTGAATTACTGAAGAACAAAAACTGTTATTGGTTTGATTGATATAAGAGGTAAAAGATCGAAAATAATAGCAAAATCTAGTATGGAGAATTGCTCAATAATAGCTCTTTAAGATATTACAAGATCAAAACAATAGCTGACACGATTTGTCGTCCTTTTTCTTGAAAAAAAAAATAAAAAAATGCTAACATCCAACATCGAACCTACGACCTTAGGATTCACAGGCGGCAACGCTCACCATTTAACTGTGGCTCACAGTTGTGAATATCATGGGAACAGGAGCATGAGCTTCTTCGTTTCCTCAGCTCAGGCGTATGGAATTTCACTAACATTGAGTCAATTCTATGGGTGTATGTGTTCCGTTTCGTTCAGAAAAGCTAAATTTGTTCTTATGAAGAAATTTTCAGATATTTCGACAAGAACAAAAACTGATATTATATCACTTTGAGTTATTCGTGAGATATTCTTTAAATTATTGAATAACACATCAAAACCACATCGAGCTATGACAGCAAATTTGAGATATGATTTAGATATTCTCATCTGCCCGGGTAAATCTGGAATTCATTCCTTTCGGGATAAAACTAGTAAAGTTACACCACGAAAAGACCAAAAGAAAACTACAAGAGTTCAAAACATCAAGAGTTTGAAATAGGATAAGTGTGCCAATTATGGCTATAGTACCAATTATTCGCCATAGTTAATTTTAACCCTTTAACGATGTAAATCAACAAGAAAAATTTTGTGAACAACGGATCACATTCTAAAAAGATAGCCGCACTCATTTAAACTCCACGTTTTCCTCAAATCATGGTAGAAATAAATCATTTTCGGCTTCTTTGCACCCTTTTTTGCCATAGTGTATCAGTTATGGCTAACCCCATAAGGAATGCATGCAAATAGTGCGAAAAGAAACCGAATTTAAAAAAATGTTACCATAACTGGTACAGGGTTCCTCATTGGCACACGATGTAATCAATACTAAAAGTAGCTGTCTTTTAACTTATTAATGACATTCGTTGTTATTCTCGTTATTTTTGTATAAAAAGAAGATATTTTGAACCTGCGCAGATCAGAGTTCCGTTCAGGAATACCTCTTGCGGTCCGCACAGACCGCAGAGGACAAGCTTCTTTCAAAACAATAGTTATGGTCCACAATGGAGGGCGTTGTAGTAACAAAACCACAATAACACTCTCTTGGAGTAGCGAGTTATCCATAAAATGTGGTCGCAACCAATTAGTACAGATTCCTTAGTTTGTTGAACAAGGACGCCTGAATTCGCAAAGTTTGCGAAGGAACACTCAAGAGTGCAAAGAAGGTCAAATGGAGACTCGTCATTTGACACATGCCAATCAGTCAACTCAGGATAAATTCTACTCATGAAGTGTTGGAGTAGGTGCAATTCTATGTTAAGTTATCCATGAACTGTTCTTACTAAGTATTCCATTAAACTGAAGCATCTCAAACTAATGTTTAAGCTACTTTAGATGATAAAATCATCATAGCAGTACTGCCAAATATCAGCGAAAAGATGCTGAAAACAAGAGCTTGCTTGAAGGCATCTATAAGGAAAGGTTGAAACATACTGTTAACGTTATTCTAAAATAGCATGCTCGAGGCACGACACTTCATTCATAATGAAAGAAGCAAAACTGGGTTCACAAGGTAACTTACACAAAAGTTACCTTACGAAAATGAACTTTTTGGAGTAGAGTCACTTTTGCTGAAAATTGATCTGAGGTTTCCTAGCCGTAGCCACTACCCAAACTAGACAGGATTACACTTTTAACAATCACACCATAAAAAGGAAACATCAACGACAAACCAAAATTGACACCGGTCAATTGGAAAACGCCAATGGTGTAAACGCATTAAGCGAAACTATATAGGTAGTAATGTAAGCTAATTTACAACATTTGAATAATCCCGCCTTTATTTAGCCTTAATTTGAGACTTAAGAAGGGCAACTGATTATCTCGGAGAAACATAAGGTCCACTGCACCATTGCTCCGGTTAGCGCAGTAAAGGCGTAATATTTATTATGGAGGACGCCCTAATTCTCCACAGCCTCCGTTTGTAGTTAGGTTTTAATTAGAACCCCCTTACCACGGTAAGCATAAAGCCGCATAACACCATGAATTAGGGGTCACCTGTTTAGTGGACTCTTTCCACTGGATCGTCTAATCTAGTGTTATTCTTAGCCAATTGAGACAACCGCTACCGACACTACACAGCTATCTAGGCTGAACGGGAAAAGAAGTTTACATTGATGGTCAACTTCCAAACGAGCCCGAACAGCCGCTAAGACAACGATGACAACTTGTTGCTTACATTTGAACGATAGAAAAAAAATCAATTAATGAAACAGCTTTTGCTGCTTAAGCAGTAGGTATTGCGCGCAAACCCCAAAATTTTATTCCCACCTTTGGGTTTCCGCGACGAAGACCCAGCGCCAGATTCGGCGACAAAGAAACATGACAGCAGTCGCCGGACAGTTGGCAATCCTGATATTTGACGGCAGTCGCCCGTTAGTTATGGGAGTGGATTGTTGTCATGCAAATAGAGCTTTTCGCAGAAAATGCTGGTGTATTAAGTTATTGTTGGCGGATTTTTCGCTGTGTTAGTGTGAAATTTAGCGAATTGCTGTATCGCGTAAGCTTTCGCTGGAAGCAAACGTCAAGTTCTTCAGCGAAGCAACGAAAATTTTCAGTGACAAAAGCAATAATAAAATTCAACTTTGAGATGTCACTGAGCTTTTCTGGGGCGTGAATTTGGTTGATTCAATAAGTAAATCTGGCGAAGCGCAAATTGAACGGTGATGAAGAACAAATCGGCTAGCTGCTACTCTGGTGCGATTGCCTTCGTCGTACGCAAAACGACAAAAAAAAATCAACTCGTAAGTGGAGTTAAATTGCAACGGGAAATTTCGCATAGTTATTCAATTCTTAGTGCTTTTGGGGCTGGTTGTTGATAGTCTACATCTTTTTGCTTCTATCTGATAAGCTATTGGCAAATAGAAAATGAAATATCTGATATGACGAGAATTAGCGCAAATGATGTAGTAGATTTTTACCCTAGGTTATTGTCAAATCATCGTCAAACAAAGCGAAATATAAGTTCCATTCTCTATCTCTTTGATCCTTCTTTTTTTTTTACATTTTGCATCTTAATTTGTTTCAATTCAATAAGAATAGCGTTTACCTGTACATCTGTACATATTTTTTCAGCAGATTTGTACCATAAAAAGAAAGTTGGAACTCCAAAACATCCCAATCGATGTTGCACCGAATCCATCAGCAGCATCGTTTTCCGTGTTAGCGGTCAAAAGCTGTTCAACGAGATGAAGCCACAAATCTCTTGAACAAGCAACATTTACAAAACTGCCGAAGTACCGAAAATCCAATCTGGGTCAGCTTTCTGGAGGCGCTTACGCCCGAGAAGTCGATTCCATTTTATCGGATTTCCAGATTCTGGAACCAGACCACCACACCGCCACCATCGACCGGACCTCACAATCTCCGGAAGAATCCGGAAAGAATAAAGAAAATTTAGGAAATCTTGTGGCACCTCGGGGAGGAAAGTGGTGCCGCCGCGGTGCATCGGAACGACAATAAATGAGAAATATGCTGTTGCTGTGCGCTTTACACACTCAAATAAACTGGTTCTCTTTCTACGCTGCTGGCCGGCATCAGAATTGCAAACAATAGAAACAACAAAATGCCAGAATGCATTCCGATTCAATTCCGGGGAAGCTTTGCAGTGCCCAGCAGTACCAGTACATAGTGGTGTTTGTTGAGATATGCTCGAAAACGGAAAATTTATTGTTTCAGGAGGGGAACCGAGGGATAAGTGAAATCCAGATGGACGAATTGAAAGTAATGGCTCTCGGGATAGCGCAGAAGGAAGGAAATTTATTTTGTCGGTATTTTTCACCTTCCAAATCAAGAATTGATGGAAGATGCTTTAAAGTTAAATTATTCCCTTGATATTGCAACCAAAAGTCCCTGATGTGAAACTTAAGAATTGTTCCTGGTCACTGTACCGCTAATAAACACCCACCACAGAACATTTCTCATCCTTGACAGGCAAATTAAGAGATCGGCCCAACAAAGCATTTCTTTGACATTCTCTGCTGATCCCGCCTGAGAATTTCACTCTGTCAGAGGACTTTGATTTACAATTTTGTAATCCCGGCTAAACAATGTCCTCTTTCTTGCTCTGGTGGCTGTCGACGGCCCAGCTCAGCCACCGAACCGAAGTAAATTTAATAAAATGAAGCAAAACCAAGCGAACCGTGTGCTGCCGAGAGCGCATTCCTCCAGTCAGTCAGCCGGGATTGTCCCCACCTCATGTCTGTCTTTCAGCACAAAAGCACTTCCGCTCAGTGGCGGCGGCGGCATTCCCTTCGCAAAAAAAAAACACCCACCAAACCACGTTGATGGCAATTATACGAAACTGGCAACCGGAAATGATAGCAGCGATAGCAATTTGAAAAATTTGCTCCCGAACAAACAATCGTGGTGTGACCGCCCATTTTCTCTTTCCGCTTTCTTTCGACTTGTGTCCCCGTGCCCTCTCCCCACTCGAATCTCGACGGTTACGGGACGACGCACAGTGAATGACAACATTCCTATTGCTTTTCGGGTTTTGGCCGGGGAAGTTCGACAGAGTGGGTGCAAGGGTTTTTATTTAACCAGGTAATGGTTTGGTACTATGGAGAGCTTTTCTAAATTAAAAGCAAAACCAAAAATACAATTGACTTGAGATCGCAACATTCTAAAATAGAAAAGAAAACAGAACTATAAAGCCACATAGTTAAAATATATAAATAATAATATACGTTTAGCTGTTGATAAGAACATTATTGATGATGATGAGACAGTCTGTTCTGATCTGCTTCACAAAAACATGAAGAACATAAGTGGACGGTGGGACAACAATAGACAAGGGAAAAAAAGAACACTAAACGTTTAATAAAAAGAAAATCGGGTTAAGTACTGTTCCTCTAAATTCCACTAAAAATTTACATCCTTTGACTGATGCGTTTTTCGACTTCAACTGTAAGGTCGTCTTCAGTGTCTCGTACTTGACTCGAGTCTTGTCAAGCCTAAATAGTCAAGTACGGAACACTGAAGACGACCTTACAGTTAAGGTCGAAATACGTATCTGTCAAAGGATGTAAATTCTTAGTGGAATTAAAAGGAACTTACACTAATATGCTCAGGCTCATTATCATTACTAAACGTTGTGAGTAAAACGAAATCAGGGAATATACGACAACCATACTCTGGCCTCAATAGTTTCTGAAAACTGATAATATGACATTCATATAGACACCATTTAGATACAAAATCACCTGATTTATAAGGAAACTATAGTGTTGTTTGATAAGTGTTTGGTATAACTAGATAAAATAATCGTTCCTTAACTGTAGAATGGTGCGGACGGATTAGAAAGTACTACCGACTCGAACCAAAAGTATCGTCATCGCAAGTTGTTAGAGTTAGGGTGCAATTGTAAATTGTTAGGTAGCCGAAAAATGTTGTAATCTGGATATAAAATGTTATTTGGAAGAACTGTGGTAAAAATGGCAGGCGGTCGAATATCAATTGTGGTAGCAGAAAGCAAACGGACAGTATAATGAAGCTACCAAGGAAAGGAAACATGGAATAAGGACTAATAAACAGGTGGAAAGGATGCACTACAGGGCGTTCTGTGAACCTTGTAGTACGAACTACAATTCAGGTGTGCCCTAATTTCCAGCCTGTGAGACACTAGTGCCCAAATATTAATAAAAACTCTTTGAATTACCTTCTAGTAACGTCACTGGCACGGTAAAGGCTGGGTATGCTGCGCAATTCAGATCCCATTGTGATCCACTAGCCTCTGCCCAGCAACTCCTATCCCTACCTCCACGCGGTACCGGCCGGAAACTATGAGCAACCTTAGGGAAGATCGGGTAACCAACCCCGGTGGGACCTTTGGTCGTAGGCTGACAGGGAAGGGGGGTTTGCTTCGGCAAACCTGAGCGTCTGTTCTCCAGGAGGAGCGGCTCACAACAGCGTCTGATCCCCATGTTAGGGGCGGCTGATCTACGTCCGAGTGCCAGGGAAGGACTCTAAGCTCAACTGTGCACTATGGTCCTCCGGAAAGTAGGGGGTTGGTGTCAGGCCCTACGAGCCAGCCGTAAAAACCCATTGTAACGGAAAATCAGCAACAGAATAATACGAACCGAGACCAACGGCAACGACCCCAGCGAACAAAAAGGACTTGCGATTGGAAACTCGGTACGTGGAACTGCCGATCTCTCAACTTCATTGGGAGCACCCGCATACTTGCCGATCTACTGAAGGACCGCGGGTTCGGCATCGTAGCGCTGCAGGAGGTGTGTTGGACAGGATCCATGGTGCGAACGTTTAGAGGTAATCATACCATCTACCAGAGCTGCGGCAACACACGCGAGCTGGGAACAGCTTTCATCGTGATGGGTGATATGCAGAGGCGCGTGATCGGTTGGTGGCCGATCGACGAAAGAATGTGCAGGTTGAGGATCAAGGGCCGATTCTTCAACTTCAGCATAATAAACGTGCACAGCCCACACTCCGGAAGTACTGATGATGACAAGGACGCATTTTACGCGCAGCTCGAACGCGAGTACGACCGCTGCCCAAGCCACGACGTCAAGATCATCATAGGAGATTTGAACGCTCAGGTAGGCCAGGAGGAGGAATTCAGACCGACGATTGGTAAGTTTAGCGCCCACCAGCAAACGAACGAAAACGGCCTACGACTCATTGATTTCGCCGCCTCCAAAAATATGGCCATACTTAGCACCTTTTTCCAACACAGCCTCCCTTATCGTTACACCTGGAGATCACCACAGCAGACGGAATCTCAAATCGACCACGTTCTGATTGACGGACGGCACTTCTCCGACATTATCGACGTCAGGACCTATCGTGGCGCCAATATCGACTCCGACCACTATCTGGTGATGGTCAAACTGCGCCCAAAACTCTCCGTCATCAACAATGTACGGTACCGGCGACCGCCACGGTACAACCTAGAGCGACTGAAGCAACCGGATGTCGCCTCAGCATACGCGCAGAATCTCGAAGCCGCGTTGCCAGACGAGGGCGAGCTCGATGAGGCCCCTCTAGAGGACTGCTGGAGTACAGTGAAAGCAGCCATCAACGACGCAGCCGAGAGCACCATCGGGTACGTGGAACGGAATCGACGGAACGAATGGTTCGACGAAGAGTGCAGAACGGTTTTGGAGGAGAAGAACGCAGCGAGGGCGGTAATGCTGCAGCAAGGGACTCGACAGAACGTGGAACGTTACAAACAGAAGCGGAAACAGCAGACCCGCCTCTTTCGGGAGAAAAAGCGCCGCCTGGAAGAAGCGGAGTGTGAAGAAATGGAACTGCTGTGCCGTTCCCAAGAAACACGGAAGTTCTATCAGAAACTCAACGCATCCCGCAACGGCTTCGTGCCGCGAGCCGAAATATGCAGGGATAAAGACGGAGGACTCTTGACGGACGGACGTGAGGTGATCGAAAGGTGGAAGCAGCACTTCGATCAGCACCTGAACGGCGTGGAGAACGTAGGCACGGGAGCCCACGGCAACGGAAGGAGCGACGACGCCAGTGCAGCGGAGGACGGAAATGAACCAACTCCCACGCTGAGGGAAGTTAAGGATGCCATTCACCAGCTCAAAACCAACAAAGCAGCTGGTAAGGATGGTATCGCAGCTGAACTCATCAAGATGGGCCCAGAAAAGTTGGCCACCTGTCTGCATCGGCTGATAGTCAGGATCTGGGAAACCGAACAGCTACCGGAGGAGTGGAAGGAAGGGGTAATCTGCCCCATTCACAAGAAAGGCGACCATTTGGAATGTGAGAACTTCAGGGCGATCACTATTTTGAATGCTGCCTACAAAGTGCTATCCCAGATCATCTTCCGTCGTCTGTCACCTAAAACAAATGAGTTCGTGGGAAGTTATCAAGCAGGCTTCATCGACGGCCGGTCGACAACGGACCAGATCTTTACCGTACGGCAAATCCTCCAGAAATGTCGTGAATACCAGGTCCCAACGCACCACCTGTACATCGACTTCAAAGCGGCATACGATAGTATCGACCGCGCAGAGCTATGGAGAATCATGGACGAAAACGGCTTTCCTGGGAAGCTGACTAGACTGATTAAAGCAACGATGGACGGTGTGCAAAACTGCGTAAGGGTTTCGGGTGAACTATCCAGTTCATTCGTATCTCGCCGGGGACTGTGACAAGGTGACGGACTCTCATGTCTACTCTTCAACATCGCGCTGGAAGGTGTGATGCGACGAGCCGGGCTCAACAGCCGGGGAACGATTTTCACAAAATCCGGTCAATTTGTGTGCTTTGCGGACGACATGGACATTATCGCTAGAACATTTGGAACGGTGGCAGAACTGTACACCCGCCTGAAACGCGAAGCAGCAAAGATCGGACTGGTGGTGAATGCCTCAAAAACAAAGTACATGCTGGTAGGCGGAACCGAACACGACCGGATCCGTCTGGGTAGTAATGTTACGATAGACGGGGATACTTTCGAGGTGGTGGAGGAATTCGTCTACCTCGGATCCTTACTGACGGCTGACAACAACGTGAGCCGTGAAATTCGGAGGCGCATCATCAGCGGAAGTCGGGCCTACTACAGGCTCCAGAAGAAACTGCGGTCGAAAAAGATTCACCCACGCACCAAATGCACCATGTACAAAACGTTAATAAGACCGGTAATCCTCTACGGGCACGAGACATGGACCATGCTCGAGGAGGACCTACAAGCACTCGGAGTTTTCGAGCGACGCGTGCTAAGAACGATCTTCGGCGGTGTGCAGGAGAACGGTGTGTGGCGGAGAAGGATGAACCACGAGCTCGCTGCACTTTACGGCGAACCCAGCATCCAGAAGGTGGCCAAAGCCGGAAGGATACGGTGGGCAGGGCATGTTGCAAGAATGCCGGACAACAACCCTGCAAAGCTGGTGTTTGCAACGGATCCGGTTGGCACAAGAAGGCGTGGAGCGCAGAGAGCACGATGGGCGGACCAGGTGGAGCGTGACTTGGCGAGCATTGGGCGTGACCGAGGATGGAGAGCGGCAGCCACAAACCGAGTATTGTGGCGTACTATTGTTGATTATGTCTTGTCTTAATGATGTGGAACAAATAAATGTATGTATGTATGTAACGTCACTGAAGCCCACACGATTCAGCCCAGATCAGTTAACCTGTGTATACTTCACCGTAAAAATGACTCTCTGGTTTCAGTAACCGGTCGTGTGAGAGTTCTTCGCACTGCAAGACCTTAGCCTAGGAGGACCTCTCTCTTGGTGTAGCCAATACGGTCTCAACGGCCACGTGGTCACAAAAAGTGAGCTTATCGCATTGGAGACGTCATCCACTCAGTCATGTAGCCTGAGCACCCATGGGGGTAAATAGGGCCAACGTAAAAGATATCCATTCTGAACGGCTGCTCGCTTGACCTGGGCCCAGGTTAGATTCCTATCGACATCTTTGATTTCCTTGTAGAGGCTTCATCACCATGAGTCCATGGGTCTGCCTTTGCTGTGATGCCCTGCCGGATTCTAATCCAGCCAGCATCTGCTTGCAGATTTCGTCGCCGCCCTTCGGAATTTCTCATGATATCAGTTTCTGATGGTTTCGTCAATGGAGCTCAGTATTCGAAATCCAGTTGTGAGGCCGCCAGGACGGAATTATTAACCGGAGGCATCGGTGGATGTAACCCTGTAGCTTCTGTGTGGTCTCTGCTGACACGCACCACGTTTGCTGACGTACAACAGCACAGATTTCACGTTGAAATTGAACATTCGAATTTTAAAGCGTTGGCTGATCTGGTGCGATCTGGCAGCCAATATATTGAAATGTTTTGTCCTTCTTTACTGCTTGTCCAGCAACTGTAAAGTTGGAGGGGTTTTCCGTGTTGACATCCAACGATTTGGTCTTGCTGACGTTGATGGTTAGACCCGCCGAAGAGAAGCGTTCGACAAGGTCGTGGAGCTGACTTGAGCTAGTGGAGCAACAACATCGGTTTAAGGGAAATTTAAGAGGCAAATAGGCGAACTAGGATATCTTAACCCTTTGGAGCCGGATTTGGAGTCGAATATGAGCCCAACATAGAAAAGGCTGTATAAATTCACCCATTAGATAAAACAGAATACTGTCTTCGGCAAAGTTGTTGAAAATTGAGTCTTCTATTAGGAAAAAAATGAGAATATTTTTATATGGGACTTCATTAATAGCCTAGAACATCCTGAACACCATGAAATTTGGAAAAACGAAATAATTGACATATCAATTGTTCTAAAAGCTGAGCTTGAATGTGGATTACGTTTATATGTATTCGCCCAAGTAACACAACTTGTTATAATAGTGTATATCTAGGTGTATATAATACATGCTGCAAACAAACATTGATGTTTTGATTCGAATATAGAAAACATATTTTTGTACGCTTATATCACCGAAAAAGCGCAAAAAATGGCGGCTTTTAAAACATCTTTGATGTTACTAACGATGTTTTTCAATACATTATTATAACATAATATTACGTATCGAATATGTTTTCTGTAACATTATCAATACTTAGTTGTTGCCAACAGAAAAAAAAATCATGATTTATAAGAGGAACGATGTGCAAATAATGTGAGACTTTTTATGTGCTATTGGAAATGGCAGAAAATAATGTTCAAGCCTAACATTTCATTTGTAATTTACGATCTCAGTGTTTGGTCACTATGACCTAATTTCTTATGCCATTCAAAATTTATGGTGAAATAAACACATTCAGTCTTCGATAATTTATTCGCTTTCCATCAGGTTGAAAACAACAAGGGAGGTTTTGGTCATCTCTCTGGTTTTTGAGAGAATTTGGAACATATTTTCAGGCATTCATCATGGTGACTCCTTGAAACATCACCGTCAGGAAGTTTAGGAATGCCATTTTCAATTATGTTGCACTAATGATATACTTTTCCACTACTGTAGAATGTGTGTCCGTTGGATAATAAGGACATTATTATTACATCAAATATTTAAACTGTCCCAGATAAATAATTATTTCGAAAAAAAAATCGGCAGATGAACAAATGGTTATATACATACAAGTGATAGTTTGAAACTTTTTAGCAGGCACTGTAATTTATCGGACCGGATAGGAAAGAATCCAGAATATAAGAATTACGCTTAAATAACATTGGTTGTACATCTCAATAACATGTTTGTCGCCTTCTACTTGAATCGATAGAAATACGTTGGAGTAACATCATTATAACTTATTTAGAACATCTTTTTTCAACGATGTATTGGTTTGGATACCTAGTTTGAACATTAGTATAACAATAACAAAGAGCACTGCAGTTTCAGGTATCAATCTGAAAAAAAAAGGGATTTGTGATAATTCGTTGAATCAAAAATAGCGTTTCTTTGTGGTATTTAGCCGACAAGTAAGTACCCAAAGTAATATTTCGATGACAGGAGGCCTAAAATTGAAGTGGAGTTCAATGGTGAATTTCTTCTTCCGGCCTAATAATCCTAAAATGACTTTCGTGGTCATCAATCATTTTTGAGAACATTCATATACCATTTGTGCATTTGTTCATGTTTATCCACCATCCGAATTATCAACTTCTGACCATATACATATGTTATGACAATCGAAAAACATGCAATATTAGTGTTGGATAGTGTTCAGTGATTAGTTGATACTTTTAAGTGCTATATTTCATAAATAATGTTCAAGTGAGTGAGGAGAAACAGCATCTACGCATTGACGTATTTAATACGTAAGAATAACATATTTGTAACATACTTGAATCCATATGTTATAACTATGTGCTGCTGATGTTTTTTATACCATCAATAATGAAGAGAAGACAATGACTCAAATTTCTTGTGTAATCAACGTTAAATTTACGTTACTATAACAGGTGGTGAGGATGATAGGATTTTTCAGTGGCTTGTTATTGCATAACATAGATAAAACACGGTTACAAAGATGTGCAATGGTACGATTATAGTACTGTGCTACAACATCTTTTTCAAATATTATTTTCAAAGATGTTTTCTGTGTTACTTGGGCATTTAACCTTCGTCAAGAATATCATAAGGTGGGGTTCGGAAAGCTACATCTACAATGTTATTTTTAGATACTATTTGGATATTCATGTTGAAGTTTAGAACATCAGGTCTACCCTCGTAGCAGAAGCCATATCTGTTATACTGAGAAACGTTGCATAATCAACCGCGATTACTGGTTCAATCTGAAGTATACTTTTTTATTATAAACCTTTGGAACATTCAGGTTCGTCCAAACTGTTTTTTGATGAAGTCTTTCAAATCTACAAGAAAAACTTTGTGTTTTCGCCATAAATAATAATATTGCATAATCTGATGGGATCCGTGAAGCTCTTGAAATCTCAAATGTCATTTAGAGATACTACAGGGATATTCCAGGTCAGCCAAACTACCTTTGAGTTCAGAACTTCAGGTCTACACTCGTAACAGTATCCATATCTGTTATACTGGATAATGCTGCATAATCAACCGCAGTTACTGGAGAAATCTTAAGTCTACTAGCTTATTTTCAACCTTTGGGACAATCAGAGTCGTCCAAATTGTTTTTTGATAAAGTACTTCAAATCTATATGATTAACTTTATGTGTTTTCGTCATAAATAATAATATTGCATAATCTACTGAGATCCGCAAAGCTCTGGAATCTCCAATGTCTTAAATGACATACTAAAGGAATATTCCAGGTCAGCCAAACTACCTTGGAGTTCAGGACTTCAGTTCTACACTCGTAACAAAAGCCATATCTGCTATACTGTGTAACGTTTCATATTTATGCGTGGTTATTGGACCAATCTGAAGTCTTCTATTTTTATTATAAACCTTTGGGACATTCAGGGTCGTCATAACTGTTCTATAATGAAGTCCTTCAAACCTACAAGAAAACTTTATGTGTCTTCACCATAAATAATAGCATAGCATAATCTGCTGAGATCCGTGAAGCTCTTGCAATCTCAATGTCATTTAGAGACACTGTGGGAATGTTCCAGGTCAGCCAAACTAGCTTTGAGTTCAGAATTTTAGATCTACACTCGTAGCATCAGTTATATCGGACATACTGAGTAACGTTTCATAATCAATCGTGGTGACTAGACCAACCTGAAGTCTACTATAGATTATTATGAACCTTTATGATATATCCTCAATGTCCAATCTATCCTGAAGTTTAGCTCTTGATAGTAACAGTTAGAGGCCCATATAGCCGAGGCGGTAAACGCACGGGTATTCAGCATGGCCATGCTGAGGGTGACGGGTTCGATTCCCGGTCGGTCCAGGATCTTTTCGTAAAGGAAATTTCCTTGACTTCCTTGGGCATAGAGTATATTCGTGCCTGCCACACGATATACACATGCAAAATGGTCATTGGCAGAGGAAGCTCTCAGTTAAAAACTGTGGAAGTGCTCATAGAACACTAAGCTGAGAAGCAGGCTTTGTCCCAGTGAGGACGTTGCGCCAAGAAGAGGAGAGTAACAGTTATTATTCTCACAATAAACTTTAAACTGTAATCTTTAATCCCTCTGGCATATTATGAGTCGTTTCAAGATAGTTTTAGATATTCCAGATCAACAACACTACTCCGGAAACCATAGCTTGAGGTCTACACTTATGATAATAGCTTTTGTCACTACGTTAAGTCATGTTACATAATTCACATAATAATAAGCTTTGTTATATATTTTTGGGATATTATGGGCCTACTTGCTGTTATGAAGGTTTGTTGATAAAAACAACTACTGTAACTTTCAGAAGACTTACTGGTCATGATAAATTACAAATCGTAGCTTTGTATAATGAAAGAAGTTACTGTTACACGCGTAGACTTTGGATCTAAACTCAAGAACAGTTTGGATGACCTAAGATATCCAGATAAAATATTCTTCATAATATTCTACCGTTTTTATGCTATTGACCACCAAAACTACAAGGAAACGTAAAAAAACTATAACAACGCTTGGAAAAATTCCGGCATCAAAAAGTTAAGGGCAGAGATTCCAGATTATTTTATCAAAAAATCTGTATCAATACAGATTTTTCTGTATCGTCGTATTTCAGGGTATAGCAGACACCGAGAGTCCTAGATTTCAATAGAAACTAACAAAAATGTACTAATTTTTGACGATTTTTTATTTTTTAATGGTATTTATTTTTCTAAAACAAGTGAGAAAATGTAAAATTTTTATTTTTTTTTAGTTCAAGCAGCAATTTATAAAGTTTTCTTTAAATTTATTGAAAATGTATGCTTTCTGAAGAAATCTGTATCACATTTTAAAAATCTGTATTTTTCTGTAGCCTGTATTTTGTCTGTATAGAAGGTCAAAAATCTGTATAATACAGAAAAATCTGTATATCTGGCATCTCTGGTTAAGGCGAAACTGGAATCATTTTCTCATTTTTTCGGTTTTAGATTTTTTATTAAATAACGAAGCAATATTTTCATGTAGAGTATGGATCAAGGTATCTTCTGAATTTGTTTGAGTTGGAAAATGTTTTCCATTTTTGCAAAAACCATTTTTTTTGTAAAATTTTGTTCAAAAAAGGTTTTTGCAAAAATGAAAAAAAAAATTCCACTACAAAAAAAATCAGAAGATACCTTGATCCATACTCTACATGTGCACGAAAACCGATTTTGAAAATATTGCTTCGTTATTTAATAAAAAATCAAAAACCAAAAAGTGAGGAAATGCTTCCAGTTTCGCCTTAAGGGAGAAGCAATAGCAGGCACTGGGGATTTTTGACAATTTGAAATAAAATGTGGGATATTTTAATATCTTTCTATCATCTAAGATAGGAA
This sequence comes from Aedes albopictus, assembly GCF_035046485.1. Classification (NCBI taxonomy): domain Eukaryota; kingdom Metazoa; phylum Arthropoda; class Insecta; order Diptera; family Culicidae; genus Aedes; species Aedes albopictus. The sequence continues at coordinate 508,129,322 of NC_085137.1, read as the reverse complement.
GATTGCATACTTAGATACGATGAGTTTGGTAATGTTATTCAAATAAGCAGAACTTCCACGCCCTTAGTGCGGCCAAGCCTGTCAGGGAGAACTTCCAAGGGATTTCGGGAGTGAGCTCTCTTTTTTCCAGAGAGTTTCAGAGGTTTTGGGGGGTTTCAAGGGAATTTTACTGGCCTTTTAAAAGGCTTCAGGGTTATTCTAGGAGGTTCAAGAAGATTCATGGAATTCTCACAAGAGTTCTCAAGTTGTTTCAGATGGCTCCAAGAGGGTTTCAAAAAGGTTTTATGGGCGTTTCATATAATTTTAAGGTGGTTTCTGGAGGGGTGATATTTAAGGGGTGTTTTAGACGTTACAGGTGGTTTCAGGAATGTTTCAGAGTGTTTTAAATGTGTTTCAAAGGTTTTTCAAACGGTTTCTGGGGTTGCAGGAAGTTTCCACGGTCGTTTAACAGTGTTTAAGGGGCATTCCAGGGAGTCTCAGTAGATTTCATGGCGTTTCATTCGCGTCTCAGAGAACATCTGAGAAATAATTGTGGTTTTCAGAGTCATTTACAGGGTCTCAAAGGGTTTCAGGGGGATTCATGGAGCTACAGGAGGTTTAATGAGGTTTTATGACTTCTCAGGGGCTTCAGAGGCATTTTTTAGGCTTTTCAGAGCTTCAAGAGGTTTCCAGGAGTATTTTGGATGTATTACGGGTTTTTAATGAGAATTCATTGCATTTTCGGAGGTTTAATTTTGTTTCAGGCGAGTCTCAAGGGGCTGCACGATACTCAAACACAGTACTTCAGACGGGTTTCAGAAGCGTTCTGATGGCGTTCTGCCCAACTCACGTGTCGAAAATCTGACTTGGTAAACATATGGTTTGTTTCGCGAGAATCAATTCTATCCCTGGTGTGGTACCGTAAACCGGGGTCTGTACAGCGACAGTCCGTTCTTGGCCGAGGAAGGTAAACTTAGGATGCAGGCGGCTCAGAGTTCGTGTCTTTCTTTCGAACTCTGTGTAGTTAAATCATTTAACTCATCGATCCGACCATAACCACTACACTCTGGTTTCCGGTAATCCTGCCAAAAGCGACACCCTATTACAAGGAAGTTGTTGGAGTACTACCGTGATCTAGATCGTGAGCAATGAAATTTAACAACGTTTTTGAATCCCGAATCTTCGAGCGGAACTGCGTGTGGTGCCGAACGATGAATTGCTACCAGAGATTCTGGGGTGTAGTTGATCAGTGGGGTAAACCTGATCACTCAATTACCTGCGGATATCGACTTTCCAGGAAGCAACAGTTATATTTTAACCATTCGCAATCCAATGACGTAACATTAAAATGGAATGGTAACTTTCTTGAAAGTTGATATCCGCGGGTGATTGAGTGATCAGGTTCACCCCACTGATTAACTACACCCCAGTTTACGGTAAGCCGAAATCATGGGAATCTTCTCACGAGAGATCGTGATGTGGTTGAGAGGTGGCGGCAGCATTACGATGAGCACCTCAATGGCTGAAAGCGCCGAAGATGGCGTGGTAACAGATCTAGGAGTACATGTGTAGGACGAAAGATTTCCAGCCCCTAACCTTCAAGAGATTGAGGAGGAGGTTGGCCGGTTGAAAAACAACAAAGCCGCTGGAGCAGATCAACTACCATTCAAGCTACTAAAATACGGCGGAGAAGCACTGGTAAGAGGACTACACTTACTTACCTTACCGATCAGGCTATGGCCGGGGTGGCCTATGCTGTACATAGTAGCCGCCTCCACTCCACTCGGTCCATGGCTGCTTGTCTCCAGTTCCGCACTCTGCGTAGGGTCCGCAGATCGTCCTCCACTTGGTCGACCCACCTAGCTCGCTGCGCTCCACGTCTTCTTGTACCGGTCGGATGACTCTCGAGAACCATTTTAGTCGGGTTGCTATCCGACATTCTGATGACGTGACCCGCCCACCGTAGCCTCCAGATTTTCGCGGTATGGAGGACGGTTGGTTCTCTCAGCAGGTGATGCAGCTCGTGGTTCATCCGCCTTCTCCAAGTCCCGTCTTCCATCTGCACTCCGCCGTAGATGGTACGCAATTCCTTCCGTTCGAAAACTCCAAGAGAAGAGCACTACACTGGGTCATTACTAAGATTTGGGAGGAGGAAGTATTACCGGAGGAATGGATGGAAGGTATCGTGTGTCCCATCTACAAAAAGGGCGACAAGTTGGATTGCCGGAACTATCGCGCGATCACACTACTGGGCGCTGCCTACAAGATACTCTCTCAAATTTTATGCCGCCGTCTATTGCCGATTGCAAGAGCGTTCGTGGGGAAATATCAGGCTGGATTCATGGGTAAACAGTGAACGCGCTACAACGGATGCCATCCGCCAGGTGTTGCAGAAATGCCGCGAATACAACGTGCGCACACACCATTTGTTCATCTTTCAAATCGGCGCATGAAAAATCGATCGAGACCAGTCAAGGCAGATTATGCACGAATACGGATTCCCGAAAAAACTTATACTATTGCGGCTCCGCAATAAGTTATAAAAGCAGCGGTGGTAAACAATTCTGTAATATTTTCTCTTTCTAACTGCATTGATGTCTAGTGGAGACATGAGCCATTGTTGTTTATATGGGATGTAGTTTCCTGCGTGTTCAAAAATGATAACCAAGAATGAACCAACTGCCTGGATTTGCCCCTGCCTTAACGTAAAAATGTGGGAAACCCCCCGGAACCATGCCTCAGCCAGCAGCAACAAATGGGTCTTTTCTATCTGAAACAACCAACGACCACAGTCGCGTCATACCCACACCAACGACTATTCTCGCCGGTGGAAAAACGAACAAAAAACATCACTGCGACATTGTAATGAATATAAAAACCTTCCATAAAATGTAAATAATTTATGAATTAAATTTAGTGTCCGGAAACAGTACCCCATTTTACCGTGGCACCTCAAAATGGGAAAGTTTCAGATTGATGGCTAGCAGCACTTGCGAATCACACGCTCTAAGAATTGATGATCTCTAGGATGTCACTTAAGCCCTCTGTTTGTAAACTGTCCGTCGCTGGTAATAATGTGAAGCTGAAGGTTGCCGCTCAATGTACCTACCTGAGCCAGTTGGTGGGGGGGGACGAAACACTCCCATCATCATTACTCTTCATTCCTGGAGCAGCAGCAGCAGCAGTCCCGTTTGGGACTTGGGAAGCGGTTGGTCCGATGATGGCCATGGTGGTTCGCGCGCGTGGGATAATAATGATCATAATCCATAATAATTCTGTTCATAAATTATAATATTTTCGCTCGTTTTCGCCGCTTGGTTTACAGCTGACGACGACAAAGACGACGTAACGTTTCTTTTTCTTGGGAGATGGACCTGGAAGAGGGAGGAGGGAAACTGCTGCATCACAAAGCTTTAAAAATTACGAACCAGGATGAAACTGTAAACACGGCAAAAGGTGGAAAACGACACGGTGGACAGAAGCCCTATTGTGTCTGTTACGGTTTGCGGGTGAAGGCGAAGAGGGGCAGTTCTGCGGTGGAAGTAGGATAGAGTGGTTGGGAACCAGAAATGATCAACTACGGTCAAACTGAAACACACATAACCGTAACGTATTTTTTTTAATGGATCATATTGACTGCTAGATTGTCAAAGGGTTCCTCTGAATTATTTTGAACATAATTCGGCTAAATGGCATTCGACCAAACGACCAATTCGACCAAATACACCTCGTCCTTTTTTTACGTCCATGCTTGGCTAAGCGACAGAAAAATCTACCGCTAAGACAATGAGCAAACTCAACAGTTTTATATTTTTTTAAACATCTTCGTGATTGTGAGAAGTGTACAAAAATATAAAAAATTGTATTTTGATCATTATTTTGTCGGTAGAATTTTTTTTCGCTAAACCAATAGTGGACGTAAAATAAGGTTTGGGTGTAAAGACGTTCAACATGCTCATCTGAAAAGTAACTTGATCTTCCATGGCTTTCCCCGGCACATTTCCTTTCCCTTGAGAGCAGCGAGAAAATAAAATCTGTCTGCTCTCTGCACCTTTCCTGCACCGAATCTCAGAATCAAAAAGTGCACCGTTCCTAATTTCAATACCGAGCTCCGAAAAGGAGAAAATCCCGGAAGCGGAACCAAGAAGGTCTCTTTGCTGACATAGCGCGTGCCTCCATCCAGTTCAAGATGCTGGTTTTCCACTTTTCGGTTAATGCTAACTGAGGAAGACATGCGCTGCTCTGCACATCCAAGTACCAAGACTCAGGACTTCAGGAGGTACCTACAGCAAAGGAAGCGCTTAATTAATCTTTTTCGTGACATTGTCGCCCCAGAGCGATACCTCGCTTCCGCAGCAGTGAGTAAGGTAAGGCCGCTGGCGGCAGGGCAGTCAGTGGCAAAAGAAGCAGCAACGCCTGTCGTCGCGATATAACACGGTGTGGAAGTGGTCGGTCGGTACGCTTTCGCGCTTCGAATAATGCACAGCTAGCTGTACGTATACCTACCTAAATACTTACTACCGAGGAGGGATGGAGATGTTGTTGCACGAAATGAGCGAAGTGTCATCGTCGTTAGCGAATTTAATGGCTCGTGAAAGATTGTCTCTTGATTTTTGGATGAGATTGCACTTTTTGGAGTGCTTGGTTGTTGACAGAAAAGGGTTGAGATGCTTTTGCGGAAAATGGTTTGGTAGTGATTAAATTGAGAACATCGTGAATCATGAGAGTTTCTTTTAGCTCGATTAGTAGCCGAGGTTTGGAATGGATTCGTCCTCAAGTGGGCTGCGATGAAGTTCAATTCCGATAATTCTGTTGTTTTAAAAAGTGAGCGGGCAACTTTACTAAGGGATTTTCTAAAGCTTGAGAATTGACTATACAACTTATGAAGTAAACTATGGTAAACTAAGAACGGCTTAACACCGAAAGGCTGAAATTGTGACAAAAATAGTTTTTTTTAAATCTGGTACATACTATTCCTTGGGTGGAATTCCTAAAATAATCTTTTGAATTTGTTTTACAAGAATTCTTGGAGAAATCCTTTAAGGAATCTCTGGAGGAATATCTTGAGAAACAAATGGATAAAAATCTGTGAATATGACTTGAAAAATCTTTTAAAAATATTTAAGGAAATAAAAGAATTTCTAGGAAAAAATCAAAGGATAAATTGATAAAAGTGTCTTCGGAAATTTTTGACTTTTTGTGATAATACATGAAAGAATATCCGGACAAATTAATGAGGAAATTTCTGTATGAAATAATGCAAGAAATTCAGCTTGAACCACAGAAAAAATCATGCAAGAATCTCTGAAGGATTCATTGAAGAAGTTCTTGGAGATATTTCTTCGGGGGCATTTTCAATGGAATACAAGATGGAATACCTGGAGAAATTCCTGAAAGATTTCCCGGAAGAGTTGATTATAATATATTTGTATGAAAACCTGTAAAAATCTGTCGAATGATGACTAATGATACCGCTGAAAAAAAAAACTAAAAAACTCCTTGAAAAAGTCTGAATGAAACTCTGAAGAAATCAGTATTTTCTCAACCAATCCTAGAATATTTTCTGCGAGAATCCATTGAAGACTTTCTTAAGACTTCTTTTTTTCTTCTTTATGGCTCTACGTCCCCACTGGGACTTGGCCTGTCTCGCTTCAACTTAGTGCTCTTTGAGCACTTCCACAGTTATTTATTGAAGCGCGTTCTTTGCCTGCCATTACATAAATTTGTATATTGTGAGGCAAGTACAATGATACTTTATGCCCAGGGAGTCAAGAAAATTTTCCCGACCGGAACAAGAATCGAACTCGCCATCTGGTGATCCATAGCCTTAACCACTAGGCTTACTAGATACTTTCTCAAGTCATCCTCAGCGAAATTTGTGAAGAAGCAATCCCTCGAAATATGTCTCAAATAATGCACTGGAAAAATTGGTAATTAAAGAATCCAGAAATGCGGAAATTTCATAAGAATTTCGTGAGCAACCCATATTTTTTAAGAATCTCTGAAGAAATTTCTGGAAGATCTCGAGGAAGATTTTCTGAAAGCAATCTTTAAAGGATTTCCAAAGGAATCTATACAGCAAACTTTTCCAAAGCACTCTTGAAAAAAATGGAATGGATTCTCCAAAGTAATTTCTGAAGGAATTCATAAGAAATTTTATATGAATATCTAAAAGATTCTATAAAAGCATCCCATGAACTTTTTCACGAAGAATTTCTGGAAGAACTTCTAAAGGAAATTTTAGAGGGATTTGAAGGAATTGATGCAAGATTTAAAAAATAATCCCTTGCCAATTTAAGATTGTAGATTGTAGAACAACTTTTACTTGAAGAGCTTCTTGAAGAAATCTGATAAAATTTTTACAAGCTTTTGCAAAATAACCGGTAGAGGAATTCTGGACAGAAACTATTAGAGATTTTTAAAAAAGTCCATGGATGAATTTCTGAAGAAATTCATGGAAAGTTTCTATTGCACTCTAAAGAAATCATTCGTGAAAATTTTGAAAGAATTTGTAGAACATTTTCTCAAGTTTTTGAATAGATTCAGGAAGGAGATTTTGAAGTAATCAATGCAATTTCTGAAGCAATCTCTGAAGAAAATAAAAATCTCAGAGGAGATTTTCTAATATTTACGTGGAGAAATTTCCATTTCTTTCTTAAGCCACAGATTCTGTTCCCAAGCAGAATGCAGAAGTAAAAGTTTTTCATTTCGATATTTTGACTAACTTTTTATTATGCACGCCAGTCGGGAAAAGATGAGGATTTTCTCAAAAAAGATGTATGAGAGAGAGAGCGGGGTAAAACGTGCTGAATGCCACCATCCTTATATAAAACTATACATATTTTTGCAGTATGTGTGTCAAAAATTCATTCGATTACTTCCACCCCGTGCAGAGATATTGAATTTATTTGCGTTTTATACCTATTTTTCTCACTGTGCAATAGTTTAACAACTCATAGAGGCAGTTATATTGAGGTAGGAACAATGATTGCAAATATAATGAAGGGCGCCAAAAATTTAAAAATGTATGTTTTAAGTATATGAGAGCACTTTTCCATTTTTTGCCTGTAGAGCTGATTACTCAGTGAATTACTTGGAGTAAGAACGATTACAACACTAATTTCTTCAGGAAATCTACCAACGGTTTCTTCGGGATGAATTCATCTAAAATTCCTTCAGAAATGTTATCAAGCATTTAATAATGCTTTTTTTTTGTAATGAACCCTCCAGGTATTTTTAGATACATATTTTTTTCTTATAAATTCCATCAAGAAGTCCAGCAGAAATTTTTCTAATGATTTTTAAAGGGATTCCTCCAAAAAGCCTTAAAAAAAATAATTTGTTTTAAGAAGATCAGAAAAAAAAAATCTTCAGAAGTTTTCAAAAATGTTGATCGAGAATTTTTACAATTCCATTAATCTCCGAATTCTTTTAGGAATTTCCTCAAATATTCTTTAATTATTTTCATTCAAGAATTAGTTTTCAGAACTCCTTCTACAGTATTTCAGATTCCTGCTAGGAAATTACACTACTTCTCCAATCACCTTTTCAACCCGAAACGTCCACGAGTTTTGCTTGGGTTTCTTCTAAGGGATTTCTTCTATATTTTCTTAAATGATTTATCAAGGAATCTTTCCAAGAATTTCATTGCAAGTTGATTGAAGAGTTCCTTTAAAATTATCTGAAATAATTATGGAACTGTTTCAACTATTCCCTTGAGAATACTTCCTTGGAAGAAACTTATCTTCAAAAAGTGGTCAAGTATTTCACCAGAAATACCTTCAAAAAGTTGGACAGGTATTTCTTCGAAGTTTTCAATCGAATTGTTGTTGAAAGAATTCCTCCAAAGATTGCTTATCCGCTTTCTTCAAAAATTCTCTAAGATTGCCTTTAACATTTTTTTTAAATATTAAGCTATCGCCATGACTGCTTTGATAAATTATATCTTTCAGAGATTTTCCTACAGATTATTTAAGAAGAATCTTCAAGGACATCTTTTCCAGCAATGATTATTTGCCAAAATGTCATCATACATTTCTCTAGTGTTGAAAAATCCTTTAAAAAATTTCAGGAAGGATGTCATCAAGTATTCTCCAAAGTATTACATCACAAATTTCTTCAAGTATTTTTTCAGGAATTGCTCCAGAGATTATTTTGAAGATTTTTCTCTAGATTTGTCTAGAAGTTTCTTTGATAGTTTGTTGAGAAATCCCTCACAGCATATCATAAGATTTTTCTCGAAGAATTCCATTAGCAATTTATTCAAGAATTCCTCCAATGAATTGATAATTCGTCCAATTTCGTCCAATTTCGTCGAATTTCTTCTAGGATTTCAATGGGAATAGTTCTTGATATCTTCCAGAATTTATAAAACAAAAATATTCAAGAATAGTTGCAAGGATTTCTATAGATATTTTCCATGTACCATCAAGTTTAACAAAGTTCTTTAAAATAATTTCTTACTTTTTATCTCTTCGTTCTGTTATGTTAAGATAACTTGTTTTCTTTTGGTATTTATAAAGTTTGAGATTTGGTTTTTGTTTAAAATTAGATATGCAGATTTTCCATTTTGGCTATTCTATTCTTTCCCTGAGTCGGGCATAATCGAACACCTGACTTTAATGGAGAGGAGATCCTAGGGAAAGTCTTAGAGGAACCGCTGGAGGAATTCCTAAGAGGATCTCTGGAGGAATTGCAGGAATTTAATATAGGAATTCCCAAAGAAAACCCTGAAAAAAATCCTGGAAAAATACCTAGACGAGTTCTCCGGGGAAATCTTGGAAGAGTTAAAAAAATGAATTTACGAAAAATAAACTTTCGAGGATTTTCTTGAGGAGATCCTGGAGGAGCTTCTGGAGTAATTTCTCCAGAGATACCTTCAGGAGCTCCTCCTTTGGTTTGTGCAGGAATTTTCAAACGGAATTCCTGGATAAATTCTTGGAGAAATTCGTAAAGTAAATTCTTGAAACAATTTTTGGAGAAATTTCAGGAGAATTTTCTTGGATAGGTGCCTGAAAAAATCCCGGAGAAATTCCTGAAGGAATTCTTGGAGAAAGTCATTGTGAATCATCGAAAAATTCCTTGATGAACTCTTGAAGAGACTGACTCCTCGAGGAATTCTGGTTGAATCTCCTGAAGGGATTTGAATCCATGATCACATGAATTTGTGGATGAATTCCAGGAGGAATTCTCGGAGGAATTATTGGAAAATTTTTTGGAGGAATTTCTGGTTGAGTTCTTGGCAGATTTTTCTTGGCAGGGAGAAATCCCCAGAATTTTTTGGAGGAATGCCTTATGAAATTCTTGGAGAAATTCCTGGAGGAGTTTTTTGAGGAATACCTGAAAGAATTTCTGGTGTATAGCTTGGATAAATTCCTGGAGAAATTCCTAAATTCCAAAAAAAATCCTGCAGGAATTTTGGAGGAATTCCTTGAGGAATTTTTGGGAACTCCTGGAGGAAATCTGGAAGAATTCCAGGAAGGTTTTTACTGCCGTAATTCTGCAAGGTGACGTAAGCGACACTGGTGGTTTTGGCCCATTTTTTGGTTATTATGCATAAAACTCTTGTTCATCCTCTAAGTTTCTTTCCATCGATGATAGATTACGACTAGATCTTGCATTCTAATATAGCAGGCATACCACAGTGTTATTTTTTACACCAGATATTGTTTATAATATACCAAAAAATATCGACATTTTGAATGGCGCCTACGTCACTTTGCAGAATTACGGCAGTTTAGCAATAATCATTGGAGAGATTCCTCTAGAAATCTCTGGGGGAAGTCTCAAAGTAGTCCCTTGAGGGAATTTTGAGGGTTTTCTGTTGGAATCTTGGGAGATTTCTGGAGGAATTGTTGTAGGAATTTCTGATGGAATTGTTGAAGGAATACATAAAGAAATTCTGGAGGATTTATTGGAGAAATTTCAGGAGAAATTTCTGGACCAATTGCTATTGGAGAAGTTCCTGTGTGAATCCCTGGACTAATCCCTGAATAAACTTATGTAGGAATTTCTAATGAAACTAGCGAAGGAATCCCTTAAATCTTTCATTGCTGTCGTTGGATTTTTCTATAAGAAGTTACACAGGGTGTCCTGGAGAGATTCCCGAAGGAACTTCTGGAAGAATCTCTGAAGGAATTCGGGAGGAATCTCTGGAGAAAAATCTGCGTGAATCCCTGAAACTTCTGGAGGAATCTCTGAAGTAATTCCTGAACTGAACCATGTAGGCACTAAATGAAGAGTGTGCGGCGGTTGCGTCGTGGGTCAAGTCGGTTCAGATTTTTCGCTTCTCATGATTATTATTGCTATGTCATGATAAAACATTGCTCTGGTTTTTGTCTATTTATCTAACAAATATTGGAAAGTTCGTCATGTCATGTGTCGGCTAGTTCCCAATACACTTTTAGTTGATAATAAATATGTTCTTTATTTTTTTGCATATACTCAAAAGAGTGAAAAGTGTTAGTTCGGGCTCGCCGGTCGTGAAAAAATTCGGGCGCCGCGTTCAGTGTATTTCTGTGTGGAATAGACTAAAGGTTTCTGCAGCCTAGTAGAGTGGAGACGCGCGATAGAATTTTCTTTTTGGCTAGTTTTTGCGTCGAAAAGTGGTCGGTTGTTAACGGCGGTTTGTGTATATTGATCCATTGTCAAGTCATATCACCAACCATAGGTACTCCCGGACTGACAATGTACCTTACCTTACTAACAAAAAAATCCTTCCTGAGACAAACGTGGAGATGCAGTGATTCGTGGTTTTTATAACAACGTTTGTCTTACTAACATTCCCTCCCATCTTCGATGACCGTAAGGACGTGGCCGGCGCCGTTATTTACCTTACTAAAGTTGAGAGCTCTCGAACTGTGTACATTGAGAATAGTAAGCTAGTCCCAAGCCCTATTCATTGGTTCTTTGCGCAATTTCCATTGCTCTGGTCGATCACGGAGTAGCAACTACGAATTGTGCGGTCATCTATGCTCATGCTCATGCTCATACTCATGCTCATTTGGGACACCCTACTGTAGGCACTTAATGAAGAAATCCCCGGACGAACTCTGGGCCAATTTCCAATGGTCCTCCTGAAGAAATTCCTGAACAAACTTCTGTAGGAATTTCTGATGGATCTGCAGGAGACATCCTTGAAACATACTCGAAACACTTGTAGCTAGAACTCACGAAATGTTGCTGATTGAAAAATTGAGAGATAAAATTTGTGAAAAAAAAAATCGCGTTCGAACCCACGACTCCGTATTCGCTAAACCGGCGCTATAGCCAACTAAGCCACGGAACAGGTAAAGAGCAATGGGTTTGTGAAAAAGGAATGTTCACGGCGTGGCTTCGGAGTCAGTCTGGCGATTTTTTTCACCAATTTCATCGCTCAATTAATCAATTAGCAACATTGCGTGTCTTCTTATTACAAGTTTTTCCAGTATCTTTCAGACATGCCAACAAATCTGGTTAAATGCCAGTATACATATACCGCATTTAGTTCACTACTGGACTGCGAACTGCGACTTTATAAGTGCGAAAACGTAAATAAAAGTGCGCGATTGCATCAAATCAGGTTGATGTCTTCGGCGCACTATTTCTTCAATCTATGGAGAACAAGTGCTCTGAAGACACCGAGTTGATTTGATGCAATCGCGCACTTTTATTAGCGTTTTCGCACTCGTGAAAACTAGTGCGATAGTCCAGTGGTGAACTAAATGCGCTATACATACTAGAATGGGTCATCGTTTATATGGAAAAATGAAAAATTCAATGGTATCCCATCAGATCAAAGCTTTTTTGATCCCATTTCAGGACCCACATAGGGTACGTGTGCCATCAGTAATCTCACGCTCCCATATTTATCCTATTCGAAAACAAGCGATTTCGACACCGATTGATTCCGTTCTTTTTGTTTTCATGGGTGCTCACTTCTAACAAAAAATACAAAAATAAGAAACAAACCAAACAGCGCTTCAATCCTTTGTTTTTCGTAGGATGAAAATGGGAGCCACATGCTTAATAAGGGAACCAGTACCCTAAGTGTGCAAAATTTGGGCACGATCGGTTATGTCTACGTTTTGCGCATCGCGTTTGAAGTTTGTATGGAGTTTTACATGGGAAAACACACTTTTTTGCATTTCTCTCATAACAAGCTCGAATTTTTCTAAAACCATGTAACCGATAAAAGGAAAACATAGCCTAGGGTGCCCTGAAAAAAATTGTCGAAGACCGCGAAGTGATCTGATGCTTATGAAAAAAAGTTATAGCGTTGGCATTGCTTGCCGAAACAGCATGCTTTTGTTGCTATTGTTATTCCTTTACATGTTAAAACATAAACACATGCATGAGGTTCGTTGGTTATAACTATTTTCCCATGCATCGGATCGCTTTGTGGTCTTCGACAAAGTTTTTCAAAACATCCTAAGCTATCATTTTACAGTATCGGTTATAAAGTTTCAGACAAACTTTTTCAACTTATGACAAAAATGCAAAAAAGTATGTTTTCCCATACAAAATTCCATACAAATTTCGATTGCAATGCGCAAAGTGTAGACGCAACCGATCGTGCTCAAATTTTGCACAGATACTCAGGACCCGAAACGGAACCAAAAAAGCTTTGATCTGAGAAAACGTTTCCGATGACCCACGCTAATACATACATTTATTTGTTCAACATCACATTTAAGACAAGACATAATCAACAATAGTATGCCACAAAAGGCAATATATATGTGTCATTGTTCATTTCTGAAACCTAAAAAATCAGAAAAAAAAACTCTGAAGCAATTTAGAACTGGAAGAATACCTAAGAGAGCTCCTGCTGAGCTACTAGCTGAGAGAACTTCTCAAAGAATCCTTGATGAAACATCTGGAGGCATCCCTGAATTCTCCTGGAACTACTGAGGCGATCTCTGAAGGATTTCTGGAGCAATTCCTGAAAGAACTACTTTACTGCAGGAATCTTCATTGAAACTCCTAGAGAAATCTCTTGTAGTACGCATTGAAGAATTTTTGAAAAATCTCCTTGAGGAATTTCCGAAGGAGTTCTATCATAGAACTTCTATGGAGGATCCTTGAAGAAACTCTTGAGGAGAGAACTCTTGTAGAAATAACTGAATAAATTTCTAGAATAACCTCTGGAAGAAATTCCAGGAGGGATCGCTGAAGAAATTCCTGTAGGAACCCTTGAAGAATCTCCTGGAGTAATCCCTGACAGGAATTCTAAAGAAATTCCTGAAGAAAATCCCTGAAGAATTTTGTAAAAATCTTTGAAGGAGTTTCAAGAGAAATCTATAATGAAATCCTGTAGAAATCTCAGAAGAAACTCTGCTCCTGGAAAAAAGTATCTTCCGGTAATAATTTCTCTGACGCCGGGGCCCGTGGCGTAGTGGTTGCATGTTTACTTCATAAGTGGATGGTCATGGGTTCGATCCCAGCCCCGGCACTTGCAATTTTTCGTCAGCTGCTCTTCCCCCCGAGAGCGGCTGATACCTGACCCCCTTCTGAACATATGCTCTAACGGAACCGGAAACATGGATATCGGCTAAACGGAAACTCATAATGGACCCTCAATTGGACTGGGAAAGGAACAAGAGCCACACATATAAACATTCTCGTGCTCATCATTCTACCATGGACAGGGTAGAAAAGTGACAGCAGCGCAAAGGCAATCAGTTCGATATAGTAGAATAAGAATATAATAAATTTAGGCGCTGTACAAAGTGTAAGTGCCAATTGCAATCGCTCACGCAGTACCCTGGTGGACAAAAAGAGCTGTAACTCAGGTTAAGTGAATGAAGAATAAAAAAAATCTTTGATAGTCAATCTGACCTCGTCCTTGTATAAATCAGTCATCAGAAAGCATTTTTTTAAGAAAATTTCTAAGCATTTTATGTTCATCATTGTTGAAAAAGCTGTATCCAGCTTTTTACGCTAGCTTGCCATAAATGCCTTATGACATTTGTTGCCGACACTATAAATTTTATTATGGTTGTATCGAAGTAAGCTTTGTGTGGAGTTTGAGTGAAAATTTTTTAATGTTGACATTGTGAAGCGTCAAAAATTTTCACTTTGGTTTCGTAACTTATTATCAATTTTGAGTTATTTTATTTATTAATTTCTCACTAAACTTTGACTATTTTAGGTCCATAGAATCTATAACGATAGCGAGCGGTAAAAAATATGTGAGGATGTAATACCAGATGCCTAGAGCTATCCTAGATCGCACTATACTGTTCATGCTCAGGAGATTTAACACTAACTACCCCAAGCAGCACCCGGATTTCGGTTACGTCGTGAGTTACGTCTTTTGGTGGGCAGAAATAATCACTTATATAGTGGACCTTCCCTAGCTATTTGAATATCTGTACATCAAAGAATTGGCAACCGGGTGAGACCTGATAGAATAGGACTCCATACTGTGGTCTTTAGTTCCCGTATCAGTGTAGAGAAATCTGAAGACAAATGCATGATTTGGCCACAATCCACCCGGACGTCGACGCATGCACAACCCGGTGAAGTGTAAATACCCCTTTAAATTATAATCTACGTTTCGTTCTAGTCTCCTTTTAATGGTGAAAAAAAGTATGTTCAAAACTGTATTTCTTCCCGAATGATGGGCATAACTTTGATTTAAGCCTTTCGGATAACAAAACCCGTTGGTGACGTTAACCTTAATGAGAGCACGAGACTTTCTTGTAGTCAGTTGTGGTAAAATTTTTAAACTCAAGGGTAAAACATTATCGGAAGAATTAGCGTACTACCTACGCGTAGTGTTCATGGGTACAATTTTTGAAATCTTTGTGGACCCCGCACTGTGCACTGCCCGTTATGAATAGTCAAACCTATCTATCATTGTATAGTTTGCGCTTCCTTGAGATTGATTGATCTAATTGTACTGATTTTCTACCTCTTCTCACATCCGTTTTGCGGTTCTCAGGTGCCTAAAATCTTGAAGAATCAATTAACAATAACATAAAATAGTATGAATGTTAAAACTTTAGCTACAAAGAACTCGTTGCTTCCAAAATAATGTGGTGAAAATTTTTGACAATCAAATCAACAAACTCATATTTCTGCCTACTTGGACCAAGCTATAAAATCGGTCGGCAAGAATTGTCAAAATCGAATCACCCCCCGTAGTTTTATAGCCAGCGTAAAAAGCTGGATTTGTTTCTTAGTCTGGATTTCCAAAGCAGGATTTAAATGAATTACCCCAGTTGTTTTGCATCCAACTTCAACATGTTTTCCAAGAAACGATACTTTTCATTAATATGCTGAACTGAATGGATAACAAAATCAAACATCGCTTATTCAAACATCAAATATTTGCTTTTTCCTTTTCTCCCACGCCCAACAGGAGCTTAGCTCAACGAACGGGCTGCCGGGTGTATGGCTGCAATTCCTTCTAGGAGCACCGTCGAATGTAAAGCGACCGCGGTGTATAATTGAATGGCGGTTATCCACCCCCCCCCCCCCCCCCGCGCGCGCATACACGGTCAGTAAAACAGCATCACTGTGCGGGGTACGGAGGAGATCGGCATCGCTAGAACTGGACTGGGATTAATTTCACCTGTCGGTTCGGGTGGTACCCGGCAGGTATAGAGATCCGCAGTATCAGTGACTGATGAAGCCAACGACACCGAGCCGAGCCACGTGTCCATTGGGAAGCGTACCGTAAAACGAGGTAGCTTTGAGTGACACAATGTTCGATCTCATCTATGCTTTCCCACCAGTCAGCGTCACTCCACATTACCCCTGTATTCCCATAGGCAGGATTTTCCAAAGCGACCTACTTTCCATCTCTGATCCCGGCGCCGGAGAGAGTTTGTTGACGAGTTTTCTGGACCGCGCTTCACAGATCGAACTTCTCTGCCGCGCTCTGTCGACTGTTTTGAGGTTAAAAAATATCACGTTTCATTCCAATCAATTTATTTTTGAGCTTTGCTGGGAAAACTCATTTCAACATACATATTCGGCTTGAGTTCGGAGACAGGCTGACTGACTGAAACCGGGCACTCACTCAAGCTGCCTCCTAGAAAAAAAAAGGTTTTTTTTTTCACGACGGTAATGGAGTTTTCATGGGGAACAGAAAGGGGAGGATGTGGTTGCGCCGAAGGTTGCAGTTTACCCGGTGTAAACTTTTTTTCGACGTCGACTTTATTCGGCGCTGGCGTTGGATGCAGGGAGGCGGTTGCTCTACTTCCACCGGTAATGGTTCCTTTTCATTCGAAGGGGTAGAGGTGTGCGACTGTCGTTAGACTTCAACGAGACGTGATGCAGTGGGAAATTGGAAATGGAAAGTGCCTTTGTTGAACCGGGATATTTTATGCGATTGAGACTTACTGTCGATGTTACTACATATGTTTGTTTGTTTGTCTGAATAAGGCGGGTAACTGTTTTCGGAGATGGGAAAACTGATACGATTTCCAACGTTTATAGACATCGAGAAAGGAAAAAAGGGACCAAACTCCTAAGAAGATCAGAGTCGAGAGTCGAGTGCATTTTACAACTTTGTGCCGCACTGTTTTCGTCAGCTGAATAAGTTTGTTTGAACAGTGGAAAAGAAGTGAAAAATTAATTAAAAAATTACTTTCTATCTTTGACCGGTTTTTATCGCTTGGAAAAGTTTTCTTTTATGACTGCCATAAAATGTGTTTTGAAATTAACTCCCTCCCCCAGGGCTGGTACTACGGTGGAGAGTACTTTCTTTCAGACTTTGGAACACTGACTGTACTGAAATGAAAAATGCTTTTCTCTGGAGTGGAGAATGCCTGATTTGTTTGATGAATGAATGAACTGTTGAACTATGTATTAAGGGCGAACGGGACGGTTGGGGAAATATCCTCCATTGCTCTGTTGCTACTAAGATGGTAATCTTAGATTCTACTTCATATTTTGGAACAAAAATCTATCATTGTGTATGCTCACTTGCAGTGCATATGCTGATTGTTTTTCAGCATCTTCAGTGCGACAGAACTCGAGATTAACATCTTCAAAATCGCGAGGCAAATTGTTAGAAAGAGAGGCAAGATAGGAAAAATAACACGGCGTCCCGTTTCACCTTAATGCTTTATAGGCAATGGTGCGCACATGGCGATCAAATAGGATTCCAAATGAAAAGAAGGTCTTGAGGTCCTGGACATTATTGATTGGAAAATCAATTATTGCATATGAAAATGAAATGAATATAGACTATATTTAAGCTGGAACTCCAATTAATGATCAACCCGGCATCACGATTACTCAAAGTTGGTGTAAATTATTGCGATCCATTACTGGTGGCTCTGCCTTTAGATGCTCCTGGCATCTGAGTTTGATTCGAAAGCAGATCGTACAGTTATGCAGGACGTTTCACACGTGGCTCCGACTGTTTGAGATCCAGAACATTTTTCTGGACTTCGGAATGAAGCATCTTCACATGATCCTGTAGATGCTATCGACTGGGTTTTTTTTTCGGTCTTGCAGTCTTCGGTGAGAAATCAAAACGACATTTTGCTCTCTATGTTCGACGTTACAATGGTCTCAAAGGTTCTATTTAAAATCGAACGTTGTGCATGTTAAAATTAAACAGAGAAAACTAAAAAGGTGAACATGAAACTTGCAGAAAAATCGTTCTTCGTCTGGGAGTATGGAATGCACAGATGGTCGGCGTTCAGTCAGAGTGGACTACACGATTTTTCGGGTGGGTAAAGATAAGCTGAGGGATTCGTTAAACCTGAACTTTTCGACGGTATTTCGATACCGATGTGTCATTACATAAAAGAATAATAGTATTTCTGAAAATAATGCCAGAGATTTGAAATTTCAAGTGCTTGCAGGACATTTTCTCGAAATCATTGAAAAACAGATGGTCCGGTCTACCAGATAATGTTATTAAACTATGGATATACTTTATCAATATCTCACAACTTTACAAACAATGATCACAACTAGTAATTTTGCATAACATATAGGACACTACTAATCATTTTTTAGCAGGAAAAACTAGAAAGTTTTGTATGGTGGGTCACTACTCTTTTTGTCAATACGTCATTCTAATTTTAGACCGTCAATTTAATTTTTGTCAGAAATCTGTTAAAAACGGAAACAGGAAATTTCAACCCACAGAGCTCGCATAAAACTTTCTTTCAGATTTTCACAGGACATCACAGGAGTGTTTCAAGGGGATCCTAGGGGGTTTCAAGGGGTACCAGGTCTTATTTTAATAGGGTTCCTGAGTGCTCTCAGGAGGCCTCAGGGGCGCTACAAGGAGTCTCAAGCGGTTCCAAGAGAATTCCAGTGGGTCTCAGGGGCGTTTAAGGGAGTTTCAGAGACATCTCATGTGGTACCAGAGGCGTTTGAGGAGGCCTTAATGGTGTCTCAGGGGGCGTCAAGAGAATCATGGGGGTTCAAGGAGGTCTCAGATGCGTTAAGGGGTTCCAAAGGGATTTGAGAGGATACCTGTAGATTTTAGTGGCGGTTCCGGGAGCTCTAGTCTTGAAAATGTTATTTGCCTTGAATACAGCATAGGGGCTGTTCGTAAACCACGTAGACCAAATTTTGGCCATCGTAGCCCCCCCCCCCTCGTAGACTTTTGTCCATACAAAAATTTTGAAATTTGTATGGAGCGTAAACTTTGGCCAGAACCCTCCCCCCTTCCCCCCAAAAAGTCTACGTGGTTTAGGAACGGCCCCATATTGCACCAGGATTGTAACACAAATGAAGATGATGGCCGGGAGTATGAAATGACAGTTTCGCATTGTAGGCCTGGAGCTCCAGTGGTACAGAAAACTATGACATGTGGGTAACACGATAACCGCTGGTGTAACAGGTTTCAGGAGCGTTTTCGAACTGAGGGGATCTTTGAATGCATTGCAGAGTTTCAGAGGGTTTTTGACAGGTTTTAGAGGCGTTACAGGTTCATTTTGGTGGTTTCCTCAGGTGCATTATAAGGAGTTCGTGAGAGTTTTAGGGGTATTCCAGAGACAATCCAGATAGTTTCAGATTTTCAGTGGGTTTCACAGGTGTCAAGGAGGCATTTTCGGAGGTTTCAGCTGCGCTACATGGATTCGGGGGAGGGGGGGGGGGAGTCCTGTGGTATATGAGAATTTCGGAGCGATTTCCAGGAGTTTCGGAGAATTTTCAGAGACCCCTGAACTTGAATCCTTTAAACCCCTTGAAACGTCCCTGCAATGCCTTGAAACGCCCATTTTTTTGTTCCTTGTTGGGTATATAAATCACTGCGACCAGTTTTAGATCTATTGTGACAAATGCTCCACTTTATTTAGCTATGTCTGACGTAACACGATTGAAGTCAGCAATAGTCAAACCTTGATTGTAAGCATGATCCCAACACGGTGCTACCATTCTGATGAACTGTACTACCGTATTGGCGTTTGTTCTCCAAACATCAAAGGGTTCTATCAGCCCAGCCCCTTAATTGTCGAAGAACCTAATTCTTTTAGCTGCCATCGTCGGACAACGGCACAACAATTGGGTTTTTAAATTAAGAAAAATGTAGTGATTTATTGATTTTATACAAAAGAGCACCTTTTTCTGAACCACCATGATTTTTTTCAGATTTTTATAACTTCATTTTGGTACCTAAAATCGCGTTCGAAGAGATTTTTCGAAATCACCTTTTGACAGCTGGCCAACTGCTTGACAGCTCCGCCCAGTACAAAATGCGACGAGGGGTGATTCGATAAATTGCTCCCATACAAACTTCAAAGTGATTTTTAAATAGGTTCCCGGGCACCAAAATTCATGAAAATTTGGATTTCGGCTCAGTTTTGCATGGAGATTCTGAATATGGAATTATCTCAACACCGCTAAAGGAGCCAATTGCTCTGAATCTTGTGTATCTATGCCGCAAAAGCGGAGCGGCATACATCATCTTGAAGTTTTCCAATTAGCTTCAGATGATACCGGCTCGGACAATGACCTTTTAGAAGGCCCGTAAAAGAACTGTGATCTTTTTTTAGAAAGTTCTAGAATTTTGCGAGTGTTTGAAATGTTCGACTGTCTCGCAAAAGTGGTGTTTTCTCAGTTGGATCTTATTCTCTCATGTTCCCATGTTTTAAACTCCATTCTGAGAGAACAACCAGACACACCACAAAATGGTTCTGGCATTATGAATTGATGAGACGATCCAAGTCTTGCTAACATATCGGCTTGTTCGTTTCCTTCATTTCCGCAGTGCCCTTGAAACCCAAAATAGCTTCACCTGATTTCGGCAAGCTAATTGATGAAGTGACTGAATACACTCCCAAACATGTTTAGAAGTGCATGTTGCTGATTTCAAAACATTCACAGCTGCTTGGCTATCAGACATCATTCAAATTGTTGAATGTCTGTAGTTTCTGCATAAGCAAATATTACTGCATTCTTAAATCGCCTGGATTTCAGCTTGGAAAACTGTTGGCCATTTGCCCATAGGAATTGATATTTTGATACCGGAGCCAGTAGCTCCTGCACCTACTTGACCGTTCAATTTTGAACCATCAGTGTAAAATACAATTGATCCTGGGTGTAGCTCTGGGCCACCATCTGTCCACAGATTGTATATTTTGCTCATCTAATCTCTGTTATTTGCGATTAGTGAGCCGATACTAATTGTTTTCAAAATACTGAGATGCCCTCTCAGGTCACCCTCAAAGGGTTGTGTAGTTTTTTTGAGCTTCAATACACTCTTTGCAGCTTCTAGTTGAACAAATTGATGCAGTGGAAGTTGGTGGAGTAAAGTGTCAAGCGCTTTAGACGGTGTACTTCGCATTGCACCAGTAACTGAAAGAGAAGCTAATCTTTGAAGTTTCTCCAGCTTTTTTGTGGTAATCTTTCATTTTTTTAGGCCACCAGACTAGTGACGCATTGGTAACTCTGGGTCTCACAATTGCCGAGTAAATCCAGTGGATCATTTTTGGTTTCAATCCCTATTTTTACCAGAAGTTTTCTTACTTATCCATATAGCACTTGTAACGTGTCGTGTGATCGTGGATTTAGAAGGATTTATGTTCAATCCTTCCTTATCACACCACGAGCGATAACGTTGTCGTATTTACCACGAACTAGTATGACTATGTCATCGGCGAAGCCAATTACTTCAAAGCCCTGTGTTTCCAATTTTTTGAAGAGATCATCAGCTATCAAAGACCACAATAGAGGTGATAGCACGCCTCCTTGTGGGCATCCTTGTGGGCACCCTTTAACTGCTCTAACGGTAATAAATGAGCTGCCAAAGTTAGATGCTATCTCTCTTTTTGATAACATTTCTCCAATCCAATCAACAATGCATCTGTCAAAACCATGTCTTGGCATAGCATTCCTTATTGAATCGTAAGATGTATTAACGAACGCTCCATTATTATATTATTATAATATAATATTATTGAAACGCCCTTAAAACCTATATAATCCCATAGAATTGCCTTTGAAATCTGGTAACCCGTAATCCATTTGAAATGCCCCTGAAAACCCTCGGATGTAAGAGTGTTCCTCAACCACCCCGATACGACCCTGACCAAATATACTTCGAAACTCCCCTGAAACCTTCGTGAATCCATTGAAACAACCTTGAATTCTTCATATTCAATTTGAAATGCTCCTGAAACCCCATGGAACCAATTCAAAAAGTTCCAGAAATACCCTCAAACGCACCAGAAGCCCCCTTGAAATTCCCCTGAAATGCTGCCACCAAATGCCCCCAAAACCTCACGTATTGCCCTTTAAAAAGTACGGACCCGGTTAGGTTGGTGCTTCGAAGCCAATTTAACTTTCTATTTTACATAATCGTTACTTGTTTTGAGGCTTAGTTGGTGAAAACGCCAGACAGGCGATACGGAGTCGTGGGTTTGAATTCCACCAAATAAAGCGGTAGTTTTTTCGCAAATGTATCTTTCAATTTGCCAAATAAACGAATAATTCAATGGCAACTTGTTCAACTTTATCAGAACCTCACGCTGCATCAAAATAACTAATAGTGAGTCTGCAAAAAAAAAATTGTCTGGGTTCATCCGTAGTTAAACGATCGACTTTTACTGGAACCAGCTTGGTAAACATCTCTTGACTCCGAATTTAAAGGGTTATACTTATGTAATTGTCACACTGAAGTATGTGTCCTTTCTTGTAGATTGGGCGACCAGATTGTCGACTCATCAATTTGCAACCTCTTCCCAGTCAGCACAAGAAAACAAATCGCGGTGAAGTTGGGATTGAGTTCACTGCTCCAGAATGTTCAATTGAATGTTTCACAAACCTTTGCAACCAAACCACACCTTCCGTTGTTATTGTCTACTCAAAATGAGCATTTAATGATCTCCAATATTCCGCCTATCCCTTTAACAAGCAAAACAACAACTGTTAAACAAATGTCGCATTTTACGATTGTCTCTCAACAACAGTGCCATTATTTTTTGGCAACGTGCCGTGCCGTCGGTGGTTCTGCACACAAAACGAAATCTCTGTTCCCATGTTGGGGCTTCATGAGCCACCAGACCAGAAATCACCTTGTAGCAAAAGTGCCTACTCATTGCGCTGCTGGAAAGTTGCTGCTGTTTTCCACCAAATGCAGATCTTTAAGAGCGGCCATAGTATACGCAGAATGTATGGAATTGAAAATTGCTACACGTTGTATCACCTTAATGAAAAAATTAAATCCTGCAATCATGATACATACAATACAAAAGTTCAATTGGTTATTAGTAATTTCATTCACACTAAGTCTTTGTGGCTTCGTGGATGTGCGGTTAGTGTCACCAAGCATTTAGTCGCATCGTGCTGAGGAGCGCAAGTTCGGTTCCCGCCACAACTGTCAGAAGTTTTCGGCTGTGCCACTGGGCGTTTCATGCTAGTCTGTTGTCTAGTGTCGTGCTTCCTTCAAAGAGCGAATAGTGAAAATCTCTGTATCTCCACGATTGTCTTGGGAAAGATTTTTAAATTGTTGGGTAGGGTATGTTGTCTCCTTTAGTTGTTGTTCTGATCTAACAACGGGTCAATAAATTTTAGTTCTCTTTCTAGTAAACTGAAGCTTTTTACGAATGTTTTAACTACGATTTTTTTTAAATTTGAATTTCGAAAACACAGATATTATTCCTCCCTTTTATGCAGTATTGTTTCTATGATCTTTCACCCGTCACAACCACCATATGCTCAACTTGGCAAAGAAGGCGACACCACACCGCGACGGCAACGAGGACAGCCAGCGCGCAGTCTATTCTTTTATTTTGGGCGGAAGACGTTGCGCGTTTCTTGGCGAATATTTTACGACCTCACGTTGTTCGCCACATCCGCCGACGCGACGCCACCACCCAACCCAGTAGGAGCCAAAATGCACTTTTCTTTGCGCGCGCGATGCGCCATCCACCAGAAGCCAACAAAATGATAATTAGAACCACGAGCCTGGAACGGAATTTACGACGTCGTATAAATGATAATGCGATTCTCAAAGTGATGGCACACGTTGTCGGTCGGTCGCTCGGTCGGTGAAGCGAAATAGAACAGGCGAATTTATTGCTTTGCAAACCTTATTGAGGCATTGAGCAGGATTTCTCGTTTGACGACGACGACGATGTGGGCAAATCACCACCACTGCTGGTGGAGGCGTTGTTGGAGTTTTGTCGCGCGAGGTGGAATTTCTTGTTCCTCCGCAGGATACTTTGAATCCGTTTTTCGTGACTAGGCTTCAGGTCGCAAAATTTACAGTTCACCTCCTCGACGAGCCAGTTTTCTTTGAGGACTTCAATCAGCTTTTTGCCACCAGCTCGACCTAGTGGAGTGCAATTCATGTGCAGGATTCTCAGTGGGTGATGGAATCCTAGTAGTTGGACGACCTGTGAATGGAGAAGTACAACAATTTATGAATGGTAACATATTTCGCACTTTGTTGAATTTGTAAGGTTTTGATTTAGAGCTGAATTTGTTCAACACTAAATTAGTTGGTACGTGAGTATCCGAAGCAATAAGGAATTTTTGTGCAGAAGTTATATTATGAATTCTTTGGACATCAACAGAATTTTTAATCTATGTTAGATTGATTTTTTTTTTCAAAAGTAAAATCCAAACAAACATCTCACAGTGACGACGGAAAGGAGTTTGGGACTATTAAAAAATGACGTAACATTTAAAGGGGAGAGGGTGTCCCTGAAATCGCTACAACCCATGTATGAGAACATATTTAGCTAGGCTACATACAAGGGAGTGCTGTTAATTGGCCAAAATCACAAAAATGCTACGTCTTTTTAAGGCGCATCCTGCATCACTAGACACGATGTTTGGATATCGGCACCTCGAAAAAAATATGTTTGCATTTAGACTAGCAGTCCTAAAAATATCAAATTGTAGTATTGACGATCGTCACACCAGGGATGCCAGATGATTTTTCGAAAAATCTGTATCGCACTTTTCAAAAATCTGTATCCCATACAAAATTTGGGAGAAAAATCTGTATCCCATACAAAAATAAAATAGCCCCTCTTGGTCAAAAATCTGTATTTCATATAAAAGGAAATCTGTACGGATGCTCAAAAATCTGTATAATACAGATAAATCTGTATATATGGCATCCCTGCGTCACACTGACTTTACCTCACTCTTCCTCATCGCTAAAATTCTGACCTGTTTTTTAGATGTTCCCATATTGGATTTTAACTCCTAAAACTCAATTTTCTGAAAACGATGGTTTTTAAGGATATATTTATCCTCGGAATGCAATATTTTTCGAGTGTACGAGTGTTCCCAGATGACCTATTTCGTGAAATGTTATTTCCAAAAAAATTTGGGGTAGTGGAATGGTGGTTGGAAAATGGCTTGGTAGATCGGCTTGTCGGAATGCGATCTACGCGTCTCGCTGGCGTCTCTCATCTTTAACGGACATCGACAGAACCCAGGACAAGGCCGGAGAGACTCCGCCGAGAGGGGTCCTCCATAACGGTTAGAGCACCTTAGGGCCCGAGGAACCGCTCTATTGCGGATATGTGGCTCGAAAGACCAGAGCTCAGAAGATTCCTTTACGTATTAGGCGTAGTGACCAACAAGGGACCACTAAGCCGAGTCGTGCCAACTAAAGTTGGCGTTCAAAATGGCGGTAGTGTACCGTACGGTAATACAAAAGGTCCTGTGAGGGCAATGGGGAGGATTTTTTACAAACCGTACTAAACAATCTAGTCACTAGCTTCAACGTAGGTTAAAGTTAGTTTTATGACCACTACATTAATAGAAGCATACCTGAATGAACTTCGTATCTTCTACCAAATCGTTCAAGCCACTCACTTATATTGCAGCTAGATCACTTTATAACAATTTCTTATCGATCCGATGCACAAAAACGCCAGATATTTAATGAGGGATGGCGGTTTTTTTACGCCTTAATCCTTACAATACAATCAAATGCCAAATATCAAGAAGGGGTAATGGCCGTAATAGCCCGTGCGGACCACATGAACACCATCGGAAGGGTAATGGGTATAGGTCGGGGAGAGGAATTGGATTAGACTTCAGAAACAATAAGGCGCTGTCCATAAACTACGAAGACTCATTTTTGGCCACCTCAGAAACCTCCCCCCCTCCCTCTTGTAGACTTTTTTCCACACAAAATTTTCGAAAATTGTATAGA
Organism: Aedes albopictus; assembly: GCF_035046485.1. NCBI lineage: Eukaryota > Metazoa > Arthropoda > Insecta > Diptera > Culicidae > Aedes > Aedes albopictus. The sequence continues at coordinate 508,103,767 of NC_085137.1, read as the reverse complement.
GCGTAGGCTTTGACCAGACCCCCCCGTCCCCCCGTCCACCTAAGAGTCTAGGTAATTTATGGACAGGCCCTAATGCAAATTATACCGCGAAATTCAATGAAACATTGGTTTAACGATTTAATTCATTATCATTTAATCTCTTCTTCTTCTTGGCGTAACGTCCTCACTGGGACAAAGCCTGCTTCTCAGCTTAGTGTTCTATGAGCACTTCCACAGTTTTTAACTGAGAGCTTCCTCTGCCAATGACCATTTTGCATGTGTATATCGTGTGGCAGGCACGAAGATACTCTATGCCCAAGGAAGTCAAGGAAATTTCCTTTACGAAAAGATCCTGGACCGACCGGGAATCGAACCCGTCACCCTCAGCATGGTCATGCTGAATACCCGTGCGTTTACCGCCTCGGCTATATGGGCCCTGCAAACATTAAATACTTGTAAAAGATATAATATGCAAATACTAGTATTGATTTGAAATGTACTTATGCCACAAATTATTTAAATAAAAGTCGAAAACGAAAATTCGTGTAAAAGATCCAAGATAAGTTATAAGATTATGTAAGGTAATGTAATTGAATATGCTGTAACCATGTCGTTATGGAAAAGAGATATCTATCTAAATTCCTGCTTTCTATTCTGTCGTGTGTCAATACTGACTAGATACATATCAACACAAATGTGTATGGTCGGTCAGATGAGTATTGTGTTGAAAATTAAATAAGGTAAGTTCTGTTTTATTGCAATCTATTATGTTGAGTATTTGTGCAGAAGCCCCTATCCCGAGTACCCCCACCACAACGTTGTCACCTCTTCATCAATTGACAAAAAGAAAATCAACCAGTGACAAATCGACAGCCGTAGTGGAAAGCGCCCAAAATAGGTCTACTCTCCAAGTATTTTAAGTAATTTTCTAATAAAGCTAGTATATGTAACACTACATGTGGTTTCAAAAAGCGGTAGGAAGTATGACATACATCCTACAGGAAAAGGGTACGCTCTCAAAATAATGCAGTTTTTGAAATGCATACTCTACACTTCAAGTATTTTGAGTGATTTTCTAAGAAAGCTCATTACATACTAGCGTGGTTCAAAAAATCGTTTTTGCTCCACACCGCTCATTCGATTCCTAACCAGATTATATGCCTTCTCACAAAATTTGAGCTCATTTGGTTGAAAATTGAGACTGCACAAGCCCGTCAAAGTTTGTATGGGAATTACTATGGGAAAACGATGTTTTTCATTCAATCAACCGTACAATTTCCCCAAGTGCCCTAGTGGGTTAGTCGACTCTTGGTAATCCTAGGCTACTCTATCAGCTACAACTTTGCCGAAGACCGCATTTAAATCGGACGCCTTATTAATTAGTTACCGATTTTTATCCAGAATCGAAATCTTTACTCATGATGGTTAAACTAATCGTCGGGCATCACTGCATTCTGCAGTGGAACAAAGTAGCCATGATTTCAGGGTGCTATCTTTGGCGCCATATGCAGCAATGTTGCCTGCTGGGAAGCTGGAGGATCATAGCTAAAGTTTACCCAGTTGGATACAAATCGATAACTAATTAATGAGGCGTCCGATTTGAATGCGGTCTTCGGCAAAGTTGTAGCTGATAGAGTGGCCTAGTGTTACCAAGGGTCGACTAACCCAATAGGGCACTTGTGGAAATGCTACGGTCGATTGAATGAAAAACATCGTTTTCCCATAGTAATTCTCATACAAACTTTGACGGGCTTGTGCAGTCTCAATTTTCAACCAAATGAGCTCGAATTTTGTGAGAAGGCATATAATCTGGTTAGGAATCGAATAAGCGGTGTGGAGCAAAAACGATTTTTTGAACCACGTTATTACATACACTACATGTGGTTTCAAAAAGCGGTTATGCCCTTTTGAAATGTGCCGATGCACAGTGAGAAAAAATAGGTATGAAACGCGAATAAATTCAATATCTCTGCTCGGAGTGGATGGATTCGAATGAATTTTTGACACAAGCAGCAAAAAACTCTATAGTTTCAGAAAAGGAGGGTGTCATTCGCCGCACGATGCTGGAAATCAGTGTTTTGAGCTCGTTTTACCCCACGCTCTCTTTTTCACACCTTTTTGAGAAAATCCTCATCTATTCCCGACTGGCGTGCAAAATAAGTGACTTATTTAACTCGTATTTGTGTAGGAACTTCCATAGTATCGGAAATTTGACATAAGATTGCTCCTTCTCTTGTCGATTACATTCCACTCCGGGTGGAGATGCATGTGAAATTTTAAAGAAATAGGGGATATCGGGGTTATTTAAAAATATTTCAATTTTTAAGGCCGTGCGGTGAGCCAAACCAGCTCCATTCGATACTACAGAAGTTTTAACACAAACACGAATCAAATAAATCATTTATTTTGCACTCCAGGATTTTCCCAAAAAGGTGAAAAAGAGAGAGAGTGGGGTAAAACGGGTCCGATACACTGATTTCCAGCATCGTGCGGCGAATGACCCCCTCCTTATCTGAAACTGTAGAGTTTTTTGCAGTTTGTGTCAAAATTTCAATCAAATCCATCCACTCCGAGCAGAGATATTGAATTTATTCGCGTTTTATACCTATTTTTTCCCATTGTGCGATGTATGAAAGTGTGACATACATCCTACACACTTAGAAAAAATGACGGATTACGGTAAAATTTTACCGTAATCTCAACAGCTGAACGTACGGTAAAAAGTTCGGTGATTTTTCAAACCACCGAACGTACTGCGAATCTCAGGAAAATGCATCTGTCAAAATTACCGGAACGTTCGGTACTTTTTACAAATTTACTGTAAAAATCGCAGAACGTTCGGTATGTTTGTTTACAAATGAATTCTCAATATCACTGAACGTACGGTAAATTTTACAAATTTACGGCGATTTTATGCGAGTACAAAAAAAAACAATATTTTCATTAAAAACGTCGATGATGGGATTGAATACATGACCTTCTGATCAGGAACCACACTTGCTGCCGCTGTACAAGAGAGTCTTGCTTGGAGATGATGTGCAAATTCTAATAGAACTGATGCTCGAAGCTGCTGGCGTGGCTGTCAAACGCATTTTACAGTAGTACGGTAAAATATTCACAGGTCTCCTGTAAATTTGTCTGATTTCACCGGTTCTTCGGCGATTTCTTAGATTTCACCGATTTTCTCCTGCAATTTCATCGATTTCGCCGTAATACTGTAGTTTGCTTGTTTACAGACCAGTTTCGGTGATTTTTTTCACCGAATACTGTAATTTATTCTAAGTGTGTACAGAAGAAGGATAAAGCGGTTTTCTCACTTTACCGGGCCGGGACCGTGCCGGGCCCCGGCCGTGCCCCGGTCACCAATTTCTTGGCGTGCTTCTCACTAGCCCGGCCGGGGCCCGACCGTGCACGGTGTGATGTGAAACACGCCATGTAAGAAATCGATGACCGCGGCCTGGCTCGGCCCCGGCCCGATGTAATGGGAATAGCCCTTAAAACTTTGTTTTTATCTGAAGAGCTTGTCACTCAGTGAGAACCTTGGAGTAACCTCGATGGCATCACTTACTCACCCTGAAAGCACCCTGCTCTCCAATTTCACAGCCGGTAACATTCAGCTCCCTGATTTGTTGCATGTTCTTGATAGCCCCTCCCAAAGTGAGCACCCCTGCTTCTCCGATGGGATTGTGGGACAAATCCAACTTCTCCAACATGCCTTGATACACGTTAATACCGTAACCAAAGTTCTCAATCTGTTGACCGTCCAGAAAATTTCCAGAAAGGTTCAAGTTCTTTAGCATTTCAGAACATTTGCTGATGTACTTTGCCAGAAGCATTCCCGTGTCTGTTCCTAGATAGCAGTATGGAAACTCCAAAGTTTCAATGTTCATTGTCGACAATTGATCGAGAAGTGTTTTCAGTTTATCCGGTTCCATGCGACTGCGGGATAGTTTGAAATGACGTAAATGCTGAAAATGGACCATTGCCTTCACTAGGTTCTTCACGTCCTCCAGCGAAAATATAAAGAACCTTCGTTCGTAACCTTTGGTGGCATCTCCCAATCCGAACGCCAAGCTGATCGAAGTGAGGTTAACAAGGTGTTTAAGAACTACAAGAGATCCGTGACTACACAAATCCGGAGTCGGGTTATAGATTTTGTATTCTTCGTAATTTTCCTCGGGCTCTATTTGATTGAATGGCTGTAGTTGTGAAATTGCCAATTTTTCGACAAATGGCTGGGACTTCTCAAGAATATCCTCTAGGTCACCTTCAAACCAGTACTCAGGTGTTTCATGCTCGATTGTTTCGGCTACTTTAAGTGCCACACCCAAGTTCTTCCAGTGTGTAGAATTATCTCGGTCGAACTTGAGGAATTCTACTAGTGTTTTGGTTTTTGTTTTCGTCACGCGTCTCCAGAAAGTTGTGTTCTGAAAAAGCACCATTTTAAAGATTGTTGTAAACTAAAAGATTAATGTAAATTCATTAAACTCACATCGACATCTAGCAATTTCAGGATAGGCAGCTCCACATCCAGAAGTGCTCCGAAGTCTCGCTGTTGTTCACATGTCAGCCCTTCTGGAATCGGTCCACCATCAAACGAAGTGGCCAAATGTTCAACAACCAACTCTGCAAGGCTTTTCGGGAAAAATGACTTTGGTTCATCGTTCGGCTCGAATACTATGGCTTCTGCGTAGATTTCTCTCCCCGATTCGCTTTGAAGTTGTCTGGTGATATCCGAAACTCGATAGGTGCGCCACGCATTCAGAAGGTCTCGTTCTATCGCATCGGGGCAGGCAAATTTCAGGTGGTGTATTTCCTGCAGCAGGTCAACGGTAGACATTTTCCGGAAATACACAACGAGGTGATCCAATGACAGCAGTCAAGTTTTAAGCATGGGTCGCAGCTTGCCTAGATCTTAGGATACACCTAGGAATTTACCATGAATGTGACATCAACTCCGCCATAATTTTCATGAACTGGCTTAGGTTTTTCTTAAAAAAAAGACTAAATTTAGGTATAGCACTAGGTATAGCATGTCAATGAACAATTTTGAAAATTTTATTTGTTTCACTTTTTCTACTATATTGTGTATTGTTTTCTCCTTCAGACCAATATTTTGAATGACTACAAAATCAATGAAGAAATTGCCATCAAAGCCAGAGCCCCATAACATTCAGAAAAACTTGTAGTTAGAAGGCACCGATTGTTGCTAATTGACAAATTATTGAGAGATGGTTTGTAAATAATAATCGCGTTCTGGTCTGGTAGGATTCGAACCCACGATCCCGTATTCGCTAGACCGATGCTTTAATCAACTAAGCCACAGAACATGTAATGATTTTGCAGAATTCTTCATTAAAATGTTTGACACTTCTCAGGTCATTTTGACAGACCACGCACATGCATGAAAAATATGGATCATGCATTCTACTTTATCAATCCTTTTCCCGTCCTTTTCATGCTCATGTTACATCTGTCAAAATTACCTGAGAGTTGTCAGTCATTTTAAGGTTAGGTTCGCTCGTGTAATAAAGAATAGAAAGCCAAACTGAACCCGAGCCCACTTTAGCTTAGTTGGTTAAAGCACCGGTCTAGCGAAAACGGGGTCGTGGGTTCGAATCCCACCAGAACACGATTTTTTTACAAATTCAACCCTCAATTTGTCAATGGATCATTGAAGCCGACTTTTCCGCTACTCACCGCATCAAAACAAAAGCGCCATCGTATATGGACGGTAATACAGTGACAGCAGTCGAGTTACGTCAAACACACAAGGCTACGGTGGCGCTATCTGTTCATTTCATAGCGGCCATTTTAGTTATTTTAGTGATCCATTAGCAACATTCTGTACCTTCTAACTAGTTCTTCTGTATGTTTATGACATACCAGCAAATCTGGCAAATGCCAATACCAGTAAAGGGCAATAGTGTACCCCATAACATTGTTTGTTTTAGTCCTACCCGGTATTTTTCTTTCTATGACCATCTAAATGATATCCTAGGTTCCTCTTGTGGATGGTAATTTAATTTCCCGACTCTTTCACCCTAATGATTTTATGCTTATTTGTGGCACTTCGTTGTCTCCTCCACTTTGCATTTGCTCAGAAGAAAACCCTAATTAATCCACCTAGCGGTGATGGCGCCTTCCTCGTGCCTTCGAAACCCCATTTCAATAAAACTTGTTGTGTAAAATGTTGATGTATACCGCATTTTCATACAAATAACAGAAATCCATTTCATGATACCAGAAATCCTATCGTTTATCTGGCTTTTAATGTTAGAGCCTCAATTTCTTAAGAAAAAGACGCTATTTTGAATTTGAAGCGGCCATTTAGGATTTAAGATTGCCATCTTGGATGTTCTGGTCGCCATTTTTGGCGTTTGGTTGAAGGATTCGTCATTGATATAATCGTCATCATTGAAAATTCGAAAGCAGTTTTCTCATTCAAAACTGAAATTTTCGCAGTGAAAATGTATTCACTGTACTCCATTTTCCACCCGCAATACAGGTGAATACATTTTCACTGCGGAAATTTCAGTTTTGAACGAGAAAACTGCTTTCGAATTTTCAATGATGACGATTATGTCAATGACGAATCCTTCAACCTTAAGAGCCTAAATCTCTATTAAACAGCCGCCATATTTAATTTTGAGCCGCCACCTTGAACATTTGGCTGCCATCTTGAATTTTGGGCCGACATCGTGGAGCTTCTGGTCTCCAGTGTAAATTTCCGCACAAAACTCGCCAACCATGCCAAAGGTTTCAAAAATCGCCGCAGTTTGATGTATCGCATGATGTGGCTAGTTCAGTTTTATATACGGCCAGTTATACCAGTGCTGGTCAGTATCACTGAATTGGCCATAACTCCGGAACGCCTTGGCCGATCTGGACCATTTTTGATAGCAAACAATTCCGGTTTTTCAAGCTATAATCCGAAAAATCGGCCAATGGGAAGTGCCTTAAAAGTGAGGGAACTTAATTTGCGCACATACATACATACGTACATACATACACACATACAGACATAATCTTAATTCGTTGAACTGAGTTGATTGATATATGCGACTTGATCCACCGAGCCTTTTTTCGAAAAATCGTTTTTTGAGTGAACATATAGTTTTTTAGTACACTAAGTGTACGAGAAAAGCAAACACTACCTCCGAGCTCTTTAGCTTTAGTTATCTAACTAAGCCAATAGATTCCAAGATCGTTTTTGGTAGCAAATTTAATAATCTTTCAAATGCGATAAGTTTGACCATTTTCAAGTTATAGCCAGTTTGAGACAAGCAAAGTCAAAAACATGTAAAGTCCAATTACTACGTAACGGTTTAGATTAGACCATATGCGTAAAACATTTTTTTCACCGGTGTTTGCTTGCTAACGTTCATGAGGTTATCAAAAAAACCCAACTTTGCTGTGTCGCATATATTTGGCCGCTTTCGGAGGGACACCCGGAACTGGTTACGGCACTACCGGCTGTCCCTAATGTGGTCCTAACCTTTTTCTTTGGTAACCAGTCGTCAGGTTATCAGAAAAGCCGTTATTTGTTGTATCGCATGCATGGGTTTGGTACTCTTTTATATTTGGCCACATCCGTCGGGACCCCCGGAACCGGTTCCGGACAACTACCGGTTCAGACATGGTCTGATACTGTTTTCCTGCTAAGCGTTCATCAGGTTATCGAAAATGCCGCTGTTTGATGTGTCGCATGCATGGGGTTGGTACTCTTTTAAATTTGGCCACTTCCGGTGGGACATCCGGACCCGGTTCCGGAACACTACCGGTTCAGATATGGTCTGATACTGTTTTCCTGCTTACCGTTTCTCAGGTTATCGAAAATGTCGCTGTTTGATGTGTCGCATGCATGGGTTTGGTTGACTTTTATATTTGACCATTTCCGGCGTGACACCCGGAACTGGTTCCGGAATACAACCGGCTGTCTCTAATGTGGTCCTAACCTATTTCTTTAATAAGTCATCAGGTTATCAGAAAAGCCGTTTTTGTTGTATCGCATGCATGGGTTAGGTCTTGGGTTAGGTACTCTTTTTTATTTGGCCACATCCGAGGGGCGGATCACTAGCGCATTTTCGATTCAGCCTTGCGTATTGACATACGCATTGGCGCATTTTGTTACGCATTAGCGTATTAAGGTGCGCATTTCTAAAATTGAACAACACCTGTCAAAATTTTACAGCATGCACTTTTCAACGCATTGATCGTATTTTTGTACGCATTGACAAAAAAAACTTGCATTTAGAAAACACGCATTTTTCAACGCATTGATAGAAAACACGCATTTTTATGCGCATTGCATAATGGTTTATTTTCCCATTTTCACGCTCTTAATTAATAGCTCGTAAGATTGAGAAAAAAGAGCAATGGTGTCTTCGGCAAAGTTGACGGGAATGACCAGCGCCATCTTTTGACAGTTAGTTTTCGGATCAATCCCCCTAAAAGTGAGATACAAAATTATTTTTTTTTAATTTGTTGAGATAGAGGGTTGACGTCTTCGGCAAAGTTGTAGCATTTTTGATTCTAAACAACTTTGCCGAAGACGTCAATGTTGTATTTTTTACACCAATGGAGATAGAGGCCTGTGTTTGAAAGTTAGCCCCAAAAACACGTTTTTTATGTAAATCACACATTTGTTGAATTTTAGACCCATACAATGTTCTGCAAAGTTGTATGTATCAATTAAATACGCAACTTTGCCGAAGACATCAAAGCTGTGGAAATTAAATGAGACAAGTTATAGATAAATTTATGGTTTTTTTCATCCACTTTTAGGGATAAATATCTTCTTAGGGGCAAAAAGGTGCAGCTGGGAATATCCTTATCAGAAAGTACATCTAAAGAGCTTTCAAATAAGGGTTAGTTTGTCCGTCCACGATCGTCTACTGAGGAGATATGACCATAATAATAAATGTCCATATTACGATTTACCTGCATTTAAATCTACGATGACAGTAAATTTCATGGCTACTATGATCAAATAATAGGTAGCCTTCACTAAGCTAATTTGCGCAACAGTCCTGATTGTTTTAAATACCAAATTTGTTCTAAAAATTGTTTTCCGCAGCCTTTTTATATGATTTCTACTATTTAGTACAAATTTCTTTCATTGAATAAAATATTAGGATTTATCGGGGTTTTATACGCACTCACAGAGTAAAACAACTCACGAGTTCTTCTGTAAAGCAATTTGAACTTTTATATGAAGAAAGTCAACACAATGAGATTTTATTAAGATAAGACGAAAGTAGATTTAACTTATATTTCATCATAGTAGCCATGAATTTTTCTGTCAAAGTAGATTTGATTGCTAATAAATCGTAGGACATTTTTTATTATGGTCATATCTCCTCAGTAGACGATCGTGGACGGACAAACCAACCCTCATTGGAAAGCTCTTTAGATGTACTTTCTGATAAGGATATCCTCAGCTGCACCTTTTTGCCCCTAAAAAAGATATTTATCCCTAAAAGTGGATGAAAAAAATCATAAATTTATCTATAACTCGTCTCGTGTAATTCCCACAGCTTTGATGTCTTCGGCAAAGTTGCGTATTTTATTGATACATACAACTTTGCAGAACATTATATGGGTCTAAAAATTCAACAAATGTGTGTTTCATTTGAAAAACGTGTTTTTGGGGCTAACTTTCAAACACAGGCCTCTATCTCCATTGGTGTATAAAATACAAAATTGACGTCTTCAGGAAAGTTGTTTGGAATAAAAAATGCTACAACTTTGCCGAAGACGTCAACCCTCTATCTCAACAAATTAAAAAATATAATTTTGTATCTCACTTTTAGGGGGATTGATCCGAAAACTCTAACTGTCAAAAGATGGCGCTGGTCATTCTCGTCAACTTTGCCGAAGACACCATTGCTCTTTTTTCTCAATCTTACGAGCTATTAATTAAGAGCGTGAAAATGGGAAAATAAACCATTGTGCATTGGTGGAATGCTCGCATTTTCATACGCATTGATAAATAACACGCATTTTCCTACGCATTGACGTATTTTTCAACAAATTATGTATTAAAACTCCAAAAATTCGTCATGCATTCCTGTGCATTTTTCAACGCATTGGATATTTTGGCGCATTTTTCAACGCATTATATTTTCAAATGCATTTTTCAACGCATTGGAGCATTTTGTAACGCATTTTTATCAAAACGCATTTTCGATTCAGTTGTTTTGGAAGTGATCCGCCCCTCGGCCACATCCGTCGGGACCCCCGGAACCGGTTCCGTAACACTACTGGTTCAGATATGGTCTATTATTGTTTTTCTGCTAACCGGACATCAGGATATCGAAAATGCCGCTGTTTGATGTGTCGCATGCATAGGTTTGGTACTCTTTTATATTTGGTCACTTCCGAGGGGACATCCGGAACCGGTTCGGATGTGATCTGATACTGTTTTCCTGCTAACCGTTCATCAGATTATCAAAAAAGCAGCTGTTTGATGTGTCGCATGCATGAGTTATGTTCAATTTGATATTTGACCACTTCCAGCGGGACACCCAGAACCGGTTCCGGAACACTACCGGTTCAGATATGATCTGAGACTATTTTCCTGCTCACCGTTCATCAGATAATCGTAAATGCCGTGGTTTGATGGGTCGCATGCATGGGTTTGGTGCATGTTCATGTCTGGCCCCTTCCAGGGGTACCGATCCGGAACACCTAAATGGCCATAACTCCGGAACGGCTGGACCGATCCGAACCATTTTCAATAGGAAACAATGGGACCAGATTCCGCGTCGAATGAGCCGTTGATTGTTAAAATCGGTTGATATTTACTATCTCAAAGTGAGGTGACCTTTTTTGTACACATACACACACACATACATACACACACACACACATACACACACACAGACATCAACTCAACTCGTCGAGCTGAGTCGATTGGTATATGAAACTTGCCCCTCCGGGGGCTCTATCAAAATTTGATTTTTGGAGTGAACATATAGCCTTTCGGTACACCTTGGTGTACGAGAAAGGCAAAAAACACTCCTTCCGTGAAAAACGGCGATTGAGTTAACCCAAATGGGCGATTTCCGTTTCTGAGGAGCCTCCACCCAGGGCGCAACATCCCGGCGAACGGGCGCGGGCCGTATCTTGTCTTCATGGTCAGCGAGCTCCCGAATGCGAGTGTGGTGCTGGTCGTAAGACGATAAAATTTCACTTTTATTGCCTCAACAATCAACCGTCATCTATGCTGTATATGAACGGCCGGGCCCAGCAGCGGAAAGGATCAAAAAACTGGACAATCGCCTCCGGCAGCTAAAGTAGTAAACTAATAAACATAAACGATCGTCTTTTGGCGTTTTTATCGCACTTGGATTTCCATGCCGTGGACGAAGGCTGCACACACTTTGGAGCTTGGATTACCCGACGTTATTTGGATCGGGGGTTTTGGGAGAAAGAGTTTATCCTTCGTCCCACGCAGGACCACCAGCGAAGAAGAAATCAAATGACCCGTGGTTTAATTAATTTATGACTTGATTGCAGATGTTAAATTGCTTCAATAGGAAATTATTTTATTATATCAGAACGATTTATTATCGTGTTTGTGGAGGGTAATTGTTGACGTTCGTCCTGAAATGTTTTTGTCTGAGCCGTTAGCCTTTTTCTTAATCATGGCGTAACGGACGAACTGGGTTAAAGCCTACTTCTCAGTCCTTTCTTTATTCTTCAATCACTTACGGCGACGACATAGTGCCGCTTCAAAGTGAGAGTGGGAGTGCGCGTCCAAAGGATTTTCGTGGATTTGCTGTTGCTGATATTCTGTTTTGCGGCTTCGCACACGCGCACTCTCACTCTCACGCGTAACTATAACGGCACCCTTAACCTAATTTACAGCTCTTTTGTCCACTAGGGCACTGCGTGAGCGATTCCAATTGGAAGCTGTACATACACCGAGAAAAATTTCTACTCAATGACTGAGTTGGCCTTACTCAGAAATCTAAAAATCCTTTGTTTTCTTACTCAGTTTCGGCTAAAAGTGGGACAACCCATTGGCAATGGGTTGTCCCACTTTTAACGGAAACTGAGTAAGAAAACAAAGGATTTTTCGATTTCTGAGTAAGACCAACTCAGCCCCTGAGTAGAAATTTTTCTCTGTGTACACTTTGTACAGCGCCTAAATGTATTCTATTTCTAATTGTACTACATCGTCCTGGTGGCTGTTGCGCTGCTTTCACTTTCTACCCTATCATGGTAGAATGATGAGCTCGAGGATGTTGATGTGTTGGCTGTTGGTTGTTCCTGTTTCCAGTCCGATTGGGGGTCCATTATGGGTTGCCGTTCGCCGATGTCCAAGTATTTGGGCTCAGAAGAGGGTCAGTGTCAGCTGTTCTCAAGGGTAAAGAGCAACTAACGAAAGTGCCGGGGCTGGGATCGAACCCATGACCATTTGCTTATGAAGCAAACTACGCCACGGGCCCGGCATCTTCTCAGTCCTTGAGCGCCTTTCCCATAGCCTGGATCGTTCGCTTTTCCAACAATTCATCAAAGTGAGGTTTATACATAGCATATGCCTTCATTTGAAGATTCTTCTTTCGTCTCGGGTCCGCCGTAAGCTTCAGATGCTTCCACGGCCTCTAGATGTAGCTTGACTCTGTGTCTGTACTGTCAGTTCGAAAAGTTGTCTCCTTTGAGCTGAGACATTTCTGAACTTTCTTTCATCGGAACTCAGAAAAAGAAAACGCGAGTAACTACCAAAAAAACCCAGATTAATCCACCTAGTGGTGATAGTGCCTTTCTCGTCAAATATGTACTCATGATCTTTCTATCGACGTTAGCCAAAATGTTCCTGAATCCTGAGAACATCTGTATATATAAAAATGCAGTGGCATACGTGGGACCGCGCATAACTTGCGAACGGATGGTCCGATTTGGGTCGTCTAAGTTTTGTTCGGTTAGTTTTCACACAAAGAAGGTTTATGAGGCAAAAAACATGGGAAAATTGAGAGTTTTTGAAAATCGGGTTTTCATACATTTTGAACGGGGACTTTGGCTTGGCTGGGGACTTGAAACGTCAAAAAACACAGTAGGCAAGACAAAGTTTGCCGGGTACAGCTAGTTTATAAGGGCACTGCACTGTTTTGATTTTGTATAGAATTTTGACGTTTCTTGGCCTTGTTGTTTACAAAATTTCTGTAAGAGTGAAAGAGAAGAAGAGAATTTCATGCAGTGCCCTATATAGAAAAAACCCTAATTAATCCACCTAGCGGTGATGGTGCCTTTCTCGTGCTTTAAAATATTCTTTCAACAAAACTCGAGCGACATGTTGATGACATTGATATAAATACAGAATGAAAACTGCTTGCTAAATCTACTCAATATGGAAACATTTTATATTAGCATAACATCCAATATTCAGAAAATATAAGACAACGATCCAAAACTCAAACCAAACAAGTGTCATGAAGCAGCAAAATTTTGAAACGTCATTTTAGATTTTCCGGTCATCATTTCATGACTCCAGATATCTACCCCAACTAAACTAACCGCCATCTTGAACATTGAGACACCATCTTGGATGTTCTGGTATTCATTTTTGGACTCTGCACCTAAAATTACATAAAATAGTCGCTGTATCGAATTTTGGCATGTCGTTTATGATTTTCTGGTTACAGGTCGGACTCGATTATCCGGAGTCAGGTTCTGAACCTTCCAAAACTTATATCTGACAAACGGAATTATGTGCAAAGCTCAAATTTCTACTGAACACTAATCAAGGTTAGTTTGACAAAATGTCAAAATTTCAGCTAGATTCAACATTCCGTTTCCGAGATATATGTTTGCGAACGTTCTGAACCCGACTCCGGATAATCGAGTCCGACCTGTACCAGTTTTGGACGAAGACCGGAATTCTTCCCCATTCAAACTATAGTCAAATTGCAGACCTTGTGAAACAGCGCACAGCTTGGGTTTTCTGATTACAAATTTTGAATTCTGGACATATTTTCATACAAAATATGCCCATAATGCAAGAATTAAAAATCCTATAAAATAGGAACTAACTTGAATACTGGGCCATTATATTAGACTTTGGACCGCTATCTTGGATACTCTGGTGGACTCCGAACATATTTCCCATACCAAATACACTTATTTTACATAGTTTTAGAGCTCAAAATTCCATAAAACAGCCACCATCTTCTGTTGACGCGATCAAATTCTTTTTTTTCCATTCAACGTTGACCCATCCTGCTATAAATTTACACCTTAGGAATCTGAAATAGTACGATTTGATAGGATCGCTTCAGTTTTGTCTATATTTTGTTCTCATATATGAGAACTTAGACCTATTCGTCACTGTTGTTCATACCTAATGTTTATCAGGCCATTAAACAAATCCACGATTTAATTTTTCACATGAACGTTGGTTCTGCTACACAACAGCTAGTCTCTAATGTTATCTAAGGCTATTTTATTGCTAACCGTTCATTAGATTATCAAAAAATCTGCGATCTGATGTGTCGTATGTATGGGTTTGGTTCATTTTTATATTTGGTAATTTCCGATGGGATAGCCGGATCTGATTCCATGAGTCATGGACCATGACACTACCGGTTGTCCCAATTATGGTCTGAGAATATTTTATTGCTATTTATTCACCTTTACCTAATCACCGCGATTTGATATATCGCATGAATGGGTTTGCTTCACTTTTACTTCTAACCACTTTCGAAGCCACAGCTGAACCCGCAACACTACCGGGAATTTAATGTGGTCTGACCCTATTTTTCCATCAGGTTGTCGATAAGTCGTGATCAGTCTTCGTTCTACTGCTCGTGTTGTGTGTAGGTAAGAGGTAACGATAGCACACGAATGTAACAAAGCCGACTGACACCCGACTGCGGCAACGAAATGAAGGTAGTAAAAAGTGTCGAATGTTTACAAGACTGGTCGTGATTTGATGTACCGCATCCATGGGTTTGGTTAAATTTTACATTTTACTACTCAGATCTGATTCCGGGTGAACCAAATAAGGTCTAACATTATTGTCTTGTTAACTGCTCATCGGTTAACCAAAAACGCTGCAAATTGAAGGTGTCACATGCAGAGTTTGACAATTTCGACGGGACTCTCGGAACCAATTCCGGAACACTACCAGGTTTCTTTAGTGTGACGTAAGGCTATTTTATAGGTAACTGTTCATCAGGCTATCGCAAAAGACACGATTTGATGTGTCACATGTCTGGATTTGGTTTACTTTTTCATTTGGCCCCTTCCGGCCACTCAAAACCGTAATCTAAAAAGCCGCTATTTGATGTGACGCATGTACGGGTTTGTTTCTCTTTCAGATTTAACCACTTCGGCGGGAACCCCGGAAGGGGTTCCGGAACACTACTGGTTCAGATATGGTCTGAGATAGTTTTCCTGCTCATTGTCCATCAGGTCATCGAAAATGCCGTAGTTTGAAGTGTCGCATGCATGCGTTTTGTTCAATTGTATATTTTGCCACTTCCAGCGGGACGCCTAGAACCGGTTCCGGAACACTACCGGTTCAGATATGGTCTGAGATGATTTTCCTACTCATTATCCATCAGGTCATCGAAAATACCGTGGTTTGATGTGCCGCATGCATGGGTTTGCTTCAATTGTATATTTGGCCACTTCCAGCGGGACGCCTAGAACCGGTTCCGGAACAATACCGGTTCAGATATGGTCTGAGATGATTTTCCTGCTCATTATCCATCAGGTCATCGAAAATGCCGTGGTTAGATGTGCCGCATGCATTGGTTTGGTTCAATTGTATATTTGCCCACTTCCAGCGGGACGACTAGAACCGGTTCCGGAACACTACCGGTTCAGATATGGTCTGAGATGGTTTTCCTGCTCATTGTCCATCAGGTCATCGAAAATGCCGTGGCTTGATGTGCCGCATGCATGGGTTTGCTTCAATTGTATATTTGGCCACTTCCAGCAGGACGCCTAGAACCGGTTCCGGAACACTACCGGTTCAGATATGGTATGAGATGATTTTCCTGCTCATTGTCCATCAGGTCATCTAAAATGCCGTGGTTTGATGTGTCGCTTGTATGGGTTTGGTACAATTGTTTATTTGGCCACTTCCGGCGGGACACCCGGAACCGGTTCCGGAACAATACCGGTTCAGATATGGTCTTAGACTATTTTTCTGCTTACCACTCATCAGGTTATCGAAAATGCCGTGGTTTGATGGGTCGCATGCATGGGTTTGTTGCATTTTCATATCTGGCCCCTTCCTGGGGTACCGATCCGGAACACCTAAATGGCCATAACTCCGGAACGGCTGGACCGATCCGAACCATTTTCAATAGGAAACAATGGGACCAGATTCCGCGTCGAATGAACCGTCGGTCGTTAAAATCGGTTGATGTTTACTATCTAAAAAATAGGTGACCTTTTTTGTACACATACACACACACACACATACATACACACACACACACACACACACATACATACACACAGACATCATCTCAACTCGTCGAGCTGAGTCGATTGGTATATAACACTTGACCCCTCCGGGGGCTCTATCAACTTTTCGTTTTTGGAGTGAACATATAGCCTTTCGGTACACCTTGCCCAACTAACAATCACTCATTTAACAGGCACCATTATGACGAATTAATTCAGCATCATGATGAATAACATTTGAATTATTTTCACGTACAACCTATGTTCGGGTTTTGTTCACACAAATTTGGAGAAGTTATTAAGCATCATGTTGTGCACCAACTTAATTTTTTGTTGTTCAAAGCGTTTTACAAATGCACAGAAAAGTTGTTGTTCGGCTTTGGCAAAAATGACTGAAAATAAATAAAATGCAAAAATGTTGAACTCTCACGAGAGTAATTATTTGCTCTTGTATTGAGAACACCTATTATGAATTAAGAATTACATATAAAATTACCTAAATCCGGATTGAAACTCGAGATCTGTCGATTGCCAGCCGCATGCCTTCCTATCTGCGCCATCCTAGAGATGGTGAGATGCAGTACCCAAAGCAAAACATAATCTTCCCATGATTTAATAATGATCACTCCTAAACTTGTGTTCAGCAGTGGTGAATTAGCACAGCACGTGGTTATCAACTGAACAACACCTCATACTTCAACAGCTATTCAGCAAAAAACACGTGTTTTCCATTCTGATTTTCGCTGTCAGTATTTTTATCGCACGGTGAGAAAACTTGTATCGAATGCGGCCAAAAAGTGTTGGTAGTTATTGAAGATATTGTTTCCAGTCGTACTAATTGCGATTGAATATGTTTTTATTTTAATCATTAAATATTGATCTTTAAAAATGTATGACAATATGTGGTGCGGTATGGTCTTGGACATGGTGCATCCACAGCATCCACAGCATCGGGTTATCTACTTATTCTCAGTCGAAGATCCGTTAAGCATTTTTTTATTTATGCTTTTGTCATGGAATCTTGATATTATTTTCAATAAATAGTGCATAAGGATGTTTAAGGATACTTGGAATGTGTCGATTTATGAATGCTGCTTGGTTATCTAGGTGACTGTGGGAACAATATTCAGTAAACACGACAACACGGAAATGTCAAATGCATTGATCCAAGCGTCTCGTACAATCGAACTGCTGCGGAAGATAAAAACTATAATATAGGTACAAGATATCTTGTTACAGATTTATAATAATAAATGAATAATTAACGTTGATTACGTCTCTTGGCACTCAATGTTAAACTACACAATTATATTCTGTTTTATTTTATGTGATTCGTTGAAATATTAGTTATTTAATAACTTGGTTGTCTAAACAGTTTTAGCCATGATTTATCCCATAATCCGAACAAAATTCCGAGTCAAACTATGACGGGCTGAAGGCGTTTATTTGACAAGTGAAAAGCACTTTGTTCAGGAGCATATGCTTATCGATACATCAGCTTAATAAGATGCAGACAAATGTTTTGTTAAACTCTTTTGTTCAGGAATCAATGCTTGTCGAATAAATTTCTTGTTAAACGTTTGAAAAGTGTTTTAATTTATCATTGTTGATACCGATGAGGAAAGTCGAACATTGACTACTTTTTCAATTGTAAAATCATTTAAACAGTAATGTGTAGAGCATAATTTTAGTTCAGCTATCATTACCATTATTAAGCAACAATTCAGCAAGCTTGCTTGTTAGTGACTTGCAATTGTTAGTTGGGTGGTGTACGAGAAAGGCAAAAAAACAATCTTACACAGTAAATAATTTTGTAATATCCAAGCGCGTAATTTTTGACGATGTATCCCGTTTTCAAACGTAATTTCATTCGGTTACATCGTTTTCCAACATTTATCACACTCACCATGTACACCCTGGTTGGCACCGGAAAGTGTCAACAAACCCATTCCAGCATATACCTAGAAGCAGTATCATAATTATCATATACCTTCTAATTAGATGAAATAGCCGAGAGGTAAGGAAAGTGCCTCACAATCAACGGATCTGTGTACGAATCCATGCCATTATTTTACTTTATATATTAGACCTGTTCACTTTGAAACTTTTTTTCTCCGATTCTCCATGACACATCAAATTATCAATCCACATGTAAAACCAAGTCTTCAGTCCAAAATTGAGCCAAATTGATGAAGATTTAAAGGTGTATCAAATCGATTTTGTGTTTTTTTAGCCGTTTTCACAGAAATTTACTCAGAAATTCACAAAACTGCTCCGAAAAGATGCCGGAGATACCGTTAAGATATGATTAGAACAATACTCTACAACTATGCCGAAGACACTACGGTGTTTAAATTGCGTATTTCGAAGTTATTCAACAATTTTAATTAAAAAATCACGAAAAAACACGATATTTTTCCGATTTTACATATAAAAGTCATGTAATTTTACATTGTTTTAGGTGACTAAATTAATTAGCGATTACTCCTTTGTATAACGAACATTTCGTCCATACATCGTTTTTGTGTAGGAATTCGTTTTCATTGACTAATTATCAAAAGTATGTCACGTTGATACTAAAAATCGCACAGAGTTACCAGCACAAATTAAAACAAAGTTACCCATGATTAAGACGTCATGCCATCGTATTCTAATGTCTTTTGATTTAAGTATCAGGAATGGCGCAAATGGTAAGGCTCCAGCTTGCGGATCAGAAGGTCCCAGGTTCAAGCTAAATACATGATAAACTTTTTGCCTTTCTCGTACACCAAGGTGTACCGAAAGGCTATATGTTCACTCCAAAAACGAAAATTGGATAGAGCCTCCGGAGGGGTCAAGTCTTATATACCAATCGACTCAGCTCGATGAATTGAGGTGATGTCTGTGTGTGTGTATGTGTGTGTGTGTGTATGTGTGTGTGTTTTTTTTTTTTTTTTTTTTTTTGCCTTTCTCGTACACTAAGTGTACTGGAAAGGCTATATGTTCACTCCAAAAATGACTTTTTGATAGAAGGCCCGGAGGGTCGAGTCATATATACCAATCGACTCAGCTCGACGAATTGAGGTGATGTCTGTGTGTATGTATGTGTGTATGTGTGTGTGTGTGTATGTGTGTATGTGTGTGGACAAAAAACTCACATCACTTTATGGCAGTAAATCTCAACCGATTTTAATGACCGATGGTTCATTCGACGCGTAATCTGGTCCTATTGTTTCCTATTGAAAATGGTTCGGATCGGTCCAGCCGTTCCGGAGTTATGGCCCTTTAGGTGTTCCGGACCGGTATCCCTGGAAGGGGTCAGACATGAAAATTCAACAAACCCATGCATGCGACCCATCAAACCACGGCATTTTCGATTATCTGATGAACGGTAAGCAGAAAAATAGTCTAAGACCATATCTGAACCAGTAGTGTTCCGGAACCGGTTCCGGAAGTCCCGCCGGAAGTGGCCAAATATAAAAGTGAACACAACCCAATCATTCGACACATCAAACAGCGGCATTTTCGATAACCTGATGAACGATTAGCAGGAAAATAGTATCAGACAATATCTGAACCGGTAGTGTTCCGGAACCGGTTCCAAATGTCCTGCCGGAAGTGACCAAATATAATATTGAACCAAATCCATGCATACAATACATCAGAGTGCGGCTTTTTTGATAACATAATGAAAGGTTAGCAAGAAACTAGTCTCTGACCATAGCTGAACCGATAGTGTTCCAGAACCGGTTTCGGATGTCCCACCGGAAGTGGCCAAATATAAAATTGAACATAACACATTGATGCGACACATCAAACAGCGGCATTTTCGGCAACCAGATGAACGGTTAGCAGGAAAACAGTATCAGACCATATCTGAACCGGTAGTGTTCTGGAACAGGTTCCGGATGTCCCGCCGGAAGTGGCCAAATATAAAGGAGAACCACATCCATGCATGCGACACATCAAACAGCGGCATTTTCGATAACCTGATCAACGGTAAGCAGGAAAACAGTATCAGAACATATCTGAACTGGAAGTGTTCCGGAACCGGTTCCGGAGGGTCCCGACGGAAGTGGCCAAATATATAAGTGAACCAAACCCATGCATGCGACATATCAAATCATGGCTTTTCCAATAACCTGATGGCCTGTTATTAAGGAAGTAGGCGCAGCGCACATTGGGGACTGCCAGTTGTATTCCGGAACCGGTTCCGGGTGTCTCGCCGGAAATGGCCTTATATAAAATTGAATCAAACCCATGCATACGACACATCAGAGCGCGGCTTTTTTGATAACCTGATGGACGGTTAGCAAGAAAATAGTTTCATACCAAATTTGGCACAACAGATCCTGCCCGGGAATCGATTTCGGGTGTCTCGTCATAACTTTTTCAATAACCTAATTAACTGTTTATCAGCAAAAAGTCTCAGACGCACATTTGGGAGAACCGGTAGTGTTGAAGAACAGGTAACGAGTGCCCCGCCGGAAATGGTAAAATACTTGATGGATGCCCTCAATGGA
Source organism: Aedes albopictus (assembly GCF_035046485.1). Lineage (NCBI taxonomy): Eukaryota > Metazoa > Arthropoda > Insecta > Diptera > Culicidae > Aedes > Aedes albopictus. Next base: position 508,082,861 of record NC_085137.1, on the reverse strand, counting down.
ACACATGAATTCGCGGCTTTTAAGGTAGCCTGAACCAGTTGACAAGAAAATAACCACAGACAATATTTGGTACAACCAGTAGTGTCATGGAATCGGTTCGAGGTATCCTTCGAAAATGATCAAACGTGGAATTGAACCAAACTCATGCATACGGCACATCAAACCCGAGCAGAAGTAAATATCAACAGCATGATAAAATATGTTATTTTAGCATAATAACTGTATAATGGAATCATTAATTTTTATGTTATTAACATATCTTATTATGTTATCAACTTGTCTGTCATAAGCGGTAAAATAACAAAAATCATAACAAATAAATGTTCCTGGAAGACCAATTTAATAACATGTTTTGTTAGATTCCATAACAACTTAATAACAATAGGGGGATTCACTAAACAGATTAAATTGCTGCGTAAGCCATGATTTTCTGCTTATTTGAATGTTCCAAGATTTTGCGAATGAAATAATCAAAGATTGCCTTGGTGATCGCGACGTTTAGAATTAACAAAACTTGGTCTGCAACAAAGTATATTATTGAAGTGTTATTTAGTGGAAGAATCGCAATTGCTTGATCATAACAAAATAAGATTGCCCAACAAAACATGTTATAAAAAAGTATTACTTTGATAAGTTAATAAGAACAAATTATGATATAAAAACAGGCTATGTGATTCTGTTGTTATGAATTTGATATTCTCCTCTGCTCGGGAATAGTGAAATTATGAAAGTAAACAAAACCAATGTTAGCCGTAAATCAAATTGTGGCTTTTTTAAAAGCCCGGAAAACGTTGGGTAAGATTAAAAGTGAAGAAATAAACAATGTCTTTGTATATGCAAGAGAATAAAATCGTGACCAAAGCAATCTCATCAAATCACACAATTTCAAATTCTTTTGGTGTTAATATAAAGTACGATGGATCAACGTGTTATGAGTAAATTATAATTTGATCGCATCAACACTGAATAAAATTTTTCCTATCTCCATTTGCGTCTAAAATTACTGTGCACACCTTGGTCCATAAGGAGATCAAATTTAAGATGAATCGTTTTAAGCGTTAAGTGTTCTCAGGATCGGCTAATGTCGACGTAAAGATCATGAGTACATATTCGACGAGAAAGGCACTATCACCACTAGGTGGATTAATCTAGGTTTTTTTTTTATTCTAGGAGTCCAAAAATCTTCTAAAGACGCTGTGTGGGATTCGAATGTGCGCCTACCCACTAAAAACACTCTCCTAGTTCGCCTCCACCTTAAATTCCCCTCCGGTACCACCATGCAGTATTTCTTCGGAGGGGAGGCGTTATGTGCCTTGTGCACCATCACCAATTCGTTATCCTAGTTTTCTTCATGCTATGCGCACCGCTTCATTAGTATGCTGTTAATATTACAGTATCGCCACTAAGCGACATGCATGCTATTTTTCAAATTTGTTATTCTAATTCGTTCTTAGCCTTTCGGCTCCTGTTAGCTTGTTATTGCTTAGCGTACCGCCATTGAGCGGCAAACTCTATGTTAGTACCACAAATTTGTTATTCTAAAGCCACGCTGAGTTCATCGGCTCCTACTGATGTGCCCCGAAGAACGATGCCCTCCCGGTGCCGCCCGAGTGCCAATCAGCACTCGAGGCTTCCGCGCACGACTCGGATAGTCCCCGACGGTGGATATATCCTACCCGACGAAGAGTTTCCCGACACTGAAACTGTATGTGTGTGTGTGTGTGTGTATGTGTGTGTGTGTGTATGTGTGTGTACAAAAAAACTCACATCACTTTTTGGCAGTAAACCTCATCCGATTTCAATGACCGACGGTTCATTCGACGCGGAATCTGGTCCCATTGTTTCCTATTGAAAATGGTTCGGATCGGTTCAGCCGTTCCGGAGATATGGCCATTTAGGTGTTCCGGAACGGTACCCCAGGAAGGGACCAGATATGAAAATGCATCAAACCTATGCATGCGACACATCAAACCACGGCATTTTCGATAATCTGATGAGCGGTAAGTAGAAAAATAGTCTAAGACCATATCTGAACCGGTAGTGTTCCGGAACCGGTTCCGGGTGTCCCGCCGGAAGTGGCAAATATCAAAGTGAACCAAACCCATGCATGCGACACATCAAACCACGGCATTTTCGATAACCTGATGAGCGGTAAGCAGGAAAATAGTCTCAGACCATATCTGAACCGGTAGTGTTCCCGAACCGGTTCTGGGCGTACCGCTGGAAGTGGCCAAATATACAGTTGTACCAAACCCATGCAAGCGACACATCAAACCACGGCATTTTAGATGACCTGATGGGCAATGAGCAGGAAACTCATCTCAGACCATATCTGAACCGGTAGTGCTCCGGAACCGGTTCTAGGCGTTCCACTGGAAGTGGTCAAACATACATTTGAACCAAACCTATGCATGCGACACATCAAACCACGGCGTTTTCGATGACCTGATGGACAATGAGCAGTAAAACCATCTCAGACCATATCTGAAGCAGTAGTGTTCCGGAACCCGTTTCGGGGTTCCCGCCGAAGTGGTTACATCTGAAAGAGAAACAAACCCGTACATGCGTCACATCAAATAGCGGCTTTTAAGATTGCCTAATGAACGGCCATCAAGTGTTTTGGAATCGGTTTTGAGTGGCCGGAAGAGGCCAAATCTAAAAGTAAACCAAATCCAGGCATGTGACACATCAAATCGTGGCTTTTGCGATAACCTGATGAACAGTTAGCTAGAAAATAGCCTTACGTCACACACAGATAAAAATAATGAGATTTACACGTCATGTAAACTTCATTTCAGTCATGTAAACTTAGTGTTATGATGGTTTACATGATATATCATGTAAATTTGTGTTATATGTCATGTAAACACTCAGAGTCATGCTGAATTACATGACATATAATGGAAGTTTACATGATATTTTATGACTTTTACATGATATGTCATGTAAACTTCTGTGATATCCCACGCTCCAATTATGTGCATCATATGTCACAGAACTTTACACTCTTTTTTCGATCTGTGCACTAACGACAACTGGTAGTGTTCCGGAATTGGTTCCGAGAGTCCCGTCGAAATTGTCAAACCCTGCATGTGACACCATCAATTTGCAGCGTTTTTGGTTAACCGATGAGCAGTTTTAACTTAAAACAAGACAATAATGTTAGACCATATTTGGTTCAGCCGGTAGTTACCCGGAATCAGATCCGGGTAGTAAAATGTAAAATTTAACCAAACCCATGGATGCGGTACATCAAATCACGACCAGTCTTGTAGACATTCGACACTTTTTACTACCTTCATTTCGTTGCCGCAGTCGGGTTTCAGTCGGCTTTGTTACATTCGTGCGCTATCGTTACCTCTTACCTACACACAACACGAGCAGTAGAACGAAGATCAATAAACATAAGAAAGGGCCAAATCAATGTTATCTGACACGATGACATGTGTCTAATTCTAGCTTTACGCATAGATTTTCAGCCAAGTCCGATTATGAAAGTCAATATTAATTTATTATTGCATGTTTCATTGAATACGACACACAGATGGGCAGCATAGCTCTTATTATGGAAGAAGACAGGAATAACAAAAGCCGAACCGTCTCCCGAAGCCGCTATCGTGGTGAAGTGCATTTGTTTGACATTTTTGTTTCGAACAGTAGTTTGATTGCTTGTGTTGCGAATGTCGGAGACAAAGGAGACCGAATATCGACGAAAAGGTTCAAATTACTGTGATCTCTAACAAGACTGATCACGACTTATCGACAACCTGATGGAAAAATAGGGTCAGACCACATTAGATTCCCGGTAGTGTTGCGGGTTCAGCTGTGGATTCGAAAGTGGTTAGAAGTAAAAGTGAAGCAAACCCATTCATGCGATATATCAAATCGCGGTGATTAGGTAAAGGTGAATAAATAGCAATAACATATTCTCACACCATAATTGGGACAACCGGTAGTGTCATGGTCCATGACTCATGAAATCAGATCCGGCTATCCCACCGGAAATTACTAAATATAAAAATGAACCAATTCCATACATACGACACATCAGATCGCAGATTTTTTGATAATCGAATGAACGGTTAGCAAGAAAATAGATTACATTGCAGACTAGATATTGTGTAGCAGAACCAACGTTCATGTGAAAAATTAAATCGTGGCTTTGTTTAATGGCCTGATAAACATTAGATATGAACAACAGTGACGAATAGGTCTAAGTTCTCATATATGAGAACAAAATATAGACAAAACTAAAGCGATCTCATCAAATCGTACCATTTCTTGACCATTTCAGATTCCTGTGGTGTAAATTGATAGCAGGATGGGTCAACGTTGAATGGAAAAATAAGAATTTGATCGCGTCAACAGAAGATGGTGGCTGTTTTAAGGAATTTTGAGCTCTAAAACTATGTAGAATAAGTGTATTTGGTATAGGAAATATGTTCGGAGTCCACCAGAGTATCCAAGATAGCGGTCCAAAGTCCAAGATAATGGCCCAGTATTCAAGTTAGTGCCTATTTTATAGGATTTTTAATTCTTGCATTATGGGCATATTTTGTATGAAAATATGTGCAGAATTCAAAATTTGTAATCAGAAAACCCAAGCTGTGCGCTGTTTCACAAGGTCTGCAATATGACTATAGTTTGAATGGGGAAGAATGCTGGTCTTCGTCCAAAACTGGTAACCAGAAAATCATAAACGACATGCCAAAATTCAATACGGCGACTATTTTATGTAATTTTAGGTGCAGAGTCCAAAAATGAATACCAGAACATCCAAGATGGTGTCTCAATGTTCAAGATGGCGGTTATAGTTGGGGTAGATATCCGGAGTCATAAAATGATGACCGGAAAATGACGTTTCAAAATTTTGCGGCTTCATGACACTTATTTGGTTTGAGTTTTGGATCGTTGTCTTATATTTTCTGAATATTGGATGTTATGCTAATATAAAATGTATCCATATTGAGTAGATTTAGCAAGCAGTTTTCATTTTGAATTCATGTCAATGTCATCAACATGTCGCTCGAGTTTTGTTGAAAGGATATTTTAAAGCACGAGAAAGGCACCATCACCGCTAGGTGGATTAATTAGGGTTTTTTTCTATTATTGTAGCAGTTAGGATGATGAATCTGCCATGACTTACACGCAATCTCCCAAAGAATAATGATCGGGACCTGCCAATTAAGCCCATTCCAGGACTTGCTAGATATTTAGTTTATACTTGTTGACAATAAATCGTGTCGACGAGATCAGCTGGGCGAAATATTGAGCATCTGTTTGATAATGATCAATTTAGTTAAAACAATTCAATACGATGATGGAACTGCTTCTGGATGCAACATTTTACAGACAACTGTGGGTGGAGCTTACTTGTTACTTATCTACCCATAAATCAGCACAACTACACGATGAAGGGAAACTTCATTCTTACTATGCACTCTACGGTTTCGAAACAATGCTATGATGCCAAATTGCAATGAGATGCAGTGCGTAGTTTCATCAACTTATAGCAGGATCGAGACGCAAAAAAGTGCTATTCCAGGACTCGAACCTTGAATCTTCGAATCCACAATCTCATGCTCAACCAACTGCACCAAATTTAAACTGATGCAGATGAGACAAAGAAGTGTAATGACGTTTAAATCATGGGTAACTTTGTTTTATTTTATGCTGGCAACTCTGTACAATTTTTAGCATCAACGTGACAAACTTTTGATAATTAGTCAATGAAAACGAATTTCTATACTAAAATGATGTATGGACGAAATGTTCGTAACACATAGGAGCAATAGCTCATAAAATTAGTCACCTAAAACAATGTAAAATTACATGACTTTTACATGTAAAATCGTAAAAATATTGTATTTTTTGGTGATTTTTTAACGAAAATTGTTGAATAACTTTGATATACGCAATTTAAACACCGTAGTGTCTTCGGCAAAGTTGTAGAGTATTGTTTTAACTATATTTTAACGGTATTTTCGGTACCTTTTTGGTGCAATTTTCTGGATATTGAAGTACATTTTCGTGAAAATGCTCGAAAAAACACAAAATCGATTTGATACACCTCTAAACCTTTATCAATTTGGCTCATTTTTGGACTGAAGCCATATTTTTGCATGTGGATTGATAATTTGATGTGACACGGGTAGGTCAAAAAAAGTGAACAGGTCTATTATATATGATTCATCCATCGATCCGGTTTTAGCGATTGCTAGACCCACTTTCCAGCTGGGCGGCTAATTTGCTGCATGGAAGGCATCAACACCGGCAGATTCTGCTTGTGTTGAAGCTGGACTTCTACCTTTTCGGATTTTCATTCGCTCCTCTATATGTTGCAAAACTGTAACGTTCCTCAGCAAGACTTCCGGGGAAGACAGGGTCTTTCTCCTTGAAGAGGGGAATAGATCCCTTCGCATGGCAGCCAACTCGGATCTCCCGCCGGTTGCCAGGGTCCACTGGCTTGGAGACAGGAGGTGGCGTTCTGTTCCACCGAAAATTGAAAACGGAATCAAAAACAATTTCGCAGCTGGTAGTAACTCTGCTGCACTTCGACGATCAGTTTTCCAGCTTCTAGGGTCGTCTTACTCCGGTTTTGCTCATCGTTTCTCCGATGGATCACTCTCTCGCTCCGGTGTCGGTGTAGGGGTGGCCGGCGACATCCCGGAAGTCAGCTTGAGCCTGGCCCCACAGTGCTCAGTTTTCTCCTCAGAAGCAGCAGCAGCATTTATCGCGGCCACCACCCCCTCGGACCGGCCCATCTTGGTAATGACAGACTCAGCGAGCGTTATCTCAGCACTTCAGTCCGAAACTCCAACACACCCTTGGATCCAGGGAATTTTGAAATACGCGCCAGATAACACAGTATTTATGTGGGTTCCTGGACACTGTGGTGTCCGTGGGAATGAGAGAGCTGACCGTCTTGCCGGAACAGGGTATTCTGGTAGACGGTATACCAAAAGGATACCCTTGATTGATCTCAAACGATGGATTAAAGGCACATTTCGTCAATACTGGGAAGACTCGTGGTTCAGTACAAGAACTCCTTTCCTCCGGCAGATCAAGAACTGCACCACAACATGGACCGTTGCGCCGATATTACGAGACCAACGAGTTTTATCCCGTTTACGAACCGGACATACCTTGATGTCCCACAACATGGGAAATGGTCCTTTCCATATAGAATGTGAAATCTGCCACATACCAGCTTCCGTAGACCATATTCTCTGCGTTTGTCCCAGCTATCATTACCAAAGACAAACACACAACCTCGCTGATAACATCGGAGAGATTCTACAAGACGACCCAGCGAGCATCGCCACGCTTCTAAGTTTCCTGCACGACGCCGGACTGTACAACCGAATATAATTAGAACACTAACAAAACAAATACACTTGAATAACACGGATTATGTAAAGGTCTAGGCTAAGGTTATTATTAATTGTGATTGTCAGTTTATCTTTTCTTTTTCGGAACAGCCTTCTGCTGACCGAATTTTCTGGGTTCCAGCCTTCTGCTGGGCCATTTCCCGTGTTGAACTAACATCTGTTAAAAAACACGTTAATAAAGATGAAAAAAAAAATGCATGGAAGGAATGTAATTTTGTACATCATTTTTACGACGCGACTGATGTGCAGCAGAAATGATGTGATATTACAAGATTTTTTTTTTGCTGTGTAACGAAGCCATCATCGGTTTGGGAAACTTATTGATGGTACATATTCCGATGTTATGTTCAACAGCAAAACAGAGCTGAACAATATCAGACCTCTCAGTTGGCTGCTTGACCACCTTAACCCTAATCGTGCATTAGGGTCATTGGGCCCATATAGCCGAGGCGGTAAACGCACGGGTATTCAGCATGACCATTCTGAGGGTGACGGGTTCGATTCCCGGTCGGTCCAGGATCTTTTCGTAAAGGAAATTTCCTTGACTTCCTTGGGCATAGAGTATCTTCGTGCCTGCCACACGATATACGCATGCAAAATGGTCATTGGCAGAGAAAGCTCTCAGTTAATAACTGTGGAAGTGCTCATAGAACACTAAGCTGAGAAGCAGGCTTTGTCCCAATGAGGACGTTACGCCAAGAAGAGAGAGAGAGAGGGTCATTATGACCCCATTCCATGCACTACGGCAGCGGAGTGAGCGTCAGCACATACATGAAGAAGGTTAACTTTATGCATTCATGCACGATTTTGGTTCACTTCTATTTAATCGTTCATCAGATTATCAAAAACGCCGCTATGGTTTACCACTTCCGGCGGGTTGCTCGTCTCGTCACCAGTTCTGGAACACTACCGGTTCTTCCAAATATGATCTGAGATTATTTGCTGGCTACCCGGGTAGACGAGAATATCTAAATCATATCTCAAATCGAACATTTTTTGTTGTCATAGCTCGATGTGATTAGTTGAGTTATTCAAAGATCTAATGAATATCGCACGAATAGCTGAAAGTGATATGATATCAGTTTTTGTTCTTGTCAAAATAACTGAAAATTTCTACATAAGAACAAGTTTAGCTCTTCTGCATTAAATGAAACACACACACCAAAAATCGATTGAGGGTATCAGCAAAATTTTGCTAAATTTTGCCGAGCTGAAGGCTTCAGCAAAAATTTTGCTGAAATTCAGCAAAATTTTGCTGCTTTGTTCAGTAAACTCTGCTGATCGCCAGCAACGTTTTGCTGAAATTTAGCAAATTTTGCTGAAAGTTCAGCAAAAAATTTTGTTGGACCCTTCAGCTCGGCAAAATTCAGCAAAATATTGCTGAAAGCGTTTAGTGTGCATACACACATAGAGATGGCTCAATGTTAATGAAATGCCATGTGCCCCTATCTGAGCTGTGGAAACGAAGAACCGTCGAGTCAAGTACAAGACACTGAAGACGACCTTACAGTTGAGGTCGAAATACGTATCTGTCAAAGGATGCAAATTCTTAGTGGAATTCAAAGGAACCGTACTTAACCCGATTTTCTTTTATTTACAGATATTCCCCTAACAAGCCCATCATCATCTTATTCCCATGTTATTTACAACAGCGTGCCACAGTTGAGTGGTAAGAATCGCCGCCTGAAAATCCTAAGGTCGCAGGTTCGGTGCTGGATGCTGACATTTTTTTATTTTATTTTTTTTCTAGAAAAAAGTGACAAATCTTGTCTGTTTTGATCTTATAATATCTTAACGAGCTATTATTGAGTAGTTTACCATATTGGATTTTGCTATTATTTCTGATCTTTTACCTCTAATATCAATCAAATCAATATCAGTTTTTGCTCTTCAGTAATTCAATCAATAATAACTGAATATGCTATTAGATTAGATTTTTCCACCTACTCGGGTAACCGTTTCCCAAGCAACACACATGTTATATATTAGTTACGACAGCGCAAGTTTTGGTTGTATAGAAGTTTATTTGACGTTATTCCAACACAATGTTAGAATTACGTAAATATTACTTCTATACAACCAAAACCTGCGCTGTCGTAACTCTTATATAACATGTGTGTTGCTTGGGTTATCATGTTACTGAATAAGTCATTGTTATGTCACATATAATGGTTCTCTTTCACGTTTGACCATTTCTGGCGGAAAAAGCCTAAAAAGCCGTGATTTGAGGTATCGCATGCATGGGTTTGGTTTCACTTCCAGCACGGAACCGGTTGCGGATTACTACCGTTAGTTTCTTAAACAGTCTGAGCCTATTTGCTTGCTTACGTTTATTAGGTTATCAAAAAATCCGCGCTTTGCTGTGTCGCATGCATGGGTTTGGTTCAATTTTATATTAAGCCGCTTTTGGAGAGATACCCGGAACTAGTTTCGGCACTACGGGCAGTCCCTAATGTGGTCTAAGCCTTCTTCTTTGATAACTGGTCATCAAGTTGTCGGAAAAGCCGTGATTTGATGTACCGCATGCATAAGTTTGGTTCACTTTTATATACGACCACTTCCGGCGGGACATCCGGAACAGGTTCCGGAACACTACCGGTTCAGATATGGTCTGAGACTGTTTTCTTGCTAACTGTTTATCAGGTTATCGAAATTGCCGCGATTTGATGTGTAGCATGCATAGATTCGGATCACTTTTATATTTAACCACTTCCATCGGGACATCCGGAACCGGTTCCGGAACACTATCGGTTCAGATATGGTCTGCGTCTATTTTCTTGCCAGCTTTCATTAGGTTATCAAAAAATCCGCGCTTTAATATGTCGCATGCATGGGTTTGGTTCACTTTTATAATTGACCACTTCCGGCAGAACACCCGGATCCGTTTCCGGAACACTACCGGATCAGACATGGCCTGAGACTGTTTTCTTACCTACTGTTTATCAAGTTATCAAAAATGCCGCAGTTTGATGTATCGCATGCATGGGTTTGGATCACTTTTATGTTTACCACTTCCAGCGGGACATACGGAACCGGTTCCGGAACACTACCGGTTCAGATATGGTCTGAAACTGTTTTTTTGCAAACTGTTCATCAGGTTATCGAAATTGCCGCGATTTGATGTGTCGCATGCATGGATTTGGTTCACTTTTATATTTGGCCACTTCCGGCGGGACACCCGAAACCGGTTCCGGAATACTACCGGTTCAGATATGGTCTGAGACTGTTTTATTACTAACTGTTTATCAGGTAATCGAAAATGCCGCAGTTTGATGTGTCGCATGTATGTGTTTGTTTCATTTTTATGTATGTCCCCTTCCAAGGGTACTGGTCCGGAACACCTAAATGGTCATAACTCCGGAACGGCTGGACCAATCCGAACCACTTTCAATAGGAAACAATGGGACCAGATTCCGCGCCGAATGAACCGTCGGTCATTAAAATCGGTTGAGGTTTACTGCCAAAAAGTGATGTGAGTCTTTTTGTACACATACACACATACATACACACACACACATACACACACATACACACACACAGACATCACCTCAATTCGTCGAGCTGAGTTGATTGGTATATGTGACTCGACCCTCCGGGCCTTCTATCAAAAAGTCATTTTTGGAGTGAACATATAGCCTTTCCAGTACACTTTAGTGTACGAGAAAGGCAAAAATATAATTTCATTGAATGGGACACTGCACGCCGCGATTGCTTGGAGGACATTGTCTAAATCTTTCAAGTTTCGTGGTCTTGTTGTTTACTATTCAGAATTAGTGAAATTTGAAATGTAGATTCCTGAAGAAGCATATTCTATTATTCCCCCTTGAATTTCTTTGGGAACTATTCCAGGAATTCCTTTCAAGATTCCTCCAGGAGGAATTGTTTTCGCACTGGATGCTCCTTCTGAGGTCCATGAGGAAGCACCTTGAGATTTATCCAGGGGTAAGTTTAGGATTCCTCCAAAAGTTTCCTTTGGGATTCTTCCTGGAGTTTCTTCTGACATCTTTCTGAGTTCTTTCCAGGAGTATTCCAGAAACTTCTTCTAGGTTTCCATCAAGATTTCCTGAAGAAGTCTGAAGAGTTTTCATCTGGGGTTCCGCCAGTAGAGCTTGTCAGAATTCATCCTGCTGCTTCGCACGGGATTCCAACAGAGATTCCTTCTGGAATTTCTCTAGGAACTTCTTCCAGGAGTTCTCGGATTTTTCAAGATATTATTTCCAATGCACGTTCGGGAATTCGAGATTTCCAGGATTTTTCCAGAAGTACCTTCTGAGTTTAATCTTAAAGTTAATTCACTTTCTATTGGGGTATTTTCCGAGATTCTTTCAATGCATTTTGGAATTTCTCCAGCAGCTTTTTATGGCATCCTCTAAAGGAATTACTGGAGAAATATTGAGCTTGAGCTTGATTGACCACCCGTGGATGCTACTCCAGTATCGTCAGACCAGCTATACTTACACAAGGAACCAATGAGACATCTACCGGGGACTAGCAGACATCTTCACTGTGTGAGGGTTGGTGATCTTTTATTTTAAGCCTAGTTTGTTGTTTGAAAGGAATCGCTCAAGAAACTTCTTGACCGATTCCTGGCAGAAACTTTCCACGGTGACTGCCATTTGAACTGGCATTTCTTCGCAACTGCGTACTGTGATCGAAGAAAAACGGTTTCATGGACGATTCAGGCAAGGAATTTCCCATGCATCAAGATAGGCCGAAAATTTCCTTTTGAACTGCAAACAGCGCCATAGACGGCAATGACGCCTACCACGTCAGGTTGCTGGTCAATGTGGGGAAGGGGAAGGAAGTGATGATACCACACTAGTACTACATTAGTTTGTACGACTCTTCTATGACCAAATTTAGTCGTATAAGAGTTATATAGGCTTCTGTAGAACATATGTGCTGGTAGGGTAATGGCTGTAATGGTGATGATAGCACCTCCCGAGCAGGAATGAATAACTGACACATAACTGCAGCATACCAAAGTCAGGTATCATACTAAAACTAGGTATTGGCCGGTTATCCTGGTATTGAAAATAACTTACTTTGGTATTTTGTAGTTATTAATATAATACCTCATCGAGTTATTGGTTTGGTGTTGAGGACTGCTTGAGGTATTATTCAATTATGGAAAAAATGCTATCTGTATGGCAGAATCGCCAATTATTATTTAGGTATTACCATACCTGATATCATTATTCACGTGTTATGCACAGAATACACACCAGTTATTATTTTAGGTATTTTACCCCTTATGCAGGGCTGCTTCATACCTTATTCAGGTTGTAGGTATTCGGTTTTCCATACCTGAGTTTGTTATTCTTCAGCTATTTCCTCCTGCTCGGGCTATTGATGTTGTTATCAATGATGACAATCTTAAGTTTAGAGAAACTTAACTGTATAACAAACAATGTAGCATGGATTTGGTCCCGGTTACCCAACTAACATTTTTGCTGTATAATAGCTTATGCGAGCTTTGTTCCAAGAGCGTTTGCTCCATAAGCTATTATGCAGCTCTTTTTGTTAGTAGGGTAGTTGCATCATTTTTTTTTATCTGGATGGTCACCGATCAATGATCTGGATAGAGCAAATTCTTTTGCTTCTAAGGGTGTCGTTTTAGTTACGCGTGAGAGTGAGAGTGCGCGTGTGCGAAGCCGCAAAAAAGAATATCAGCAACAGCAAATCCACGAAAATCCTTTGGACGCGCACTCCCACTCTCACTTTGAAGCGGCACTATGTCGTCACCGTAAGTATTTCCAGAATAAGAGAACAAGAGGTTTCCTCCAAAAGTCTGACTGTAATTTTGCCTCATAAAATGTATTTATTCTTGCAAGGATCGTAGTAGGCGTTGTCGCGAACGGTTGTGTTTTCAATCGCTTGTCATGTTTTTCTTCGCGTTCAAGACAAAAAAAAAATCTTCCGGTTATTGGTCGTTCGGAGTTACGCCACCAGTAGAGTTTTCCGCTAACAAAAGTGAAAAAACTCCGAATTACTTATGGTGATAGAATTGTTTCCTGGAGATTTGTGTGGTTATAATGGCAGTTCAGATGCTGCCCGCGTACTGAATGTGGCTGTGTGCGTGTTTCGTTGCATATTGTGTAATGATTTGGTGGGCTGGAGATTTCAATTTGGAGGGCATCGGAAGTTCGTTGTGAAGAATTATCTTTTGTTATAATGTGATCATGTGGAATGTGATGAAATCAACCCTTTTTCGGTCGTTGGTGCACCGCTGGAGAAATGAGCGTACAACTTTATCTCTGCAGACTATGAAGAATTTGGTGAGATCTTTCTAATTAAAAACGTCATTTACATGGAATATTTATCAAACCAAATACGTTCCAGAAACAAAAATGAAAATTTTTGATTCAGGAAGTGTTGATGCATTTCAGATACCCAATTGATATCTGGATGCATCAATGCGGGGCTTACTGTTTCACAAAACGACCTCAAGATGTACGTGGAAGTCCTGTCAAACTTGAAATGGGTCGATGGATGTGCAGTAGAGCTATCACCTTCCATCTCCAGGACTAAAACTGTTTGCGTCTATGGATAAAAGTTATTGACTGAAAATAGACGCAGACGTTTTTCTTCCATAAAAGCACTGCCGGCCAGTGGGAGATGGATTGTATACACATACATACATACATAAAATGTATTTATTCTTGCATTACTCCACCACCAATGACTATAGTTTCCAGACCGCGAATGCTTTAAAATCGAACCGCCGTCGATCTGTTACTGCATGTTACTGCACCACTTCACTAACGGGCCCGGCCCCACCTCCAATGCTTCCACTTCGCCCCCCGAAACGGAACTCACTCAGCTGGACCATTATGGCTCAATTATGAAAATGACATCATTTCCATCTCGGTTTGCCAGAACTCGAACGACATCATGGGCTACGTGGAACTGCAACCAGCCAGCGTCCCGAAACCGAAATAGTGAAACGCTGCCACCTCCACCGCACACCCCCAATTCAGTGCCGTTTTGGTTGTCTTTGGTGGACCCACCACCACGATTTCCTCTGAACCTTTCCCGACTACGGACGACGACGACGACGGTTATGACGATGATGGTGCAATGAAATTTAATTTTAAAGCTCCCCGAGCTGCATTCCGGGTTTCTTTTTTCCGAAAGAATGGGAATAAGTCTGATTTTTTTCGCCGAATGGTTTGTGGAAACTGCGGTTTAGATGACGGTGAGGAACAAAACTGGTAACTAAAAAGTTCTCATGTCTACCTATCAACGTTCAACGTTTGAACCAACGGACAACGTTTGAACAGTGTTTTGATGTTTCCCTTTAGTTTTCAACTTCAATTCATCGTTCTGCATGACAGCAGTCGGAATTTTATAAGAAACTAGCTGTCCCCGGCAAACTTTGTCTTGCCTACTGCGTTTTTTGACGTTTCAAGTCCCTAGTCAAGTCCAAGTTCCCGTTCAAAATCACGAAAACCCGATTTTCAAAAAAAAAAAAAATTTCCATGTTTTTTGTCTCATAAACCTTCCTTGGGTGAAAACTAACAGAACAAAACTTAGACGACCCAGATCGGACAATCCGTTCGCAAGTTATGTGCGGTCCCACGTATGCCACTGCATTTTTATATATATAGATCAACAAACAGAACCAGTGGTGTCATCGAGGTTACTCCAAGTTACTCACTGAGTAATTAGCTCTTGAGGTGAAACTGACACATTTTTAGTACCAAGTATGAGCATGTAAGAAAATAGCTTCTCATTAACATAGGGATTTGTTGCCGCCCTAATAGAATATCTTCTTGAAATTTTATTGATATTGTTGCGCCCTTCAGTTTTGTATTTTCAGGCGGAGCGGTGCCCACTATATATAACTTGGATGATGGGAAGAGTTCCCCCAAACCCCTTCCATTCGATACGAGCTGGGTTCCTTCATGTAGAGTAATTTATGTATTTTTGGAAGTTTTATTTATTTTCGTAATGTTTTTTTAACCTGTTTCAGCTTCAAGTCCGACTTAAGGCTTTTTACGGCATCATCAGTATCGGCAGCCATGTTGGATATGAGGCTCGAAATTTCAAAGTGATAATTCTCTGCCACCAAAGCCAATATTCGTATGAAAAAGTATCATCCTATATGCTCACTTGCAGTGATTGCTATGATACTTTTTCAGCTACCTTGCTGTAGAATTAACAGTTTTTAGCACTTCAAACAAGCGAGGCAAATAATCATTGAAAAGCAAAAAGTCAATGATTTGTTTGAAAACTTGGTGACGCATCATCACACTTTAAATCTTTCCCAAATACGACTAATGTTTGGGAACTTTGGCCAACAAAATCTGTCATGACGAAGAGGTCAAATCTAGCGATAATCAACCTATGTAATTAGGCCATATAAATAAAGCTGAGTAAATACTCTTACCTAAATCTCTGAGAATCTTCACATAGATCTGAATAAAGAGTATTTACTCAGCTTTATTCCTACGGCCTATCGAATATTTTGCTTCCGTTCTTCAACATATAAGACAATTTCCTATGAGGTATTCAATATTATTGCGCACTCACGAATTTACGTCTTCGTGAATATTCTAATCTTTAGCGTCCCCGAAGGTGTAAAGTAGACTTTTTTATGGAATGGACAATTTTGAATTTTTCTTCCACTTGTCTAGGTATAGGAATACCACTACCATGTCTTCGATTTTCAATAGTTTTGCGCCCACAAAAAAAACTTCTTTCATGACATATGAATTTCTGTTGGCGCTCCCATTCCTAATCGTGTAGCAAAAAAAAGCAGCTCTGTGATTTTGGAAGGGCGAAAGAGCCTCTAATATTGTATTTTGTAATTGCTCATGTGATTTTTTTAACGAAATTGTGTTACCTGTGCCATTTTTCAAAATGCACTGAAGTTTTTTTTTTACGACGGTAATGATACCGCGTAAAAAAACCGCGTTATTTCAAAAAACGTCGTAAAAAAGTCAAATCACGTTAGATGTGATCCTGACTATTTTGCGCGTGTTTTTGAAAAAAAAAACTCGTTTTTCTACGACGGGTTTTGAAATAACGCGGTTTTTCTACGCGGTAAAAAACTTCAGTGTAATTTGTTAGGCCAATTCGAAGGAATCATCACATTTTTCATAATATTGAAATTTTTTCCGCCCTCATTTTCCTAATCTTTTTGCGCTCTGACAAAAATAGAGCAAAGATTGAGGTGGTTAGAAGCAAAGGAATGTAAGTGACAAAAACAGAATTTCGAGAAAATGGGGCCTAAAGTTTTTCACTTAATGTTCAAAATCAACTCACTTTTCGCCAATTTATTGTAATTTTTCTTATCATCGTGAAAACCATCTTTTTGATATGCTCAGTTCAAAATCGACAAAATTATCACTTACACTCTTTTGCATCTGGGCCCCTCAATTCATGTGAATATTACAGCTTTCAAATGTTCAGAAAAAAAACTCTGCTATATAGGAACGTCTTACAGAGATTGCTTAAGTAATTCTTACAAATTAAATAATTTTTCGGGGATTTTTTCCAGAAATCTCAGGTTGTTGACAGATAACCACAAAAATGCATTTATCAGCTTTATTCAAAGGCTTAGATATCTGCATGGATTTTACTGAGGAGTTGCAGTTTTGCTTAAGTGTGCTCATACGTTCATAGAATAAGGGGATCAAGTTGACACTTCTGGGCAGAGTCCATCTTCCTGATTCCAGTACTCCTCAGGGTTTCTTTCAGAAATTCCTGCTGGGATTCCTTCTGAAATTCCTTTGAGGAGATATGTTCATTTCCTCAAGATTTTAGAGATTTCTTCACGAATTTCTGCGAGCGATTTCTTCAAAAGTTCTCCAATGAGTTTTTCTGAAATTCCTCTTGAAATCCTAAAGGGTTCTCCTCGGAAATACTTCCAATTGTTTCTGCAGGAGTTCTTTAAGAGAAATTGTGTGATTTTTGTAGAAATTCCTACGAAGATTTTTTTTTTGAAATTGTGCTTCTATCAGAAACATCTCCTTGAATGTATTTAGAGATCCCTGCAGAATTTGTTCAAATATTCCTACAGATTTTCAGAAATTTCTGAAAAATAATGAAGTTTTCTTTAAGTAATCCCTGGAAGGATTTCTAAGAAATCTTTGGATGATTGTCTTAAAAAATTCCTGAAAAAAATTCTGGAGATATATTTGGAAACTCCCAAAAGAAATTCAAGATTTTTTTTGGAGGAATTCTACGATAATTTACTTTTTACAGTCAAACTACACGACACACATAACACGTGACGTGAGACAAGACATAACACTTATCGTTCTTAAAATCGTCAAGAAAAGATTAAAAATTACCTTTACGTCGACCGGTTTCGGGCGTGATCTAGCTCATCTACAGGACAATATCCGACTGACTGCGTTGTGTTCGTACGATATTCCTACATGTCCAAACCCGAGCAGAAGGGCATACCTTACAAATACCATGCGAAGAGCAACACTAATACCTAAAATTGTTATAGCTGCGTTATTCTACGAAATGTTATGAGAACATCACAATAACAGTTGGAGGTATTTGAGCAGAGTTTGGTATTGACGAAATATTTGTTGGTTTTGCAGTGAAAATAACCGAAGAACAGAATTTGCTATTACATCATGAAGTCGTCGAACAAATGAAACATTTAATAACATTTAATTTCAATAACTTTGGGATAACAAATACAGCAATTGAAATTTTAGGTATGCATTCATTATTGAAATAACAAGACTTGTTATTTTCTAGGTGTTATTTATACAAAATTTTGGTATTCGTTTTTGTTATTTTGCCTCTTATTACCACCTAATGAAGGGCATATCAAAGTATGGTAGTATTGAAGATAAATACCTTGATATGTTATTTTCTTCTGCTCGGGTTAAGTGAAGAGAGAGTTTCTCTTTCGTCAAGTCTGCTAGGTCGAAGAAGCACGATGCGATGGGAAGGTCGTCCTCATTCATCAATGGCTTTTTCGTACCTCTGATGAACATGTACTCCCATGCATTCAAATGTGAATCTTTTCGCAGTTTCGCTTCTTCCCAGTTGATGTTGAGGTTCGTGCTTTCGGTGTAAACTGCCACGCTGGATTCATTTGGTTTGTTTGTGTCAACGGCATTCTTGTGTTCTTGAGTTCTAGTTTTGAATTTACGTCGTGTCTGGCCTAGGAAGACGGCAGGGCAGTCTTTGCATGGAATTTGATGAATACCTGACTGCTCATCCGGAGGAACCCTGTCCTTCAATTTCTTATGAATCAATTTTTTGAGTTATCTTATGAGCAATTGGATGAATATAATACCTTGGAGAATACCCAAAAAAACAACTTACGACCGCCTTTCTCAAACTATGGTTCGCCACTTCTGTAGTCTTTTCAGGCGAACCCTTCTGGCATGACCTGTTTTTCACGACTTGGGATGAATCTGCAGCTGGCAGGAAATTCCTAAATAAAAAGAGAGAAAAAAATTAAAAATGTAGTTTTGGAGGCACCTCTGAAGGAATTTGTCAGACAAGAATGTCTGAAAGGATTTGTACACAAAAATCCCCAAACTACTTCCTGAAGAAATTTCCGAAGGAAATCTTGCGGAAACAATAAAAACCAAATTCACCTCACTTTTCGTAGGACAATAAAAGCGTGTTTGCGAGTGGTTGGGAAGCCGCAAAACGAAATAATGGGAAGCCAACCTTTAAAGGACCCTTAAAGACATAAAAAAACGAAATTTTGAAGGATTTTCTTAAATACTACCTGGAAGAACTGGATAGCCCTATTCAGGAATTCGTATGAAAACTTCTTGAAAAATTTCATGAAAAATGCTAAGCATATGATTCCGAAGTAATTTCTGCCCGAACTGTTGAGGGAATTTTTGGGAAAAAAATCTGCAGGAACCCTCGAAGGAAAATCTGAATAAATCCAAAGTAATGGCTGGAATACCTGAAGGAACTATTGGAGAATTCATTGGATGAACTTCCAGAAGAATCTCTCGAGAATTTTCTAGAGGAATTTCAGAAAATCCCTACATAAATGATGAATTATCCGAAGAAACAATTAAAGAAATTCAAGCATAAATTTCTACAAATAAAAGTTTCTAGGAAAAAATATCAGAATTTTGAAAGGAAACCTTGGGGAATTTCAGAGAGAATATTCGAATCATTATAAAAAAATCTCCTGGAATTGCATCTTTTGAAGAAACGTTTGGAAGAATTCCTGGAGAAATTTCTAGGAGAGTTTCTTGAAAATTTTCCGAAAAATCCAAAAGAAAAACTTCTGGAAAATTTCTGACAATAAAGGTACTTTCTAAACAGATCAAATTGCTGCGTAAGCCATGATTTTCTGCTTATTTGAAATGTTTCATGGTTTTGCGCATAAAATAATCAAAGATTGCTGTGGTGATCGCGACGTTTAATCAGTATAATCGGTTTACGCTGTTAAGTGAATCCCTTTAATATTTCTGGAGCAATTCTTACAAAAATGTTCGAAAAAAATATATGGAAGAATACAAGTATGTGCTTGTGTAGCAATTCTTGAATAAATTTCTAAAGAATCCATTGAGGAACCCCAGAAGGAATTTTTAAAGATACCCGTGGACCAGTTTCAAGATTATTCTTTTTGAGAAAGTTCTTGAGAAACTACTGAAGAAGTGACAAGGAAAATTCCTGTGAAATTCCTAAAAGAAAAACCTGGAGAAATGTTCAAAAAAATCCATGGACAGGGGAGCATTTTGAAGGGATACTAATGTTTCCTGGAGTGATGTTTAAAGGGATTCTTGATAAACTTATTTTAAGAAATCCTACGATAATCTTCTTTTGGTAAACATTCGAGATTTTTTTTTAAATCCTAAAAGAATCTCCTAAGGAATTTTTGACAGTGTCTTTGGAGTTAGTCCTGGCAAATTTTCTAGAAACATCAAGAAAAAATCTTGCAAAACTCAGGAATTCCAGTAAGAATGTCAATTCCGCGATAATTACCGAAAAAATCGTAAAATAATTATGCATGGATATGTTTTCCTGGAAAAAATCTTAATTTGGCGCAAAAGTCAGACATTGCCTTAGAACGTACCTGTATAGGGGGCGCTGGCATTTAAAAACCTTGAGTAACGAGCTCGGATTTTGCCATGACAGCACTGAACAGGCTAGCTTACCGTCCCCCAGTATCCAATTTAAGTTCCACAATAAAACAATAACATGGAACGAGCTCACAAATTAATATTCATCTTTCCAATGTCCCATTACAGTGGAGCGGTCCTGGTGTGATGGTTAGAACATTTGACTGTCACGCCGAGGACCTGGGATCGAATCCCACTCCCGACAAACTCACAAAATGTGAGTTGTTCCTTCGGAAGGAAAGTAAAGCGTGGGTCCCGCGATGAACTAGCCTAGGGCTAAAAATCTAGTTAATACAGATACAAAAAAATGTCCCATTACGTGATTATGACATAAGTCGCAACCAAGCTGTTCAGTTGTCAAACTATCGCACACAATCCCAAAAAATTACACGAAGCACCACTTGCTCGTGCGACGATGAACTGGTATGATATCCAGCTGCCTAACTTCCCCTTATTGATCTTTACAGTACCAGTTCAATGTTTCATGAAAGGTAGCCCTACAAAAGTAAACAAACAAGAAAGATAGAAAGAATGACCATATAAAATGATAAATATGTCATCAGGCAAAGAATGTTCTCAGAACTACATAAAAAAGTGCTTCGAATACTAATGTTTAAGAAAGAAATTCAACTACAGTTAGCACGTTAAAAAAAGAAAAAAGAAAATGGCTGGCGAGTTGACAATCTGAAAAGAGTATCCACCACTGTTCTGACCCTGCAGTAAGTATTGTAAGCTCGAATTGATTTTTCGATAAATTTATTCTCTAAATTATCCCCCCTGCCTGACTGTGACATAAATTCTCGAATGCAATTATTGAAACCACTTTCCAGTAGCCAATCACCCTTCTCAGATGGCTCGATCGGAGCATACGTCGATGCCGGTGCTGACCGACTGCAGCAGGTTGACCTCTGGTGAAACCCTTTAATTAACAACTTCAACACCCAGTGGCTTCAAAATTCATTTTCTCGAACACTTCACCTTCCGCTCCTGGTACTTCTCTGGAATTCCACTCCACTGACCAACTGGATGTTGGGAGAGGACATTCGCTACAGGTCATTCACAGTCTGTTCTCGGCTCGTTTCATATTTTATAAACCTCTCGGTCAGGCTTCGTCCACCCAGAGCACATTCACCACAACTTGGTCATTACTTCTCCCCCTGGCTCCCCGGCCTCAGCCCGCCCAGGCAAGTTCATCGGATTCCAGCTCACCTCTTTCCACGGAGGTAGACCATTTCAATTACAATATTTATCAAAACTCTTCTCGTCCAGTCAGTGCTTGGCAACGGCTATGTAACGCCCATGCTGCTGATGCTGGAGAGAATGTCATGGCAGAACTGATTCCTATTGCCAATGATCCGTAAAGTGGGTTCAACACTGGACTTCTGTACACGTGTGCGGGTGGAAGTGTGTTTAGAAAGTCGACTGGAAACGGATTGCATCTGCAAAGTTGTCGGACAATTAGAATGTCTTGAAAGTTCCGTCCAGAGTTCAATCATTTCAGAGCGATGGAGTACCTTTCTCTTTCCGCATTTTCAAAGGATCGTTTGAAATGATTCTCTCACTGGGTTGGATACTCAGTGTGTGCAAATGAATCGAAACAATGTACAAGTGTTCAATTAAAGTAGAATTAATATTTTATTATGCTTCGCAATGAACTGAGCAAACTGAAGTTGAATGGAAAGAGGGGTTACAGTGTTGTATTATAGGGAATCGGTAGTACACACGTGTATCCGAATCGGTATGTTTTCGTGTGTGGTCAGGAGCGAATGAAGTGCTTGCTGTTGGGATGCAGACATACAGGTTCAACGCAAGTTGTACCAACAACTAATGGAGTGAGGTTTTGTTCCAACCATGGATTGCGTTCTGCAGTTTGTTCTGCTGTGTAGTGATGATTGTAATGATTCGTTCGGTTGCACTGTATCACATTGTTGATAAAACTTCCTAGAACAACAATTAATGGAATATATGCATTTCGGGGAAACAAATGATTGTAAAATTGATACAATGGCAAAAATTGCTTTTCATTAATCATCAAAGTCAAGCCTGGATTTACAAATGTGCTGGCCCGGGGCCACATTTTTGTGGGGTCCCTTTCAAAGAAAATATTTTTGCTAATAGGGTTTTTCTCTAATTTTCGTCAGTCTATGCACCGACCAATAATTATCGACTTTATTCTTGCACTTGCACCTACTAAAGGTCCCATTAGATATGACAAATATTTGGCCAAACAAGCCCAACAAATGACCAACACAACGTAAATCATGGCAACCTCGGATAAATGTCGGACTACCATGGCAAATATTTGTCATTATGACAAACAGTCTAATGGCCCTTAATGCCCCGTGGCCAGTTTAATTTCAAATATTAATTTTTAAATTAGCTTTCACATCATGTAAAAATATTGTTAAAGGATTACAATTTCCATAAAATAATAAGATTGAATTATTGCCCCTTGAATTCTGTTTCCGTCTAGTCCATTTCTATTTAGGGCGCAACTTCAATTCAATTTCTGGAACATCTTCTTCGTGACACTGTGGTACATAAGATGTTCAAAAATTAAGATTTGACCGAAGGTATTTGTTTGTTCCTGAATCCGGTCAAGTTTTTCGCAATTAGAATCAACTGATGTGCTCAATTACGATTGAGCTGAAAGCTTTTAAATTGAGAAGAATGTAGCTTTAGAATGACGACCAAAATAGTTCAATCAATATATTTGCCCACCAGATCATAATACGCCATCACAGTGCAACGAAGAAATCTTTCTATGTGATGATTAACCTGGGCTTGTTAGGGTAATATCTGTAAATAAAAAAAAATCGCGTTAAGTACTGTTCCTTTGAATTCCACTATGAATTTGCATCCTTTGACAGATACGTATTTTGACCTCAACTGTAAGGTCGTCTTCAGTGTCTTGTACAAGACACTGAAGACGACCTTACAGTTGAGGTCGAAATACGTATCTGTCAAAGGATGCAAATTCATAGTGGAATTCAAAGGAACAGTACTTAACGCGATTTTCTTTTATTTACTTTCTATGTGGTTGTGAAATACGTATGCAGAAAATTCCCTAGACTTAGAAATCTTATTGCTTACATTTTATCGAAGGGTAAAAGTGGATTATTTGATTAATTGAACAGCGTTTGCAGCAGTGACATCCAACTTTGATGTACCACAGAGCTTTTGTGGGGTGTGAGTTAAAGGTTTGTTCAACAAGTAAATCTGGCAAAGTGAAAATTGAACGGTGATGAGGAACAATTTGGCTAGCTACTGCTTTGATGTGGTTGCCTTCGTCGTACGCAAAACTAAAAAAAAAATCCTACTCATAAGTGGAGTGAAGTTGAAACGTAAAATTTCGTGTAATTATTCGATTTTCAGTGATATATGGGCTCTACCGTATACAGCAAAGTAGTCACATGTTCTTAGGGATTCCAAAGAAAAAAAGGTGGAGTGCTAAATGGCACGACGGCGACACGGGGAGGACACCGTTCGGAGCAAGTTAGTAGGATCCGAATGCCTTGCGTGGTATTAGAATAACAAATTGTGTGTATGTTGTACCTATGTGTCGCTGAATGGCGGTATGTTAGGTACTAACATTAGAACGTGTAGAATAACAAATTTGAAACTAAGCATGTTGTCCGCTTAATGGCGAGCCAACACCAACCGGAGTAAGCAAAATACGAGACGTGTATGAGTACAGATTAGGAGCGACAGAAAGTGCATGAGCACAGTAGCAGAAGAGCGCATGAGCGCATTGCACCGCCCCCCCCCCCCTGAAGCAGTCGCATATCAGTGGTACCAGGGGGATCAAGGCATTAAGGTGTAGCAGAGTTTTTCCAATCGGTTTTCTCTGCTGGGGAGGTTGGGAGGAAAAGAAAACAAACACACACACACACACACACACACACACACACACACACACACACACACACACACAACACACACACACACACACACACACACACACACACACACACACACACACACACACACACACACACACACACACACACACACACACACACACACCCACACACACACACACACACACACACACACACACACACACACACACAGGGTGATGGGTTCAATTTTCGGTTGGTCCATAACATAATGCAAAATGAACGGTAGCATTTCCTCAAAATTGATGTGCGTATCAACATATTGACTTGATTCTTCGGTCACGGATAGTACTAACCGTATCTCCCTGTGTACATATTTTAATGTGGATTGCTTAAAAATTGACTGAGTTATGGCAAAAACAACCCGTGTGCACAAGAATAATTGGGTATATACAATGTAGGGTGCAAGACCTTTTGGACAGGTTGTCCGATTTTGCTCATTTTCTGCTATAACTTATTCAATTTGATACAAATCGATTTTTTTTACACAGTGCATACAGTAAACTATCTAGCCAAATACAAAAAAAAAATCAAGTCAATATGAACATCTTGAGAAATTTATATCTAACCTGAAGAGTTTTGTCATTTATTCAATTGAACTTGATTAATTACTAAACTTTTCTTTTGTGTTTGTATGTATTCTTTGTTTTGTAAGCAGGCGAAACACTGCATAAACGACATAAGTTTGTTCGAGAGCATCTGGTAAGGACATCGTCCACAGAGCAAAATTTATCAAATATATTGACAGATGTATTATCCTGGTCTGACCCAAAACTATCATCATTCGCATACCGTCTAAGTCTAAGTCTAAGAATTATTTATTTATTTATTTATTTATTTATTTATTTTTCTTTAACTAGCTTCATCTGCTTATGCTGCCGTGTGCAGCATGGCTGTCCCATGTTCTATGGTAATCCACATTAATATGGGACAACTTTGCTGCACACGGCGGTATGTCTCTATAAAAACGATGAAACTGTACTACTGCCACAAACGGGAAGATTCTGCTTCAATGAACGCAACGCCATATGAGGATTACACTGATTATGATCAGATGTACTGAGGAAATCTAGTATCGAGTAATAGTAAAATACGTTCATACTTGGCTAAATGGAATAAGACTGTCAAATTATTAGCATATAGCAAAACAAAATATATACCTATTTGATGTCTAAGCTGAGGCTGTTTCGTTTACAAAAATATATAACGAATGCATTTTGGAGATTTGTTACTACAGTGTGTTACTACAACTCCTATAAAGCCGGCAGCAGTTTGGATAATCTCCGATTCACGCTACAGCTCTTCATACCAATATTCCGATAAATAAGCAGCAGCATATTTTGCCCCATTATCCCCCAAACTTCGTATTTTTAACATATTTTATACTCATTGGAATCAGAGTGTTATATTCTGAGTGACATATTATATTCACTGCATTGAAACAACTTGATTATAATTTTAGGGTAATTGGGGTGAAACCGGCTTTACACCCCGCTGAAGAGATGCCGTAAGTACAAAAATCATTCTTCGAATGAGTGTAATCAGTTTCGTACCTTTGATTTCCGCCCTATGTTGCTTATCCTTTGACAGATACGCGTATTTCGACTGCCACTTGTAATCTTCCTCAGTGTCAGTTATCCAGCGCATCTGTCAAAGGATAAGCAACATAGGGCGTAATTAAAAGGTACGAAACTGATTACACTCATTCGAAGAGGGTATTCTGCTTAGAGGGTTCGAAAAGTCGGTACAAGAAAAATCATTCGTTTGGAAATTATCTATCAAACAAGCAATTTGTCAACTTATGTGGTCATTCAAGCTTTTGAATATCTTTTCCTTTATTTAACCCCATTGTACCCTAAATTTCCAAATTTTATAGGAATAAGAAATATTACTGGATAGCTCTTCATAAATATTAACTCATATCAAGTATAGAAATTTCTAGGTAAAGTTGTTTTAATTTAAAAACAATAAAAAATAAGTTTATAGGGGAGTTTGGGTAAACTAAGCTCTAAAACTATATGCTGCAGCCACCTCCCGTCTATGAGGCTATGCGCAAACAAGATTTTGGATATTTTTGGAGTATATAAGCAATAGCTCATCGTTTGGAAATGTTTGGAATCGGTGGTATTGGGATGAGAACTACTCATATTTGTATGCGTAAAAACACAAATATCACCAATACTTTGAGGTCAAACTCGCCCAAAATGGTTTCTTCAGAAATAATTCAAGTGTATTCGATAATTTATTTAGTTGTTGTAATGTAAAAAATCATTAATAAAAATAAAATATGAAATTTGACCTTGAAAATATACCATTGCCTAATTGACCCCACAATACCCTAAAATTCCAACTTTTCAATGCCTTTTTGTATATAACGTTACTCAATGGAGTTGGGGCGATGGTATCCCAGCGAAAAAATCATTAAAATCATAACAATTCAGAAATTCTCAAATTTGAGGGAGAACTGGGGTAAAACGTGCCCTATTACTCGCTTCAGAGTATTTGTCCGTACATGAACCATCCACCAACCAATTCTTGAGAAAAATTGCTTTCGAATAAGCCATCGATGGTCACATAGGGTCTTGTATTAAGAAAGTTATTAATTTTTTCCACCTTTGGGCTTGATTTTGCCCAATGTGCAGTGTTGCAGAAATGCCTATTCAAAGGAAGATAACTTTTCTAATATATGGAAAGTCCAAAAAGTAGTACTACTGTCAAAACCAGTAAAACAGCCGGGACATCCAGTATCATCTCGAGTTAGCCTAGTGGTTAAGGCTATGGATCGCCAATGCGGAGATGGCGTGTTCGATTCACGTTCCGGACGAGAAAATTTTCTCGACTCCCTGGCAGGCTTTCCAAATGTACATCCTTCTCACAACAGCCCGCGCAAGGCTGAATCGACACTCTCTTATGTGTGCAGACCATCTCTCGTTACCGTGTGCAACACCATCAGTGAGAAATGTATCGCCAACAGCACGCACACGCATGAGCGAAAGATGTATTGAAACAGCCGCTGCTTCGGCTGCTCGCCTGACAGGTGCATACTCGAGTCGTATCGAGCCGAGTGGGAAACGTCGTGAGTATTGTTGGCCGCATGGCGATGACAATCTTCGGCTAACCATGCCGGCTGTCGCGTAAAGGGTGTCATAGGCTGTCACGGGAGCACATGGCTTAACGCTGAAAGTTATTCACAAAATATGTGCTCAATAAATATTTTTTTGCAAACATGATATGCCTTTCACAAGATGCCCCAGGGGCGAAAAGAAGTTTGTGCCAGCGTTTGTCAAAATTGTAATCTGGCTAAAATATACCACTGCACTAAGGGCCAGAATCGCAATCTAGCGGAACTAAATTAATTACTCCTAAACGAAGCATTTCTGACACATAGTGTCTTCGACAAAGTTGTTTGACATCAGCAGGGGCATCTATTGCTAAGAACGTAGTAGTTCGCAACTCGTCCGCATAGGTGGCGCCACCATCTTACCACGCCACCATCTTCTTACTCTACCATCTTGTTCTTTGTCTCTAGGACGTAAGACTTGGCGTCTTCGACAAAGTTGTTTATTTTGGCAAAATTAACAACTCTTTCTCAGACGTCAAAATTCCACAGCCTACTGATTTCAAGTTATTTAAAAAATAAAAACTAATCAATGAAAAAACAGTTTTTTAAGCTAATTTTGACATTTTTACCAGAAACCATGTGAGTTTAATTTTTTTCCTAATGCATATGTGTCGAGCCAATCACATTGTACGGGAATATGTTGAATATTATCATTAAAAATTTAAAATAAAAATACAAATTCGAAAAATTATTGTGAATTTCAACCCTTAATATCTTATAAAGCGCAAAAAATCGCAACATCAAATTTTCAGCAAATACGAAGCAATACTAGATGAACATACTGCCAAAAATTTGGAGAGGTATTTTTTGGTGTTTTTGAGATAATAGCTTTTTAGTAACAGTATAAATATTAGTAATGTCAGCATGTAACTTTTTTCTGTTACACATTAGAGAGTTTATGTCTTCGAAAAAGTTGTTCATTTTGACTAAATAAACAACTCTTTCTTAGACGTCAAAATTCCACGGCCTACTGTTTTCGAATTATTGCATATAAACTAGATTATATTGATAAAAAATGACAATAAAACACATTTTGATACAATGCTATGAACTATTTTTATTGTTTTTACTTTTACGATACAGAAGTTTAAGCAGTATGTTCACCTAGTATTGCTTCGTATTTGCTGAAAATTTGATGTTGCGATTTTTTGCGCTTTGTGAGATATTAAGGCTTGAAATTCACACTATTTTTTCGAATTTGTATTTGTATTTGAAATTTTTAATGATAATATTCAACATATTCCCGTACAATGTGATTGGCTCGACACATATGCATTAGGAAAAAATTTAAACTCACATGGTTTCTGGTAAAAATGTCAAAATTAGCTTAAAAAACTGTTTTTTCATTGATTAGTTTTTATTTTTTAAATAACTTGAAAACAGTAGGCTGTGGAATTTTGACGTCTGAGAAAGAATTGTTTATTTTGCCAAAATAAACAACTCTGTCGAAGACGCCAAGTCTCTAGGACGTAAAACAAAGATGTTAGATGGTGGCGCCACCTATGCGGACGAGTTGCGAACTACTACGTTCTAAGAAATAGATGCCCCTGCTGATGTCAAACAATTTTGTCGAAGACCTTATGTGTCGGAAATACTTCGTTTTGGAGTAATTAATTTAGTTCCGCTAGATTGCGATTCTGGCCCTTAGTGCACTGATGTGAGATTCTATTCTCTTTTATATTGAAAACATAGCAGTGCATTTCACATGCCAATAAAAAATAATGCTATGCAAAATACTCTACCAGAATGAGACTTACAGGTACATATTCTCTATTTGAAAAAATACATAATACATGAAACGCGTCAATAATTTTGAGCGTGGGATATACCACGATACTCGACACGTTCAACAGAAGTAAAATGCTCGGACCGAGCGCAGCGATTTTCGTCACTTCGTGTCCAGCTGACAAGAGACGGTTTGGGTGAGAGCCGAGGTTGTCATCGGCAAACGAACGCACAGCGAAAGCAGACGATGTGAGCAGTTCCCGACAGTGATGTTGTAGGTCGCATGAGTTTTATTCTGTGGGCTGTCATGAACCCTGCATTCACAAGGCTGTCATGGGAACAAGAGTGTGACAGCCATCAAAATGCTATCATGATGCGGTACTTTTGGGAAGCCTGCTCCCTGGACATAGTGTATCATTGTGCTTGCCTCACAATATACAAATTCATGCAATGCACAGTGGTCCACGAAACGAACCATAATTACGAGGAAAGATGCATTCAACGCCTTCAAATGAGCTTTTAGGCAAATATGGTCTTCTACAAAGTTGTCCCTAATAATAAGGCCCTCTTTTCAATATACATGAAAATTAGGGTGGTCCATATTTTCAAAGAAATTGGTAACCAAACTTTTTTTTATTTGCAAGAATAACTGTTTACATTCTTCGGTAAAGTTGTAGATCTATCAGTTTTGAGCAAGTTTGCCGAAGACACTATTTATGTAGCTTTTAAATTGACTGATCTAGATGTATTTTACTCAATAAGCTTAGGGTGGTTCAAGAAAAACCGGTTCCTAAGTATCATTTTGATGGCCAATTAGTCTTGTAGAGGTTCTGAGAACCATCATAAAACCTGATATCTTTTATTTTGACTTTATGATGGTTCTAAGAACCTTTTCTAGTCTATTTGCCTAAAAAATGTTACTTGGGTTGTCTGGCGTTAACATTTTCAGTTTCGATTTTTCATTAAAGTCGCCCAAGAAACACTTGTAGAGCATTCGAAGACGCGTCGTTTCGGGCGCTGAAATGATCGTTATCTCTTTTGGTTTAAAAGTTATAAGCATTTTTCTTAAAAAAACATAGTTTTTTAAAAAGGTGTTTTGACGGGTTGGGACAAACATAAAAAATATCTTTTGCCCGCATTCAAAAGAAGAAATGTTGTTATAAAACATATCAAAAAATTAGAGGGGTGTTGTTTTTGTAACTCAAGTGAAAAATACTTGAAAAGTGCCTAATTTTTCTAGAAAATCATCAATATCTTTTGAAAGGAATGACGTAGCAACATTTTCAGCGCACGAAAATGTGCGTTTTTGGAAGCTCTAAAAGTGGTTCATAGGCGACTTTGATGAGAAATTTGAAACAAAAAAGATAAAGCAATAAAACGGTTTGTTCTAGCTTCACCCTATGAAAATTATGGGAAAATGCTCCAAATTTGGTTAAAACAGTTTAAACCCTTTATCTTTTTTGTTTCAAATTTGTCATCAAAGTTGTCTTAGAACCAGTTTTAGAGCTTTAAAAAGGCACATTTTCGTGTACTGAAAATGTTGCTACGTCATTCCGTTCAAAGGATATTGATGATTTTCTAGGAAAAATAGGCATTTTTCAAGTATTTTTTACTTGAGTTACAAAAATAACACCCCTCTTATTTTTTGATATGTTTTATAACAACATTTCTTCTTTTGAATGCGGGCAAAAGATATTTTTTATGTTTGCCCCAACCCGTCAAAACACCTTTTTAAAAAACTATGATTTTTTATGAAAAATGCCTATAACTTTTGAACCAAAAGAGATAACGATCATCTCAGCGCACAAAACGACGCGTCTTCAAATGCTCTACAAGTATTTCTTGGGCGACTTTGATGAAAAATCGAAACTGAAAAAGTTAACGCCAGAAAACCGGGTTTTCTTGAACCACCCTAAGCTTATTCAGAAAAATACCTCTAGATCAGTCAATTTTAAAGCTACATAAATAGTGTCTTCGGCAAACTTGCTCAGAATTGATAGATCTACAACTTTCCCGAAGAATGTATACAGTTATTCTTGCAAATAAAAAAGTTTGGTAACCAATTTCTTTGAAAATATGGACTACCCTAATTTTCATGTATATTGAAAAGAGGGCCTTATTTTAAGGGACAACTTTGTAGAAGATCATATTTATCTAAAAAACCATTTGAAGGTGCTGCATGCATCTTTCCTCGTAAATCTGGTTCGTGGACCATTGTGCAATGACAGGCACAGAAAAAGCCCTTCAATTAACTATGGAAGTGCTAAAAGAATAGTAAGTAGAAGCGAGGTAGGCCAGGTCCCAGTGGGGACGTAGAGCCATAAAGAAGAAAAAGAAGATCCAGTATCGTACAGGCTAATCTGTCTGTTGGATCCGCTCGGAAAACTTCATCCTTAACAGGCTGACTGAATGTGCCAAAGGTGGAAGAGGTCTGTCCACGATGCAGTTCGTCTTACGCAATGGAAAATTGACGGTACTAGGGTAATTGTTCCCTTCGTTGTGGTAGTACCTAATGTTGCGGTAGGTGCAATTGAGCACTTTTTCGACTGAAACGTTACCAAAAGGCATTTTTAATAGATGTATTATGCTTAAATTATGAAATTGCACCACCATTTGTGTGCTTAAGATTTGCCCAAAAACCTATTTAAAAAAAATATTTTCCTTAAATTTTTTGCTGCTGTGTTCCTATTGTTGCGGTAGTGTTCCTAATGTTGCGGTATTCCATATGATTTCAATGGAATACCGCAACAATAGGAACCAAAATTAAATTTTACCTCCATAATAGGAACAGTGTGCCTAATGTTGTGGTAAGCGATTTATGATCGAAAACAGAGAGAAACGATAGTTTTTATATTTTTCCAAGTAAATTTGGATGGAAAACTACCAACTAACGTTTTGCAACCCATCATTAGATGGCACGATCATTGTTTTTAAAATGAATTTACCTTAATACCACAACGATGGGCACACTTACCCTATCTGTGCATATCTAAGGAACTACTTCCGGAATAGTGACCTTGTGTGCGAGATCAAAGCAGGGCAGAGGACATCAGGTGTTCCACAGGGGTCAATAATTGGCTCTGGAACGCAATGTACAACGCGTTGCAACGGTATTATTTCGTTTTTTTTATTGTTTAAGTCTTTTAAGAAATAATCTTATGTCCCAAAAAAACGAAACCTAACAATCAAATTCCAGCAGTCAAAGTTATGCACAATCAGGCTCTCATTTCAAAACTCCTTACCTGTGCACTTCATCAAGAGAAACCATACTTACCCTTGTTGCCCTTCATAAAACTTCAGGACCTCTTTCTGCAGATTCCTATTCATCATACCTTTCGTTGACTTTTGTTCTCGCCCAAAGGGCTGTGCCTTCCGGTGTTTGTGGCCAGCAAGTATCAGCCACTCAAAATCGCGGGCAATAAATTATTCAAATGTTTCCTGGGTGGACCCGGCCGGCACCCTTTCCACCATCTGTCTGTCGTCTTACGACGATGACTACGGCTACCCCGTATAGCTTTGTTTTGCGTTAAATTGTTAAGCGAAAACATGAATAAAGTCTGACAGATGGCCGGCCAGACACAATGAATGCCCTGCGGCGGCGGTGGGCGGTTTGGAGTTGGTTTGCGAAACAAGCAAAAGGACATCCGAGAACATTGAAATTCATTGTTCGGGGGATTTGCGGGGAATCGGTGGAGCATTTAAAACGAGAACGAAAAAATGAAAACAAAAATAATCAGCATTTATCAGGCGAAACCCCGCTCTGGAATGGAACGTTTAACATTACAACTCTTGCAGAATCCGGGTTGGCGAAAGAACGGCGAAAGCTCTCCCTGCCGAGAGACGAATAAATCCTAGCATTGTTCATTATTGATTCGAAGAGATTAACACCATTTCATGGAATGTTAGCTCCGTTCCCGTTCGATGGCTGATGAATGAATGTTTGATGCTAAATCGATCGAACCACGTCCACGATCCACCCCGACTCGGAGTCCGAGCCGAGGGCATCACAGACAGACGTAATTAGTGCCAAAGGCTAACACTATTTACATCGCTCGGGTCTTTGTATGATGTTTGCCGGAGGGATCAATCGTTGTTGCCTTTCTGCGCTTGGGGGTAGGATTGGCTCCGATGCGATGGGTGGACGGACAGAGCGGAGAAGTATATTTAATGCTTTTTGAAAGGAAGGATCAGCCACATCATCATTTAGTATGGTTCCATGGCAGTCAGAGTACCATGGATGCGAGAGATGGATTTTATCTATTTTGCAGTTTATTTTCACTTTATCCCGCACCCACGCTCTTGCTGGTATGGTGAACAGTGGAATCTGAATTGCAGGATTTGATGGTCAGTGCTAGCCGTGAATACGATAAACAGGAAAGTCCTTGCTTTCCTCGATGGTTGTCAGGTATTTCGACGAACCCAACCTGCCGAAGATTCTTCCTTGGTGAGGCAATGGATACGCATCTCGTCGAGTCCTCTCGTTCAACTTCCTTGGGTCCAGACACATCTAACCATTGATTTTATACTGTCCATCTTCTTTGGTCTTCTTCATCAATAAGGTCCAATCGCTGCTCGATCGCTCTACCACTCCTGATGCGATTCACTTGTCCAGCTCTTCGTTCACATTTCGTTACTTTCCTGAGGTCCAAACGGGGTTCAAACGAACAGGAGGCGCATTCAGAAAACTTTCCTCGAATTAGATTTTGTGGCTGATTAACGGATGTGGTTTCTAAAGATCCTCCTTTAGCAGAAGTCTTGGGCCTGTTCTTTACCTCTACCAGTCGGTTCTTCTGCTCCGCAGTCAGTATACTGGCTTCTTTCACCTAGCTACTCGTTCGGCCTCGGCAACTTCACGATCCTCCAGGGAGTTCTGGACTATGGGTTGAATATTGAACAACCTCTCTATTAGACCTGTACGCCGAATTAATTTCGCTCGGCGGCGGCGTAAAGGTCATTTTTGGTCGGCGGCGTCATCGGCGTCACGCCGGTGGCAGCTATCGGCGGCGGATGTGGCGGCGGTGGCGGCGTGAATCGACGTGACCAAAATTTGACCATAATGTAAACATTGGCAAAGCAAAGAAATTGTCATTACGCTTATTAATTTTTAGTCTGAGCTTATTCATGACCATTGATGACATAAACTATTACGTTTAAATGAATACCTCTTTTTATTTCTGTTCGGGTCCGTCACTGCCACCACATTACCTGCATTCTTAGTTTAGTGCATGTTGCATTACTTCATTTCAAATAAAGGGCAACAAAATATCGGTTTTGCTACAGATTTTTGTTTTGTTTTCTTCGAACCTTCAGAAGCTATCACATTTGATAATAAGGTTGCATTATTTACACTGAGGAATCCCCGAATGATTTCAGGGAGGAATCTCAGAAGGTATTCCAGAAGGAGTCTTAAAGAAACTCCTGGAGGAATCCATGAAGAAAATTCTGAACTTATCTCAGCAGGAACTGCTGTATTTAACCCTGAAGGAACTTCTGCAGGAATCTCTGGTGGTTTAAAAATCTCTCATGGAGAGATCCCTGCAGAAACTTCTGAAGAAATCCCTGATTGTCGAGGAATTTCAGAAGGAAATCCAGAGAGAATCATCGAAAGAATTCCCGAAGGATTCTCCAAATGAATTCAAGCAGGAATTCCAGGAGAAATCCCCGAAGGAATTCTAGCGGGAATTTCTAAAGGAATCCGAGAAGGATTTTAGGAGGAATGAACGAAAAATATCCAGGACGAATCTCTGAAGGAATTCCAAGAGAAATCCCTGGGAGAATTCTGCTAGGAACTGCCGAAAGAATTTCACGAGGAACCCTCGAAGGAATTCTGGGAAGAATCCGCGATGGAATACGAAGAGGAATTCCGGTAGGGATCCCCGAAGGAATTCCAGGAGGAATCTCCGAAGAAATTCGTGGAAGAATCACCAAAGGAATTCCAAAAGAGAGTCCCGAAGGAATTCCAGAAGTAATCCCCGACGGAATATCAAGAGAAATTCTCTAAGGAATTTCAAGAGCAATCCTCGAAGAACCCCCCAGGAGAAACCCCCGAAGAATTTCTAGAAAAAATCAAGAACTTCTGGACCAGAAGAAATGTTTGAAGGAATTCAAGGCAGAATCACCATAGGAGCAAACCCCCAAACATTTCTAGGAGGAATCCCCGAAGGAAATCCAGGAGGAATCACCGAAGAAAATCGAAGAAGAATCTTCAAAGGAATTCCAAGAGGGAATCCCGAAGGAATTTAAGAAGGAATCCCCGACGGAATATCAAGAGAAATCTCCGAAGGAATATAAGGAGGAATCCTTGAAGGAATCCCCGAAGGAACTGTAGATACAATTTCAGGAGGAATCTCCGAAGAAATTGGAAGAGGAATCATCAGTGGAATTTCAAGAGGCAATCCCGAAGGAATTCCAGATAAAATCTCCGACGGAATATCAGAAGGAATCTCCGAAGAAATTTTAAAAGGAATCCCCGAAGGAATTCCAGCAGGAATTCACGAAGGAATTTTAAAAAGAATCCCCGAAAGAATATTAGGAAGACCCTTCGAAAGAATTCCAGGAGAAATCCCTGAAGGATTCCAGGGGTAATCACCGAAGCAACTCTGGGAAGAATCTCCGAATGAATTCCAAGCGGAATCCTCAGAGGTTTTTCAAAAGGAAACCCTGCAGGAATTGCAAGAAGAATCCCCATAGGAAGTCCTGGAGAAGAAATTCAAAAGGAATCTCCGAAGGAACTCTAAGAAGAATCCCCAAATTCCAAGAGAAATTTTCGAAGGAATTTTGAGAGAAATCACCGAAGAAATTCACGAAGGAAATCCCGAAGAAATCCCAGGAAGGATCCACGACGGAATATCAAGAAGAATCCACGAAAAAATTTCAGGAGGAATCCACGAAGTAAGTCCTGGAGGAATCCCCAAAGGAATTAAAAAAATAAAATCAATGGAATTTGAGAAGAAATCCCAAAAAGATTTCTAGGGGGAGCCATCAATTCAAGTCAAGTCGTCGAACAGGTTGGACGCGTTTTTAATTTGCTCCGTTTAAAGTAAGCCGCGTGTGGTTTAATTCGTTTTTATTGCTGCGTAAGTGAACCATGCCGTGCGCGATAATTAATTGTACCGTCAGTGACGACAAACACGTATGGTACTGTCATGGATCGTGCGGGAAAAAAATCCATGCTGCATGCGTCGGCGCTCAGAGGAATCACGAGAAGAGCATTTTATCCTATATGCTTCCTCTATGCTTCGAATGTCAGAAGCGTTTTGTAATGGAGATCAATTTTGACAAGCTCCACAGTCAACAGGAGGAGAGTTTCAAACTAAACAAGCTATTGTTGGAGTCCAATCACAAACTAGCAACCAAATTAAACAACTTGAATATCGAATACGGTTTTGAAAGTATGGAAATGCTTCTTAATGAGGTAAAAACTGCCGTCATCGACAGCAGGAACGCGGTACCGGAGATTGACCTCAGTTTGAAAGCCAAGAATGATGTGGTTGCAATAAAAAATCACCTCTCATCGCTTTTCGATATTTCGATGCAGGCTACAAAAAATAATGTAATGGAATATGTAGATGCATTGACTACTGACCTGACGAGGGAACTTAAAAATATGTGTTCTGAATTTGAAAAGGTCAGTGCCCTAATTATTGATATGGCGAGTCACTGCTCCGACCATAATGCTAGTCACCCGAATTTAGCTTCAACGGTAGATATCGTTGATGAGCTTAAAGCACTTAGCAGTGCAGTCAATTCATGGAGCGAAATTAAGTCTTCGGCTGCCGTCGTGAATTCACTAGAAACCGTCGTTAAACCATCTGCACCAATAAATGAATCATACCCCAGTTTGGAATCTGAGCTGAACAACGAAATTGAACCTGATGATTCGGGCTGGCGAAATCTTGGAGGGAAACAAGTGTGGAAGGCAAGTTGGGCGGAATATGATGCACGAAAGCGCCGGCGCTTAGATCAGCAAAAGCAAGCTGAAAAAGCCAGGAAGCGGCGCAAGCGGAATGCAGCACAAAATTCTGCTACGAAGAGACCCCACCGTTCGAGCAATCATGTAAATAAATGCAACAACGGTTCTGCTAGGGACCCATCGCGCACGGTCTTCAGTAGTCAACAATTCTGTAACCGCACTTTAAACCGCCAGAATGGAAACCACTGCTGTGAACAATACATTAACAACAACAATAATGAAAGAAGCGTTTTCAACAATCACAACAGGGGTAATGCACTTAACCGCAACACGCCTCTATTTCCACTGGATAGCGAGCTGTTGGCCGCAGCGAAGGATCAATTTTCGAGACCACCACCCACATCATACAGGCCAACTATTAGATTCCAGAGAGGGGAAGTTCTCAACCCCTACCCTACCGAGGATCGACCGAATACTTCGAATAGTATGAATAACCCTTATCTTCAAGCCGTCTCTTCAAATGCTCATCACCTGACACAAGGACACACACCTTTATCTTGCGAGGCATGCACGTGTAGAAACGCGTGTTTTCGTCGGAATTGACGCTCTCTTCGGAGGAAGTTGAAGACAACATTTCGGTGACTACCGACGGTCACCTGGACTTGACGATTTCCCAACAACAGGAAGTAGCGGATACCTCTGCGAAAATGGATACAGAAGGGCAATGTGTTCTTAGTAAAGAATTAATTATCTACTGTCAGAATTTCAATAGGATGAAGAGTTCTTACAAAATTAGTGAAATTTATAAACAAGTGTCGTCTTGTAATTATCAAGTAATTTTGGGGACCGAAACGAGTTGGGACTCTAGTGTAAATAGTGAAGAAGTATTTGACGTTCGCTTTAATGTGTATAGAGATGACCGTGACAAGTTACTATCCAACAAAAAAAGTGGTGGAGGTGTTTTGATTGCAGTAAGTAGTGAATATGAATCTGAACAAATCTCGACTGTAAAGTGCAAAGAATTTGATCACGTTTGGGTAAAACTACTCATTAATGATCAAATTCATATTTTGTCAGCAGTGTACTTCCCTCCGGAATATGCAAACAAAGAATCATATGAGACGTTTTTCAATCTTGCAGCTAGCATTATTTCTCAGTTTACGTCAGAGTCAAATGTTCACATATATGGTGATTTTAACCAAAAAGAAGCTAAATTCATTATTGATGACGAAAATGAGTCTATTTTGATACCTGTTGTAGGAGATAATGAAACACTCCATTCTCTATTTGACAGAAGCGCTGAAAACGGACTCAACCAAGTAAATAATTTAAAAAATCAAAACAATTGCTATTTGGATTTACTATTTACTAATATGTCAGAAGATTTCTGCGTATCTGAATCACATGCGCCTTTGTGGAAAAATGAAGTCTTCCATACTGCAATTGAATACTCCATATTCATTCATGAAAAAGTTACACCATTGGATAACAATTTGTCCGAACCATACTTTGACTTTAGGAATGCGAACTACGTTCTTTTAAAAAATGAATTAAACGGTATTAACTGGCAAGATTTATTACGTAATACTAAAATTGACCGAGCCGTGGATATTTTCTATCGAAACATATATGTTATTCTGGAAAAAACAGTCCCAATTAAATACAAGAAAAAATCAAATACTAAATTCCCTGTGTGGTACAATAGGCAGATTATTAATTTAAGAAACAGAAAACAAAAAGCTCACAAAACATACAAAAGAAACAATACTTGTGAAAACCTTTCGCTCTATCTTGGTATATGTGATCAACTTAATTTGGAAATGAGAAACGCACATGAAGAATATAATGCGTCAATAGAAAGTAACATTAAGTCAGATCCAAAGCGCTTCTATAATTATGTTAAACAAAATCAAAAATCAAACTTTTTTCCATCAAAAATGATGTTAGATAATGTAACCGGCAACACATCAACCGAGATTAGTAACTTATTTGCTGATTTCTTTCAAAATAACTATACATCTCATAATGATTCTGAGCGGGATTTCCAGTATTTTTCATATTTACCGCAACATGATGGTGACATTACTGTTTCTAGTTTACCTTTAAATCGAATTTTGAATGCGCTTGAATCCTTAGACTCATCGAAAGGTGCTGGACCAGATGGCTTACCACCAGTGTTCCTAAAAAATCTAGCAAAAGAAATAGTGAAGCCATTATTTTGGCTGTTCAATTCATCTTTAGAAACAGGTATTCTTCCACCGGTATGGAAAGAATCCTTTCTAACCCCGATTTTCAAAAGTGGTAAAAAATCTGATATAAGCAACTATCGAGGGATTGCTATAATATCCTGTATCCCAAAACTGTTTGAGTCCATAATCAACGACAACCTATTCTCACAACTAATGCCATTAATAACTAATCAACAACACGGTTTTGTTAGAGGGCGGTCAACGGCAACTAATTTAGTAAATTTTGTAACATTCGCGCTAGATGTAATGGATAGAGAAAATTATGTTGAAGCTTTGTATACTGATTTTAGTAAAGCATTTGATAGAGTGGATATACGTTTGTTACTTTTCAAGTTGTCTAAATTAGGATTCAACCCTAGGTTACTTAAATGGATCGAGTCTTACTTAACTGATAGAACTCAAAGAGTAAGATTTAAAGGAAACTTGTCTAAAATTGTAAACGTAACATCTGGTGTTCCACAAGGCTCACATCTTGGTCCATTGTTGTTTATTTTGTTTGTGAATGATGTTGAATACGTTGTCAAGTATCTTCAAGTTTCTATATACGCAGACGATATGAAACTTTTCATGGAGATACGTAAAGCATCTGATCTCGAAATATTTCAAAATGAAATTGATATTTTCTTCAGCTGGTGTAGCAAAAATCTGTTGGAACTTAACGTTAAAAAATGCAATTCAATTACATTCACGAGAAAATTAAACATAACTCATAAAGAGGTAACTCTAGGTGAGAAAATTGTTGAAAGGCGTAATCTGGTAAGAGATTTAGGCGTTATTCTGGACTCGAAACTAACTTTTGTTGATCATTATAACAATATTACATATAAAGCAAGTAACATGCTCGGGTTCATCAAACGATTTAGCTTTAATTTTAATGATCCTTATACAATTAAAACACTATATGTGACATACGTAAGACCTCTTCTAGAATATTGTAGTGTTGTTTGGGCTCCATATCAGGTTGCACACATTAACCGGATAGAGTCGATCCAAAAACAGTTTTTGTTGTTTGCTTTAAGGAAACTAGGCTGGGCTCACTTACCGCTACCATCTTATGCGGCACGGAGCATGTTGATTCATTTAGATAGCCTCGAAAATCGAAGAGATTTTGCCATGATTGCTTTTATAAATGATGTTATATCAAATAGAATATGCTCCCCCACAATATTGGAAAATTTGAATTTCTCTGCTCCCACTCGTTTATTAAGGAATAGAAACTTATTTTTAATTAATTACCACAGAACAGACTATGCAAAACATGGGCCATTGAATAGAATGATGTCTTGTTACAATACACATAGTGACAGAATTGATATGACTATGAGTAGAGATATGCTTAAGAAGGCATTTTTTGAGACAAGTAGGGTTAGGTGATAGGTTTAAGCAACTATTGTAATATAGTATACATATAATTGTAAAGGTCTACAAATTGATTGACGACAATAAATAAATAAATAAATAAATAAATAAATAAATGAAAAATATCCAGGAAGAATCTTCGATGGATTTCCAGGAGAA
This sequence comes from Aedes albopictus, assembly GCF_035046485.1. NCBI lineage: Eukaryota > Metazoa > Arthropoda > Insecta > Diptera > Culicidae > Aedes > Aedes albopictus. The sequence goes on along the minus strand of NC_085137.1, from coordinate 508,041,973 downwards.
ATCCTCCAAGAAATTCCATAAGAAACACCTGGATAAATTTCATGAGAAATCCCCGAAGGAATATAAGGAGGAATCCTCGAAGGAATCCCCGAAGGAACTCTAGATACAATTTCAGGAGGAATCTCCGAAGAAATTGGAAGAGGAATCATCAATAGAATTTCAAGAGGCAATCCCGAAGGAATTCCAGATAAAATCTCCGACGGAATATCAGAAGGAATCTCCGAAGAAATTTTAAAAGGAATCCCCGAAGGAATTCCAGCAGGAATTCACGAAGGAATTTTAAAAAGAATCCCCGAAAGAATATTAGGAAGACCCTTCGTAAGAATTCTAGGAGAAATCCCTGATGGAATTCCAGAGGGAATCACCGAAGCAACTCTGGGAAGAATCTCCGAATGAATTCCAAGCGGAATCCTCAGAGGTTTTTCAAAAGGAAACCCTGCAGGAATTGCAAGAAGAATCCCCATAGGAAGGGTCCAGGAGAAGAAATTCAAAAGGAATCTCCGAAGGAACTCTAAGAAGAATCCTCAAATTCCAGGAGGAATTGCCGAAGGAATTTTGAGAGCAATCACCGAAGAAATTCAAGAAGGAAATCCCGAAGAAATCCCAGGAGGAATCCACGACGGAATATCAAGAAGAATCCACGAAAGAATTTCAGGAGGAATCCACGAAGTAAGTCCTGGAGGAATCCCCAAAGGAATTAAAAAAATAAAATCAATGGAATTTGAGAAGAAATCCCTAAAATACTTCTAGGGGGAGCCATCGAAAAATATCCAGGAAGAATCTTCGATGGATTTCCAGGAGAAATCCTCCAAGGAATTCTATAAGAAACACCTGGATAAATTTCATGAGGAATCCCCGAAGGAATTTTAAAGGAATCCGTGAAGGCATTTAAGGAGCAATCCTCGAAGAAGTTCCTGGAGGAATCCTCGTACGAATTTCATGACAACCCTCTGAAATAATTTTAGAAGGTATCCCCGCAGGAATTCCAAGAGGAAATCCCGGAAAAATCCAGCACGGATTCCAAAGGAAATCCAGCTATAATACACAAAGCAATTCCAGCAGGAATCCCCAAAAGAACTCCAAGGGAATTCGAGAAAGAATGCCCAAAGTGTTTCTTGGAGGAATCAACGAAAAATATCCAGATGAAATCTCTGATGGATTTTCAGAAGGCATCCTCGAAGGAATCCTAGGAGGAATCACTTAAGGATTTTCAGAGACAACCTCGAAGGAATTCTAGGAAGAATCCTCGGAGGAATTTCATAAGGAATTCCCTGAGGAATTCCATGAGGGATCCCCGAAGAAATTCCAGGAAAGAAATCTCCGAAGAAATTCTAAGAAGAATCACCAATCCTCGATGAATTCAAGGAGGAATCTCCCAAGCAAATCCACGGGGCAATCTTGAAGGAAGTCCCGAAAGAATACCCGACGGAATTCCTGGATAATTTTTTTATCCTTGAGAATAATTCCAGCAGAAATCTTCAAAGAAATTACATGAGAAATCCCTGCAGGTATCCCAGGGGGAACCCCTGAAGGAATTTTAGGAGGAATCTCCGAAGGATTTCCAAGCGAAATAATCGAAAGATTTTCAAGAGGAATCCCCGTAGGAACTCTAGGAGGAATCCCCGAAGGAATTCCAGGAGGAATCCCTAAATGAAGTCCAGGAGGAATCCCCGAAATAATACCAAGTAAAATCTCCAAAGGAATCACAAAAGGAATTCCAGGAGAAAACCGCGAAGGAATTCCAAGAGAATCCATGGCGGACTATCAGGAGAAATCCAGAAGTTTTTCAAGAGGAATCCTCAAAGGAAGTTCAGGGAAACCCCCGAAGAAAGTCCAGTTTGAATCCCCGAAAATAATGCAGGATGAATCTCTGTATGAATTCCCGATGGAATTTCTTCGATGTCCTTGGATTCTTCTATAAGATTCTCTGAGAGAACTCTTGTAGTAATCCCTGTAACAAATTAAGGAGGAATCACTGAAGAAACACCTGCAAGAACCCCTGAAACTCCTGCAGGAATCTCTGAAGGAACTCCTGGAGGAATATCTGAAGGAACTCCTGGACTAATTTCTGTAAGAACTCCTGTAGGAATTTCTAAAAGAACTTCAGAATGAATCCCTGCAGGAACTCCTACACTAATTTCTGAAGACCTCCTGCAGGAATTCCTTAAAAAGCTTCTTACAAAATTCTTTTCCAGGAGACATTTAAGAATCCTTCTGAAAACCTCTGAAGGGACTTCTGAAAGGACACCTGAGCGAACTCTTGTTGAAATAGTTCAGGGAGTTTCTGAAGGAATTCCCAATGAACACCTGTTCGAACTCTTGTAAAGATCCTCGAAGGAACTTCTGGAGCAATCCTTGAAAGAACTCCTGTAAGAATCTCTGAAAAATTACATGAGGCATTCTGTAGTAGTTCGCCAAGAGGAATCCCTGAAGCAATTTTAGGAGGGATGCTAGAAGGAATTCCTGTAAGAACTCTTGATGAAACTCCCGGAGTGATCCCTGAAGGATCTTTTTTAGGATCCCTACAGAACGTCAGTAGAAATACCTTGTTGGAGTTCTAGGAAAATTTCTGATGGATCTCCTGGAGGAATCTCTGAGGAAATTCTTTGACTAGTTTCGGAAGAAACTCCTGCAGGAATTCCTGAAGGAATTCTCAGACTAATCTCTGAAGAACCTCCTTTAAGAATACCTGAAGGATCTTATGGATGAATCTCCGATGTATTCCCATGAGGCATCCTAGAAATCTTCCTAAAAGATCGTCTGAAAAAAATTAATCCTGGATCAATAAAAAAAAACCTGGAGGCATCCCTGAAGGATTTTCTGGAGGAATCCCTGATAAATCTCCTGTAGGTATCACTGAATCATTTTGGAAGAATCTTTGGAGAAACTTCTGGAGAGACGTGAATGATGAATAATGAATTAAATCTAATGTTAAAAAAGTTCTAAGAGTTTCTTATTAGTATGGACACCCAAAATTGCATTAAAATTTCCTCAGGAGCTCTTAAAAGAGTCTTCTGCAGAGTTTGTCTAAAACAACAGAAAGACAAAAAATAGACAGACCAAAGTTTCAATGACCGGATTTCAAATTGTTAGAACATACTATTTTCAATTTCAATATCATAAGGACATAACTTTAGTATACTGGAAAAACTTGTAATTAGAAGGCACGAAATGTTTCTAATTGACAAATAGAGAGATGAAATTTGTAAAAAAAATCGCGTTCTGGTGGGATTTGAACCCACGACTCCGTATTCGCTAGACTGGCGCTTTAACCAACTAAGCCGCAGAACAGGTAATGGTTCTGAGGAATAGAAAGCCAAACTGACTCCGAAGCCGCACCGTGAACACTCCTATTTCACAAACTCATCTCTCTTTTCGGCTTAGATGCCAATCCACAACACACTCCTGTTTGTGCCCACTAACTACAAGTGAGAGCGAATTATTTTTATGAAGCCGAGACTTACTCTGTACTCCGCATACCTAGCCACCAGGCAGTTTGTTTTGCTGGTGTCTAATTAGTATGCGTCGAGAGCTCGGCGCGGTCGGACGCTCAGCCGTCAGTTCGGCTTTCTATTCCGCAGAACCATTACCTAGGTCTCCTAGATAGAAATTCCCCTTACAAAAGTATAGTTCTTGGACTGTAGGGCTGCACTATTTTGCATAATTCTGTAAAGATTGATCGTTGCTGCTCTTTTATGCTGAATATTGATCATAGCTCAGATCGTAACCTAACCTTAGCCACTATCCAAACTAGGCAAGATTATACTCATTACAATCACAGCGCAATACAGAACTGCAGCAATAAAACCAGATCGGTTTCGTTTGGGGAACGCAAAAGGCGAGGATACACAAAATACACACCCTTTGCCCCCTCTCCCCCTGAAGCAGCCACGTGGTTTATGGATGGCTTCAAAGTATTAAGCAATGACCTGCTTAGGGCGACAGGATTGCGATTTTTTTGTGGTTCAGAAACTTTTAGTGATGGTGATTTCTTATGCCTTCTTGGGCATAGAGCTTGAACGTGCTGTATATGTCTCAATTTGTCTTAATAATTACTATTAGGCTCATCGGCGTAACTCAAGACAACACTGTAGTGTACTGAGTGTTTCACCACCACCTTCTTCTTCTTCTTTTTCACTGTTATCCGAAGCGCAAATAGCAGCACCACAAAAGCATCGTGACTCTGGTGATGCTCGGTGATCTACTTTTCCTATTCCGGTTCATGCGAGTGAGTGCGGCGCCGAGGTTGATATTGCAAAACGATGTAGCACTAGTGCCAGTACCATCCATGGCTTCATCAACATCATCGTCACCGACCATCAGCAGTCGCAGCAGCAGCAGTGGCCCCCGGGGCAACCGTCAAAAGGATTTGTAACATCATCATTTTTATCGAATTTGGTGGGATTTGCGCGTAATAAAATGTGCCTCCCGTGCCATAGATTGATTACAACGCTTGATGTTCATCGATGTACGTAGGAACTCCAGGCCGAAGTCGACGCGTCGACGACAGTTGCTTAATCTCAGATGCCTCAGTTAGTACTTAAACGGCCTCTGCTGGGGATCAGAAAACGATTACATCATCATGGGCCACACGGTCGGTTCGGTGCGGCTTGTTCCGAGTGTTATGCAGCATAGGCATATTCCGTACACATCAGGCTGTCAATTATGCTGCTGCTTGCCGCTGAGGTCATGCCGATTTGCTGGGATAATCAGAATTATTTCTCACGCCAAAGGCTGGTTGGGAAAACGGGACGCACCCGGGAAACTGATGCGTGCTTTGATGATGAAAGGCAAATATGGAAGTCTACTTGGGGAGGACTGTGCAAACCGGATCAATGAGTCTGTGACAAAGATATTCTATAAGTTTTTCCAGAGTTACTAACTGAGAGCTTTCTCTGCTAATGCCTGTCTTGCATTTGTTGTTTTTTCGTGTGTTCCAAAACAGCCTAATCGAAGCGTTTTGAACAACCTATCCCAGCTGATGGTTACCCACCGTCCTCCCAACAGATGTATACTCATGGCCGTAAATCGGCACTCGCTTGGATACCTAATTGTGCGTGTTAATCTATCGCTCTCCGAAGCACATCAACGATGATCATGTTCGTCGTTGGTTCTGATGATGATGATGATGCTCGGAAAGTTAGTTAACGTACGGTCATGGTGACACCAAATGTGCATCGCACGCTGATTGATGGCTGAGCTGGATGGAGGTGGAGGCGCCATTTCGTGGAAAATTAAGTTAACTATTTGGGTCAACGTGTGAAAATTATACACTAAATTGATTGGACTCCGGTAACGTAAATGATTGGCCTTTGCTGGAAGTGGCACTGATTAACCGTATTGAATTTGTGTGATAAAGGTGGTGATGCGTCCTGTTCTGAGGAACAATTTGAATTTTGAAATATGTGCACTAACACTGTACAGTAGTAATATTATGGTGAAAATGGGAGGCTGGTTAATTGAGAGTTTTGAAAAAAAAAACTTCAATTACATTGATGATAATTGTGATACATAAAGCCGAAACAACCATACTTTTAGTTGCCCAACCGCTCTGAAGACCATAAAGTTCTATTGGAGGTCGGGTACCTTTCTACAGCCTGTGCTCCTATGTTCATCCTGGGCAGTGCTGTTATGGTAAATCAGAACTGGTTACAAATTTCAGCGCCCTCTATACTGGTATGACCCTGTATGACCCCCCTATACCCTATATTCCCTCCAAAGGAAATTATTTCACTATTCACTATTTCACGCTTCTGATTAAAAATTATTCGAGAAAAAGGAGTAATAATCGTGGAGAGGACATTCCAGCTGAAATTCCTTTTGTGAATTTTGCAAGAATTTTTCTTAAAATTTCTAGAAAATTCTCCAAGATTACCTCCAGAGATATTGCCAGAAATACATTTGAGGATTCTCTGAGGATCTATTACAAACTTTCTGCAATGTTCAAAGAAAGAAAATTCTCGCAGGATTTCTTAGAATAATTTTTGCAAGCATTTCTATCAAGATTTCTCATAGTACACCTAGAAAAAGTATAGTACACTTATTGGACGCGGTGGATTCATGTCTATAAAGCGGGAGGAAAAAAAGTTTACCTTGAAATGATCCCTGTCCATGGATTGAAATTTACAGATTATTTTAAGACTTCTCCCAGGAATTTAACTTTGCACTTATACAGGACTATCTCAAGAAATTTCACGAAATATTCATCTTGTTGCCACGGATTCATTGAGAGCGCTAATACCACCTACTCATACTAAACTATCGAAAAATTCGTTTAGTATGAGTAGGTGGTACTAACACTTTTACGTCGAAAATTTCCCGAAGTTTCCCGAACAACACAATCCAATATTATGCATCTGAACTGAATTATGGACAAATGAGTCAAATGATTGCCAGGTGATCCAAAACATCCTTGCATGGATTTCCTCAGAAATTTCCTCCTGGGATTAGGAAATTAAGAAATAAGCTCATGCTTGTATTCCTTCATGTAACTGTTTAAACATTTCTGAAGGCATTCCTCTCGAAATGTTGCCACAATTTTTAAGATGTTTTTCTTTGGGATTTCTCTGAAAGTTCTTCTAGCAATTTCTTAAGAAACTCTTCTAGGAATTTCTCTAGTAGTTTCTCAAGAAATTCCTCCAAACGTTTGTTCAAAAGACCAAATTCCAGAAGAAAATTCTGTTGATTTTTCAGAAATTCATCAGGATTTTCCATATGAAATTCAGATTTTTTATCAGAAGTTTTTACTTAAATTTCTCTTAAAAATCTTTCTGATATAATTCTTTCATTCGGGAATTTTCACAAATTATTAGGAAATTTCTCAAGAAAATTCTCAAAAGTTTCTTTGGGATGTTTCTTCAAGGGCTTTTCTAATAGTTCCTTCAGGTATTTCTCCAGGCATTGGTTTGGACTTTTGGATTTGCTCCAAAGATTCTCTCAACAACTCCTGCAGAAATTACTCGAGAATCTATTCCTTGGCATTTTTCATGTTTTTTTTCAAGAAACTTTTTATGAATACCTACAAAAGTTTATGCAGGTCTTCCACGAATAACTTTAAATATTTCTTCAATAATTCTCTACTATTATTTGTTCAGTGGTTCTCCAAAGAATTCCCTAAGGATTTTTTATTGTTCCTATAGGATTTTCTTCAGATAGAATAGAAGTTTAGAGATTTTATTGAATATTATTGAAGGGATTCAGAAATTGTATAAACATTTTTTTTTGAGAATTCCTGTAGGAGTTCTTCTAAGCATTCTTTCAGAAAATCCTCCAGGGATCTTTCAAAAAGTTATTGAAGAAGTCCTCCAGGGCTTTGTCAACCATTTTTTCTTTGAAATAACTCACATTTTGTGAGTATGTCGGGAGCGGGATTCGATCCCAGATCCTCGGCGTTATAGTCTTGTGTTCTAACCACCACACCAGGTTCGCTCCTCTCTCTCTCTCTCTCTCTTTCTTTCTCTCTCTTCTCTCTCTCTCTCTCTCTCTCTCTCTCTCTCTCTCTCTCTCTCTCTCTCTCTCTCTCTCTCTCTCTCTCTCTCTCTCTCTCTCTCTCTCTCTCTCTCTCTCTCTCTCTCTCTCTCTCTCTCTCTCTCTCTCTTCTTGGCGTAACGTCCTCATTGAGACAAAGCCTGCTTCTCTGCTTAGTGTTCTATGAGCGCTTCCACAGTTATTAACTGAGAGCTTCCTCTGCCAATGACCATTTTGCATGTGTATATCGTGTGGCACCCAGCCAACCTCATATCGTAAAACATTGTGTGGAAAAAATCGTATATTTCCATATATTGAATCAGAATTGTATAATAATATGTATATTTGTTGATAATGATTGCGTAAAATCGCATTTCATGCCAAATTAAATTTCAATTGCGATTTTGTTTCATATAGTCGTCTCCGATCATAAAAGGTGCGAGATACTATCGGTAGGATCGCACAGAATTGGATAGAATCGTGAAAAAACATACATTCTTAGTGTCAAGCTGCAAGTTCGCTAGCATCGTATATATGATTTCTTTGAATCGTGGGAATTGTCGCTTCACATCGTATATGCATCTACTAAATCGAGCTTGCTATCTAAAGGTATGATGAAAATCGGTGAAATCGTATACAACTATAACAATGTTGTATATTGATCATTTGCGTCACTCTTGCGTCGTATACGAAGTGAATGAAATCGAAGAAATCGTATATTTATTTTTACAGTCGCATATGGTTGTTACTGCACTTTTAATAGTCGAATCTTAATCTCGGAAATCGTAAATGGTTTTGTTTACATAATTGTATGATGGAGAAAAAGAAAAAAATGGTATTCATCACAAATTTGTATTTTTGTTGTTGTTGACACGTTTCAACCATGGTAGCAATAATTTCAATCAAATATATAGGTTTTCATACTAGCAGATGACTTGCAATAAATGAAGTATAAATTGATTTTGATGCCACTCAATGCACAACAACAACGCTCCCACCACAAATCTTGCACCGTATTATGCTAATTTTTATTCGTTTCAAGCCATTCACTTTGAACTCTCTATTTTCAACTTGGCAATATAGCCAATAGAGATAACGCGCAGTTCTCAATCGAAGGACCTAAGTTCGATTCCCACTGAACACCAATTGTTTTTTTTTATTTGAAAATCTTGAGTCGTATATTAATACTCTCAATCGTAATAAGATCATGCATAATCGTATATTTAGACGGATAAAATCGGCGAAATCGTAGAAATTTCTCGAGAAATTGTAAATCATGTTGGATGGAATCGCAGTAATCGTATATATGTTTCGATATGGCCTCCACTTGAGTATGTATATGCCTATTTCGTGCATTGAATACGATTTCTTTGGTGCTATATATGTATGATTATTTCAGTTGCAATTTCGATATAGCAACCAAATTGTTGGCTGGGCAGGCACGAAGATACTCCATGCCCAAGGAAGTCAAGGAAATTTCCTTTACGAAAAGATCCGGGACCGACCGGGAATCGAACCCGTCACCCTCAGCATGGTCATGCTGAATACCCGTGTGTTTACCGCCTCGGCTATATGGGCCCTATATCGCTCCACTATATTCCTGTAATTGTTCACAAGATAGCTGTGGAAATTGCTTCATATTTGTTCAGAAATTTCTCCAAAAAGCTTCAAGAGCTTCAAGGAGTTTCCAAAGATACCTCCATGAGTTTTTGTGTGGCTTCGTGGTCGTGCGTCTAAGGTCACCAAGCCTTTAGTCGCATCGTGCTAAGGAGCGCGGGTTCGATTCCCGCCGCAGCTGTCAGGAAAAGTTTTCGGCTGTGCCACTGGACGTTGCATGCTAGTCCGTTGTCTAGTGTCGTGCTTCCTTCAAAGAGTAAATAGCTCACTGGAAGCATTAAACGTGTCTGTGTCTGTGTCTTTATGATATTTCTTGAGACAAACCTTCAGGGATGTTTTAGAAATTCCTTCCGGAATTACTTAAAGAGTTCTTCGGTAATTTTAATACAATTTCTGGAAGAACTTCTGAAAAGTTCCTGAACATCAATTCTTGTTCCTCATTTGGAAGAACTACTTTTCAACTTCCGATATCTAGCTTTGACTACTTCGATAAATCGAAAGTAAGAAATATGCGACAGATAAAACTGTTTTCATGTACTACAGATTTTGTCCACTTTTTTGGACAACCTGTTGTGGTAAATCCCATATGCAAGTATACATAATGGGTGAATTATTAATACAGTTTACATCGGTGCTGCCATGGTAGAATTAGAGCTGGTTAATCATTGTTTGAAAATTTCAGCGCACTCTATGCTTTAGGTGCCATGGAAATGACTTTACTGTAGCACATAGCTAAGAATTATTCAGGGGAAAACTCATCCGTCTACTATTATTTAACAATTATTTGTTTCTGTAATTATCGGGAAAGAACATGCTTGCTGAAATTCCTTTTATGAGTTTCCAAGAGTTTTCCTTGAAATATCTAGAAAACTTTCTTGGATTACTTCCATGGACGTCGTCAGTATCCCTTTGAAGATTTATTGAAACAATGTGGAATGTATACAGAAAGAAGATTCTCACAGGAATTCTAAGAATTTAGTAAGAATTCCTCTAAAGATTTCTCTTAGTATCCTCAGGGGACTCTTTCTGGAGTTTCCCCGGGAATATTCTTGGCACATTTCAGGACGTTTTCAGGAAATTTATCAAAATATTCATATCGAAACTGATTTACGAGTTTCTCCAAAAATTTCGTCCTTAAGGTGAATATATGACGAAGCCACACCTCAAATTTTCAAGAGCACGAGCTGAATGAACCAAACGACGGATTGCGCTGAAAAGTTGATCGATTGGTCACCACCGGGGTGTGACCAATCGATCAACTTTTCAGCGCAATCCGTGGTTTGGTTCATTCAGCTCGTGCTCTTGAAAATTTGAGGTATGGCTTCGTCATATAATGTCCTTAATTCTTCCTGGAATTTCTCAAGGAATTCTTAAAAAAAAATTCCCGCAAAGATTGCTACACAAGTTCATGCTTGTATTTCTTCAAACCTTTCGTGAGGAATTCCTTCAGAAATATTGTCAGATATTTTTAGCAGGTGTTTTTCTTTGAGATTTCTCAAAAAATGCGATTTCTCAAGAAATTAATCCAGGAATTTCTCTATGGGTTTCTCCGGGAATTTCTCCAAATGAATCTTCAGAATATGCAATTTAAGGAGAATATTTCACAATAATTTGGAGATTCTTCCAAAAATTTCTTCAGGATTTTTCTTTAGAAATTCAGATTTTTTTCCAAAAAAATCTCAAAAACTATTGCTTTAATTTTTCTAGAGCTTTCTTCAGGAATTACTCCATTTATTCCTCCAAGCATTGCCGTGGACTGGAAATTACGAAATTTAAAAAGAGTTTTTCTGTTTATACCAGCAGAGGGTTGCAATTCTTAAAAATTCCTTCGGTTTTTTCTTTTTATTTTATGCGGGATTTCATTCAAAAATTTCTCCAGCTAATTGTTTAGCGATTTTTGTGTACAAAACCCTTCAGAAATTGTATCAAAAAAAAATCTGAGATGTCTCTAAGAGTTCTCACAAGGATTCCTTCGGAAGCTCCTCCAGGGATCCCTCAGAAATAAATTAAAAAACTTCTTCAAAAATTGCAGACATTTTTTTAAAGATTCCTATAGAAATTCCTCTACGGATTTAACTTGCGGAGTTTCTCCATTAGTCACTCATTTTTCTTTTTCTGAGAAATAAGGAGATAACTAAAGATATTTCTTCAGATAGTCTCCTAGGTTTTATCCTGGGCATTCATCCAGGTATTGTTTTCCTGGAAAAACTTCGAAAAATCCCTGGAGAAATATATGAACAAATTTTACAGGGATCTCTAAAAAGAGGGGAGATATTTCTGATGGAACCGTAGGAGTAACTTTTTTTTAATCCTTGTGAAATTTCAGCAGACATCAATAAATAATTTCTCAAAGAATTCTTGGATAAACCTTGGGAAGAATTTCCGAAACAACCCCTGTGGGATTTGTAATGAAATTTTTGGACGAATTTCTGAAAAACTCCATAGATGAAGTTTTGAAGGAATCTCATCCTGAAATTTCTGAAGGAATTCTCAATATTCTGAAGGAGTTTCTATAGATAAATATTAATCTTCAAAAAATTTCAGTTAAATTCTTAGCATGAACTTCTGAGATAAACTGTGAAGGAATTTCTGAAGAAATCTTCAGTAGAATCCCTGTAGCAATTTAAGAATCTACTTTTGAATGAATCTCTGCAAAAATATCCCAAGAGATCCTAGGTAAAAAAAAATCGTCAGAGGAGTTATTGTAAGAAACTTTGGTAGATGTTTAGGTTGAATTCTTAGAGTAATCTCTGAAGGAATCAATGGTTTACTTTTAGAACAAATCTTTAGAAGATTTTCTCTGACTTGAAATCCTATATGGAGGAAAAGCACAAATAAGTTTTGAAGAAATCTTCTTCTTCTTCTGTATGGCTCTACGTTCTCACTGGAACTTGGCCTGCCTCTCTCCAACTTAGTGTTCTTTGAGCACTTCCACAGTTATCAATTAAAGGGCTTTCTTTGCCTGTCATTGCATGAATTTTGTACCTTGTGAGGCAAGCACAATGATACACTATGCCCAGAGAGTCGAAAAAATTTTCCCGACCGGAACGGGGATCGAACCCGCCGTCTCCAGATTGGCGATCCATAGCCTTAACCACTAGGCTAACTGGAGACCCCTTGAAGGAATCTATTGAGAAATATTTATAAGAAGCCTTGAAAGAATTCCTATAGGAATCTCTATAAGGTTTTCTAACATAATCTGTGGAAGCTTCTCTACAGAAATCCTTGGATAAGTTTCTGAAGAAACTTTTGATTTTTTAAAGAATAGTTAAAAGTATTTCTGAAAAAAGTTTTTCTAGGACAATTTTTGGAGAAAGTTTTAAAGGATCCTCTAACGAAAATTCCGAAGGAAATTCTAGGTGGAAGTTTGAGGCGATCCATGAAAGATGTGTTCGTTAGAACATCTGTGATGACTTTCGGAAAAAAAAAAATCCTGGAAAATTGAAGGCATCCCAATTCGCAAAAAGTTCCTAAATAAATTTCTCGAATAGTTCTTGGGAAAAACTTGAGAGACAATTCTTAAAGAAACAAGTATTTTTTTAAAGGAATCAGTAAAATAATTCCTGGAGAATTTCTGAGAGGAATCTCCGAAGGCATTCATGTTAGAATGTCTTAAAAATTATTTGGAAGATTTTCTGAAGGAATCGCTGGACAAATTTCTTAAGAAATACCTGGAGGATTTTTGGAAGAATCACTGAAGTATCCATGAGAAGCCAAAGAACTTTTTGGAGAAAATGGCCAAATTTATAGTTTTCAAAGAGACCGCAGTGAAATACCAAGAGGAGTTTGCAGGGTAATCGAAATTCAGTGATTTTTCCCAGGATTCCTTAATTGAATCCTCCCAGGGCCCATATAGCCGAGGCGGTAAACGCACGGGTATTCAGCATGACCATGCTGAGGGTGACGGGTTCGATTCCCGGTCGGTCCAGGATCTTTTCGTAAAGGAAATTTCCTTGACTTCCTTGGGCATAGAGTATCTTCGTGCCTGCCACACGATATACACATGCAAAATGGTCATTGGCAGAGGAAGCTCTCAGTTAATAACTGTGGAAGTGCTCAAAGAACACTAAGCTGAGAAGCAGGCTTTGTCCCAGGAGGACGTTACGCCAAAAAGAGGAGGAGAGGAGGATCCTCACAACGGGATTCGTTAAAAGATTTCTTCCGGGATTCTTTTGAAAATTTTACCGGGATTCCCTCCAGAATGCTTTCCGACTTTTACTTGGAGAGTTCTTCGAGGATATCTCCTTGATTCTTTCAGGAATTCCTCTCAGGATTCATGCAGGAACTCCTTAATGTTATCTAGCTTCTGCAGAAAGCTTAGGAAGTACTTTCGATTGAATCTCTGAAGGCAAACCCGAAGAAATTCCGGGGAAACTCTTGAAGGAATCACAGTAGGCATTAAAAAAAAATCTCCAGTTAACCTAGTGGTTAAGGCTTCCTTCGGTTCACCAATCCGGAAACGGCGGCTTCAATCCCCGTTACGATCGGAATTTTTTTTTCGACTCCCTGGGCATAGCGTATCATTGTACTTATCACACTATGTACAATTTCATGCAATGGCAGACAAAGAAAGACCTTCAATTAACAACTGTGGAAGTGCCTTAAAAATACTAAGTTACTACTCTGTTCCAAAGCGAACGTCGAGCCATAAAGAAGAAGAAAAAGAAGAAGAAGAAGAAGAAAAAGAGGAAGATGATGAAGAAGAAGAATAAAAGAAAAAAAAAACTAAGTTAACTGGAGAAACTTCTAGGGAAATCTTTGGTGGGATTCCTTGAATTATTCGAATTTTTTTTGGAGAGATCTTTTGATAAAATGCATAGACAAGCGTCTGCAAAAATCCCTTGAAAAAATTCTTAGATGTTGCTAAAGAAGTTTCCGTAGCAATTTCCACGAAATATTTTTGAAAAAGTTTCTTTAAAAAATCCGTTGAGAAATTATGCGAGTTATCCTTAGAGGAAATGCTGAATAAATTTATGGGGTGATACACTGAGGAATATCAGCCGAGTAATTCCAGCCAGGATTACAGAAAATAATAATGCAATAGTATCTTGGCAAAACCCCAAATAAATTTCTGGACACATTTATGGGAAATTTTCCTTACAGTCCTTAAAGTATTCCTTATTTCTTAAGTAATTTCTGAACAAATCTCTGGTGGAGTTCCTGAAGAAATACCTGAACGAATATCTGAAGGCATATATGAAATTTTGTCTGAAGATACCGCTACAAAGTTTATTAAAGAATCCTAAAACAAATTTTTTAAAAAATGAAGAATTATTTTAGGATATGTCTGGAAATATTTCTGAAGATTTTTTTAATCATTTTCTAGACGAATTTCTAAAGTTAGTTGGGAAAGTTTCAGGAAGAACCCAAAGAAATCTCACTAGAAGATTTTTTAGAAAATGAATTTCTTAAAATGTTCCTGGAAAAATTTTGGAAAAAAAATACGAGAGAGGTTCCTATTTTAAACCTTGGTGGACTGAATTCCTGGAGTAATTTCTGAAGGAATCCATGGATTGTTTTAGGAGGACAGTTGGAGGAATCTCCAGCGAAATTTCTGAAGAAAGAGAGGAAATTATGAATGAAAAACTAAGCCATACCCCGTGTTAATGATACTCAAATTTATAAAAATGCGAATCATTCAAAATCACATAGGCGATTTTCCTATATTTGAGCGTAGGAAAGATACAAAAGAGACTCTTCATACAAGTATTTGAGAGCAAAACAATTGGAAATATTTTTTTACTGCTATAGGTAGACTTTGGCTATTATCAGCAGGTGTGTTCTCCTCGTCATGAAGGATTTTTATTTGGATTTTTATCTGCCAAAAGTCCTGCACGGGCTTGGAGAGCACGAACATATCGTAAAGATCATCAAGAAAACAACTCTCAATGTCACTGAGAAGGCATTTTCTTACATTTATGGGAACACAAAAAAAAACATAGGTTGTTTTTATTATGTTTGTCAGGGTGCACCCAGTAGTAGAGTTTGGAGTAACCTCGTTGACACGACTGGAACTCAGCCCTTCTGGAGCTGAACAGTTTTCGCGTAGTATAAGAACGTTTCTAACTGATACTGGTTTTTGTATTTCTTTTCTTTCCAAGAATACCATCAAAATACTCATTTAGATTAGCTTTGTTCAAACTCATTCAATAATCTGAAGCCACACTCTCTATCCAAACACATCTCCTCCAGCGTTGCATACTAGACGTATCAACCGCAGTAATTCCAATCCGCATTCCTCACGATGACGACATTGCAATGTAGATACGTGTACCTACATGGTAAGCTCCCCTGATACCGGAGAAGGACTATCATCCTCGACGCATTCAATCCTTCCGAATCGGTTGGAATTTTTCCACTTTTTTCATCTCCCACCGCCACCGAAAAAAAAACATCCCTCTGATATACTTTCACCGGACCTGCCGGTGTCCATTCTTGGAAACATTGATCACCCGTTGTTGCTCACATGTATGAGCCGTTGCGAAAGATAGCCTGCGCCCTCCACAGCTCATCCCTCCCATAAACAGCGCATTCCTCCTCCATCTGTGAGCAGCTTTTTTCCATTTCACCGCAATCTCCCAATAAGAGCAGCCAGTCGACGGTCGTCGTCTTCGTCGTCCTCGTCATCGTCATCGTTTGTATTCCTCGGATTTTTTTTTTCTCCGGCCATCACATCAACGACCATGTAAACATGCTAGAAAATTGTTCTTCTGTATGCCAGATAAAGTCGCAGGAGATGGATCTCGGAGTGCGAGCGGGGCTGGGGAGACAAAAAAAAATGCGTACATTTCCATCGGCTACCAGGACGGGGGGCTCAGCTTTGTAGCCGTGAGGTTTTGCATGCGGCGTCGTCAGGATTGCAGCTCAGCCAGCAGCAGCAGGGCCTTGTATTGGCCGTTCTCCGTTACTACTAACAGTTCGGGCGAAAGACAACGAGCGAGCATTATTTGCTGAATTTGTCTTCTGCATGAACGGTGGGCATTCCTATCGGGCTAGAGTTTGGGATATTGTGGCTTGAGAATGAATCCAGCGCTCAACGGCGTTTGCAGGCATCTAGAAGCGAGCTGTGCAGTAGTGTGCTTAGAAGGGAAGTGTAAAACATTTCAGATCATGAGCATTTGGCCGAATGCCGTTTAACATAACTCGAAAAAACAACCTTTGACAAAAATATTCTCAGTTTCAACGCCAACTAATCCTTTAATGGTAAAACTAGAAAGAATATCCTATGATTACAAACAAGCATTTATTTGTTCAACATCATTGAGACAATACATAATCAACAATAGTACGCCACAATACTCGGTTAGGGGCTGCCGCTCTCCATCCTCGGCCGCGCCGAATGCTCGCCAGGCCACGTTCCACCTGGTCCGCCTATCGTGCTCTCTGCGCTCCACGCCTTCTTGTGCTAACCGGATCAGTTGCAAACACCAGCTTTGCAGGGTTGTTGTCCGGTATTCTTGCAACATGCCCTGCCCACCGTATCCTTCCGGCTTTGGCCACCTTCTGGATGCTGAGTTCGCCGTAAACTGCAGCGAGCTCGTGGTTCATCCTTCTCCGCCACACACCGTTCTCCTGCACACCGCCGAAGATCGTTCTTAGCACGCGTCGTTCGAAAACTCCGAGTGCTTGTAGATCCTCCTCGAGCATGGTCCATGTCTCGTGCTCGTAGAGGATCACCGGTCTTATAAGCGTTTTGTACATGGTGCATTTGGTGCGTGGGTGAATCTTTTTCGACCGCAGTTTCTTCTGGAGCCCGTAGTAGGCCCGACTTCCTTTGATGATGCGCCTTCGAATTTCACGGCTCACGTTGTTGTCAGCCGTCAGTAAGGATCCGAGGTAGACGAATTCCTCCACCACCTCGAAAGTATCCCCGTCTATCGTAACATTACTACCCAGATGAATCCGGTCGTGTTCGGTTCCGCCCACCAGCATGTACTTTGATTTTGAGGCATTCATCTCCAGTCCGACCTTTGCTGCATAGCGTTTCAGGCAGGTGTACAGCTCTGCCACCGTTCCAAATGTTCTGGCAATAATGTCCATGTCGTCCGCAAAGCACACAAATTGTCCGGATTTTGTGAGAATCGTTACCCGGCTGTTGAGCCCGACTCGTCGCATCACACCTTCCAGAGCGCTGTTGAAGAGTAGGCATGAGAGTCCATCACCTTGTCGCAGTCCCCGGCGAGATTCGAATGAACTGGATAGTTCACCTGAAACCCTTACGCAGTTTTGCACACCGTCCATCGTTGATTTAATCAGTCTAGTCAGCTTCCCAGGAAAACCGTTTTCGTCCATGATTCTCCATAGCTCGGCGCGGTCGATACTGTCGTATGCCACCTTGAAGTCGATGAACAGGTGATGCGTTGGGATCTGGTATTCACGGCATTTCTGGAGGATTTGCCGTACGGTAAAGATCTGGTCCGTTGTCGACCGGCTTGATCGTCGATCGGCCACCAACCTGTACTTCCCACTGTAGTGTCCGGAGGGACACTTCCGAGCACACCAGCCGAATCTTGAGCCGAATCCTGCAGCCAAACGCACGCTAACGAGGAGGAGCGATACCTTCTCGCACAAAATGCTTTACAAGACTAACGTTTCATTTCATGTTCATCGTTTGCTTTGTTTTTCCGGTGGTGCATCACCGCAACTGACGCTATATGCCCTATTAATCTTTTTCTCTCTATCTCTCTCAACCCCTACACCCACGAGCTCATTCGTTTTTGGTGACAGGCGAAGGAAGATGATCTGGGATAGCACTTTGTAGGCAGCATTCAAAATAGTGATCGCTCTGAAGTTAGGTTTCCCAAATCCTGACTATCAGTCGATGCAGACAGGTGGCCAACTTTTCTTAGCCCATCTTCAGCTGCGATACCGCATCCTCACCAGATGCTTTGTTGGTTTTGAGCTGGTGAATGGCATCCTTAATTTCCGTCAGCGTGGGAGTTGGTTCATTTCCGTCCTCCGCTGCACTGGTGTCGTCGTTTCCTCCGTTGCCGTGGTCTCCCGTGCCTACGTTCTCCACGCCAAGTGCTGCTTCCACCTTTCGATCACATTACGTCCGTCCGTCAAGAGGCCTCCGTCCTTATCCCTGCAAATTTTGGCTCGCGGCACGAAGCCGTTGCGGGATGCGTTGAGCTTCTGATAGAACTTCCGTGTTTCTTGGAAGCGGCACAGCAGTTCCATTTCTTCGCACTCCGCTTCTTCCAGGCGGCGCTTTTTCTCCTCCAAAACCGTTCTGCACTCTTCGTCGAACCATTTGTCCCGATGCACAGTGGTTCCATTTGTTCAGGGAAGCGGTCATAAATCATTTTCTTCGTTTTTGGAAGTGACGAATCATTATAAGTGACCAGAAATAGCATGTTATGACTAAAAAAGGATATTCCAGTTCATTTTCATGATCATCACTTGAAAAATATGAACTTTGAACATTTTTATTTATGATAAATGAAAATATCATTAAAAAAATCTTTATATTGCACAGAAATCAGTAATCAAATATTTTTAATTATTATGAAGAGTGGGTCGAATTCTGAGGAATTTCTGCTAAGTATTGCACGTTAAAACATGTATAGCACGACTGTATTATAATAGATTCTTCTGAATAGAATCAGTATTAGCATTATAATTGTGATTTTATTAGTAGGTTCTATTTCTACTGCAATAAAATAAATATATGAAACTGAATATTTTTTTCAGAAATAAGGTAGTTTGCATTGTCGAAACACAGAAAAAAATCATCACATATCGAACTAGTATGTAAAACTACAGTACCTTATGCCCAAAAGCGATAATTCTGAAACATTAGTAACAATAGTGCAATTACAAAATCAATTACTTCTGAAATTATTTCAAACAAATATTCAGGATTAATTCACAAAACGTACGTAAAAGGAAATTGTTCAACCATACAAATATTGCTTTACACAGTTATATGTCATATAATTCATGGGCCTGTGTTTTGCACAATAAAAAAGATTCAAGTATCTGTCCAGTCGTATTTGTTCCTTACAATTGCATTGCAACTGCTATCCAGTAATATAGTACATGGAATTTTAATCATGTATAGCTCTAACCCAATAAAATAAATATATACAAATACCCCTCGTCATTGCAATTTAATCAGCGCTCCTCCTCTCTCTCTTCTCTTCTTGGCGTAACGTCCTCACTGGGACAAAGCCTGCTTCTCAGCTTAGTGTTCTATGAGCACTTCCACAGTTATTAACTGAGAGCTTCCTCTGCCAATGACCATTTTGCATGTGTATATCGTGTGGCAGGCACGAAGATACTCTATGCCCAAGGAAGTCAAGGAAATTTCCTTTACGAAAAGATCCTGGACCGACCGGGAATCGAACCCGTCACCCTCAGCATGGTCATGCTGAATACCCGTGCGTTTACCGCCTCGGCTATATGGGCCCAAATTTAATCAGCGCCTGCTATTTTAAAAGAAATCAATTTGTACACTAAGATTTAACGTTAATGAATTTATCAAATATTTCAATTTGGGAAAGGAATATGAGGAGTAAATACGCTCTTTTAGTACATATTACTAAAAGAGGGTATTTATTCCTTCTTCTTCCAGCACTACAGTATTAGGTACTGAATGGATTTTGAGGAAATTTGTTAAATGTTGGCAGCAAATGCAAGACATCTTATCAAATTCGACAATTACAGAGGTAAGTTTTGACGAGGCCAAATAAGAATGGTTGTTATGCAACTATTGAGGTATGAATACCTCAATACCTCCACACTTCTTTTTTGTTCATAATTTAAAAAAAAAAAACATTTTCAAAGATTGTTTTCAAATCAAATATCCCTCAATTATTGTAAGAAGCTTTGAAATATCTCCTGTAAAAAATTCAGTCATTTTGGTACGCATTTCAGACAATTATAGAAAAACTAGTATATATATAATTTTGTAGTTATTTTAAAACATATTTTTTTTCTAAAAATAACGGGTAACTTCTAATACATCCTGCAAGCTTGTATGCAGATATTTGCAGCTACAACCTTCACAGATTGATTCTCCTACTCAAATCTGATCATTTGCTGGCGGACGATTGATTAAATGTGGTTAAGAACATGTTTGAAATGTTACATGAATTTTTATTATGTATATGTTCTATTGGAAAAAATATGTGCCTATTACTCACATCCCCATTGGTCCAAAAACATCCAGATCTGGTTTTTAGCGCTTCGAATTGGAAGATAAACATCTATTCTGATTCTCTGCGTTGAAAATCAATTGAAAATCTACTTGCTTTTGTTATACGAATACGCGGAGTACAACTCAAAAGTCATGTGATTTTTCGACAAATTTAAAGAATGTTAAATTGCATAACAATTGCCACGCTCTCATGCAAAATATGCAACAGAAACTTACATAAAAATGGGTTTTCTGCATTCTTGGGAACACTATTGATTTATAACAATTATACAAACTCATAAATTAGACAATCAATTTTTCGATTTTTGGCCTATGGTGGTACCACTGTGCGATGGTGCTCTCGACTGCGTCGTTGATGGCTGCTTTCACTGTACTCCAGCAGCCCAGCTAACACAAAGTCGTATACGATGTTACATAGGATGCTTAAGTGGAGGCCATATACGTACATGCTTCCATTTACCCGCATGTAAGGTTCACGTATATCGCCTCCACTTTTTCATCCTATGCAACATCATATATGATCGTGTGTTTGCTGGGAGTCCTCTAAAGGGGCTTCATCGAGCTCGCCCTCGTATGGCAATGCGGCCTCGGGATTCTGCGCGTATGCTGAGGCGACATCTGGTTGTTTCAGTCGCTCTAGGTTGTACCGTGGCGGTCGCCGGTACCGTACATTGTTGATGACGGAGAATTTTGGGCGCAGTTTGACCATCACCAGATAGTGGTCTGAGTCGATGTTGGCGCCGCGATAGGTCCTGATGTCCATAATGTCGGAGAAGTGCCGTCCGTCAATCAGAACCTGCTCGATTTGAGATTCCGTCTGCTGTGGTGATCTCCAGGTATAACGATAAGGGAGGCTATGTTGGAAAAAGGTGCAACGTATGGCCATGTTTTTGGAGGCGGCGAAATCAATGAGTCGTAGACCGTTTTCGTTCGTCTGCTGGTGGGCGCTGAACTTTCCAATCGTCGGTCAGAATTCCTCCTCCTGGCCTACCTGAGCGTTTAAATCTCCTATGATGATCTTGACGTCGTGGCTTGAGCAGCGGTCGTACTCGCGTTCGCGGTGCGCGTAGATTGCGTCCTTGTCATCACCAGTGCTTCCGGAGTGGGCTGTGCACGTTTATTATGCTGAAGTTGAAGAATCGGCCCTTGATCCTGTACCTGCACATTCTTTCGTCGATCGGCCACTAACTAGATCGGCGAGTATGCAGGTGCTCCCAATGTAGTTGAGAGATCGGCAGTTCCACGTACCGAGTTTCCAATCGCCTTTTTGTTCGCTGGGGCCGTTGCCGTTGGTCTCGGTTCGTATTATTCTGTTGCTGATCTCCGTTACAATGTTTTTACGGCTGGCTCTTAGGGCCTGACACCAACCCCCTACTTTCCGGAGGATCATAGTGCACAGTTGAGCTTAGAGTCCTTCCCTGGCACTCGGACGTAGATCAGCCGCCCCTAACATGGGGATCAGACGCTGTTGTGAGCCGCTCCTCCTGGAGAACAGACGCTCAGGTTTGCCGACTGAGGATGGTTACCTGATCTTCCCTAAGGTTGCTTGAAGTTTCCTGCCGGTACCACGAAGAGGTAGGGATAGGAGTTGCTGGGCATAGGCTAGTGGATCACAATGGGATCTGAATTGCGCAGCATACCCAGCCTTAATCGTGACATTTCTTCATATCTGCAGAGGTAATTTTGTTCGTTTTAGCAACAAAGTGTGACAGTGCATCATCTCCTGTAATGTTCAAGCTAATAATATTCACGGATGAACTGATAGTACTGAGTCTGCAGCTCGGGGTTGGCTTCTAGTCGTCGTTCCAAGGCTAAGAAACGTTAAGTGGCAATCGTTTCACATTCGCCAAACTGCTGCATGACATATTCCTTCTTTGGCAGCGACACTATGAATCCACCAATGCTATCGCGAGTTGTTGTCTAGTCGAAGTTGGTTTGGTGGGTCAATTCTTCTTGCGACTGGATGTTACTGGACTGCTTTGGACTGGCAGAGTGGCTGTCGACTCCGGTAGAACGTAAAACCACATATCCTCGTTGGAGGACAAAATATCACCGAACCGGTGAAGGATGCGAGTGTTCACTCGTCTATGGGATACGGAATTGGAGCCTCCGATTCCTTGAGCAGTTAAGTGATCGGGAAATCCATGGAGTTTCAGTTTTTGTCTGAAATTGATGATCATGAAACAGAACACGAGTCTAGTAGTTAAAGCTTTTCTGGCTAGTCGTGTCGCACCGTACTGGTCCTTGACAAACACCACGGCTGTGATGGCCAGTATGGTTGCTCACTGAAAAGGAAACGGAGTTCTGGCTTGTGCATGTCTGATTTGTGGTGTGCAGTGATGGCGTGTTTGGATAGTGAGCAACAAGAGAGCGCTTGCAGACGGTGTAATGGTCTGATTTGGTGTGAATTGGTTACTAGTGTTTGATGTTGCTGCTTGTTTATCATAGGAGGTTTCTTCTGCGAAGATACGAAGGATTAGACAGGTACGGATGACTGCTGGCTCGTGGAACAGGGAACGATGTTACTGCTAGCAGTTATGATAGTAGCCCTTCGTGCATGACTTCGCACGATGACTAGCAGCTAGACAAACGGGGCATAGCTTACTCCACAGAGCCACGTCGAGACGCTCTGGAACCTTCACCTTCAGGAACTTGAAGCAATGAAACGCGGAAATGGCCGGATCTAACAGAGAGCAGATCATGTGCACCGGTATTGTGCTCCAGTTCACCGTATTCTCTCTGATCTTGTCCAGCATCAACTAGTTCTTTTCAAAATCACCGATGAGTTTTCTCAGCGACTCGTAACTCTCTTTTTCATCGCTTCAACCTAAAACAGCGGAATGTGCTTTTACGATCAACTTCTTGTTCTTGTACTGTCGTGTATTTGTGTATTTGTCCATAGCTGATAACTGTTGACACTGCCGACACTTTTTGTCGCACGCCGACGCCGAGGAGATTCTTCAAGGATCACTCTGAAAGTTTCGTCAAGGATTTCTACAGAAATTCCTTTTAGTATTCCTCCTGTAATTTCTTCAAGAATCCCTCCTGAAGTGCTTGCAATTATTTCTGGATGAAAATTTTTTAGAGATTCTTTCAGGAGTTCTTTCAAGGATTGATCTAAAAGTTCCTTCGGTGATCTCTCCAGGAGTTCGTTCAGGGATAATTCTAATACCTCCAGGAGGACCAGGTGTTCATTGGGAATTCCTTCAGAAATTCCTTGAAGCTATTTCAACAGGAGTTCACTCAGGTATCTTTCCAGAAGTCCCTTCAGAGTTTTTGTTTTCAGGAGGATTCATAAATGACTCCTGGATATCCATCAAGAGATCATAAAAGAAGTTTCTTCAAGAAGTCCAACAAGAGGTCCTTAGCAATTAGTCTAAGGGTTCTTGCAGGGATTCCTTCTGATGTTCCTTTAAGAATTCTTTCAGGATTTCTTACAGAAATGAGACCAGGAATTCCTTCAGAGATTCCTCCAGAAATTTCAGGGATACTGGCAGATGCTTCTTCAGAGATTCCTTCTGAATTTCTTCAATGATTCCTATAGAACTTTTTCCAAAAATACTCAGAGAGAATACTAAAGGAATATCCAAAGATACATCCATGAGAATTCAGGGATTCCCCAGAAGTTTATTCAGGGATTCCCATATACGAGTGCCTTCTAATATCCCTTTAGGATATCCTCAGGGGATTCCTCGATAAGTTCCTTCAGGGATTCTTCCAGAAGTTCTTCCAGGGATCCCTTCTGGGGACCTTTTAGATTGTAGATTGAGAATTTCCCAGGAGGACTCACGGATGCCTCCAGGAGTTGCATCAGAAATATCTCCAGAAGATCTTTCAGGAATTCCTGCAGGAGTTCCTTTAATAATTTCCTTAGAATAATAATCAGGCGTAGCTCCAGCATATTTTTTCATGAAGTTACTACAAGTATTCCACAAGAGTTTATTTTTGCAAAACCTTCCCACTACCCGAAAAGATTCCCTTTGGGAGATTCTGCTGAAAATTCTTCGAGGATTCCTCCTGCAAATCTTTCAGAGATTCGTACCGGAATTCCTTGATGTATTTACGGATTTCTCAAGTGATTTCTCCGTGGATTTCTCCTGGAATTCTTTCGGAGATTTATCTTGGAATTTCTTTGAGGATTCTTCCTAGATTCAGAAATTCTTTCGCGTATTTCTTCTGTTATTCCGTCGGGGAATTCCTCTGGAATTTCTACGCGGGTTCCTCCTAGATTTTTTTCGGCGATTCCTACCGGAATTCCTTTGGAGATTCCTCCTTCAATTGTTTCGGGGATAACTTTTTGAATTTCGGGAATTTCTCCTGGAATTCTTTCGGAGATTCCTCTTAGAATTTCTTTCGGGATTTTTCCTAGATTCAGAAATTCTCTCTGGTATTTTTCCTGATACTTCGTCGTGGATTTCTTCTGGAATTTCTTCGTGGTTTCCTCCTAGAATTCCTTCGGAGATTCCTCCTGGATTTCCTTGGGAGTTTCCTCTTGGAATTCCTTTGGTGATTTCTCTTTGAATTACTTCAGAGATTCCTCATGGAATTCCTCCGAGGATTCCTCATAGAATTTCTTCAGGGTTCTCTTCTGGAATTCCTTCAGTGATTCTTTATAGAATTCCTTCGGGATTTTTTTCTGGAATTCTTTCGGGGATTCCTCTTGGAATTCCTTCGGGGATTCCTCTTGGAATTCCTTCGGTGATTCCTCTCGAAATTTTTCGTTGATTCCTCCTAGAAATCCTTAGGGGATTTTTTCCCGAATTCCCTTGGAAATTCGTTTGGGGATTCCTACTGGAATTTCTTTTTGGATTACTGGCGAAATTTCTTTGGGATTCTTTCGGGATTTCCTCTTAGAATTCCTACAAGCATTCCTCCTGGAGTTTCTTTGAGGATTCCTCCAGATATTTTTCGATGGTTCCTCCTAGAAATCTTTTAAGGATTCCTGAAAATACCTCCTTTACTTCCTTCATAGATTCCTCCGGAAGTTCTTTCGGGGATTCCTCTTGATTTTCCCTCATGAATTCCTACTGGAATTCCTTCGGGGATTCCTTCTGGAATTCCTTGGTGGTTTCTCTTAGAATTCCTGCAGTTTCCTCCTGAAATGTCTTCAGAAATTCCTGATGGAATTCCTCCTGAAATTCTTTCGGGATTTCGTTCTTGAATTTCTTCGGTGATTTCTCCTAGAATTCCTACGGAAATTCGTCCTGAAATTCGTGGATTCTTCCAAGAGTTCCTTCGGGAATTCGTTCTTGAATTTCTCCTGGACTTCCTATGGGGATTCTTCTTGGAATTTTTTAGGGATTTCCTTTTGAAAAACCTATCAGGATTCCGCTTGGAATTCCTTCGGAAATTCATCCCGGAAATGCTTCGGTGTTTCCCCTGGGATTCCTGTAATTTCTTCGGAGAATCCTTGTAGATTTTCTTTGGAGATACTTCCTGGAATTCCTTCAGAGATTATTTTTCCGGGAATTCCTTTTGGAATTCCTTCGGGAAATTCTCCTAGAGTTCTTTCAGGGGTTTATCATGGAATTCCTTATGGGATTTCTCCTGGAATTCCGTCAAGGATTCTTTTGGACTTCCTTAAAATCCTCCTAATATTCCTTTGGGGATTGCTCCTCATATTACGTCGGGAAATTCTTCTGGAAATGCTTAGGGATTTTCTCTTGGCATTCCTTTGGTGATTCCTCTTCGAATTTCTTCGGAGATTCTTCCTGCAATTCCTTTGAGATCCTTCACGGAATTCCTCCGAGGATTCTTCTTAGAATTCCTTCGGGGTTTCCTTTTAGAATTCCTTCGAGATTTTCTCCTGGAATTCTATGGGGAATTTTGGA
Source organism: Aedes albopictus (assembly GCF_035046485.1). Taxonomy (NCBI): domain Eukaryota; kingdom Metazoa; phylum Arthropoda; class Insecta; order Diptera; family Culicidae; genus Aedes; species Aedes albopictus. Next base: position 508,015,897 of record NC_085137.1, on the reverse strand, counting down.
ATTCTTTCAGGGATTCCTCCAAGAGTTCCTTTGGGAATACCTTCCAGATTACCTTCGTAGGTTACTCCTAGGGGGTTCTTCTTTCAAGGATTCCTCCGAAAGTTCCTCCGGTGATTTCCTCTGATATGCCGGTGGGGATTCCTTCTAGAATTCCTTCGGGATTCCCTCTTGTAATTCCTTTGGTGATTCCTCTTCGAAATATAAATAAATAGGGGTTTCATTCAAACGTATAGTTTATGTCATCGATGGTCATGAAAAAGCTCGAACTACAAATTGTAGAGCGTAACTTTTTTACTTTGCCAATGTTGACAGTATGGTCAAATTTCGGTTACGCTGATTCACGCCGCCGCTACCGAAAGCTGCCGCCAGCGTGACGCTGAGGACCCCGCCACCGCCGGCCAAAAATAGAACTCACGCCGCCGTCGAGCAAAATATAGTCGGCGCACAGGTCTACTCTCCTGTGTACACCTACAGTTGTTGTACTCGGGTTGATAGGTGCATGAGATAACGAGAGAAATACTCTTATGTGGAACGTGTGCTGATTTGGTATTAGGGTGCGACAGAAATTCAAATGCGTATTAACAGGCCCTATATGGGCTCTCAGTTGCAGAACAGTTCGGATTATCCTGAATATCTAGAAAGTATCTCATAGTATTTGTTAGTATACTATGAGGTTCAATAAGCCTAGTTTGCCCTGTAACATAACACTTCATAGCCAAAAAATAAATAAATTTTAGACGCTGTAGTTCCTAAATTTCAAACTTATTAATAGTTTGGATGACCTAGTAACTGAACTTCGAATGTTTACTATGCTTTTAGATGATTCACTAGACATGGTCGATTACGTGTAGCAGCTTTGTAAAATGTTATAATTTACTATAACATTTGTAGGCCTTATGATGTGAACTCAAAAAATTCTTTGGATGACCTACCACTTCCAAAAAGAAAATTTTCCACTACCCTCCATGTGATCAAACCTTAGAAAATTTGTTAACCAAACTATATAATAACGCTCAGAAAAAAAACAGGCCTTAGAAGGTTAATTCAAAAAAATGATTGTGATAGGTAACTGTTGAGATTATTTTGAGGTCAAATCAGAGGTTGATCGTTAAAATTATCACATAAATTCAAATATTTATGAGTAGTCTAATTATTGCCCAGGGAGAATAATTCTTAGGGAATTGTAATATCCCACACTCTTAGAAAAAATCATGTAAATTTAAGTTCACTTGGATGCACATAAAAGGAGCGCCCCGTTTGACACAAATTTACGTCTTCTATCACAAATAAAGTTGAGCTTGCAATCGCTAGAGCCGAAGCGAGAGATAAAACATATGAAAGTATAATAATGAACTGGATTCGAACTCTGGTCCGCTGATTGAAAGGAACGTACTATACTTCTCGGCTGTAACCCCGAGTTGTGAGACAAACGATAAATTTAAAACTGTTTCTACCTATCTGTTCAGATAGGTTTGTTGACATCCTCTGCAACCAACTTTAACTTACATGATGGATGTAAAATTGAGTCAAATTTGCCATTCAGTCGTGAAATTTTTACGTACGTTGATGGTTTACGCCACGTGTAAATTCCTAATTTTTTAAGAGTGCATCCCATTGTCCTAAAGCCTCGTCAAAACACGCCCCTGACCGATACCGGAACTTTTTCCTGCTGTTTTTGACCATTTGGCTTACAAGGACCTTTGGCCTGACATGTTCTTCTCAGCACGGCCCATCAACCGAAATGACATCGCATGGATGAAGGTCGGCTCTAGCTCTACTGTTCCGTTTCTTCCCTATACTGCAGTGCTCAGATGCGCGTTCATCGTTGCTCGAACTGTGTGTGTCCGTGTGTGTATGTGTGGTGTACGTTACACACCCATCAGTGAGCATTTGTGATTAGGAGGAATTGCTCTGATGATGACATTTTGATATCATCATTCCGTATTGGACCGATAAGAACCGGCCCAATGAATGTGGTGCCTTGCCTCGACTCGGCTCGTCATAGCTGCTGTAGTCTTTGTCGCCACCGACCTCGCTGGTTTGCTGGCTTTCATGTCGGCCAATAGCCACAAATGTGACGGAAGATGGGAAAAAATCCAAACGATTGTACTTTTATGCATGACGGGGAATGAGAGATGGTGACCGGAAAAATCCTCGTTCTATCCGGCCATGATTTCGGTGATTAGTTTTTTTTTCTTCTGTGATTTTCTGTCGGACGAAATGTCGAAAGTGATTCTTTGACATTCGAAGCTATTGTCCACGGCCCGGGAGATTGGCAGGATTGATGGAACTTGAGAGATTGAGCTCTTTTTTACTGCTTCTACGGTGCCTCTTGCAGAACAGACTGAGCTAATTAATTTCCAGCGCTTTCTCCACATTTCGGATCTCGTTCCGGTGGCTTGGCAAACCGAGTCAACAATACGCTTTCGGAATTCATCACCAACCGACCGGCGAGGGCGGACAGAAGACTTTCATTTAGATTGTCTCTTGCCGGACAAGTTCGGATGAAATCCCAAATTATTATTGCACCGTATCCCCCCGTCGGAAAATCTTTTTGTCTCAGACACAAACGATCTGTTTCACAAGAAAACATTTCCAAACTGGACATAATAATCAGATAAAGTTTCACGAAAGGCGTAATCGCACACACATGTCGCATAGATACGGGCAGTCGGTGTGGCGATGACCACTGCTGGTCCCCACTGGCGACGACGAATGGATTCCGGAGATATCGTCCCTCGTTCCAGCACCCCGTGTACAACAACTCCCGCAACTTGGCATATAAAATCCCCAAGAAACAGACGAAATATGAGGGAAAATCTCGTTTTCTGGGAACAAAATTGACATTTATTATTATTTTTCTACCACCACTAGGAAACCTAGCTTCGAGTGGTTTATGCTCATCCTGTGGCCGAATTGGCTTGGATCGAGCCAACGGACAGGTCTTTGGGATGCTGGCTGGCTGGTGAGTTAGGAATGATTGCCCTTCTGGGCAGAAAGAGGGTCAAAGCGTACGACGACGGGTCATACGTTGTTGTACCAATTCGGTGGGAAAACAAGGGCCGTCTTGCAGCCAGGGAGAGCATAGGATTCGGTACCAGATGTGTCGCTGCAGAATGATTGTGTTTTTCGGCATGTTTTATGTGTTGTGTCTTTGTGTGACGAGGGTGCGACGACATCTCATTTCGGATTTGATGGCGGCGTAAGCAATTCTGTTGTTTTCTTATTGGTTGCGATCATCATAGTGTGCAACCAGAATTGACCTGGAACTTGAATGTTCTAACGATAGTTTTTCGGGAATGATAAGTTTTAGTAGAAAATAATCAGAATAAATACTAGGGGATTCACTTAACAGCGTTTTTAAGTGTAGAATGAGCTTTTAGTTAAAACATACATTAATAAAAACAAAAAAAAACTTAACAGCGCAAACCGGTGAGTAAACATTATCTTGATTAAACGTCACGATCGCCAAGGCAATCTTTTAATATTTCAATCACAATTTTACGAATCATTTCAATAGTCAGATAATCATAGCTAACGTAGTCGTTTAGTCTGTTAAATAAATCTCCTAACTATGATAAAACCTGTTGAACAAATTATTAATATAATCAAATTAATAAATTATCGATTTTTGCGGCTTAACCAGCCGAATAAAGATTTACTTAATTCCAAAAGCTAGACTTTATAAATACTGGCGTGAGTGAGAAATGTAAAAATTGAGGTGAAATCTGCGAAAAAGTTACTCGTCCTCTCGGTGAGACTCGAACTCACGACTCCTACTCACTAGAACATCTACTAGTCTCTGTCTCTCGATTATCAGGGCTCTGACTCTGAGTTCGGTGATGGGGTTTCCTTTGTTTTTAAGGGCGAAACGAGGAAACAAAGACCCACCAAAATACCTAGGAATCTGCCTAGCAGTGACCCCCTACCCACCATGAACAATTCTAGGAGTATCAAGAGAGGCACCAAACGTTCACCTCCTGAATCAAACATCCAGGATGAACAAGACTTTCTTTCGCTCCCGGGAACATAAAAAATCCCAGATGTTCCATCTTTTTCGACTACTCTACCAGAAAGACAGCATCCAGGAGAGGCAGAACCAGGAGCAACCTCTTGGTATTCTACACTGGAGCTGTCGTAGTATCGTGCCTTTCCATTTCAATTTATTTTTTGGTAATAATTTACAATGCGGTGTTTTTGCGTTATCCGGAACATGGCTGACACCCGATGTAACCTTACCTTTTTCCGATTTAAACATCATCCATCTTGATCGGTCTGACTCGTACGGAGGAGTGCTTTTAGGGATCATAAAGCAGCACAAATTTTACAGAGTTGATTTTCATCCGATGACAGGCATCGAAGCCGTCGCATGTGAGGTGATTATCCTCTAAGTAAGACCTGCGATATCTCGCATGGATCTTGTCCGCATCTGCTCGGTTATGCCTGAGCCTCGGCTGCGCATGGGGGATTTCAACTTCCCAAACCGTGGAAGGATAGCGAGTGTACAGAAATCTATCGCGAGATATCCACGGTATTCAAAGAGTTACGAAAACGTGGTTCAATCGAAAACTTTCAGCGGTACGCTTCCCTTGAAATCAAGTTTAAGAACTGCGACAATGTGAAGAAAATCGATTAATGGCGTTGGTTCGTTCAGGGTTCGTCGCGCTAGACATCGATGAGAATTCTTTGGAACTTCGGGAGACCCAAGCAACAATTCCATTGCCGATTAGTTTTGTTTGATTTTCATTAGGGTTTTATTACAGCAATAATTAAAACTTACAATTTTATGACTTCTTTTATGAAAACCATAGAAAAAATGTTTTAAAGTGTTCTTGAAGATATTCATAAAGCCAGATTTTAAGAATAAACAAAACTCTCCGATATTTAAACCTTCTGGCATTGATTATTACCCCAATAAAACTGTTTAAACTCCCAACAGATGGCGATCCGTTCGATTAGTAACGACATCTGTTAGTGGAGTAGTAGAAACTACGGCACTGCTAGGTTTATTGCGTTCAGCAATAAAGTAAACTTGCTTTCGTTTTATTTTCGCTAATTATGGTTGTCGCCATATTGAAGAATTAGCTGACGTGAATGATAAATAGTTAATTTTGCTCAAATAAGCAATGAATTACAACGGTTGCCGCCATTTCCATAACATGCTCACATAAATGAACTCTCTCAGATGAGTTTTCTTGTGATTCGAGATAATTTTACTAAATTAACAAATTGATTTATTTCATTCCAAGATAATGAAGTTCATCATTTACGAAGCGCATTGTTTTATGGTTTCTGAAACCCCAATAAAATTGAATGCGCATAAGCCTACCAACACAATAACCACTCAAATATTGCTTTGATATGATCGCTTTCTACTTAAGAATGATGTATCCTCCTGAACTTTACGTGCCATCGAAGAAGCTTCTCTGCATCTTGAGCTATCATAGTTTTTGTTGAAAAAAAAAACAGCAATCATTATAAACTCTTTTCGAGATATTAAAATTGTTTTATTGCTACTCTTAATGTGGTTTGCAAAACCTCTCCGAGAGTGGTCCACTAAATCGGAAGATGCTCCTAAAGAGGTTATCAAGAGGTTTTGATGTATAAATCAGTTTTATTTCAAGTTTTATAAAATTGGTCATGAAGATCTCTTATAGAGCCGAAAAAACTTAAAATGTTACTTGGGGAAGAGCTCGTAATTCGTCGTCGGTTAATGAGGTTCGAGAAAACGCTCCTCGGTGGATTCTCAAGTTCGCAAAAAAACTTGTTCAGATTCCATACCCGTGGAACGAATAATTCGTGTAACGTTTCCGAAGATACGGGTAACTTGGATAGGCCATTTTCGATGATTAAATGCTCACTTGCTCTTCTTTTATGTAACAATTACATAAAGTTCAGAACAACAACATAACTAAATAAGTCCAATTTGCTGAAAAACCTCCCTGATATTGCTAAGAGGCACTTGTTGAACTTATTCATTCATTTCCTGGAGAACAATATCGTTCCGGATGTAAAATCAAATGATTGACCTGATTGCTGCAATCGATACACTTAGCGTAAAATATGTCAGGAAAAAAGGCCCCTCTTCAAAGCAACTTCCAACTTACTTCAGAGCAGTCCCATCAAATGCATTGTTCAAAACAATTGCTCCCCTCCAATAGGCAACATCATTGAAACCCGCAATGGAAAAAGTGCTCAATTGTTGCAAACAGCCCACAATCTTGAACTTTTAAATACTGCGTCTCCTATTCACAATATGGGCCTCATTCTTGCAGCAGCTTCTAAGCGTCTACGTCACAATGAAGCTTATGAATGGAAACGGTTGAACTGCAATTGTAAAAGTGACTTTCTTCCAGGCGGTGGCATTCATCGTACCTTTACGAGGGGCATCAGTACACATCACGTTGCTCCATGCAATCCACCCCCTACTTATGCAAGCATAATAAAAGGCTAAAAAGCCTTGAAGGATCGAAATCTCTGACTTTTGCTATTGTTTGTGCGAAACCTGTCGAACAGGACAACAAAAAAGCACTCACCACATGGTGGTCCTCCAGCAGCATCCGTGGAATATTCTTCACACAGCAAACGCCACTCTGCCATTTCATTCTCTTCGCTCTTCATTCACACCCACTTCACCTCGGCCGACGAAGCCAACATAGCGCAGTGGTGGTAACCTCCCCGATGTCATCCCATAGATGGGGTAACTAAGGCATAAGGTTAGAGAGCTTCATGAAAGTAAAACCAACGAGCGAATTCCCAAAGCCATTATTATCCCAAGCCTCGGCTTCTGCTGCTCTTTGGGTTGCTCTCCCTTCCACACGTACAGACACCGACCGACGACATCTCGGGCCCAGGCAGCTAGCCAGCCAGCCAGCCAGCCGTCGTCAGTGGCTGCATAAATAATGTCAACGCCATTTTGTATTCATCTTCACAATTTTTATGGAGCCTGTTTCGCCTTTGACCTCCCCTCGGGTACCAACTTGGGTCGTTCCCTGACATATTTCGCCCCCGTCGGCCCTGGCTTGTCACACAACTCTTCTGAGTTATTATTTATATATAGACGGAGCAGAAGGGGGTGGGGGGAAAGGGTCCGACCATCTCCGACCGTCACGTGGCATCATGGTTCTTACAGCTGTTCTTTGCGAAAAGTAGTTTTTGAATGTACAAAAGAATTCATTGTGAATTAGAGCCGTAGAATCTTGAATAATACTTATTCAAACTAGTTCAGAAGCGATACAGGTAAAGTTACAAATAAAACGATATTGGACACCTGGTCTATTTTGCACACCCTCTCGAACAAACTGATGGAGGAATGACTGCATATGGAAGGGGAATTTAATATAAAAATGCACATTTGGGGTAAAACCACAGAGAACGAACATGCTCAAACAAAATTTCATGAAAATCTTGTGTACGGAAATTTGTTTTTCCCAAGTAAGCAAAAGTTCGGCTATGCAGGTATTTTACTAACTTGTTTGAGATTGATAAGGACCCTAGGGGAACCCTAGACGGACGGACGTGAGATATTCGAAAGATTTAAGCAGCCCTTTGATGAGCAGAGCACCCAGAGCATAGGCACGAAGGAGACGACTTCGTTAGCGTAGTAGATGACGTAAATGAACGAACCCAACGCTGCTGGAAGTTAAAGATGCCTATCAATTAGAAACCCAATCATTTCAACCGAAAGAACATTTTATCACCATCTCCTCATACAATGAAAAGCAGCAGACTCGGACACGGTAGGGGTTTTAGACTAACACTCGAAAACAATAAAGTGAGTGTTTTACTACCCTTCGCTAGTGCCTTGTTGACCTCAGCGGATATTCCTGTTCCCTCCTTTCTCTTACATGTTCGTTGGTACCAGTTGGCAGTCGCCCGAACACCATTGTTTCCTGATAAACATAAGCCAGCCAGCCAGTTCTAGGTGGACGAGGTGCTTCCCTTAGGAGAGTTACTCTTCCGGATGATAACCACCGCCCTACTAGGGTAAAAGGGTATAATGCGCCCCACCGGGGCAAAACGCCCCTCTTCACTTTCTAGCGATTCAAGCGCTTTTCGCATGCGTGATCGATTAGAAATCTTAAATATTGAAGAATAACTGCCATCAAGCTGGTCCATTAGTGGATTGATACAGAAAAGCAATAAAAATATCAAAAAGTCTGAAATCGAGGCTTTTGGCGTAATATTTTACCTCTTGTAAGCTGACTTCATTGTAAACGAAGCTAGTTCTGTTCGCTTGTGTTACTTTGCAACTTTTATGCAGTTAAACACTTGTTGAAAGACCCTGGTAAGATAAGCATGTGGTGGAATTATCCCCTGGGACAGTTTTATCACGGGGCGGAACGCTTTTCTTTTGATGGGGCGTATTGCCCCGTTTGTTTTGAAAAGGCAAATTTTGGAACGTTTTCGAAAAACGTTTCAATGTTTCCAAAGCCACCTCTCCAAAGGCAAAGTTTGCATGCAACACTTCACTAACTTTAGTAACAACGATTTGCAGTGAGCAATAGATGGAATAAGGCGCCAGTTTCAGAAATATTGCCATTTCTGCTTAGGGGGGGCATATTATACCTGTTTACCCTACTGGTGGCGGCTGAGACTCGCCAGTCGCCATCATCATTGTTGTGGCTATTGTTACTGCGGCTGGATGGGTGCTTTTGCTACTTAGAAAGGGGAGGAAGAGACACAGAATGGTGATGCACTTTTCACTGCCCTCTTATGAGAGGAATCTCGACGTCGACGACGACTACGGATCCTGTTCTGTGTCTGCTTCCTTCTGGTATGCAGGAAGGTAGCAATAGCAAAGGCCAAGAAGTTGACAGCTGACCACAAAACAAAAAAAAACAGACGCTTGATTTATGGTGTGTTTATTACATATTTTGTAGTTTTATTCGTGTTTTCTCTTTTATTGTAGCCACATGGGCTATGCAAAGAAGCAATAAAAGTCACTTTCAATCCGTCCAATGAACGTCGTTGCATTAATACATTGTTGCCTTTCTCGTACACCAAAGTGTACTGAAAGGCTATATGTTCACTCAAAAAATCAAAAAACAAATGTCGATAGAAGGCTTGAAGAGTCGAGTCACATATAGGGGCTGTCCATAAACCACGTGGTCATGGGGGGGAGGGGGGGGGGCTTTCGGCCAATAATCATTTTGTATGGACAAATTAAAAATTTTGTATGGACAAATGACCCCGCGGGGGGGGGGGGGGGGGTGGAAAGTCCCAAAAAAAATGACCACGTGGTTTATGGACAGCCCCATACCAATCAATTCAGTTCGACGAAATGAGATGAGCTCTGTATGTGTGTATGTATGTATGTCTGTGCGCAGAAAAAGTTCACCCACTTTTAAGGCACTTCCCATTGGTCGGTTTATCGGATTATAGCTCGAATCGAACCGGAATTTTACCGCATTGTTTGCTATTTAAAATGGTCTGGATCGGTCGAGGCGTTCCGGAGATATGACCATTTTAGTGATCCGGACTAGCATCGGTAGAACTGGACGTATATAAGACTGAACCAAGCCCCATCATGCGATACATCAAACTGCGGAGATTTTTGTAACCTTGAGAATGGTTGGCGGATATTGTGCGGAAATCAACATAAGAGAACAGAAATTCCATGTAGCGGCCCAAAATTCAAGGTGACAACATAATATTCATGATGGCGGTTCTAATTTCAAGATGGCGGCTGTTTATTATAGTTTTAAGCTCTAAAGCCATGCAATATTTGAAATGAGGAAGAAGTCTGGACTCCAAAAACGGCTACCAGAATATCCAAAATGGCGGTCTCAAATCCAAGATGGCGGCTCCAAATTCAAGACGGCGGCTGTTTAGGCACAAAATCCATGCAATTTTGGTATATTTGGCATGGGAAAGATGTCCGGAGTAAACAAATAGCGACCAGAATATTCAAGATGGTGGCTAAAAACTCAAGATTGTGGCTGTTTAGTGAAGTTTTAGGCTCCAAAACCTTGCAATATGCGTATATTTGGCATAGAGAAAATATCTGAACTCCAAAAATGGCGGCCTAAAACCCAATATGGTGGCTCCAAACACAAGATGTTGACTGATAAACGAAGGTTTAGGCTCTATGTAGAAGATTCCGGGTCCAGAGTCTAAAAATTCTGACCAGAATATCCAAGATGGCGAACTTAAATCCAAAAATGACTGCTCAAAATTCAAATTATCGGTTTTTTTTCTAAGGATTTTGAGGCTCAACATTAAATTCCAGATAAACGATATGATTTTTGGTGACATGAAATGGATTCTTGTTAAACGTATTGAAGTCCGATTTTCATCAACATGTCACTTGAGTTTTGTCTAAATGGGTTTTCGAAAGCACGATAAAGGCGCCATCACCGCTAGGTGGATTAATTAGGGTTTTTTTATATTATTTAGAAAACAGCTCTTTGGGCTGATGTTGAAGTACCACACTCTGAGATCAAGTTGGTCACTTTCACACAAATTTTGCGGATAAAGTTACAAACAATTCATAAAATAATTTACCAAAAGAAATTGTGTTCAAACTAAAATGTATTACGACTTGGGGACTTCAGAGGCTCTCAGGTGAATTTAACCGAGGTTTTATAGGTGTTTAAAAGGCACTTCGAAGCGTTTGTAGGCGTTGGCGTTCCACAGCATTTTAATGCGTTTCAGGGCGTTCCATGAGGTTTCAGGAGGGTTTCAGGGGGCTTCAGAGGCTCGCAGGGGAATTTCTCGTAGGTTTCATTGGGGTTTCAGAGGCGCTTCAAAGCGTTTCAAGGCGTTTCAAAACGTTTCAGGAGGTTTCACAGGGCTCTCAGGGGACTTCAGGTGTTCAGGGGTTTTAGAGGTGTTTAAAAGTGTTTCAGGGAGTTTCAGGGTTTAAGGGGCCTTAAGGGGGCTTCAGAGGCTAGCAGGTGAATTTTACGGAGGTTTAAAGGGCTTATGAGGCGTTTCAGAGCGTTTCAAATCGTTTCAAGGCGTTTCCGGGCGTTTCATGAGATTTCACAGGGGATTAGGGGGGCTCCAGAGGCTTTCAGGTGAATTTCAAAACGTTCCAAGACGTTTCAAGGGTTTTCAATGCATTGCAGGGCATCCCAGGTGGTTTCAGGAGGGTCTAGGGGGCTTCAGAGGCTCGCAGATGAATTTCTCGCAAGTTTCACAGGGGCTCTAGAGGCGTTTTAAAGTATTTAAAGGCATCTAAATGGTCTTCAGAGCGGTTTTAGGGGAATATAGAAGCCCATTTAACTTTTACTCTATTGCGAAAATTTCTTGGAGACAACCAAATACGTTAGGGGCCGTTCATAAACCACGTAGACTTTTTGGGGGGAGGGGGGCTCTGACCAAAGTCTACGCTCCATAGAAATTTCAAAATTTTTGTATGGACAAAAATCAACGAGGGGGAGGGAGTGGTCTGAGATGGTCAAATTTCGGTCTACGTGGTTTATGAACATCCTCTTAGTAGATCCGATAATCTATGATCAAGAAAGTTCTTGGAGATCCTCAAACTGACAGTAAATTCACCACTTGATGGCACATGGCTACATGAGGCTGTGTAAGCATAAATTTAATCATATAATCGATCACTGATTGCGGTTGTAGATCAGATGGCCTTAGCTCCAGGGAGTTCTCGTATACTCCAATACAATCATAGAACCCACCACATGATAGAACATAGATACCTGGGGCTGTGTGAGTATAAACCTCATTGTTAATGCCCTGATATACCACTAGTATCCCTCATAAATTCGATGAACTATACACAAGGGAGTTCTTGTAGATCCTCAAACTGACAAAGAACTCATCACTTGACAACTCATAGCAGCATGAGGATGTGTAAGCATAAATTTCATTCATAATGCTCCAAAACATCACTAATTACGGTTGTAGATCAGATGGCCTAAACTACAGGGAGATCTCCGATACTCTTAAAGTTTTAGCTCTTAGGCAATTCGTAAACGCCTCTTAACTCTTAGTTCTGCTTTTTTTCCGTAAACCAATTTATCCCAAGGTACTTCCAAACTGTGTGCCGCAGGTTTTTGTGACGAAAAAAAAAAGAACACACTGAGATAAAGTCAAGATTCTGAAATTTTTTTTGAGTTTCCTTTGCTTCCGTAGTACCAAAAACTTGTTTTAGAAGTAAACATTCAAGTATTTTCAGAATAATCACTGACAGTCTCCCGGTTACTATACTGTCTCAAACTTTTGGGAACAATTCAGGGATATGCAAATTACTCATATGTCCTGAACTATTTGAAACAATTTTTAATCTGTCAATTTTTCGAAGTCTCCCAAACTGTTTGAAATACTTTTTGAAATCATTATTTTTTTATTTATTGCGTGTTTTGTGTTGTAACTGCCCCTGAACTTCAGCTTCCAGAAATTATCGTACCTGTGACCCTATTTGTTTGACCTTAACTGTTTTACGATCCAATCAATATAAAAAATTGATAAATGAAGAAGTTTTTCAATTGTAACCTCTTCTAGATTTAAGTATTTATGAGAATTTTAAAAAATCAATATAGGTATTACAAACTTTTTTTCGTTCAATTGAGTTATTTGTTAAATATTACAGAGATGTGAAATAGACTTTTTTAAAGTTTTTTAAAATTTGTTCTGCAGCACATTTGAAAATAACTTCGGCAATTTTTCCTGCGAATTCCTACGGATATCGTTTAGAATAATCTTTTAGAAATTCCTTTTGTTCAAATTCATTTTTACGAATGTTTTTGACAATTTGCCTGAAAATAATTTGAGACATTCGTTTGGAAATTCTGGCGTAGCTAGTTTTTTTTCTCACTCACTCTCTCTCTCTCTAATAAACACGAGAAAGAGAAGGATTAAAGGAAGGGCACTGGCCCCCTCTTGCATCCCGCGCTTTCTCGTGCATGTTCAGGAGAGTGAGTGAGAAAAAAGAAAAAAATGCCTTGAATCTCGTAAAACGTCTCTGTGATCTCTTGAAGTACTACAGAGACTCCCTGGTGCCCACCGTCCCTGACACCTCCAGGTAAGCTCCCTAGGACCTCATAAAACGCCCATGAGAATCCTCGAGTAACCCGTTGGATTTTTCCTGAAATTTTCTGAGAACCCCTGAAGCGCTCATATCACGTCCAGGTACTCCCCTCAGACCCCTGGTACCCCCTAAGACGCCCTTGAGACCCTCTGAAAGGTCCTTGAGATCCCTCGAACCCTGCTGAACACCCTAGGGCCCCCTGAAACTACCCTGAGGCATCTTGAAGTGCCCCTCAGACCCCCTGCAGCCACCTTAGACACTCTGGATGCCTCTGAGACCTCCTGTTATGTCTTGAAACTCTCAGGGATCCCCTTGAAAAGCCCCTGAGATCTCCTGATACCTCGCCTGATACTCCTTGGGTCCTCCTGAAACGCTATTGCCACCTCCCTTTTCTCTCCCCTATAAACGCCTCGATCGCTGTCTATGACAGCATTGCCAGAGTTACCATCATTATTATAAAAGTAGGTTTTTAAAGAGGTAACAGCAGTCTGTAGATCAGCTCCAAAAATGTCCGGTATCATCCGCAAAAAATAACACAGCGTAACAAAAATTAACTTTTGGTCTGTCTCAAGAGCAAACTTATGTGTCTCTGACAGATTTTGGGCCGCTGAATCCGAATCCGAATCCGAAACTATCAAATTCGATTTGGTAAAACGGCATAATTTGCATGAGTTGTTAATTAAGATGTAAAATGACCAATTTACCTTTTATTGCCTAAAAAAATATTTCCATGCTTAATGGCTAGCAGTCAAAAAAGCCCAAAATCGAATATTTTGCCCTATAAATTAAGGTTTAGCTTAAAATTCTGACGTGCTGGAGCAAATCTGAACTCAGATTCGGATTCAGCTGCTCAAAATCTGTCAGCTGTGAGAGACGCATAAATTTGCTCTTGAGACAAAAAAAATGTTGCACTGTGTAATGTATCAGGATGACGTTTTAAAATACGGGGTGTTACGGACGGTAAGAGTTATCAGAGGTATAAAAGGAGCTCTGGCAAAAATAAATAGCGGACAGGACAGGAACATTTTTCCTAATGTATATCACGAGGCTCTACGCCGAAGTGAGAAACGCGCCGGTGTCCAACAATACCTTTCTGAGAGCCTGGTTTCGATTCCCAGTCAGTCCCAGGATCAGTCTTGTTAGCGATCACAGTCTTTGACACCGTTTCGTCGATATTCGGTTGCCATTGTCTCCAACATTCACAACACAAGCGATCAAACTACTGTACGGAACGAAAATGTCGAATGAATGCGCTTGACCACGAATGCGCCTTCGGGAGATGGTCTGGTTTTTGTTATTCCTGTCTTTCCCATAAAGAGAGCTGTTTTTGATAAATGTATGTGTCGTAATCGGTTTATTACACACGAATAAACTAGTATTATACCAATCTTAATCAAAGTTTGCTGAAATCTTGCAAAAAGCTGGAATTAGACAAATGTCATCGTGTCAGACGACGATGATTTGATCCACTTTTTTGTTTATTGATCTTCGTTCTGCCGCTCGTGTTGTGTGTAAGAGGTAACGGTCGCGCTCGAATGAAACAAAGCAAAGTGACACCCGACCGCGGCAACGAAACGAAGGTACCCAAGTAACCACAAGCATTATATCATAACATTATTTCAATCGTATTATAGTTTAGCTAATGCAACATAACTTTTATTTTACATCTGTCAAGTAATGAAGCGTTTAATCTACATTATGAAAGCATTGAAGCATTACGAGATTTTGACAGTTCTGTATAGTTCTATAGAGCCGTTGTTAAATGCTTCATTGCATTACCATGTTAAAAGCTTTATAGCAATCAATAATGCAAGCATTTATTACTTTATATATGCCTTTACTAAAGCTTCCATCGTTGTAAACAGAAAAACTATTCAAAACAAAAGAAAAACAAACCAAAATTTTCATGGATTGCTGCGGAGCACTTAGATTATCATGCTCAGCTGTTGCTGTGTGAAAATTTATATTATGTATGGTTTTTTGGGTTTTTGGTTGGGACATGAAAACAATCAGATGCTGAGGGAACAAAAATTATAAGGTGTATCGGTTTCCTTATTTAACATAACGCCCCGATTTCATAAAAGGAAGAATTAAAGCGCTGTTTGTATTGTTTCTTATTTATTGTATTTTAGCTAGAAGTGAGCACGTATGAAAACAAAAAAAAAAACAGAATCAACACAGACGAATTTATATTCGAGAGTAACATAACTGATGGCATTCAGATCCCGGCACATTTTTTAGAGTTGCTGAAAACACAACTCAATAAGGCACGAGCTAAGAATACGTTGCTTTATGTTGCACATTTTTCCAGGTGCAAAATACATGGTATCGTAGCACACAGCGTTAGCGCGTCCGGGTTTCATCGTGGTCAGTTTCAGCAGTCTAGGTTCAATTCCCGAAATACAATAAAAAACATCAAAGTGAGAGTATCAGAAGATAAAAATAGATAGAAAAATGAAAAACATACTTTTTTCTTTTTTGACATGATGCATTAAGTATGCATTCCATACGATTTGATTGCATTAGCTATAAGGTACAAGCATTTTATATGCTTTAGCAATCACCACAGTAATGCTTGCTTTAAATCCACAATAGTAGCGCCACTTTCGACTTTAAACCTACTTTAATGGTGCCTATATGACAAAACAACTTTATATCGCATGTCATATAATACACTATAAAGCAAAAATAATGCTCTATATAAAGCGTCATGGTTACTTGGGTAGTGATAAGTGTCGAATGTTTACAAGCCTGCCCAGGATCTCTTTAAAAAAATGCTTGACTTTCATGGACATTGAAAGTCATCTTACTTTTTTGTATTTTTATATAATCTTTTTTGCATTCGTGAATTTGAACGTAGGTATGTGATAGTTCATCGCACATGCCTTACCTGCAACACGATACACAAATGCTAAAACGTTCATTGGCAGAGAAAGTGCTCATAGAACACTGAGCTTTATTTGTGAAGAATTAGTTTAACTTAAAATTCACAAATAAAAAGAAATTAAAAAAAAAAATAGCTTTATTCCAGTTTAGACGTTACCTCTAATAGAATAAAAAAAACACATCGCCAAAATCGTTTAAAAAATTCACGTTAAAAGTCGTGATAAAAATAGGATCCTGTGTAGCTGAATATAAAGGTTCAATAATACCAAGAATATAGAAAATATCTTCAATACTTCAATCATTTCCAATTTCATCCAAACCAACTCAGCTCAGGTACCTCCCCAGCACATATATCCAATTTCCATATAATCGAATTCTCACCAGCTCGGATTCGTAAAGCACAACAGCGAAAATAGTGAAAGCCGACCGTTCTTCAACCGCTCCACCAACCACTTGTCAATCCCACCCTACCTCACTCCGTTCGACGCTCCGTGGCTTAAACTAGGTTATGGTTACAAGCACATCCCAAAAGCTCCCTCTCATATGTTTTGGCTGCATCTTACTTCGCTTGGTGCTCGAATTCCTCCCCGGTTGTCGGCTCAGTCCTCTAACACCGTTCTGGAAAACTTTGACAACCGTTCGGGTCCTTCCAGTGGACATGCGCCCTGGCCCCCACACGAGTCCCTCGGTTGATGCTCAACCGGTTTTATGTTACACGTTCTCCGCGGAAAAGTGCTGGTCCTTGTTAGTGAGCGAGCACGAGAGAGAAAATCTTTCGGTGCAGCTCGCCGTGGGGAATTTCTTGGCCTGTCCGCGATGGTGTTTGCTGGAGGTTCTTTCGCCAGCTCGCCTATCGAATTGATCAGTTTAATGTGATACCGTCGGCCCGTTCGGATGTGTTTTTCGCGGTGTCCTGTCCCTCTAGTGGAACGGTTTGAGCCAACCTTTCGGAGTGCTTTCTGTGTTTTTCCAGCAGTGTGATACAGAGTTTTTCACATTCTGGGCATCAAAGGAACTTCCACCCTCTTTCGGGGGGCATTAACGATGCCATGAGTCGCGTGTTTCGTCTGAAAGCGCCCCAAGTGGAACGGTTCCCTCGATGCCTAATGAGGCGTAACGCCCTTTGAGAGGGTTCTTAAAGTGTGATTCCCAGACTGATATGCGGATCGAGAGCGGAATGATGAAGGATTAGCATTTCCTAGAGGGAAAAAATCGTGTGAAGAACGTAAGGGGGCGAGAGTACGAGTGTGGGGCTCGGAAAGGATATTTCCCACGAAATACACTGCTGATTAGTAAAGATTGGCCTGTCAGGTGATGTGAAGAGTGCATATAAGAAGCAAAATTGATGAGTTCTTGGATGGGAGATTGTTGAAAAAAACGTGAATAAGCAGGTGACGCAGTGTACATCTACCGAAGTCGTGACGTGTTTGTGTGTTACTTTAACTAAAGCTGGAATTTCAAGTGAAAACGGTCAAGTGGGATCAGAAGATTGAGAGCGAGGAAGATAAACTGGAGCACGGATATTCAAGTGCTGGGAAAAACTTTCAAGTTTCAACCCCAGCAAAAACCATTCGCGGCGAGGGGTGGAATGCTGGTACTGACCTATCTGCTGGTATTGTGAATTACCCCTAGAATAATATAGCGGAACGAGTGACATCTCTAGGCCTCTGGAGCGCAAACAAGGTACATATTTACTTTTTCTTGTCATTTCACACGACACACTCCATAGACGTAAAAAGTGAGGGAACTAGGTGTTCTTTTTCTTTAAGGTTGATGACTAACAACTCAATTTCATTTTTGATTGAAGTATCTGTCAAACTAAATCCCAATTCAAACTTCCATTATTATGGATTGTTATGAATACACATAAAAATAAGCCCCGCGTTTATCAGAACCACTATTAATGTTTACATTGACTACATCACTGATGGTAAACAGAATGGATTATTAGTAAAAATTCACGAATATAAAAACTGAACAAAATGTTGTCAAGGGCCCATATAGCCACAGCTGTAAATGCTTGGGTGTTCACCATGACCATGCTAAGGGTGGCAGGTACGATTCTCGGTTGGTCCAGGAACGTTCAATACACGGTATACAAATGCAAAATGGTCATTGGCAGAGGAAGCTCTCGGTTAATAACTCTGGAAGTGCTCATAGAACATTAAGCTGAGAAGTATGCTTTATCCCAATGAGGATGTTACGCCAATAAGAAGAAGAGAAAATGTCGCTAAGCAATTGAACAAATAATTTCAGGCAATTTTTCATATAGTCACAGCCTTAGATGAATAAGTATAGTCATGATAAGACACATTTTTCTTTCAAATTCATCCTGAAGAAACATGAGTTAAATAAAACATACTTTGCACGAGAGCATCGAAAATAAGCAATCATTGTGTTTTGGATTGTGATTTAGCTTACTATCACCAATACCACTATTTAAATTGTTGAAATAATTGAAACTTTGGTATGAAGAACTGACATTTGAAGAAACAGCGTTCAACACTTAGGTGTTGTGTTTTCTTCAGGGGTAAATAACTCGTTTTTGTAAACAAACATGTTCCACTCGTTGTAGGGTCTATCTCGATCCACCCACGCATGTCGACACTCTTAACAGAATGCGTGAAGATATTCTAAGATCTTTCTGATAACGGTATAGATATGCGTGAGTTGATCGAGATAGACCCTACAGCGACAGAAACATGTTTGTTTACCAAAATAAGTTAGACCCTTTTCACTTGTTGTTTGAAAATCTTGGATATATTACTGTAACAGTTAGATCGTGTCACCAAGAACGTTCAATCCTGCTGAATGTTAAACATTTAATGCAGGTGTGTGTAGAAATAAGACATAATTCAAAAGGTATTGCGAGCATTTGAATATGTCCACCATAAAACTATGCGACATATTTTATACTTTAGAATTATAACTGTCTTATAACAAATTCTGTTGTCAATAGGAAGCAATCAGTGAAGTACTAGATTGAAAGTAGTGAGCTGGATTTTTGTATGGTGAGATGATCAGTTCTCCATTTCTGCAATGAAATGGTGCAAACAGCGTGGGTTATATGATTTCTTGACTAATTTGATGCTATTTGAGCAAAAGTTTGGGTAACTGTGTTGTTGTATTATTTATTTCTTGCAACTTCAACAACACGGTTATCAAAACTTTTGCTCAAACAGCATCAAATTAGTCAAGAAATCATATAACCCACGCTGTTTGCACCATTTCATTGCAGAAATGGAGAACTGATCATCTCACCATACAAAAATCCAGCTCACTACTTTCAATCTAGTACTTCACTGATTGCGTCCTATTCCAAAACACAATTTGTTACAAATCTCTTGGCTCAAGTGACCAAAATAAGAAAAAATATTTCCGCAACAACGCAACAAGTCTAACAAGTTTTGAAATATTTATGTTAACAAACTTGTAACGAACTAGCTGCCCCAAAAAACTTTGATTTTCATCCCATTTGTTGTAGTGGTTTGATAAATTTGCATTGTCATTGCAGCACCGCACTCTTAATATTTTTTTCCTTCTTTTTGGTTAATTTTCATTCTCTACAGCCGCCATGAGCACAAATTGAACCGTGCAAGTATCATCTTGATGGGTTGATCCGTTCGTAAGTTTCACTGCTTCGGTTAATGCGTCCTATTCCTGGAGAAATGTAATCCCAGAAGAAGCTTTTGGAGAATTTCCAAAACGAATATCTGGAGGACTTTATACAAAACTGCTGGAGGAATTTCATTAAAAAAAATGTTGGGGAATGGAAGAGGAACACCGGCAGGCTTTTCCTAAGTAATCCCGGAATGAGTGCCTTAAAGAATATCAAAATAAGTTCAAGAAGGAGTTGCCCAAGCAGATTTTCCTGGATGAAATTAAGAAAGATTTCCTGAAATTTCTAAAGGAATGCCCGGAAAAAAATCTGGAGGAAATAAGGAAAAACATCCAGAGTGAAGGGATCCACCACGTAGCTTCTGGTGATTATTCATTCATTTTCATTTATTTAGTTCACATCAAATTCATGATAATACTGAATCAACAATTTGCCGCCATAATACTCGATTTGCAGCTGCAGCTCTCCATCCTCGGTCACGCCCAACACTCACCAGATCACGCTCCACCTGGTCCGCCCATCGTGCTCTCTGCGCTCCACGCCTGGTGATTATTATTATTATTATTATTATTTGCAACCCGAGATGAATTAGCCCAGGGCTAAATCTCGTTAATACAGATAATACAGACAGATAAAAAAATGTTTTTTCACGGGTCTGGTTTTTGCTATAACTCAGTCAATTTTTAACCGATTTACATGAAATTTTGTTCACTGATAGTACTAATTGTGCCTACAAAATTTAATGAGAATCGATGAAAAATTGACTGAGTTATAGCAAAAACCAGACCCGTGCAAAAAAAAAAAGAATCGGGTGTAATCTCCGAAGAAAACACCGAAGCGTTCTCAAAAGAACGTATGGGAGAAATTCATCAAGGAATTCCTAGAGGAATCTTGATAAGAGTTAATGAAAAAAGCCAGCGAAAAATACCTGGCGGTATCCAGGAGAGATCTCCTGGATCAATCACAGAAAGAACTCAGACAGAGACATCCTAGACATCCTAGAGGAATACAGGAAGGAATTCCTGGAGGAATCTCGGAATTTTCAAAAGGAGGCATATTAGAAAAAAAAAACTTTTTGAAAAATCCAATAAGACTTCTGAAGAAATCCTAAAAGAACGAAGTGAATTCCAGAAAAAACTTCCGGAAGAATATTAGTAGAATCATGGTTGAAATGTCTGGAAGTAGGAATCTTTGAAGCAACTCTTGCAAACATCCCAGAAGCAACTCCTGATCAATCTTGGAAAATCTTGAAGGAATCCCAGAAAGTAGCTTCTGGAGGAATCCAAGAAACTCCTTGGGGAATCTCAGAAAAAATCTTTGAAAAATCATTATAGAAACTTTGAAGAATTACCAGAAGAAACTGCTGGAGGAATTCTAAAAAAAGAAACTACTTGACGAAATCAAGAAGAAACTTTTAGAGGATTCCCAAAATTAGTTCCTGGAGGAAAAGAAATTGCAACCTCTTGAGAAATCTTAGAAAGGACTCTTAGATCAATATCCTGGAGGAATTCTATAAAGAGTTCATGAATAAATCTTAAAAATCAGAAGGAATCTATTGAGGAATTCAGAAGGGGCTTCTGAAGGAATGCCTGAAGAAATTCATAGTATGGTCATTCAAATTTTCAAATTTGCAAAAAAAAAACAGCTCAAAAACGGAAGTAAAAACATTTCCAATTTTGTGATATTTAATGTAAAAATAGTCAAACTAATGTTCACAAAATGAAATGTAATGCCACATGGTCATACTGAGCCAAAATCTTTTGTTTTTACATCGATTATACATTTTACAATTTATTACTGCCTTTAAACTATGTTAGTTTGGGAAGCCGAAGTACTCGAGCTTGTTTCGAGGATAAGGATTGAAAAAAAAGAATAAAATAAAATAGGGATGGATGGATTTATTGGTTGAAAACTAAATTATTTGCTAACTTATACTTAGAGCATTGATGGGACAAATTGTCCATATCTGTAACGGAACCAAAAAGAAAGGACTTTATCGGTAGACAACGACAAGAAGAGGACAAATGGAAGGAGGGCGACGACAGACAGGGGCGAACAACAAAACCAAAAGGCGGACAACGAAAATAAGGAACGTACTACATCAAATTCTGACATCAACACGTTCCAAAAACTGGTAAATTAGATTACGTATTCCAAATCAAGTCCTGCCAACACTTCTCTAACGGTTTCTGTTGTTTTCCTCGGACCCGGAGATTTTCATGCAGCTCAGATCTGACCTCACGACACTCATAGCATCCTCACACGACTTGTTCGATAACCTGGTAAGCTACGCCACAGATACAGAGATTGCTTTCTGAGAGCCCAATACGAAAGGTATGTGCGTTCAACAAATAGTGGTTGGACATCAGCCGACACATCACACGAATGAAATTGCGGCCTAAATCCAACCCTTTGAACCATGGCTTCTTCGACACCTGTGGAATGATGGAGTGCAACCATCTACCCATCTCTCCATCTCTCCATTTGTGTTGCCAGCTGATCAAGGTCTCCTGACGGGCCAATGCAAAAAATTCGTCGCATGCGATTTGACGCTCGTAAATATCGCCTTCGCTAGCACCCACCTTAGCCAGAGAGTCCGCTTTCTCATTTCCCGGAATTTAGCAATGTGAAGGGACCCAAGCTATGGTGGTGGTGTATGAGCGTTTGAACAAAGCACTCAAGACTTGGCGTATTCCTTTTAGGAAGTACGCTGAGTGCTTCATCGGTTTCATTGACCGACCAGCCTCCAGAGAGCTTAGACTGTCGGTAAAAATAAAGTAGTGCTCAGGTGGAAGAGTGCGAATGTACTCTAAGGTGTAGTATATAGCCGCTAGCTCAGCTACGTATACAGAGCAGGGCTTTTGAAGCATGTACAGGGGATACTCAAAATAACTGGGACAGGTAAAATTTTCACTTTTCAAAAAGTGTTCAACTCGCTGTAACTTTTTGAAAAGGACATCAAAAATTCTCATTTTTTTACTGTAAGTTCATCAACTAGTTGTGTATCAGTAGTCCAATTTTGGAAAAGATCGGACCAATGTCCACGAAGTTATTATTATTATTAGCTTTATTAGGGAGATTTTCAGCCCGAGGCTGGTTCATCTCCACCACGGAGTTATAAAGATTCTAGAAAAAGGTAAAACTATCCGATAGCCAGCTTTGAGCTGTTATATCTCCGGACTCAATGAACCGAATGCAATGAAATTTTGACCATTAATGACTTGTATAATGAGCTATCAAAAACCTTTGACTT
This sequence comes from Aedes albopictus, assembly GCF_035046485.1. Classification (NCBI taxonomy): domain Eukaryota; kingdom Metazoa; phylum Arthropoda; class Insecta; order Diptera; family Culicidae; genus Aedes; species Aedes albopictus. The sequence continues at coordinate 507,993,145 of NC_085137.1, read as the reverse complement.
AACTTAAAATTCTTAACACGGAAGAAAATTATAACGATTAGATTATTTTTCTAATAAAACACCAAATTATCCAAAACTTCAACATCGTTTCAAAATTCAAGATGCAAATTATAGTTCAATTAATTTCCCTCTAAATGACTTATATATGAATGTGATTTGAAGGAAAGGTACAACATAGCCGCTAATAAATTGAGAAAGTAATGGGATGCATATTAGAAATTGATGAATTTACTAAAAAATCGTGAAATAAATGAAATCCTAATAACTTTTTCTCTTGTTAAAAATTTCAAGTTAAGTTAAATGTTTTTAAGAGTTCATCATATAAGTCATGAATGGTCAAAATTTCATTGCAATCAGTTCATTGAATCCGAAGATATAACAGCTCAAAGTTGGCTATCGAGTAATTTTACCCTTTTCAAGAATATTTATATATTCGTGAAGAATAGCCCGATCTTTTCCAAATTTGGACCACTGATACACAACTAGTTGATGAACTTACAGTAAAAATTTGAGAATTTTTGATGTCCTTTTCAAAAAAGTTACAGCGAGTTGAACATTTTTCGAAAAGTGAAAATTTTACCTGTCCCAGTTATTTTGAGTATCCCCTGTAGGTGGCGCTATGAAATTCGTTGTAGATACCGAAACCAGTCGAACCATCGGTTTTCGAACCATCTGTGAAGAACTGTCTGTCCCCACTAACATGTCCGAACTAACTTGCAAAAATTTGTGGACTACAAACGGAAGGAAAATATTTTGGTATTCCGGTGATCTCATCCTTCATGGATATAAAGCATTGTCCAGTTAGAATCCGGACGCAAAGGATAATTTATTGTGACGCTCTCAATGATCATAATCATATTTTTTTTACAGCAGTCTGATCATAAACAAGTCCTCTATTGATGGTGAAAATTTCATCGATTTTCTTGCTACGAGTGAAAAGTTATTTCAGATTGAAGACAAGTGAAGGAAAAAAATCTTGCACAAACACGCTGAAAATTAAGCGTGGTCAGGTACGACAGTCGCTAAAAATGTTAATGTCTCCATAACCATTATGTGTGATGTGCACAGATATTGTTAACCATGCCATGAGGAAGTGCCCAAGGAAGATTGAAGTTTATGTTCATGGATAAATCTGCTTGGAATTCCAAGATTTGCCAGGAAGTTCGAGCTCTGGACATCGTTTTCTCACATCACGATTTTGACACCAAATGTGTACAAAGATGATAACCTCAAGAATCGCGTGCTGCTTTTCAAAAATGCACACAAGGGATCTGTAGAGGTTTGAGCTAATTTGGTGAGCTATCACGACAGCCTGAGATGTGTAGTGGTGTCATCACTGTTGGATAGTGTTTATTAACGAAAAAACACTCAAATTACGCTTCTTTGGAATTCACTGAATAGCCCTTAATTTCGCAAGAAAGGAAATAATTGGTAAAGTTTCTTTGGAATCCTAATCAGATTGGTAGAGGGTCTCAGGACACTACAGAGATGACCTGATTGTTAAACAAATCCGCCGAAGGGGTTGATGTTAAAATTTACTACCATTGTGCAGATTTTTAAGGAAGTAAACACGGAAAAAATGAGAAAATGTATTAAAAATTAAATTAAATAATTTAAATGATATTTTTCCATGAAACTACAGTAAATTATCTTTGTTTTGAGGGCTTCACCTTTTCTGTTTGTTATTCCACCTCTGAGATATAAGTGATTATCTGCGTCCGGATTCTAACTGGGCAATGCTTTATCAAAATCCACAGAGCAACTGTCGAAGTTTGAGAAGTTGTCACGATTGGTGTTAACCGGAGATGGGCTTACCTCCAGCGTCATGTACCAGTAGTACACAGTCATAAAACACGTTTGAGGGTTGTGTTCGTGCAGCTTTCCGAAATTTTCTATGATCAATGGATTCACAATCTCGCGTCGGATGAGGGGTGGAATGATATCGCCGCAAAGCGGTCTGTCAGAGGTTGTACACCAGCGAGTACCTCTAAACTCATAGTGTGAGTTGAGTTCATGCAACCTAACGCGATCCGAAGACAACGGTACTGAATCCGTTGAAGCTTCAGCAAGTGTGTTTCCGCCGCGAATTGAAAACAAAAAACTACCGTATTCTAAAACCGACAGAATGGTTGTTTAGTACAGCCTGATCAGATCTTCCGGGTGTGCTCCCCACCATGTTCTGGTAATAGTTTACATAAAGTTGATTCGTTTCTGGCATTTATGTATCAGATACACAATGTGCTTCCCCCAGATGCATTTGGAGTCGAACCAGTCGCCGAGGTATTGAGAAGACATGCTATGAGTGATTGCCTTACACATCAGATTGAGCGGAAACTTTGCCGGTTTGTGTTTTTTAGAAAAGACAACCATCTCAGTTTTCTCCGGAGAGAATTCGATACCCAGCTTGAGAGCCCAAGTAGACAAATTGTTCAAAGTATCCTGTAGTGGTCCTTGCAGATCGACTGCAGCTAATTCGTGAAACTGTCAAGTCGCCATGAGCAAAACTCATCTGCTTCTCAAACAGCAAATTATACAAAAAAGTTGTTCAAAATTGGTGAAAGGCCACTTCCGTGTAGTTTGTTAGAAAGAAAATCGACACAAGCTGAATCAAAAGCTCCCTTAATATCCAAAAACACTGAGCCCATTTGCTGCTTTTGAGCAAAGGCAAGCTGAATTTCTGAAGCAAACAACGCAGAACAGTTGTTCGTTCCTTTGCCAAAAAATATAGTTGTTTTGGTCCAACATTGTGAAAATCATAAAAACAATGATATTTTGATAACTTTTGCATAATTAAATTTACAAAAAATGTCTCGATTTTTTTTTTAAACCATTTTTATTTGTGAGTAAAAATTACAAATCGATCTATTGGTTTTAATGTTATGACAGTTTAAAATTAAAAAAAATGAGAAATTTCGTTTTTTGGGCAACTTTTTTTTTTTCAAAATGGCCACCCAAATGGCGAAACATAAAAATACGGGTCCAAGATCATTTCTTCCGAATTTCAGCAATATTGGAGCACTTTTATTCGCGAGTCTATTATTTTTTTAATAGTTTCTACGCTGGCAATCGTATCAAACCTGTCATACTCATCATGATCGTGATGAATATCCTCGCGTTCACCGCTTCTGCTACATGAGATCTTTTATCAAATTTAATTTACGTGAAATTGCTACTGCAGCCCCACCCATTAGCATTCTTTCACATACACCACCGTCCATTCTCTCAGTTCGCTACAGTTCGCTCACTTTTTTGTGGCTAAAAATTCTGTGTGTTGTCAAGTTTTGACTCTTATTTATTCTTGCCTTTGGAACAGTTAGCCGGGCCAGTCAACAGCACCAGACCGAAGCCAGGCTAGCGCCAATGCCAGTGCATAGTGGCTGTAGCCCAGCCGCCGTCGGGCGAAGGCTCCCTGCTCGGACTTATTGCGAAAATTTTTCCCCAGCAACCCGCAAAAGTTTGTCCTTTCCGGTCCTGACGGTGTGACCTGCGTCTCGTCCTGTCGGTTCAGTTGAAAGACTGGTGCTGGTGTAGGTCATTGCCCGAGTAAAAATGAGAAGTCTAGTAAAATGTAATGACAAAAAATAGAATATTTGTTAATCAGAGAAAATAATTGTCGAACAAAAGAGGCACAAAACGAGCAACAAAGAAGACGTGGCCCAACTGGAAATAGATAATGAAATGATCCTAAAAAATTTTGTTCGTGACAAAACGGAAGCTGAATTTGTTGCGTACTTTTCAACTCGTGAATAACTGATTGTTATTGACCCAAGACGGGATGAATGACCCTTAAAAGGTTAAAATCCCTGGTAATAAACAAACAACAACAACATTAACCTAAAATCGAAACTGTTTGACGGTAGATCTTCATTAGCGTTGCAGGGTTCACCAACTCGAAGTTATCTCTCGAATATCACATTGCAAGGCTTTGAAATCTCTAAAATCGTGATATACGATCTTTATCCTGATCTGGTCAATGCGATATTGTCATTATTGTTGCGCGATGGTTGAAATTGCAAACACGAAGCAAATTCCAAATTACAACATAGATTCGAATCTCTCATTTTCTCGGAAAATTTTCCACGATGTCAACTTTTACTCGGGCAGTTTTGTCAAATTCACGTAACACCCTGCTCCAAAACTGGAACTTTTAAAGCATAAGCATAAGTAAAGCACCGAAGTGTGGCATAGGGATAGAGCTTCTCTCCGGAAAGTTTGGCGTCGTCATCGGGTTGATGCTGATCCGTTGTGACAGGAAAACTCGGTCTGTTATGACGACGACGAAGACGACGATGAAGATGATGTTGATGGCAGCTGATGGTACTTTCCGGGGTCAGCTTAGCAGCAGTAGTGAGTGTGACACTTTATGGTTCCAATAAACTTGAATATGAAAGGGTGAACGGTGGTTTTGGGGATGGAACACAGGGGAACTTGTTTGTAAGTTGTCTCCACCAGCTCACTGGAGTTTGTTGCATGGCTATGGTGAAACTTTGTCGTGATTGGTTTCGATGTTTAATCAATAGCTTTGTCTTGATTAGTTACATCCGCTGGCGATAACGTAGAGCATGTCACATTGAAGACAGTTTGGTCCAACTACTTGTTGTAATTCATAATCCATCTAAAACTGTGAAACTACTTGCAAGTGTTGGCCACCACTTGAGTATATCATTCTATTTGGACTTCTGTTTCAAAACAATGCATAACGTGGCCTTTTCACTCAATGAACTTAACAAACGTGCATGTGAAATATAGTGTCATCTAAATAGATATAGCTCCAACAGACAGCATTAAGTGAAACTATAAAAACGAAAAAAAACACCATACCACTAGAACAATGGATCTCTGACCATCTGACCATGATGAATTGTTTTTTGTACACGCCCTAGGGCTGATATTTTCCCTTATGGATGGTGCAAATTGATAGCCAAGTTCGTACGAACACATCGTGAACGTTGGCCGTAGCTCGTCCGTGTCTAACGGGGAGAACTAACTTAGTCAGTGTCTGTTAGTATTTAGTTTTAGTAAAATCCCGAACAAAAGGAAGTAATCAATCTTAATTTATAGATACCCTAAATAACTTTTGGTGAAAAAAATTTTTAAATATTAAAAATATACAAGTAGAGCATACGTTATATAACTAGTGCTGAAATAGTAGTTTACGGAACAAAGTGCAGAATGAAGATTTTTACAGCACGAGTCGTACTTTTATCCAACGAGGCTTGCCGAGGCCCATATAGCCGAGGCGGTAAACGCACGGGTATTCAGCATGACCATGCTAAGAGTGACGGGTTCGATTCCCGGTCGGTCCAGGATCTTTTCGTAAAGGAAATTTCCTTGACTTCCTTGGGCATAGAGTATCTTCGTGCCTGCCACACGATATACGCATGCAAAATGGTCATTGGCAGAGGAAGCTCTCAGTTAATAACTGTGGAAGTGCTCATAGAACACTAAGCTGAGAAGCAGGCTTTGTCCCAGTGAGGACGTTACGCCAAGAAGAGGAGAGGAGCTTGCCGAGTTGGATAATTACGACGAGTGCTGTAAAAATCGAGTTCTGCACCGAGTTGCGTACAACGTTTTTTGCAGCTTCATAAATTACCGCTTGAGGATAGTTTTTAACAAAACTCTTTCATCAGACTGCACACTGATATTCATAGCCATGATTAAGGAAATCTGATCATAGCAGGTTATACAGTACAGTTGTCACAATTTTTCAAACCTGCATCCAGAAAGCATCAATAAGTTGATCAAAACTGAAAACAGTGCTGTATTGGTTCATTACGCAACGCAAAGCAGTGCTGTAATGAATCATTACAGCACTGTTAATTTGGTGTGGGAAAGTAGGCCTTTTCCTGGCAGATTTGCGTGAGGTAAAATGGCCTATTACGATGAGAAGTTGCAAAAATGTATTTTCGACATATCTACCTACAGCTCATTTTAGAAGCTGCACCTCAAAATATGGTATATGAAAAACTTGTACAAAAAGTCAAATATCTCCAATATTCAACGTAAATGTTAACCTTCGTTAAATGCCAACTGATTTTCATCATGAAAATCAATTGGTAATTTTCGATGATAGTCGATGAAATTGACATTAAATATTGAAGTACCTACTATCACATGACTAATGCTAATAAAATCTCAATATCAGCAGTAAATTCGAGGAGCATGAGCGATCGTTTAGAGATAGTGCCATGCCTCTGCAAACCATACCTCATAACCGCTTCTAACGGAGCGCAACCCGGGCAAAAAAGAATTGCATAACAATTGCAAGTTTTACCATTCAAAAAGAATTACTGAATGGTAAAATTTGCCATTGGTTTGTTTGAAATAAGTGACAAAAGGGCAAAAATAATAACTGACATTGTTCTATGAAATAACTGAAGAATGTTAAATTTTGGCATTACAATGGCAAACCAAGAACAAAAAAATTTAAGGTTGAGAATTGCAAAATATATCATTATTGAGTTATTGAAAACAGAACAATATCAAAATAAGTTATTCACTTGTTAACTTAAAAAACTATCAAAAGTTACCATTAGAATAACCAAAATTCAAATTTCGTCATTATGTTGTTCTTGATAAGTGCCAAACTGCGATGGTTCATCAAACTCGTAAGAGGTCAACAATATCTCACCAATTGCATTTTTTTTTTTTTTTATCTGTATTAACGAGATTTTTAGCCCTGGGCTAGTTCATCTCGGGACCCACACTTTACTTCCCTTCCGAAGGAAGAACTCACATTTTGTGAGTTTGTCGGGAGTGGGATTCGATCCCAGGTCCTCGGCGTGATAGTCAAGTGTTTTAACCATCCAACCAGATTCGCTCCCCTTGCAAAATTTGTTATGATAGCAAAATAAGGCATTCAGTAGCTATTTTTTCAATTTTGATCAATGACAAGCGAATGGCATATTTTGATATGATATCATATTATGCTATTCACATGTAGTTTTAAGCGCTTCATGAAGAACTCAAGGATGACAAAATAAGTTATGACAATAAATTTTGTTATTTTTTTGTTTTTGGTTTGCCATTCACCTCTACCCGGGAATGTACAACAATCAATTTGAAATACGACAAAACTTATGTATGACACACGCGCATCCACACACTCAGTGTCCTCTGAAAACCTGAAATTTATTCCGTTACCTGGGAACTGGAAATCGGGTCCGGCTTACAATGCTCACAGCTTACTTGCATGTCACACCAGCTCGAACGCTTATTCACACAGATACTCATGTAAATATAATGCTAAGAATTTATCCACGGTTTTTTAAGGAATTTGTTCAGAAATATTTCTTTGGAACAAATGCAGTGCAGTGCAATACGATAGAAATCAAGTGAAACCAACCAAAAAATAAGCTACGGTTCACTTGACAAGAAATCCGATGTACAGACACAAACAGGACACCGACAGTCCTATGTCCATTCGAACAAAAAGCGACTAGTCAGAATTTTCCCTTTGAAGAAGACTCGAAACAGAGTCGAAACGTCGGGACAAATCTAAAACAGTCGTTTGGATTCCCCAATACTGCAGCGCCGATAAAGTAGCTAGATTTCTTAGGAATGTCTACAGGAATTCCTTTGGAAATACGTTATCAGATTATTCTAAGAATATTTCCAAAAAATCATTCAAGATTTTTTTAAAGGTTATCACTAATAACTTTTCTAAAATAACAATTCTGAGAACTCCACCAGGGATTCCTCGTGAGGTTCCTCCAGATATTTCCCCTGTACGTTCTTCAGAAATACCTTCACAGATTTCAGATTTCATCCAAATTCATCAAGAGTACTCGCTGAGATTTCAATAGGGAACTACTGAATATTTTACCAGAATTTCCTGCATGGATTAGTTAGGAAAAACAGCTGGGAATCCTTCTGAAATTCCTTCCGGGATTTCTTAAAAAATATCTCCAGAACTTTCTTTAGAATGTAAGGGTGTTCTTCGGAAATTTCACTATGGTATTCCTTCAGAGTTCTTCCATTGAGTATTTTGGAAGTTCCTCCAAATGTTTCTTTAAAAATTGCACAGAGATTGCTTCAGTAGAAATCTCCCAAGCGTTTCTCCAATAATTCTTTCAGTAACGTCTTCAGTCATTCCTGCCGAAACTCCCACAAGGATTTTTTTTTTCAATTGTTCAAACGATTCATTCAGGAATATCTCTTGGGATTCTTGTAGAGTTTTTTGCAGGAATTCTTTCAGATATTCCTCCAAGATTTTTTCAAATCTCTTTTCAAAAATTGCACAAAAAACTACTTGAATACTTGAAAGAATCCCTGAAAGAGTATCTAAAGAAATTGTTGAAAATTGTCTGAAGAAATCCCTTGAAACAGTCCTGGTGATATCATTACAAATCCCGGAAGAAATTGTTGAACATATTCTGGATGGACATAAATTTCTGTCGATCTCTCGAATTATCTTTGGAGTAACTCCTGGATGAATTGTTCAGAAATACCTTGAGAAACTCCTTAATTTCTTCAGGAACTTAGCAAGCAATTATATGCAATAATGCCTGAGAAGAATCTGGAAGGATTTCTGGAGAAATCCGTAATTGAATTTCTGATAGAATCTCACGAACATGTCGGCAGATATCACTGAAAACATTGATGGAATTATTATAGAAATTCCTCAATCAATTTCTGAGAGAGCTATGCAGGACTTTCTGAAGGAAACCATGGAAACACTCCTCAAAATATTCAGAAAAAAGTTTTTGAAAAATTTCTTAAACAGTTTCTTATCAGCACATAAAAATCAATGCCTGAAGAAATTTTTGAAGAAAATCCTGTAGAAACAATATAAAATCTTAAGGCATTGTTTGGAGAACCACTGAACAAGTTTCTTGGAAAATTATTTGTTTTGAAGGAATCTTTGAACGAAATTCTGAAAGAACTGGAGAACATTTCGTCAACTTATGGAATAATCTCTTGAAAAACGCCAAAGAATATATTTTGAAATAATTGCTGCAAGCATTGCTGGGAGAATCTTCGGAGGAATACCAGAAGCATCATCAAGAACCCCTGATCTAAACAAACTCCAAGCAATCTCTAGAGGAGTTTATGAAGAAACTTCTGGAAAAAAAACTTTCGGTGGAATTTCCAGATGTTTTTTTTTTTGAGAAATAAATACCTGACAGAATTCTTGAATGTATTGAAAAATACCCGTAAAAAAACAACGAGTTGCTGGACAAATTTCCAAATTTTTGGCAAGAGAATCTTCAAATCCCTGTGAAGAACATCTTTTAAAAAATATTTGGAAGAACCTTTGGAGAAATTACCAAAAGGATTTCTTGACAAATTTCTATAAAAACTTATGAAGAAATCCCAAAGAAAAACTCGTGAAGGTAATTCTGATAACATTTCTGGAGGAATTGTTTCAGAAATGTTGGATGAAATACATGTACTAATTTCTGTAGCAATTCTTGAAGAAATTGAAAAAAACCCTGGAGGAATTTTTGATGAAATATAAGGACTAGTTTCAAGATGATTTTTATACGCTTTCTCGGAAAGCTCCTAAAGGGGACTCGAAGATAATTCCTGGAGAATTTCTTTAAAGAATCTCTGGAGGAATCTTTGGAAAAATTTTCAAAAAAATATATTGACATAAATGCTAATTAAGGGATTGGTAAAGGATTCTTTCAAAGAAATAAGAAATAATTCCAGGAATTTCAAAGAAAATCTTCTTTCTATAAAAATTCCTGATAATTATTGATGATTTTTTTTACAAATCCTTCAGCAATGTCGTCTGAAATTCAGCTTGCCCTATTTTTTTGCTGAAAAATTCTTCTGAGTCAAACAAATTTTCAAAAATTAAGAAAATTTCAATACAAATGTCGTTGTTAATCTAAATTTTTTTTGAGAATATTTCCTTCAGTTTTGCCAAAAATTCTTCATAGCAGCTGTATATAGATCAATTAAAGAACGTCTCATTTAGTGTAATTCTGGAGAGATTACATAACTGACTATTTGAAATTCCCTCAAAGATATTGGTTGGGAAAGACCTCTGATGATTCTTCCATTAATTCGGAAGCTTTGTTTAAAAACCATTCAGAAACTTAACAATTCTAATAATCTCAAGGTCTATCATAAAACCCCAAGAAATTCGGCACAGAACTTCAACATATTTTCACAATAAAAGAGGAAGTTTTTTAGGGGACTCCGTTAAAAATATCTTCAAAGCTTCAAACCGAAAGCGCTGTCGTGGATCTTCCATAATGAACTTTTGGAATATAGGTAGGATTTCTTAATAAAAATTACAAGCAATGTAAATTTTTAAGCAGATTTATGTAAGTTCAATGTTTAATTGTCTCTGTGATCTCTGCAAAATAAATCATCAAATTTGCTTAGAATCGCGAACCTCCATGAAGACGTTAGAAATTTCCCAAAACATTCTTCAATGACTCCAGAAATCTCAAAATATTGCATTTGAAATTCACTGATAACTATATATTCATAACCTGTTCTTTTGCATCTTTGAAAAAAAATACTCTGTAATACGAGCAGTATTTCCAGCAAATTCAATGCAGCAGTTTCGAAAATAATTTTCAGTTGATCTCCTAAAGAAAATCTTTAAATTTGTTCAAAAAATCTTCATGGGATTTTTGTTGAGATAACTCACGATGTGCCTTAACAAATTTAGAAGAAGTCTTAAATTAGTAGGGAATCCATAAATGTAAATGAAATATATTAAAAAAAAGGTGTTGGAAGTCCTTACGAATTTTGAAATTCCACCGAAAAGAGCGACTATTTTTCAATTTCATATTTTGATTTTTTTTTTGTTCACTTTAAATTTTGCACAAGAATTTTTCACGACCAAAACGAATCATTTGCATTATAAGTTTGCCATTTTGACTCTAGCGTTACTTTTGAGAAGGACCTTAGCAAAAAATAGCTGAAAACTTTCAAAATGGCATGAATTGCTTCACCTATTTATCCATCATTTCAGAGATTGCTTGACAAACTCGCTCAGGGATTACTTCAGGAATTCCTCTAGATATTTATTCAGAAATTTCTCTAGGCATTTCTTTAGAAAATCTACCAACATATTATTCAGAAATTTTTCAAAAGAACCTTTCTCAAAAAAAAAAATCTCCCGGAAATTTATCCGAGTATTCGCTAAAAATATCCCTCAAGGATTCTTTTGAAATTATCTTCCAAATAACAAATTCAACAAAAAAGTCTTAAAAAACATGTTGAATGGTATACTTCTGAAATTTCACAGTTTTTTTTTCCAAAAAAATATCCACTAATTTGAGCAAAAATTCCTCCAGGGATTTTTTCAAAAATTCTCTCACAGTTTCCTTCAGAAATTTATCCTTAGATTATATCACCAAGAATTCTACAGTAGATTTCTCCAGAAAATTCACAAAGGGTTGTGTAAGAGTTTATGTAGAAATTTCGCCAGAGATTTATCCATTTTTTTCGGGATTTTTTCAGATTATTTTTCCTTTCCTTCCTTTAAGCATTCTCTCAAACAATCTTTCAAGGATTCATACTTATACTTTCTGGTTTGCTTTAGAAATTGCTCCTGGGATTTGTTTAGAAATTCCTTCAGAAACTCTTTTAAAAAGTGAGATCCATTCAAGAAATACCTGCAGGGATTCCTATAGGAACTGCCCTAGGAATTCCGTCATGATTGATTGATTTGTCTTTATTAAAGAGACTTTCAGCCCTTGGCTGGTTCGTCTCTCACCCCTTCATAAAGTTTTCGAGGGATTCTTTCAGAAAATCTCCCATGGGTTTTATTATAAATGCGACTAATAATTTCTTCACACATATCTTCAGATTTTCCTCCAGCGATTTGTTTACAAATATCTCCAAGGGTCACTTTGAAAAAACTTCCACAGAATTTATCGATGATTATTTCATGGACCTTTACTGAAATCTATCATAGGCTTTATTTAAAATCGTTCACGAGTTCCTGAAAAAATCTCCCAGGGGTTTTTAAAGAATTTCTCCCTACGATTTTAAATTTGCTTTGGAAACTCATCGCAGATTTATTAAAAAAAATGCTAAAAGAAATCCTAAAGAAATTCAATCAGAAATTCTTTCAGGGATTCCTTTAGGCTTTTCTTCATGAACTCTTTAAGAAAGTCTTGCACGGATAGCTTCCGAAAATGTTGCATGGATTTCTTCAGGAAGTTTCAAAGTTTCTCAAAAATACACCATGGATACATTGAAAATCAGAAAGTCAGAAATTCTTCAAAATTTACTCAGAAGCTTTCTAAAGAATTTTCTCAAAGGATTGCTTTAGAATGGAGGATGGAATAGGAGGATGGCTTCTGTCCATACACATTTTTCGGAATTTGTCAAGACGTAGACTTTTGCCAGACCACCCCATCCCTCTTAACAATCCACGTATTCAATGAACAACAACGGCTTGTTTGATTGGCATGTTGTTGATTCATGAGAAGAGAATTGGTAACACTAGTTTACAAAATAAAACGAAAGTCGTGAACTTCTGTCAACGACCAAAATTTTTGACGCATAATTTAGCGCTGATTTCGAAACCGTGCTTCAAAAAATTTAAAGTAGAACAGTTTTTGAGTTTTAGCTCAATATCGAGTTTTACAACTTTTTAAAATATGGAATTTAATAAAATTCAAATATCTTTCGTTTTGTTCAACCAATTTTAAATCTTTTTCAATAAATGAAAAGCTGAATATCATACTATTCGATCATCTGAATATAGGTTTTACGTCAGATTGATGAAATTCAAGATATTGGCGAGTTCTGGGGACGATCTCTATAAATTTTAGCAAAATTTCCAAAAATATACGAAGAAATGTATTTTATTTTCAATGAGAAAAAAAAACAATTTAAAAATTCTTTCTCAACGTTTATTTGACATATCATATGTAGGCGAGTTACAATAAAAAAATTAGCTCAATCGGAGCATTGGTTACGGAGAATGATATGTTTCAAGTGAGCGACATTGCTTGAAAAAAGAACAAAAATCGATTTTAAATCATCAACCTTGTATGGAAAGTCGAAAAAAATTCCGCTCTACTGTATTTTTTTTCCTTCGCGTTTTCGAATTCAGGGCATGATTTTACACCAAAAACGATCATCACTAACGATGACTAATGCCAATAAAATCTCAATATCAGCAGTAAATTCGAGGAGCATGAGCGATCGTTTGGAGATAGTGCCATGCCTCAGCAAACCATACCTCATAACCGCTTCTAACGGAGCGCAACCCGAGCAGAAAAGAATTGCATAACAATTGCAAGTTTTACCATTCAAAAAGAATTACTGGTTTGTTTGAAATAAGTGACAAAAGGGCAAAAATAATAACTGACATTGTTCTATGAAATAACTGAAGAATGTTAAATTTTGACATTACAATGGCAAACCAAGAACAAAAAAAATTAAGGTTGAGAATTGCAAAATATATCATTATTGAGTTATTGAAAACAGAACAATATCAAAATTAGTTATTCGCCTGTCAACTTAAAAAACTATCAAAAGTTACCATTATAATAACCAAAATTCAAATTTCGTCATTATGTTGTTCTTGATAAGTGCCAAATTGCGATGGTTCATCAAACTCGTAAGAGGTCAACAATATCTCACCAATTGCAAAATTTGTTTGATAGCAAAATAAGGCATTCAGTAGCTATTCTTCCAATTTTGATAAATGACAAGCGAATGGCATATTTTGATATGATATCATATTATGCTATTCACATGTAGTTTTAAGCGCTTCATGAAGAACTCAAGAATGACAAAATAAGTTATGACAATAAAATTTGTTATTTTTTTGTTTTTGGTTTGCCATTCACCTTTACCCGGGAATGTACAACAATCAATTTGAAATACGACAAAACTTATGTATGACACACGCGCATCCACACACTCAGTGTCCTCTGAAAACCTGAAATTTATTCCGTTACCTGGGAACTGGAAATCGGGTCCGGCTTACAATGCTCACAGCTTACTTGCATGTCACACCAGCTCGAACGCTTATTCACACAGATACTCATGTAAATATAATGCTAAGAATTTATCCACGGTTTTTTAAGGAATTTGTTCAGAAATATTTCTTTGGAACAAATGCAGTGCAGTGCAATACGATAGAAATCAAGTGAAACCAACCAAAAAATAAGCAGCGGTTCACTTGACAAGAAATCCGATGTACAGATACAGACACAAACAAGACACCGACAGTCCTATGTCCATTCGAATAAAAAGCGACCAGTCAGAATTTTCCCTTTGAAGAAGACTCGAAACAGAGTCGAAACGTCGGGACAAATCTAGATTCCCCAATACTGCAGCGCCGATAAAGTAGCTAGATTTCTTAGGAATATCTACAGGAATTCCTTTGGAACTCCTCTTGATACCATTGCAGATTTCTAGAAGAAATTGTTGAATATTTTCTCGACGAACAAAAATTTCTGTCGATTTCTCGAATTATATTTGGAGTAACTCCTGGATGAATGGTTGGGAAATACCTTGAGAAAATCCTTAAGATATCTCCTTAATCGCTTCAAAAACAATAATTGAAAACTTCCGGATGAACTTTGTAAGCAATTATATGCAATAATGCCTGAGTAGTTTCTGGAGAGATTCCTGGAGAAATCCGTAATTGAATTCCTGATAAAATCTCCCGAAAATGTCGCAAAAATCACTGAAACCATTGCAGACAAAGGTACTGATGGAATTATTATAGAAATTCCTCAATAAATTTCTGAGAGAGCTCTGCAGGACTTTCTGAAGGAAACCATGGAAAAACTCCCGAAGATAATCAGGAAAAAATGTTAGGAAAATTTCTTAAACAGTTTCTTATTAGCACATAAAAATCAATCCCTGAAGAAATTTCTAAAGGAAATTCTGTAGAAACAAAATAAAACCTGGAGGCATTGTTTATAGAACCACTGGACAAGTTTTTGGGAAAATTATTAGTTTAGAAGGAATCTTTGAAAGAAATTCTAAAAGAACTGGAGAACCTTTCGTAAAAGTACTCATGGAATAATCTCTTGAAAAACGCCAAAGAATATATTTTGAAATAATTGCTGCAAGCATTGCTGGGAGAATCTTCGGAGGAATACCAGAAGCATCATCAAGAACCCCTGATCTAAACAAACTCTAAGCAATCTCCAGAGGAGTTTATGAAGAAACTTCTGGAAAAAAACTTTCGGTGGAATTTCCAGATTTTTTTTTTTTGAGAAATAAATACCTGACAGAATTCTTGAATATATTGAAAAATACCCGTAAAAAACAACGAGTTGCTGGACAAATTTCCTAATTTTCGGCAAGAGAATCTTCAAATCCCTGTGAAGAATATCTTTTGGAAAATATTTTGAAGAATTCTTGTAAAACCTTTGGAGAAATTACCAAAAGAATTTCTTGACAAATTTCTATAAAAACTCATGGAGAAATCCCAAAAAAAAAAACTCGTGAAAGTAATTCTGATAACATTTATGGAGAAATTGTCTCAGAAATGTTGGATGAAATACATGTACTAATTTCTGCAGCAATCCTTGAAGGAATTTAAAAAAAGTCTATGGAAGAATTTCTGATGAAATATTAGGACTAGCTTCAAGATGATTTTTATACGCTTTCTCGAAAAGCTCTTAAATCGGACCCAAGGATAATTCCTGGGGAAATTCTTTAAATAATCTCTGGGGGAATCTTTGGAGAAATTTTCAAAAAAATACATGGACAGAAATGCATATTGAGGGATTGCTAAAGGATTCTTAGAAAGAATTCTGAAATAATTCCAGGAAGTTCAAAGAAAATCTTCTTTCTATAAAAATTTCTGAACAGTTTTAAGGTATTTTTACAAATCCTACAGCGATGTCGCCCGAAATTCAGCTTGCCCTATTTTTTTTTTGCTGAAAAATTCTTCTGAGCCAAACAAATTCTCAAGAATTAAGGAAATCTCAATACAAAAGTCGTTGTTAATCTAACACTATTTTTTTAAGAATATTTTCTTCAGTTTTGTCAAAAATTATTCATAGCAGCTGTATATAGATCAATTAAAGAACGTCTCACTTAGTGTAATTCTGGAGAGATTACATAACTGACAGTTTGAAATTCCCTCAAAGATGTTGGTTGGGAAAGACCTCTGATAATACTTCCAATGATCCGGAAGCTTTGTCTAAAAACCATTCAGAAATTTAATGATTCTAATAATCTTAAGGTCTGTCATAAAACCCCAAGAAATTCGGCACAGAACTTCAACATATTTTCACAGTAAAAGAGGAAGTTTTTAAGGGATCCCGTCAAAAACATCTTCAAAGCTTCAAACCGAAAGCGCTGTCGTGGATCTTCCATAATGAACTTTTGGAATATAGGTAGGATTTCTTAATGAAAATTACAAGCAATGTAAATTTTTAAGCAGATTTATGTAAGTTCAATGTTTAATTGTCTCTGTGATCTCTGCAAAATAAATCATCAAATTTGCTTAGAATCACGAACCTCCATGAAGACGTCAGAAATTTCCCAAAACATTCTTCAATGACTCCAGAAATCTCAGATTATTGCATTTGAAATTCACTGATAACCATATATTTTTAATCTGTTTTTCTGCATCTTTGAAAAAAAAAATACTCTGCAATACGAGCAGTTTTTTCAGCAAATCCAATGCAGCAGTTTTGAAAATAATTTTCAGTTGATCTCCTATAGAAAATCTTTAAATTTGTTCAAAAAATTTTCAAGTGATGTTTGTTGAGATAATTCACGATGTGCCTTAAAAAATTTAGAAGAAGTCTTGAATTTAGGGGATTCCATAAATATAAATGAAATAAATTAAAAAAAAAAGGTGTTGGAAGTTCTTTCAAAATTTGAAATTCCACCGAACTTTTTAAATTTTATATTTTTGGTCTACTTCAAATTTTGCACAAGAATTTTTTATAACCAAAACGGATCATTTGCATTATAAGTTTGCCATTTTGACTCTATCGTTACTTTTGTGAAGGACCTTAACAAAAAATAGGTGAAAATTTCAAAATGGCAGGAATTGCTTCACCTATTCATCCACGATTTTCTTTTCTCTTTTCTCTAGGCTTTCCTTTAGAAAATCTACCAAAATGTTCTTCAGAAATTCTTCTAAAGAATCTTTCTGAAAAATTATTTCGTAAATTTATCCGAGTATTCGGTCAAAAATTCTCCCATGTATTCTTTCGAAATAATCTTCCATGGATTCATTCGGAAATATTCTGCAGTGATTTGTTGAGAGGAATTCCTTTTTTACAAATTCCACAAAAAAAAATCTTTCAAAACAGCTTGCGTGATTTACTTCTATAATTCCTTTTTTTCATAAAATATCCATGTTGGGGATAGTCTCCTTCAGAATCATCTATACTTATCGATAGCAGATTATGTGGTAATCAGCTTCAATGCTAGAATTTATTTCAGTATAAAATACAAATCTTACATATAATTCTAATGATAAACTTACATTCTAGTATTTGCACTAATCCCTGAAGGAGCACTTCTCCAAACAATTCACACTATGTGCAGCTCCTCTACTGCTGTCTTATATACAATTAAACGATCTAAAACCTTATACATAATGTCCGCTACCCTCTCGACAATGTTGCCAGTTTCACTAAAATTATACAAGTGAAAGTCGTCACAACATTCCCCCCCACGTGAAACTGGTGGCATGTCGAATCAATTTACTTTCTCGTTTGCCGTGTAATTGCTCTCTGTGCAAACATCCAAGCACTGCTACTGATAACACAGCACATGAAGCATTATCAATCACAAAACACAATAGCCACAGCCGTTGTTTGTTTGTGCTGTTTTCTCCTAACAGTTTTGTTGACAACAACATGTACGCGGACCTTCTCACGATATACCCGCCGGGATCGAACATTACGAAATCTGCAGAAAACTCAGATTCTCTAAAAATTCGTTCGCATCTGTTATCTACCTCATGAGTGCGACATTGAAGAGTGTTTTTCGCTGCATTTACAGGTTGAATCGGTTCACATGTTTGACGTTTACTTGAACCATACCGCTGTTGGATAGCAATCCTTTTGTTTACATTATTTTCGGTGCAATTGAAAACTGCCAATAAATTAGAACCATCAGCTCCGTTTGAAATAGTTTTTATCACTGCTGCATTTCGATCATTTGAGTATGCAGTTTTGGAACTAGCTGTTTCTGAAATGATTTTAGGTAAAGCGACGGCATAGTCAGAACAAGGCTTTTCGTAGGACATCTCCAAACTGCGTTCTGAGCGTGGACGATTGGCTACTGCCGTACGTTGAATTGAGTTGGTATCACCTAGTGCATTGCAGGCCAGAATGGATGGGACACTGTCGATCACACTCTCTTGGATTAGGGTTGTACGTGCATTTTTCCCTCCATACTCTACCTCAACTGCATTCTTCGTAGCGCAGAACGCCAACTCAATCTTTCTTACAGCCTCTCTGTGAGCCTCTTCAATCTCCACCACCCTGAGTTCGTATGCCTCCTCTATACGCCTTCTTCTTTCCTCATATTGCGTCCTCCATAATTGTTTCTTGCTTTCAAACCGCTCGAGGGTTCGCTCCACATCTTCCATTGTGCGAACCGTTTGTTGCAATGATTAGAATCATTGAAGATTGTTGGGGATAGTCTCCTTCAGAATCATCTATACTTATCGATAGCAGATTATGTGGTAATCAGCTTCAATGCTAGAATTTATTTCAGTATAAAATACAAATCTTACATATAATTCTAATGATAAACTTACATTCTAGTATTTGCACTAATCCCTGAAGGAGCACTTCTCCAAACAATTCACACTATGTGCAGCTCCTCTACTGCTGTCTTATATACAATTAAACGATCTAAAACCTTATACATAATGTCCGCTACCCTCTCGACAATGTTGCCAGTTTCACTAAAACTATACAAGTGAAAGTCGTCACAACAATCCATGAATTTCAACAGAAATTCCTCCAAAGATTGTTTCAAAATTTCGTTCAAAGATTTCTGTTTATTCAGTAATTTCTCCAGAGATAATTTTAATAAAACTTTCAGCGATGTCTTCAGAAACTCTTCCAGAGTTTTTCAGAAAATGTTCCAAAAATTTCTCAAAAATGCATACTGGTGTACTTTGGAAATTCTTCCAAGGATTTCACCAGAAACCCCACAGAAACTTCTTATTCTAGGCATTCTCCAAAAAATTCACAAAGAGGTGTATATGAGTATCTTCAGAAATGTCTCCACATTTACCCTACTTTTTCGGGTTTTTCCTGATTTTTTTTTTCGAAAAATCTTTAGAACATTCCTTTAAGTATTCTTTCAAACTATCTTTCAATGATTTATTCCAACACTTTCTCCGGAGTTTCCTTTAGAAATTGCTCCAGGGATTTTTTTTTGAAAACCTGAATTTCTGTCTGAAAATCTTCCCGCAATTTCATTGGATTTTTTTCCAGGAACTCTTTAAAAATGTGAGATCCAATCGGTAATTTTTGCAGGGAATCTAATAGAAACTACCCTTGGGGTTTTTTTCATAGATTTTTCGAGAGATTCTTTCAGAAAGTCTCACATTGCTTTTAAAATAAATACGACTAATAATTTCTTCAGAAATATCTCCAGATTTTCCTCCAGAGATTTCTTCTCAAATTACCTCAAGGATTACTTTGAAAAAACTTCCACAGATTTTTCGATAATTCTTTCATCGAGTCTTGCTAAAATCCAGCCTGAGATTCATTAGAAAATCTTTCATGAGTTCTTGTAAAAATCTTTAAGGGATTCTTAAAGAAATTCTTCCAGAGACTCCTTTGGAAACTCCTTGAAGATTTACTTTAAGCTTCATGCAAGAAATCCTAAAGAAATTAAGTCATATTTTTTTTTCTAGTGATTCATTAAGACTTTGATATGTTCTGCAGAAATTTCTCCAAGAAGTCCTTAAGAAAGTCTTGCGCGGATAGCTTTCGAAAATATTGCATGGAATCCTTCAGAAATTTCTTCAAGAATTTTTCTATAAAAATCTTGAATAGATTGTTGCAGAAATTCATCTACGAATTTCTTCAAATTTTTTTTCACTGAGATTCCTCCAGTAATTTTTCAAAGCATTCATTTAGAAAACTTTCCATGAACTATCTCAAAAATACACCATTGATTTTTTTTAGAAAATGATTCACGAATACATTGAGAATCAAAAAATTAGAACTTCTTCACAATTTTCTCAGAAGTTTTCTAAAGAATTTTCTCCAAGGATTGCTTAAGAATGGAGGATGGAATAGGAGGATGACATACACAGTTTTCGAAATTTGTAAATTTGTTTAGCCTTTTGCCAGACCACCCCATCCCTCTCAATAGTCCACGTTTTTTCTATGAACAACAACGGCTTGCGTGATTGGCATTATATTGATTTATGAGAAAAGAATCGGTTTCATGAGAAAAATACTGACTAGCTGAATTACTGAACGTTCACCCCGAATAGAACAAATACAGTTTCCATTCAGTATTGCAGGTTGCTCGGTCATCAAGAGTGAGTGCTCCACCTCGCGTACATTACCTTCCTACCAATTTGAAATTTGATTTTCCCGAGCCTTTTTCTGGTCTAGCCAAATTTTTCACTATTTCAAGCCGACGTCGACGGTGGTGTCTATCAATTCACAAAATGGTTCTGCCTCTGTGGTGTGATGTGATTGACAGTAAACCATGACACAGAAAATGGACATCTGACCTCTCTCTCAGTCAGTGCGCCACTATCCGAATGCCGCCATTGCTTCAGTGTCCACTGACTGACTGAAACACAAAGGAAGTTGATTGAAAACAAAACTGACCGACTGAAAAGAAAAAAAAACGCTATCGTGTTATGGAAATTTGTGCTTTTATTCTCTAGGGATTTTTAGAATGAGTGGGGTTTCCATCAGTAGCGGGGTCGACCGGCATAGCACACACCAGGGATCAAGAAATATGCCGGGCAAGATAAAACCGTTGTCTGTGCTGTTGTTTGAATTTTGTTTTTTTTAATGGTCTAGCACCGAAGCACATTTAAACACGCGCGCGGGGCCAACGCAGGGGAGCCTTTTTATTGATTAGTCCATGTGGAAATATGTGCGTCAGAAGCAGTTGGCCTTGGCTGAGGGTATAAGTGGTTTCGCGAAGCGGTTTTTTTCGTGGGGCAAAGAAAATTGAAAAATGAAAACAACAGCTGCATTAAATTTTATGGGCTCATAAAATGTTTGAAATATAAATGTTTGCCGAGATGAAGAACGCTGTCGGAAAATGATGCGATTTTCAATTTAGACATCATCCAATTATAATTAAAGAATTACATCTTTTAATTTTTTTACATTGAATTACACTTATAACATTTCATAGAGTTTTCTAAACTTTTGGTAAACATTACTAAAAAACATTTAAACTTTAAGATGCGCGAGGAGTAGCCGTAAATAAACGAAAAATATTCAAAATTACCACTTGCTTTGGTGGGGTTCGAACCCACGACTCCGTATCGCTAGGCCGGTGCTTTAACCAACTAAATCACAAAACAAGTAACGATTCTGTGAAATTGATAATCAAACTGGATTCCAAGTACCACGCTAACCGGGTCCGTCTTTCACAACTTTACCTCTCTTTCTGCTTAGATGTCGATCTCCCACGCTCTCACGGTTCTTCTCTTCCTTTTTATGGCTCTACGTCCCAACTGGGACTTGGCCTGCCTCGCTTCAACTTAGTGTTCTTTGAGCACTTCCACAGTTATTAATTGAGAGGCTTTCTTTGCTTGCCATTGCATGCAATTGTATATTGTGAGGCAAGTACAATCATACACTATGTCCACACTCTCGCGGTTGCGTCTTCGAAATCTAATCAAATATGTTAAAGGTGTCCTTTAGATCCGTCATAATACCACCAAAGAGTAATTTACATTTAACAATGAATTTAACATCTTAACGCACAGAACTTCAAATTAATGCTTGTTGTGCCAAAATTCTAGTCAGACAGCCACAAAGAGAAAAGCTGATGATGCATTCACTCGTTCTCTTTAAATCATGTATAAATCAAGGGTAATTGCTTCTTTTCTGACGGGGAAATGTTTCTTATGTATTCTTCTTCTTTATGGCTCAACGTTCGCATTGAAACTCGACCTGCCTCTATTCAATATAGTGTTCTTAGCTCACTTCCACAGTTATTAATTGAAGAGCTTTCTGAGCCTGCCATTTCATGAATTTGTATATTGCATTCCGAGAAACATTTCTCGGAATGAACCCGCCGTCTCTGGATTGAATAATCATCGCCTTAACCACTATGCTAATTGGAGACCCCATGTTTCTTATGTACGCTTGATGAGTTGGTACTCAAATTAGTAATACACTCAAACCTCCATTTAGGTAGGATCCATTTAGGTAAAATCTATTTAGGTCCCTCCATTTAGGTAACGTTACCTAAATGGAATTTGATTGTGTTCAAATTAGTTGGAGTACTTAAGATTAAGTATAAGACTGGTTTATGGGAAAGAAGTAGTGGTATAAGGGGGTCGGTATGTGGGGAGGGGGGTGCAATGTTGCCCCCTAAACAACCCCGCCCCCCCCCCATGCAGTGTTGAAAAGTGCCAGTATCCAGCGTCATTTCCAGCTGAAATTGAGATTATCAACCATCCTTCCATTGATATCGACTCCAGCATTGATGACGTCAAACCCGACATCAACCTATCATTCACCTGTTTTTATTTTGGCCACCAAACCCAATACAGACTCAACAGTTGTTCGATGTTGGTCCAACAATGGTCCAACATACGATAAAAATTGACCCGACTTTGACCCGACATTCAATCATTTTTTCAGTCTGGCGGAATTTTGCAGGGTTTTTCGCAAGGTTTTTCGTGTTTCGTGCCCAGATAGTCATTTGAATGACAATTCTGATCTAAGACCCTCCAAAACCTCCGAAAACGCCCCTGAAGCCCCTCCCCTCCTGAAACCCACCCCCTCCTGAAACTCATTGAAAGCCATCTGAAACTCCACATGATCTCCTTTAAATCTCCTAGTAACTCTCCCTTATTGAACTTCTTTGCAACCTTGTAATCCATTTAGGTAATAAACTGAATCCATTTAGGTAATGAATCCATTTAGGTAAAAATTCTATTTAGGCAGTCCCGACCCATTACCTAAATGGAGGTTTTAGTGTAATTAAGTTCCAAAGTGAGTTCACTTCTCAAATTTCTTCAATCATTACTTTCACCCTTCACGTTTTGTTCAGCATCAACTTCCACCCAGATATACCCTGGGTACATACCTACCACAAAAAAAAAAACCAGCCCCACGTCAATCGGCGTTCAAGGATCATTCCCATCTCGCCTGGTGGTGGAAAATCCCAGTGAAGCAAAACGCGCGGAAAATATCGTTTGGTTAAATGACGTGGAAGAATCATATTTTCTTTTCCGCACCCGATCGCCTGGTGTTGTGACGAGAGGACGAGGATGATGGCAAGCGCTGCTGGTTGGTTGTGATGTGCGAGCAAAACACAGCACAGAACAAAACGGAAAATTTTAAAGCACCAATTTACTCCCCAGATCCGTATAAATAAACCCGACCGACATGTATAGCCTGGCAACCATTGTTAAAGTCAACCATACCGAGAGAACGACCGCCCATGGCTTCTCACTTTCGCCGTTCGCTGTATGGAGTAGTTTTTCGTTCGCAGACGGGTTCCCTCCAATGCGGCGTAGGTATCTACTGCCTTCGCTAGGAAGAAGGTAGCAGTCTCAACATACAACAACCAGAACAAGCTTGGTTTGTTTGTGGGATGTAATGTGGGAGGCAATCCTACGTCATCCTCTCCCACTCCCTGCTGCCACTACCATATTTTCTGCAGTATTGTCAGCTGAGCAATACAATATACCGCGATTTCGATTTGCACCGGTCTCGTCGGTCGGTTGGCTGGTTGGTCGGGTTGGTGATGTTCCCATGCGGTGAGTGAGTGGAAGTAACTCGAAACAGTCGAGTTCTGCGGTATTTTGCCGTTGGACGATTGAAAGGAAAGGATTTTCAAATGAAGCGTGAAAAATCTCCCGACCGATAAGCCAAACACCATCACTCCTGAGGCGTATGATATAGCATGGGAACGGAGCACGTAGCGATTGGGTACTTTGGCATGGGTTGGTAACGACTGGTGATTCCAGATTTTTTTTTGTTCAACCACATATTTTTACGTAAAGCAGTGTCGTGTATTGCCCATACTCATAAAATAATATATTCATACGTAAAGTCAGAATTTCATAGGCACAAATGTGTTGAAAGAATGGACAAATAGAGATACAAAATTTCGAAAAAAAAAAATCCTCGTAGTTCTGGTAGGATTCAAGCTAGCTTAAGCTAGTATTGGGCAAATCTGGCTGAGACATCGATTTCTGTGAATCGATTCGAATCGGATCAGCAGAATCGATTCACCGATTTAATCGAATGTTTAAGTCAATGATTCTACATTGATTCGGTATTATAAAATATTACTAAACTATAAAAAGATTCGTTTGCTGCATGTACACAGTCCAAATTCATGGTATGTTTTATGTGTCTAAACAAATATAATTTGAGATTGCACATCAAACATTTCGCGACTCGGATTGGAAAAAATGATATTGATATTTTTGAAACGAAAGAAAAATCCCCAGAGCTCCGAGAAGTAATCCCATATAGTACTGGGTAAAATTCCCGCAGACTGCTGAGAGAAATTCCCCCAGAATCTTCAAAGTCACTCCTTCAGAATTCTGAAAGGAGTTCCTCTAGAATTATAAGAGAGATCTCTTCAGAATGCTGAAAACACACCAGAATCCTGAGCAACATTATCTAGAAAAGAAAGCAACACTCTTCCGCTATCTTGGTAGAAATTCTCTCTGAAACCTATTAAGGATTTTCCTAGAATCCTGCGAGAGATTACTCCATATCTTTGAGACGGATTGTCTCAGAGTCCCGAGGGGAATTCTCCCAGAATCCTGTGATTGATTGTCTCAGAATCCTAAGAGAAGCTTTTCCTTGGGATTCTCCCAAAATGTTCCAGAGTCCTAAGATTAATTGTTCCAGAATCCTAAGAGGAATTCCAAGAGCGGTTCCTCCACATTCTTTAGAAAAAATCATCTTGAAAACTGAGAGAGATTCTCACAAAAAAAAAAAGATTTTCGGAATTCTAAGATGAATTCCCCAAGAAACTTGTAAGAAATGACCCTGAATCCTGAACCCTAAGGAGGATTACTCTAGAATCTTGAGACAGGTTTCCTTCAAATACTGGGCGGGATTGCCAAAGAAACCTGAAATATACTCTCACTGAATTCTGGGAGATAGGATTCCCCCAGAATCCTGAGAAGAATTCCTCCAGAATCCTTCTAAGTATTCTCCCAGAATTCCCCAAAAATCCTAGGTGGGATCCAGAAGAATGCTGCGAATAATTCTGCCAGAAGCACAAAAGGTATTCCTCAGAATTCTACGAGGGATTCCCCAGAATCCTGAGAGGAATCATAAGAGGGGTTCTTCCAGATTCTTAAGAGAAATAAATCTCGAAACTCAAAAAGGGTTTTTCCGAAACTATGATAAGGATTCTCCCTGGAAGGGATTACGTAAACTTCTAGAATAAACCTCCCCAGCATCCTGTGAAAGATTCTCTTCAATTCTGAGACGTATTCCCACATAAAACAGAAAAATTATCGCAGATTCCGGAAAGACATTCCCCTAGAATCTTTGAAAGGACTCCCCTAAACTTCTGAAAGGGATTGTCCCTAGGATTGTCCTAAAGCTCTGAGAGTGATTCCTTTTTTTTTTCTTTTTTTATGGCCTGCCTCACTTCAACTTAGTGTTCTTTAAGCATTTCCACAGATATTAATTGAAGGGCTTTCTTTGCCTGCCATTGCATGAATTTGTATATTGTGAGGCAAGCACAATGATACACTTTGCCCAGGGTGTCGAGAAAATTTTACCGACTGCAATGGGAATCAAACTCGTCGTCTTCAGATTGACGATCCATAGCCTTAACCAATTGGCCAACAGGAGACCCGAGAGTGATTCCTCTAGAAAACTTTGAACTATTACACCAGAATCTCAAAATATTGTCAGGAAAATTCCCTGATAACTAAGAGGGGTTCTTCCAGAATCCAGAATACAGACAACAGAATTATACTGGGATTCTCGTAGAATGCTGAGAAGGACTTCTTCCGAATTATAAGAGGAATCACAAAATCTATGAGAGAGATTCTTCAAAATCCAAATTTCTCAAGAGAATTCTGCCCAGAATTTTGTGAGGCATTCTTCAATAATTAATAATTCTGAAAGAAAGTGCCCTAGAATCCTGAAAAATTTAGCCCCAGAATCATAAGACAAATTCTTCAGAATCTTGAGAGAAATTTCCCTAGAATCTTGACGAGGATTACACTAGAAAGCCAAATTTTCAGATAATCAGGGGAAGAGTACCCACAGAACACTTAGTGATATTCCTCCCATAATCTTGAAAGCATCTTACGTAAAATCCTGAGAAGGATTCTAGTGATCCTGTGTGAAATTCCCCCAGAATCCTGAGAAATGTTTCCTCAGAATTCTAAGAGGAATTTCTCCACAATTCCGAGAATGCTAAGTATGATTCGCCACGAAGTCTGAAAGGAGTTTTTGAGAATGCTGAGAAAGATTTCCTCAGAATTCTGAGTGGGATCCTAAATGAGGGTCTTCCAAAATCCTTAGAGAAATCAACCCAGATCATCCAGAAATTTCTTAGAATCCTGAAAGGGATTTCATCCTTGGTAGGGAATACCCAAAAATCCTGAAATGAATTCCATTAGAATCCAGAGATACCCTAGAATTCTGGTAGGTTTTCCCATATAATACTGCTGAGAATTTTTAAAGGTAGTCTTCCATAATTCTGACGGATCTTCTAAAATTCTGTGAAAGGTTTGTTCAAAATGCTGACAATTATCACACCACATCCTGAGAGACCATATCCCAGAAATGAGAGAAAAACTCTTTCAAAAGGAATTTTCCCTGATATCTATTAAGGATTTGCCTAGAATCCTGGGAGATATATTCCAGTTTTCGGAGAAGGATTCTCTCAGATTCTTCAGAGGAATTCTTCAAGAACCCTGAGGGATTTCCTCTGATTCCCGAGATGGATACTCAATGAATCCTGTAATGGATTGCCTCAGAATCCTGACAGAAGTTTTTCCTCGGGATTCTCCCAGAATGCTTAGACGAATATCCCTAGAACTCCCTGGCAGATTGTGGGGCTTCAAAATCGATTAAAAAAATCGATTAATCTAATCTAATCTAATCTAATCTAATCTAATACAAACGCAGCCAGTACGAGAAGGCATCCTGGAAAGTAATCAGGTTAGATTAAGCCTAATCACTTTTCTTGTCAATATTGAGGCTTGTAGCATATCAGGGATATGATGCAAGTGTCAAAGCGGCCAGGCCTACTGCGTTGTATTTGCCGCAAAGATGATTCTTGGAATTGTCTCGAGTTTAAACGATAGTTTTCCGTCGAAGCAATTCTAGAATCTACAGGGGAGGAAGGATGCGTGGACAAACCGTACCAAACGCTCCAATTTAAAAAAATCGATTAATCTAAACAAAAACACCGATTGATTCAAAATTTCCCAACGCTAGTTTAAACCCCGTCTCCTCAATTCGCTAGAAAGGAAGCGTTAACCAACTTCGCCACAAAATAGATAACAATTCTATGGAGCTAAGAGCCAACCTGAATCCAATGCTAATTTCATTCCACGCTCTTCTTCACAATACCACACACCTAGAAAATATTATGTAATTTTAAGTGTCCAGAACCTGACATATACGAGCATCTTCAAAAACATAAATTTAGAGGTTATAGCATGTAAATTTACGTCTTTCAAGACACCCAAAAATAAAACTTATTTTTTCTTAGCGTCTAGCAATCGCTAAAACCGATTTGACATATAAAACATATAATTTTTTTAAGCAAGGTTATGCGTGGGATTCGAACACCGGATCTGCTGATCGTGAGCCCCCTCTCTTACCTCTCAACTATTTCACCGAATTAGAAGGTAGCTGATGAACGTGATACTGATTCTACGTTTCTGATGAAACGGATTTGTTGACATCTAACGCAATCAACCAGCACTTACATGATGCGCGTAAAATTGAGTCCAATTTGTGATTCAGTCTTGAAAACGTTTACGTTTTTTGGTGATTCTGTTTCGTCGAAATTTCAGAATTTCTAAGTGTGCACATCTCCTTCGGTCCTTAGATGTCCATTTCGAATACTCTCTGAGAGTGCCGACGAAATTATTCATACTTTTGCTATTACTCTATCGGAGAATGATTTTTACTACATTACCAATGACTATGGAAACCTCTAAAGAAGCTCCCGGACAAATCCCATGAGTTGTTTCTGAAGCGGACCCCTATATAGCCACAGCCCGTTATTGAACAGAAGCTTAAGATCCATCTCTTCAATACAGCTCAGAAGTCCTAAAGACAACAGTGCCCAGGCAGCTGGTAGTAAGCATGAAAATCTTAGCTCTTAGAAGGTGATTTTTGCCACAAATGGACATGTGGAAGCATGGAATAGGGACTTGCGATGATCCGAACTTTTACTATTTTGCAGCCCGAAAGATGAGATCAACTTAAGCGTTGAGAGGGTCATATCAAAGGGCTTCGGGGGGTTCCAGGGAATCTCAGTGGAAATTCAGGGGTCTCAGGGGGTGAATATTGCGTGAGATTATGGTGACATTGATTTTCGGAGCAGGACCTGCTCCTCTGCGTTTTAGGTGGTCTTAGGGGGGTTTCGGAAGGTTTTGCAGAGAGTTTCAGAGGATTTTCGACGGGTTTTGAAGGCATTGCATAGGCGTTGCCGGTGGTTTCAGAGGGTCCTTTGCATGGAGTTCCAGGTTGTTTAAGGAGATTTTTGGAATATTTCAATTTTAAAGACGTTACGGAGGCGTTTTCGAAGACGTTTTCGATGGTTTAAGTGGGTCTCAGGTGCGTTACATGGGGCCCGAGGAAGTTTTAGGAGGGTTTTAGAAGCATTTCAGGAGATTTCAGAGGATTTTCAGCGGATTTCAAAGGCGTTGAGGGGCGTTTTCAGGAGTTCCGGATGCTCTCATGAGTGTCACATGGACTAGGGGGTTATAGAAGATTTTGGAAACATTGCGGGATGTTTCAGAAGAAAATGCCTTGAAACGCTCCTGAAACTTCTTCCCGATCAGAAGCACATAACTAGATCATAACAAAATTATGACAACTGTTGTTAGAAATAACAAAAATTGATATAACTCTAAAGGGTGTATGGAATCAAATTTTGCCACGGAAAATAGTTCATAACTTTTGATTGCATGCTTCAACTGACTGATTTTTCAATCAATAAAACACCCAGCACCGATTCCGAAAAGGTTCTGATATGGTATGGAACTGTTTTCCTGCTAACCGATCATCAGGTTATCGAGAAAGCCGCTATTCGGTGTGATTCGTGCATAATTTTGGTTCACTTTCATATTTGGTCACTTCCGGTGGGACACCCGGAACCGGTTTCGGATTAATACCGGTTTATATATGTTTTAAGGCTATTTTCCTGCTTACCGTCCATTAGGTTATCGGAAAAGCTGATATTTTATGTGTCGCATGCATGAGATTCGTTCACTTTTACATTTGGCACCTTTCAGTGGGACACCTGAAACCGGTTCCGGAACGGTTCAGATATGATCTGAGAGTAACAACTTAAAGCATCCATCGAGCAGTTAGAGGTATCCCCACAGAAACACCCAGATGAATTTTTGGTAGATTTTCAGGAAGAATCTCAGCAGGAAGGAATCTCAAGAGTAAATTCTAAAAGAATCCCTAAGTGAATTGGTAGATATTTTTTTGGATGCATGCACGGAGTAATTCAGTAAGAAATATCTTCTTTGGAAATTCCTGGGAAAAGTCGTGCAGGAATACTAGTAAGAATTTCTAGAGGAATTAAAAAAAAAATCTGGATGTATCGAAAGACGAACACTTTAAAAAAATATTTGGGAAAAATGGGAAGGGATTCTTTAAAACACCTGCTGTCGGGTTTCCAAAATAATTTCTCCAGGTAACAATTTGATGCTGTATAAACGTTTCTCCAACTATTTTAAATCAGCCTTCATTTGAGCAAAAGCTGAACACAAGAGGTACAATCCTTTATTCAGCTCCTAAACATCTAATTTTGGTGAATTCATTCAACCTATAGCTGATTTAAGGTTCATTGGAAGGCTGATTTAAGGCTTAATATGCGCTTAACCAGTAATCAATTAAATTTATTAATTGTGTAAAAATAAAATAAAAACACTTTTGTGAGGCTATTTTTACCATAAGCTGCGTCTATTTCCAGAAGAGATGTTTAGGAATGTATAAATTAGTTTGTGGGAAAACTGGGAATTGAACTCGGACCTCCTGATCCACAATTGTATACATATCCTCGAAAACAAGAGCATTACTTGTTGTGTCTGAATAGTCAAGAACATAAGTTGTACTAAGTCTGTATTGAGGCTGAAGAAGCGATGTGGACTTCACGAAAACCATGTTTAGGTCAGCTGTCAAAAAAATATTTGATTAAAAGTTGAACAACAGATGATTAATTCTGCATGTTGGTGTATGTTTGAAAGCTGGTTACCCAGATGAATAATATTCTATTCAACTTGATATTCAGCTATGTATCGCTGATAAAAGAGGTTGAACAAGCCATACTTCAGACCAACATTCAGCTGTCATTGTGATCAGCCATTGACACCATTAACCAGCCATTGTTCAGCTACTACTCTCACTGTTCAGCATTCATTGTTACTTGGGAAGTACTGTGGAAATTTCCTGTGGAACTCCTGGATATATTGTTTGAGTAATTTCTGGAGTAATAACTTAAAGTATCCATCGAGCAATTAAAGGGATCCCCACGGAAACACCCAGATGAATTTTTGGTAATTTTAGGGAAAAATCCCAGCAGGAAGGAGTCTTAAGAGAAAATTCTAAAAGAATCCCTTAGGTAATTGGTAGACATTTTTTGGATGCATCTACGGAGTAATTCAGCTTACTATTTATCTCCTTCTGAAATTCCTGGGAAAATTCGTGCAGGAATACTAGTAAGATATTCTAGAGGAATTAAAAAAAAAAATCTGGATTTATTGAAGGACGATCACTTGGAAACATGATTGGGGACATATCTGAAGGGATACTTTAAAACACCTGCTGATGGGTTTCCAAAAAAATTTCTGGCTGAAATATGAAAAAAAAAACATTGGGAAATATCTGACTAGCAAACCATGGAGAAATCTCTGGAAGAAATTTGGGAGAAATCCTTGAAAAAATCCCGGAAATCTACCACACGAATCTCATCATAGATTGATGTGACAATCCCCGGAAGGAACCGTTCATAAACCACGTAGACAAAGTTTTGGTCATCACAGACCCCGCTCCCCCATCGTAAACATCATAAAAAAATTACATGGAGCGTAGACTTTGGTTCAGATGCCCTCCTTCTCTTTCTTAAAAGTCTACGTGGTCTATGAGTGGCCTCCTAGTGTATACTCCTTGAGGAATACCTGGAGACATCTCTGAAAAGAAAAAGCAAATTTTGTATTTTTTCATATTTGGGCACGATTCAGTTAAATATCGTCACATGTTTGAAGATGTCTGATTCATAATAAAAAAAAAAGACGCTGACACCATCTTCAGCCAGAGGCTGCAAAGACTGAAAGAAACTTGACACTAGATAAGGGACAGAAGGAACATGCACCAGTAGATACGGAGAAGATTAAAATAAAAAAAAAAACAAATCTCATCAATAAGCAAAGTTTGACTTTGTTCTGTTCCAAAAGTAACCTAGAAGTAGAGTCTTTCAAGAATTTGAAACAATAATGGTTGAAAAGGTTGATCAGTGATCGGTTGATAGTTGTGAGGTAAACTCCTGCGCGAGAAGTCGGTTGGCTAGGGGTCCGACAACAAAAAACCGTGAAGGGCTTTCTACTATAGATAGGGCTGCACAGCAGCTGGACGTGATCACCGACTTTGTGTCCTTGAAGAGTAATATCAGCAAGGACCTCTATCAGGGCTATCTGAAACTCCAGATGTCGATTCAAGCGAAAAAGTGAGACCATAACCAACTCGTGACAACCGCTCGCAGAAGCGCGTGAGGCAGTTATCAGATGATTCGCTGTTCGGTGGTACTTGGTACTCGTAAGGCCAGGAAAGTGTTAATCCCCAAAACAAATGGGCCAGAAAGGGCATGAGTTGGGTCCCATCCAAGCACCGCTGTAGGCTGGGAAAGGTGTGCCTAAGGAAGCGGGCCCGCCCTGGTTGATGGTAGCAGGGCCCACAATCACCACAGGTTAGGGAGGACGCCGAAGAAAAGGTTCTCAAGGCTATAGGATGCGGCTTACGAATCTGGGAGCCGACCTATTCATACATAGTGCCCTTGCTATGAGGGCCTGTGTCAAAGAGCTAATAAGAATTCGTGGGGTAACGTCTACATCGTGATTGCTAAGGCATGAAGTGTAATACCTTCTAACGAATGGTCTCCAGAGATGAGATTGAGAGCCTGAAATGATCATTTAGGGGTACTTTTTGCGCTATGAGGGTTTGGAAGAGGTAAAGCCTAGTACCATTGCCATAGGCGTGGAAGCCATCCAAGAATCTGTTGGCAAATGTACAAATCAATATGCTTGCTTGATACGGCGTAGAGCAAATGATCCCTGCATACTGTTGACGTCTCGTGTTGTGTCTCTAGTGTTCGCTAGTTTTCACACTTCTTCTTCTTCTTCTTCTTCTTCTTCTTCTGTTTCTGCTTCTCCTCCTCCTCCTCCTCCTCCTTCTCCTCCTCCTCCTTCTTCTTCTTCTTCTTCTTCCGTATGGCTCTATGTACCCACTGGAACTTGGCTTACCTTTCTTTAACTTCGTTTTTTTAGCACTTCCGCAGTTATTAATTGAAGGGCTTCCTTTGCCTGCCATTGCATGAATTTGTATATTGTGAGGCAAGCACAATGATACACTATGCCGACAATAATGGAGTCGAGAAAATTTTCCCGACCGTTACGGAATCAATCCTGCCATCTCCGGATTGGCGATCTACAGTGTATCAAACAATTGTCCGTACAGCAATTTTTTGGTCAAATTAATTTTTCATTCAAATGTTCATAACTTTTTTATACGTTAATCAAAAACGCTGAAATTTTGACCAATCATGAACCATATATTAAAGCTCCATTGGTAAAATTTTGAGCGAGATCAACTAAGTTTTCTGAAAGTTATATAACTTTTAGTAAAACTTATAAAATTTTTGAACGCAATTTTAAAACATTGTATCTCAATATGTACTCGATGAAACGTTTTCAATTTTTTTTGTGATACACCTTATATCTAAGGCTTTCATATGCAGCCTTGTTTGAGGTTTTATATTCACTACAAAAAATATGAAAAATCTGTATATGTTCAGAGTGTCATTTGGAAATTTATCATATTTTGATCAATAAAAGTGCCAAATGTTTTCAACGTTTTGAAACTCTGTTAATGTAATATTTTTATACAGGACCTACTAAACTACATATGAAGAGTAGGTCCTATGTATTTTTCGTTCAGTTAATGCACTTTTATTGTTGGAAAACGTTTGGCAGATTATATGTGCAAAATATGGTAAATTTTAAAAAATCGTCAACTACATAACCACATTTTTCATATTTTTTGTAGTGAATATAAAACCTCAAAAGCAGCTGCATATGGAAGCCTTAGGTATCAGCTGTAACACAGAAAAAATTGAAAAAGTTTCATCGAGTACATACTGAGATATAATGTTTTAAAAATGTGTTCAAAAATCTTATAAGTTTTTCTAAAAGTTTTATAACTTTCAGAAAACTTATTCGATCTCGCTCAAAATTTTACCAATGGAGCTTTAATATATGATTCATGATTGGTCAAAATTTCAGCGTTTTTGATTGACGTATAAAAAAGTTATGAACATTTGAATGAAAAATTATTTTGACCAAAAAATTGCTGTACGGACAATTGTTTGATACACTGTATAGTCTTAAACACTAGGCAAACTGGAGACCCTTTCAGTTTTTACTCAGAACAACTGAAAAAAAAGGATTCATACTATTTTAAGTCGACCATCTCTCGTACAGCAAATCACCACTCTCTTTAAAGCTTCACATTTTCGTTCCCCATCCATGATCCATCATCACCAAGCCGAGCACTCAGACACATATCGAGTTTAAGATTCCAACCAAAGTACACTCTCGACTCGACCCCTGCCACACTTCGCTCCAATCTGAAAGTTCAAGGCCAATCGTAAAACCCTTCACGCCAAGCGGCGGCAACCCAACAAAAAAACTCCAGCTTTGATGTACTATCTTCCGCCCTCACCGGGGTAATTGGCCAGATTTTGAACGCCCGACTTGCAAATGGATTCCATATCCGTATCGTGCGAACGAGAGAGCGAGTTTCCATTCGCTTGCCGGAACAAATTGAATTTTCCACTTTTTCAGCAGTAGCGGCAGCAGCAGCACAGTGAACGATGAAAACCTTTCAACGACTAAATTTCCCCACCGCTGGCGCTGCTGGTTGCCCTTCGTCACTTCTCACTCGCTCACGCCTTCAGCGTGAATAAACAACCCCTCTTCAGCCGGGACCCCAAAATGTGCCGGGACTGGGTCAGTAGCAGCGCCAACGGAGAGAAATTAAATGAATAAAATATACGTTTTGCCCCACGACGACGCGACGGTCTGGAACGCCGGCCGATTTTCGCTTAGATCAGCTTTCTGGAGAGGAGTTGACGACGCTGTTCTAAAATTCGTTGTCGGTCGGGTGGCGGCACACAAATTCCACCTCATTACTGACGGAGCAAAGGAGTTTTCCCATCATCAGCAACCGGGGGGATAGATCCAGCGACCAGCAACGTGCCATCCAGTCAGTATCTACTGGCTAGCGCATCGGCCCGAGTTTTTCCATATATTCAGGCGGTGGTGATGTGCCCTAGCTTTTCTCGTCTCTTATCCAGAGAGGGTAGGAAAAATAGCACGCTTATTTATTTCATGGCGTCCGGACATTAGCTACCTTTTTATCTTCTGTTGGGCCATTTTTCAACTCGTTCTTCTTTGGTCGGGTTTCTCCTAGGGCCAGCGCAGCGGACGGATGGGTTTCTGTACTGAGTAGGAGAGGAGTGGGTGTATATGGACATAGCTGACGAGTGTAATTTTCTCTGCTTTCGCTGATTACTTTTCTGCTCCTTTTTTGAGCTATTTTTTAGCTGGCTGCTGATGTCCACGAGGCTGTGATCCTTTTTTTGTTTTTTTTTTTACAAAGCTTGATATAAGTGACGTAGTCAGATGTCGCAAATTTTACTACGGAAGAAAATAGTTTTCATACAACATAATAAAAAGAAAATTGTTAAACATTCATTTATCTTAATTTAGGTAAAAATGCTGCTAGGTACGAAAAACAAAACATATTGAAGAGTTTTAGAAGCTCCTAAAACGACCGAATCAATTATTCTATTTCAAATTTTTCATAACCCATCACCATTTTACTCACACCATCACTTTTGAGCATAAGCCGTCCACCAGCCAGCTGATTCTTCAATGGTGGTGATTGTGAGACAAATTTAAAAAGACACGAAACAAACACCTCTTTTACTCTTCGAATGTAATCAGTTTCGTACCATTCAATTCCGCCCTCTTTTGCTTATCCTTTGACAGATACACGTATTTCGACTACCACTTGTAATCTTTCGCAGTGTCAAATGTTTGAGCATTCGTACTGAATGCGTTTTGCATGAAATACAGATTTTTGTGTTAGCGGTTCTGTATGGGATACATAATTGCCAAAACAATCGTTCAGATTTTTCAAAGAATCATCTGGCCTACCCACTTTTATCAGTTAAAATAAAATAAGTTTTTATTTATAGTAAACAATCTTCAGTCGTACCGATTTGACTTTATAGCAAATCTCAGAGTTCATAGGTTTGTTGTGACATGTATTTCTAATTTCCTTCTTTCTTATCTATTTTCTTTCAGGTGAGTGATATAGAAACGAGTAAAGATTATCAACCAACCGAAAAACAAATCCAGCTAATACTAGTCGGTGAGGTTTACGTGAGCGCATACGTTAAGTACCTATTGTATTATTCTAAATTCAAGTTAACTGTTAGAGAATTTATTGGATAATAATAATGAACAACTCACTTTTTTACATTTCCTTCAAACATAAGCTTTAAGTATCTAATCGCCCACGTCAAAACTCGTTGTTAAACTGAAAAGTGAACAACGGATCGACCGTCGGCAAAGGCGACCCTCAAGGATATCATGTTTGATGGTGTCTCTCCCATATTTTACTTTGAAAATTTCACCTGGAAGTCCTCCTATAACTCTGAAGAATTCCTCCAGAGATGTTCGTTGGGTGTTCTTTAGGAATTTCTGAAGAAAATTTTCGAAAGATTTGTCTTTAAACTAGTCCACGGCTTTTTTAAATAAATCCTCTTTGAAAATTCTTTTTCTTTAAGCATTTTCAAGAGTACTTATTCCTCTCAAAATATTATCAGAATTTCCTTCAAGAGTTTTGTTTTTCAGAACTTCTCCTAGATTTTTTTCTTAAAATTTCCAAACCAAAGGAATTTTTCCAAGGATTTCTTTAAAAGATACATTTCTAGGAGAAAGTTCGTTTTATGAAGATTAAGAGATTATTCGTCTAGTGTTTTCCATTTGAAATTCAGAAATTTATTAAGAATTATTATGGAAATCATTGTAGGAATTTCTTTAGAGATTCCTTCAGGTGTTCATATAGTCATATATTCAAGCATTCTCTCACGCATTATTTGGCAATTGTTTTGAAAATTTTTGAGTAGATTCTTCTGAAAGTCGCTCTAGAAAATCTGCAGAAGTTCCTCCAGGTATTCCTCCGGCAGAGATTGCTAAGGATTTATTGAAACCTTAGGGGAATCTTTCAGATTTTCTTTCCGGTATTACTTCAGGAAATTCTGCAGAAAACAGTAGGCATTCCTTGGCATTTTTCAAAAACATTTTCTAGAAATTCTATGAATTACTTGCAAACGTTTTTTTTGGCATTCTTTCAAAAATGCCTTCTAAAGTTTATTTTTATTTAGAAAGCGTCCAGAATTTTGGTTTGTATCTGCAGGATTTTCTACAGAAATTTTTCCAGGCAGTACTTTGAAAATTTTTATGTACAAATACCTTCCGAAATTGTATAAGAAGTTCTTATAAAAAATCCTCCAGAAATATCATCACGAGATCGAAAAATTCCACTAGTTTACAAAATAAAACGAAGGTCTGAGCTTCTGTCAACGACCAAGATTTTTGAAGCATAATTTAGTGCTGATTTCGAAACCGTGCTTCAAAAAGTTTAAAGTTGAACAGATTTTGAGTTCCAGCTCAATATCGAGTTTTACAACTTAACTTGGAATTTAATAAAATTTAAATATCTTGCATTTTGTTCAACCAATTTCAAATCTTTTTCCATAAATAAAAAGCTGAATATAATACCATTCGATCATCTGAATGCAGGTTTTGCGTCAGATTGATAAAATTCAAGATATTGGCGAGTTTTGGGAACAATCTCCTGTAATTTTAGCAATATTTTCAAAAATATTTGAAGAAATGTATTTTTTTTTCAATAAGAAAAAAAAACAAATTAAAAAATTTTTCTCAACGTTTTTTCGCCATATCATATGTAGGCGAGATACAGTAAAAAATTCAGCTCAATCGGAGTATTAATTACGGAGAATGAGATGTGAGAAGTGAGCAACTTTGCTTAAAAATAGAACAAAAATCGATTTCAGACCATCAACCTTGTATGGAAAGTCGAAAAAATTTCCGCTCTACTGTATTTTTTTCCTTTGCGTTTTCGAACTCAGGGCATGATTCTACACCAAAAACGAGTTCAAAAATGCTGTAAACCAGTGTTCTCTGTTCTTTATTGATGAACTTCATTAGACATTTTTTAAATGTCTGATAATATCTACGAATATCTTCAGTAATCCCTTGAGAATCTCTTCAGAAGTTTCTTAAGCCACTTTTTCTTGGAATTAGGGAGGTATGTTAAGAAGCTTTACAGGTATTCTCACAGGCATTCATTTCAAAATTCATCCATAGATAATTTCAAAAATTGTTTTAGGGTTTTTATTTGCCTAAAAAACTCTCTGGTAAATTATCTAAAATTGTTTTTGAAATTCGGTCACGAAATATTTTAAGGGATTCCTTTATGAATTATTTCAGGCATGGTTCCGGCAGATTCTGGGAAACTTCTAAAAAAAACTTAAGGAATATCAGCAAAGAATTGTAGGAATCCCTGTGAGAATCCGAGGAGATTCTTCTGACGTAACCGCAGGAGCAATTGCTGCAACAATCTTTGTTGGAGTCAAGGAATTCTTGGAGGATTTCTTGGAAGAATTTGCAAAGGAATCTATGCAGGATTTTTTTAGAAAAATTTTGCGATATTTCTAAAAAAAACACCACGGAAAAACTTATAAGGCAATTAAAAAAACCCGGCACTACATGTAAACAAAATTGTGCAGTACCTAAATTCACAACGATACGACCATGTTCGTCCACTTTTTCCATCTGAATCAGACACCTTATTGCGTGAACTTGTTGTTAACAGTTATTGTTGGGATAATTTTCTGCCGGAAAGTTGATTTTGAATGAGTTTCCTGCACCTAGTCCAGCGCCAATTCTCCAGCACCGAACTTCCAGCAAAATCAAATGGAAAATCACATCGGCACCCATCTTTGTGCTGCCGAAGTGCACTCGTCTGCGTGTAATAATTGTTTTGAGCACTTGTGTGGCTTCAAAGTGAACGTGTAGCTCTTTAACTGTGGATGCCGTTACGGATATGTTGCGGAAGATGATTACCCACGGTAGTGTGTTTGAAAAATATGCGACAAGGGATATTTTGATTTGTTTCGCTATGAGGTGCCGGGAATTGACGCGGGTGCCCAAGTAGTTCGAAATCCTATTTACGAGACGACATATCTAAAAAAAAAAGTACTGGAGAATTTTTAAAGAAATCTCCAGTAGAACACCCGTAGATATCCCTGGAAATACTTTTGAATTAATCTCTAGAGAATTATCTGAAAAAAAAAGAATCCAGGAAAAGCTCTTGAAGGAATGACAATATTCTCGAATGGCGAAACTTATCGAGAAATCATTGGTAGAATTCCGATAAAAGTGTATTAGGGAAGTTTAAGTAAAATTCCTCAAGACATTCCTGGAGAAACGCCTGCATAAGCTTCTGAAGAGATTCTTCAAAAACACTCTTGAGATGTATTTAGATGAGATACACTAAATTATTCCTGACGAAACTCATAGTAATTATTTCTAAATACATTCCCAAAAGAATTCGTGGTGAAATTCATAGAGTTATCCTAAGGCTCGGATGTCAGATGCTAAGAAATGTTGGATGAATTGCGGGGGAAACATATGGAGGAACAACTGGAGGAAACCCTGAAGAAATTCCTGCAGTATTTTATAGATGGTTCTCCGATGAAATATCTGAATACATTCCTGCGGCAGTTTTCATTGGAATCTAGAATTCTTCCCAAAAGGGTTCTTTAAGGAACGCCCATAAATAACGTAGCATTTTAGGGGGGAGGGGAGTCTGAGGTAGTGTGACAAGCCATGTATGGGAAAATATGCTACAAGGCGGAAGCGGATTAAAAAATCAGCAAAAAAATGCTTCATTTTTAGACGCTTCCTAATGGAAATTTCTTGGAATTTCGTCGACGAAAATTAGAACAAATTTTCTTAAACAATCCCTGGAAGTCGACCATAAGAAAGGGCTGAAGGAGTTTCTGAAATAAACCTTGGTGGACTTTATGACCGAGTTCCTGAAGTAATTTCTGAAAAAAAAAAACCGTAGCAGCAAGCCCGTGCGCAGAAAAGGCGACTATAGTGAGTGATTTTTCCTTATTTTGACCAAGGGTGGAGGGCGTCTCGTGTGTGGAACATGGGCAATGAGAGGGGTTTTGAACAAATTTGGACAAATTTATTGTGAAATCTCATAAAAAAAATCATAGGAATTTCCAGGAAAATTCCTTAAGAAATCCCTGGAATTCCTCAAAAAAAAAACTTTGGAAACATTTATGAAGGAGACTGCGGAATTTTCTCTATGGAGCAATTTCTTGAGAATTTCTGAACTTTAGATTCACCATTTATAAATAATCATTAAAATACCTACTTTGGTGAAAATTGTGATACAAACCATGAATTTCCTGGAGAAATGCTCCGAATGCAAAAGTTCTTGGAAATTACCTGAAACATTACTGTAGGAATTGCCTGAGGAGTTTCTTAAAAATTCCCTGGAGAATTTACTGAAACAATTGAGGAATTTCTAAAGATAGCCATTTACCTATACTGGATTTTTCAAAAGCAGTCCGTGGTTAGTTTCCCAAAATATTCTTTGAAAAAAAAAAACTAAGAAATAAATAGTACCGGGTGGTCCTGCATCATTCAAATGCTGCCCCTACATTAATGAACATAGTCCTTAATGAATTTTATTATCTGTATTGCCCTGTTTGCAATTGTTTGAGGACTGCATTTTGGCAGTCAGTGTTACTACCATACGATCCGGGAACATAAAGCATCCGTCTATTTCGCACAATGAGTGTTTGAAGGAGCATTGAAATTCACTTGTCTCTGGTGGTATTGTTCAGTTGTTTCGAAAACGTTCGTTTCTTGCTGAGTTATTTGACGTCTGCTTCTAAATAGCCCTAGATAGGTGAGCTTCACGAAGATCTCAGAGGGGGTTTTAGAGACGTATTGAAGCGTGTCAATGCGTTTCAGAATATTTCATGACATTTGAGAGATGTTTTAAGGAGGCTTTAGAAGCTCCTAGGTGAATTTCACGGAGTGTTCATGTTAGTTTTAGAAGCATTTCAAGACATATCAGGGCGTTTCTGGGGGTTTAGAGGGGTTTTAGGCAGCTTCAGAGACTTTTATCCTTTCAGGATATGCGCCTGTTTGATGCTGAAACTGCACCACACTCTGAATACGACGTGCGAGGTTTTTTGGAAGTGTTGCACTTTTAACAACGGTGCGCGTTCTGAAGGGTTAAAGGGTGATACGGTCAAATTTTGGTCACACAATTTTTTTTCATAACTTTAGACTGCGTACACCAAAACAGATGATTTTTGGACCTGTAATGGTACATTGTATGTAGCCAATACCATAAAATTTTCATCAAAGTCGGATTTTTTTTTTTTTTTTTTTAAATCGGATTAGTATTTGCGGAGATATTATTATACCCTGAGATCTGCAATTTTAAAGTTTTGTACAAAGAGGATTCAAAAACAAGAACACATTTTTACTGTTTTATTTATATAGCCAGAAAAAAATTAACCGATTTCAATAAAAAAAATTCTGTTTGTAAAGTATGCATGTCAAAATGTTGTGTAAAAATTTCATTCAATTTTATCTAGCCGTTACAAAGTTATATTTTTTAAGTGGCACCCGGTCAGTTTTTTCATATTCAAACTGCTACAACTTTGAAAGCATTCATACAAAATGGCTCAAAAGTTAACTAAGAACACACTTTTATAATAGTATTATACTGTAAAATTTTCATAAGAATCGGAGCAGTATTGGTAGTTCTATAATCAAAATTGTGCTTTATTGTCCTTAAATTGCCGAAAATTTACTATGGAGCGCTGTGTACAAAATTTTAAAAAGGAAGGTCGCTGGTTTTATCTATATATAAACCAATACTTAATGGATTTTGATGAAAATTTTATTGTATAAGCTACATATAATGTATGGTCTAAAAATTAACTGTTTTGGTGTACGCAGACTAAAGTTACGAAAAAAAAAATGTTGTGACCAAATTTTGACCGTACCGCCCTTTATGTGAATTTTACTGAGATTTCATGGTTGTCTAAAATCCGTTTCAAAGCGTTTCAATGCGCTTCAATGCCTACCAGGAGGTTACACAGGCTTACAGATGAATTTCGCGGATGTTTCAAAAGGGTTTCTGAGGTGTTTTAAACCATCTCAAGGCGTTTCAGGGAGTTTCAGGAGGTTTCAGATGTATTTTAGGGGACTATAGAGGTTCTCAGGTGAATTTCACGGTGATTTCCATGAGGTTTTCGGGGAGTTTGAAGGGACTTTAGAGGCTAGCGGATGCGTTTCACGGAGGTTTCAGGGGGTTTAAGAGACGTTTCGAAGAATTTCAAGATGGTTCAATGAGTTTCAGGGAGTTTCAGGGAGTTTCAGGAAGTTTCAGAGCGGTTTTAGGGGACTTCAGAGGCGAATTTCATAGACGTTTCATCGGGGTTTGTAAGGCGTTTCAAAGCGTTTCTATGCGTTTCAGAGCACTTCAGGGAGTTTCAGAGGGGCTTTCAAGGCGTTTCAAGGCATTCCAGAGGGTATCAGAAGGTTTCAGATGGATTTTAGGGGGATTCAGACTACTCCTGCTACTACTACTGATTGTGTTTGCTGACCAGATGATCTTATCTCCAGGGAGTTCTTGGATACTCTTAAACTTTTAAGCCGAATTGTAAATGCTTCTTAACTCTCAATTCTGCTTTTTTGCCCGTGAACCAACTTTATCCGTAATTGCGCTTCCTTCTTTCAAGATAGTCCTCAATGTTTGTTCGGAATACAAGGTTTTCACTGAACATATACTAGAACATGAATTGTAGACGGCTGGCATGTTCCTTTATTATTAGAAGTGATCTTCAAGATACTTACATTCAACCCACAGTCCAAAAAGTTTGATCGACTCTGTGCAGAAAAAAATGAAACTACTTACATTTACGACGAAACATCATCCATACTTCACGACGTCTATCAAAGTATGCATTCGAGTTTGGCTATCAGTCCTATGTCGTTACCGGGTGCGTAAAAAACGTTGATGGATTCTGAATTACCAACGGAACTGCCCATTTGTCTGTACAAGTCCAACGAAATCCCAGTGATATTTTCGGTGCTGTTTTGTTGTAGTCGTACTGAATGTCCATTGAAACTTTCGATCCGTGATAGAAGTGTTGTCTGGATATGCAAGTCGCGTTGATTTCGCAGACGAGGTTCTACTGCATGCTGTTGATTTCCATTAGGAAGCTGAAAACTTTGCAATAATTCAGCCTTGATTTTCCAGGATCCTCAAAAGATTCACTTCGAATTTGGCAAACATTTTGCATCGCGTGGTTTCGTAACTTCTCATCACAAAAACTTTATGTTCTTCTGTAAAGAATCATGACATGGCATTTATTGTATGGTAGAACAATAATGAATGCAAGGCTTACACCGTGGTCCTAAAAAAACAAAAGTTTGGTCTGGTATCCTACTGGAGAACTTAACTGCATCGCATGTGATATTGGAAGTTTGATTGCACACAGCAATACTCCATGGTCCATTCTAATACTCCATGATACTCTCTGATACTCACCGGAGCTCCATGGCTCTCAATTTGATGATAGTCTTTATATCTCCATGATATTTCATAGTATTTTATGTAATAGAGAGACTTGATATCATATCATACGTTACCCAAACTAAGGTTTTGATTTTTGTTTTAAATTAGATAAGCACGCACGCGACTGTCCTGATTACATCCCTTTGTTCATCCTTTCCCCTTACCCCGCGTCAACCTCAAACAAATTTACAGCCTG
Source organism: Aedes albopictus (assembly GCF_035046485.1). Taxonomy (NCBI): domain Eukaryota; kingdom Metazoa; phylum Arthropoda; class Insecta; order Diptera; family Culicidae; genus Aedes; species Aedes albopictus. Next base: position 507,949,630 of record NC_085137.1, on the reverse strand, counting down.
CAGCAATCATCAGCAAAGCAATAGCAGCAAAGCATTTTTTTCTCCCCGAACCCTCTGCCTGCCGTATCTGATGTTTCCTTTTTTTTTCTCCATTTCACTATACCAACACCGAGAAGGTTGGTATTTTCTCGGGTTTTGCCTCGAGATAAAAGACATTAGCTGCTCTATAGCCTCCTCCGTTTGGCGTGTTAGAATCGGATGGAGACCACCAACCACCACACTACTAGGTATACTGAGATGGGATCAACGGTGATGGCAGAGAATCGGAGGATTTGGAAGGTTGTTAGCGAACAGCCCGAAGCCAAACAATGGTCAACGCCGCCGCTGATATCTGTGAGTGGGATACAGAACCATTGTCCTGGTGAGCCATAGCCGCTACTGACGACGACGACGACGACGGGCGGTCCTGCATCATTCAAATGTCCGTTGAACCGAAGAAATTTAAGGCGGATTGTGACCTACAGTGGGCAGGATTTGTGGGGCCGATCGGACGGAATGATGATTACGGTTTGGGGATGAGACCTGGAAGGAGATTTTGAAGGCTGACATTTGAGAAATATTTGGGTGAAATTAAATTCACTGCAAAATTATGGTCATTTACTTTAACAGTTGAAATAACATTGAATGGAGATTGAAGTTGAGGAAAAAGGTCATCAAGCGATAAAGAGCGCATGTATTGATATTGCTCGACCCAAGGTGCTTAACGAGGACTTTACGGATGAGCGTGTTGAAAATACAACACTTTTGTCTAAACCATAGAAAACGATCATTGTTGGCGTGAAGGGTAATGTTACGTATGTGTGGCATAAAACAACCTAATCATTGCGTGCAGAGAAGAATCGCACAGCATATGGACATCTGGAGCTGTCTCATCCAATCTCCCATCATGACGAATCAAAGTCATCTTCAGTTAATGGCTCTCAGCTCCAAAGCCACGTCCAGTCCAGTCAGGGTTCATTACCGCGGTAATAACAACTTCAGAAGTCTCTCTCTGTCGATGCCGTGCACCATTCCGTGTCAGACGCAGACATATCCTGACAGCCACACGAGCCAATTTCGAGGATGTAGAAGAATACCGGGAAAATCGATTCCTGCCTGCCTAAGTCTCCCGTGTCTCGCCCGCGCTTTGTGGTAAACAATCAACGCCGCCGGGCACCTTTCAATTTCAGCCACCTCAGCAAAACAAACAATTCACGGGTAATGATGTTTTTCTCCGCCGGGTGGTGATTATTTTTCCACGTCGATAATATTTTTTGCCCGACGTCGTCGTCGTCGTCGTTGGACATCGCATCGACCGGAAAGGCCGATTTTGACACCTGCTGACGCCACCATCAGCTACGGCTGTGAATCTTCTATCAACGTGGGTTAGGCTGGACCCCCCACCGGATGGGCGATTTTGATGCTGGGTCATTAGGCCGAAGGTCATTAGGCCGAAGGCCATTAGGCCGAAGGTCATTAGGCCGAATGGTCATTAGGCCGAATGGTCATTAGGCCGAATGGTCATTAGGCCGAATGGTCATTAGGCGGAAAGGTCATTAGGCCGAATGGTCATCAGGACGAATTGAAAGTTAGCCGTTACCTGGAAACTTTTATTGGCTACGCAGTCTTTATTCTTTAAACGGGTTTATTGTTTACCCAACGTTTCGGCACTTAGGGATGGTGCCGTTTTAAGAATAAAGACTGCGTAGCCACTAAAAGTTTCCAGTTAAAGTAACAGTCGTTCCCTTAAAAGCGTTGTTTTTACCTTTTCCAACAATTTTTGCCAAAAACTAGTTTAACAATGAAACTAGAAAGAATAGCCTATTTTTTAAAGAAGGAAAAATTTAAGAATTGAATATCAGCAATTTCAGCGCCAAAAACTATTTTAGCAATGGTACTAGAAAGAACAGCCTATATTTAAAAGAAGGAAAAATTCATGGGTAAAATATCAGTAGATTCAGCATCAATAAAGTATCTTCGTGCCCAGTGCTGAAAAATTCATTTCGTCATATCTAAATTCAATCACCTACAGCTCATTTTAGAAGCTGAACCTGAGAATATGATATATGAAAAACTTGTGCAGCTAGACCGGTTCTGCTAGAAAGTCACGGAAAAACCGCTATTTTTCGAATATTTAGGGTAAATGTCACGGACTACCTTTGAAAAATGCCAAATGAAATTCACGGTGAATATCATTTAGCATTTTTCAAAGGTAGTCCGTGACATTTACCTTAAATATTCGAAAAATATCGGTTTTTTCTGTGACTTTCTAGCAGAACTGGTCTAGCCACACAAGTTTTTCATATACCATATTCTCAGGTTCAGCTTCTAAAATTAGCTGTAGGCGATTGAATTAAGATATGACGAAATGAAATTTTCAACACGAATCGTGCCTGTCACATGATACACACATGCAAAATGGTCATTTGCAGAGGAAGCTCTCAGTTAATAACTGATAATAAGCTGAGAAGCAGGCTTTGTCTCAGTGGGGACGTAACGGCGAGAAGAAGACCCAATGACCATTCGGCCTGATGACCATTCGGCCTAATGACCATTCGGCCTAATGACCATTCGGCCTAATGACCTTCGGCCGAATGGCCTTCGGCCTAATGACCTGCGGCCGAATGGCCTGACACCACTGGAAATTCATCATCCGAATTTGGGGACCACTGGTCCACGCGCCCTGCTTTCTCTTATTGTGCAATTCACAATGAATCCAAAAAACTTCCTGCGCGATTTTCTTCACCGGAGCGCGAGCGTGCGACGCGACGCGCGTGTCACGTGCAGGCGAAAGTGAATAAATCATTGAAGGTGTCATTAATTTTCGCAGCGTGAGTTGCTCTCTCTTGCCAAAGTTCGAGCTCATCTAGACGTTCATTCTCGAAAGGTCATCGTCGTCAGCTGTGGGTAAATGACTGCGGAGTGCTGAAAAAGTGAAGCAATTCGCTCGAATTTTCCGGGGAGTCGCATTGTCATGCATCACATGGAAGGGTTGAAGCCAGTACATTGTGAAGATAAGGACCTACACTTGTGCAATTTGCTGCAGTGATCACGAAGTTCGAAACAATAAGTTAAGTATAGATATTTTTAAGAGGACAATATGCTACCTGTCACTCTACTTCCACGAATATGGGCGAGGTTCTTGCTTTTTGTGGGGAAGCTTCTAATCAACCTCAGTTTTGGGTTATTCGTCAATTTTTGAACGGTTAGTGCTGAAATTTTTGTATTAATTTGTTTTTCCGTGCATGATTTCATGGTGGAAGAAAAACTACCCAGTGAACTTCTAGATTCAAACATTTTTTATACTTTTCTCATCGAATCTGAATTAATCTTAATTCCATTTTCTATTAGAAAATAAAACATTTGTATCGGAGAATCTGAAATCCAAATGTTGAACGCATTGTCAAACTAGTTCTATTCCTAATGGTGCAAGTTCCATGGGTGTTTCAGAACGGGTTCAAAGGGGTTTATTGCGATTTCTAAGGGTATCTCAGAGGAGTTTCAAGGCATATTGTATAGTTTTTATGGAATTTCAGGGGAATTCCAATTAGGTTTCAGGAGGATTCAAAGAGAAACGCCCCTAAAACCCCTTGAAAAACTCCTGGAACGCTCCTGAAATCTCCTGGAACACTTCAGGAACGTCATTAAAATCTCTTAAGCCCCCTGAAACCCTCTGCAACCTCCTCGACACCCACCGGAAAGCCTCTGGGACCCCTGCACCTCCTTGGGACCCCCAAGAGATAGAACACTTGGAACGCCCCTAAAATCTCTTGAAAACCTCTGGAATACCTCTGAAACACCCCTGGGTCCCATGAAACCAGTTGAATCATCTTGGAGGATCTCGGGGGGTCCCAGTGGCGTTCCAGTCCTGAGATCTTCAAAATCCCCTCCCTGGAGCACTCCTGGAATGCCCCTAGGACCCTTTGACACCGCATGTGATGCTCCAGAAATCACATGGAACATCCTGAAATCCCATGAAATTCGTTGAGACCCCCTGGAAGGCCCCATGAAACCCCTGGATTGCTCCTGAAACGGTATGAGTGTATTTTATATAGTTGACATTCAGGCTTCATACACATCAGTCGAGTGTGAGCCTAGTGAAAGCATTTTCATTTTTAAAGCTGATCGGATTCGTCCGAAAAGCTTAAAACAGATTGTTTCGTGAATACGACGAGTATCTGCCTGCCGATATGTCCGGGTTTCGCAAAAACTCCTTCGTAATTGACCTTAGCGTCATGCCAGTCAGACCGAAGCTGAGCGTAGTGCAGGATTTTGTGTTCTCCAAAATGACGCTTGACATGAATCTGGTCAAAAATCTGCAAACAAGCATCTCCAAATCACAGGTCATAATAGAAGTGGACTCCGCAGCATCGGCGGAACAAATCATAGCCCAGCACAACCTAAAACACTCGCTCGAACACGACAACCAGCTGTACCCAATTCCTGTTCACTCAGTCGATAACGCTATTGAGGTTAAGGTGTATGATCTTCCCCCTCATATGCCCAACAATCTCATAGCGTCGCACTTCTCGCATTTCGGGAAGATCATTTCTGTTAGAAATGATGTATGGAAGGACTACTTTCCGGGAGTCCCAAATGGAGTGAGGATAATTCGCATGGAGGTACTAAAACCGATTCCGTCATACGTTCCCGTGGCCGGTGAGCTGTCGTACGTCCTGTACAGCAATCAGACAAAAACATGCAGGCATTGCGCTCAAAAGATCCATATCGGAAAATCCTGTTCGGCTGCCCGGAAAGAAGCTACCACAAATGCTGATGAGTTTCCAACCTTAGCGCAAATTGTCAGCGGTGTCGCTGACGATTCTGCAAACGAGAGCGAACATGTTGTTGAACTGATGGATGACAGCGAATCTTGTGATGGATCAATAATCAGCGAGGAAATAATCGAAGAAACGCCCATGATGGAGGTCCAGAAAGAAAAACGAAAACCCAAATCGAAATCAGAAGCTGCCGGAAACTCCACCCCTGAGCAAGCAATTTCTCCTAAGCCCTCAACGTCAAAGAAAACCGCTGATACCGAATCAGAATTCGACCCGCAGGGAGGTCGAAAACGTCCACTTTCCCCCAAACTATCTGAACCCGAAAATCATCAACCACCACGCAGTTCCAAAACGCAACGTCAACTTTCCAAGTAATGTTCATCAAACTTTTCTCTATGGTAAGCATATACAACAGTGTATGCCCTGCCGAAGCAATGTCCGATACTGCCCGCCTAATGATTGTGCCACCTTTATTAGGAAAAATCGCCCAAAACTTCTATCAGCCGTACATCCAATTGATTCTCCAAACGAACACCATTCCAACGCTGGAGCAACGCTTTCCTCCAAAGGTAAAAGCATTTAGTATATGTTTAGCCGAAGCCTCGCTCGATACTGCCACCCTGAAACAGATGTCATTCTCAACAGAATTCAAACCACCAAAAAGGACATTACGTTACCGGGGACAACTCATCGCAATCGCACTTCCTTCCAAGCCATCCGAAGTCATCGCTGGAGCCCAATCTGCTTGCGAAGGTAAAAAGCATAGTATATGCCTAGTCGAAGCGCCCACCGATACTGCCGTCTCTGTCAAGAAATTTTCACCACCCACAGGCCCACTGTGCTCATCACCAACATCATCGTGCACAATCAGCATCATCCAACGTCATCTCCTGAACGTCATCATAACTACGCTTTCTTTGGTATCGTCAATTGGTACACTTCGGTGGATCACTATGAATAGACACAACGATATTTTTGTTTTTGTCAAGACTCAGGTGAGCGTATCGTTAAACAAACAATCGGGTATTGTGGGCTCGGCACGTCAGTGTGACATATACTGTCATCCAGCTTATTGCAAGAACTCAGAGACAGAGAACGCGAGTAGGATATTTGCTCTGTTTCGACCAGGCGAGCTAAGGTATAGTGCAAATTAGTGTCCCTGATGGCAAACATGGATTTGATAAGCTATAATTTAGCGACCATTAACATAAACAACATATCAAATCAAACTAAGATAGACGCATTGAGCTCATTTCTTCGGTTGAACGACATAGACATAGCTTTTCTTCAGGAAGTTGAAAATGATTCAATTCAACTTGCTGGATACGAACTGATTTGTAACATAGATTCGCGTCAGAGAGGCGTTGCTTTTGCGGTTAAACCCAATGTCGAGTACAGTGCGGTGCAAAAATCTCTGGATGGTAGGCTGATCACATTAAAACTAAAGAACAATGTCACTCTGTGCAACATCTACGCACCTACAGGTGCTCAAAGTACAACTGCTCGAGAAGATTTTTTCAACACGTCTTGCGCGTATTACTTGAGGAGTTGCAATGGCCCCATTATTATGGGTGGCGATTTTAACTCCATAGTGAATCCAAAAGACGCAACAGGTGCTACACCTCGAAGCAACATGACATCCAGGCTTATGACTTCACTGGATTTGGTCGACGTGTGGCGAAATGATACCGACTTCACTTTCTTGCGTGCTGGATCGTGCTCACGATTAGACAGATTTCTACTTTCAAGAGGCTCAACTGATTGGTTGCGCACAATTAATCACTCAGTTAACTGTTTTAGTGACCATAAGGCTGTTATCATGAGAATGGTGCTCCCGAAAACAGGTCCTCTTATCGGGCGTGGTTTTTGGCGCTTGAACACACATGTTTTGGATGATGAGGAAACAATACGACTAGTTCAGAATAGGTGGCAATATCTAGTTAGGCAACGATCAAACTATCGCTCTTGGTGTTCTTAGTGGCTAGATTATGCCAAACCCAAAATTGCTTCTTTCCTTCGTTGGAGAACATCCTTACAATTCCAGGACTCGCGAAATACAATGAACTTGTTATATGCCGAGCTTTCACGGGCTTACCAATTGTACGTAAATGACTCTGCGCAACTTTCTCGAATCAACCGTATCAAAAGTATAATGCTTTTGAAACAAAGGGAATCTACTAGAAATTGGCAAAACACCAACGAATCTTTCATTCAAGGAGAACCAACATCTCTTTTTCATCTATCTGAGAAGCAATACAAACGTTCGAGAACACTGATTCGTGAGTTGGAGATTGATGGAAACGTAACCAATGACGGGGGTGAAATCGAACAAAATATAGTCTCGTTTTTTGAAAATCTTTTTCAAGATGTTGACCAAAATGCAGCAACAAACGATTTCCTACCATCGCGTCGAATCCCTGACAACAACAGTTTTAACGACAAGCTTATGGATCCAATCACATCGGACGAAATCTACCTCTGTATCAAGAATAGCTGTCCAAGGAAATCACCAGGAGAAGACGGGCTACCCAGGGAATTCTACACGAAGTGTTGGAACACAATACACCGCGAATTCACTCTGGTTTTGAACGAGTTCATACAGTCCCCTAACGTAAACCAAAAATTCATGAATGGCGTTGTAGTTCTGGTAAAAAAGAAAGGGTGTTGTAAAACTGTGCATGGTTATCGTCCGATCACCCTATTGAATTTCGATTTCAAAACTTTCACCAGGGTCCTAAAACACAGAATGACACCACTGATGGAGTTAGTACTGTCAAAACATCAAAAATGCTCAAATGCACAGAATAATATCTTTCAGGCTACACTGAAAATTTTAGACAAAATTGCTTCCTTAAAACACCACCGACAATCATCTATGCTGGTATCTTTTGACCTTGATCATGCGTTTGATAGAGTCAAGCACAGCTTTTTACTAGAGACTATGCAACACATGAACTTCAACGCACAAGCAGTAGAACTACTTCGAAATATAATGGAAAACTCTTTCTCCAGAGTACTCATAAATGGCAAGTTAACTCGACCCTTTCGAATATGTAGGTCGGTGAGACAAGGAGACCCCTTAAGTATGCTCTTGTTCGTGTTATACATGCAGCCATTAATTGACAAGATTGTTGCTGCCGGTTGTGCCGGGGACGCACTCAACGTGTATGCGAATGACATTAGTATCTTTGTTCCTGATTATCGGACGCTTCAGCAGGTTGTGAGAATCATACATGATTTCCGGAATGTTTCAGGGGCAATTCTCAATCTTCAGAAAACGTTGGCTCTTAAAATTGGTGAAATGCCATCACAAGATTCGATGCAGTGGCTAAACTTCGTAAGCTCGATTAAAATATTAGGAATATACTTCACTGAAAAAGTGAAAGACACTATGGAGAAAACCTGGACAAATGTTATCAAAAACTTGAAATGGCGTCTTTGGATGGGGAGAGCGCGGTCGTTAAATCTGCTTCAAAAAATCACATTGATAAACACCTTTGTATCATCAAAACTATGGTACACAGCCTCTACACTTCCATTGCCGAAAAATTTCGAAACCCAAATTCTTAAAGAATACCGAAACTTCCTTTGGATCGGTGGGAAAAACCACATTCGCTTGGAAACTCTCTTTCTCCCGAGGATTCGAGGCGGTTTGAACCTACACTCTCCAGGATTGAAATCGGTGTCATTACTCGTGAATAGAACTCTTCTAAACTTGCATAACCTTCCTTTCTTGAGGAGTTTTTTGAACACGGACGATGTTCTCCGAATTCCTGCTGCCTTGCCCCAGGTCAAGGCCTTTGCGTTAGAAGTAGCTACACTATCTCAAAGGACTCTACTGCAACACAGCTCTTCCAACATCTACAGCGAACTAATATCAGAAGAGAGCGATCCGCCGTTGCTGCATGCTAATCGTCGTTGGAACCTCGTCTTCAAAAATGTCCTGGATCGCCGGATATCGTCTGCTCAACGTTCTGTTTGGTATGCAGCTATTCATGGGAAGATAACAACGAACGAGTTACTTTTCAAGCAAAATCGCCGAATTTCTCCAAACTGCCACCATTGCCCGGGAATTGTGGACACAGTTGAGCATAAACTCTTCGAATGTCGAATATCCAACCCTATATGGATCTTCGTAAAAACACAAATATCCCATATCATGCCATCACTTCTTTGTAAAAGTCCTGTTTATTTCTTGTTTCCTGAACTACGAGGTGTACCATCCAGAGAAGCGCTAGAAGTAAGGATTATTTTTGCCAAATTCTTAAATTTCGTGTGCAATACCCCTGAAGCAAATATTAATGTAAATAATTTTAGGTTTGAATTATTATAATTGTAGATATAAGGTTGTACTTCAATAAAGACAAGTTTGAACAAAAATGTAGGTTGGAATATGCATTTGGATAAATTGAAAAAATGGCAGTTATGCTCACAGTTTAGATTATGAAATGAAAAATGTAACGGTATACAGTCAGAAAATTCGTAAATAAATTAGCTATTCTAAAATAACACAAAAAAATGTAGATTACTTTTACACCTCTAGCAAAGGTTTTAGTGTTTAATTCAGCAATTCAAAAACTCATTTTTGTATTTGTGAAGGTGTTTTCGTTTGGATAAATATGAATTACTTCAGTGCGAGTTTTCCAAAGCGTGTTTGAGTTCACTGAGAAGACCTTGAACTCCATAAGGTGGATAAGGGGTTTCTTTAAAATTTTCAGAAACTGCCGTACATAACTAAAAGACCTAAAGGATCAAATTCTTCTTCTCAATAGCATTATTGTGAAGAAGCATGTATATTCTCCACTTACGACAGCAGATCTGAACGGCTTGTTCAAAGTAATCTAAAAATGTCTGTTTAGTGAATAGTGATACCATGCCACCTAACGCGATAAGAAATTAACTTAACATATTCCATGACTTAAATCAAAAAAGTAAAAAAGAAAACAAGAATACGGTCAATAATTGCTCAGAAGGGCATTTCTCGACAGTTTTCATTAGTTCACTTTGGCCGAAGTGTACCAAATAATTATGAATATTCAAACAAGATGAAGCTAGTATTACCATTCCAAGAGAAATGGCAACATTTGGGTAAGCCTGGGAGAGATTTACAGAATCCTATTAAACGCTGATAGCGCCAAGGGTGAGGTAACAGAACTAGACTTCACCACAAGGTTGCTAAATTCTTGATTTATGGTGGTAATTCTGCAAAGGACGATTACCTGGTGATGGAGGACGGAGCTTCTCTAAAACGCTGGCGTAACGCATCCGGAACCCGTGGAGACTCCCTGCTGCTGAAGCATCCTGAAATTCCCCTGAAGTCTCCTGGAATCCCTTGTGAGCCCTTTAAACGCCCATGAGACCTCTTGGTATCCCACAAAACGTCTACGTAACGCCTCTGAAACCCGCTGAAATTTTTCTGAAACTTTCTGAAAATGTCTCCTAAATCCTCCTAAAATCCCCTCAAACCATATGTAACGCACTTGTGACCCACCGAACGTAACGTATATGAAACGAGACCCTCTGGAACGCTCCAGATCCTCCTAGAAACCCTTGAGAGTCCCTGAGATGCCATTGAAATCTCCTTAAACGCCGCGTAGACCTCATGGTACCTGATAAGAATTAACTCAAAGTTAAAATTCATGTATAAAAAGAAACAAAAAAAGAAAACTTAAGGTTTTGTGGCATCTCCTGAAATGCCCCTGAAACGCGTCTGAAACCTTCTGGAACTTCCTTGGAACCCCCTGCGTCTCCTTGAAATGCCTCCAACCGTTAGACCTGCTGAATCGCCTATGAAATATCTTGGAACCCCTTGAAGCCCTCTCAGAGGACCCTTGAAACCTCCTTTAACGCTACTGAGACCTCCTTGTATCCGCAACAACTCCCTAAATGCCCCAGCTCGTCGTTACCGTTCTAGTTATCGTCATTGTTGCATTTTCTTATGCACAATATTGGTTCCGAGTAGCTCTCCTGTTTTCATGTAGGCCGAGAGTTTTAAAACGATCAAATTGCCTGAAATTTCTTCTGTTGGGTATCGAAAGTTTTCAGGGAAATTTTTAGCTCAACAGATTTTAGAGAACACCGCATGATAAAGGTTGCCACATATAGAGATTGATCTGTACTTTCGTCGATACTTTACGATATGGAACCTATATATGTATAAAGAAATACATGAGGGGGATAGAAGCAAAGGAGTCTAAGATGATATGATGATATTGTTCTACCATCTATTGTAGCAAGGCAGCTGCCTATAGCACTGGAATAATCTGAAAAGCGATTTGATCAAGATTGCGCTGTTGTTAGTGGTCAGTCATGCGCCTGTATGAAGGGCCAAAAAGGGTTGTGCGGACCCGCAAGCAGAGACACTTGCGCGAAACCCGCGCCAGGGGAAAAGAATCTCCTTCCAGAAGAAAGTTCTTACGAACAACTGCAAAATCAAGCCCTCGATTGACAGAATACTCCCAATAGATGGGGTCGAAGAGCCCGCCCTCAATCCACGAAATGTTAACAACAAGGAGGAGGCAGTTCCAAGCTCCTGCCCAAATCGTTTCAATCGGGTGCCCTGATGGTTCCTCCCTCTCCCAATATATGATGAGTTATGTTTGTATATGTAATGTATGTCAGTGTGTGCTGTGTTTGTTTTGTTATACATTTGTTTGAAAAACAATCATAATCATGATTAAAAAGCATTTATAAACAAAACATTTACCTGATTACTCCTGAAATAAAATGTGGAAAACATTGAAAAAAAAAGCACATCAAATCTCGATCCTGGAATGTCTGCTCACCACTGATCGGCAATTTTAGGCATGAAAACATTAACAAGATCGAAATTTGATGTGGTGGTAGATCTTACGCCGCAACGCACCATTCTAAGGTGATCTACCCACGTTACGGGGCAGAAGCAAAGAAGTCTAAGTGACAAAAACTCACTTTCTAGATTTTTTTTTTCTATTATAGACGTTTTAACCACAGGGGTCATTCGCGTCTGGTCTAGAAATTAAGGTTCAGAGTTCTTCACTATTTTTTCATGTCATACCAAATGTATGAAGTTTTTGTTTCGTTTTGTTAATTTTTTCCCAATCATCGTAAAAATAATCTTAAAAAGGTACATTAAAGCTACCTTAAGGCCGACTGGCTGAATGGTCATGGGGTCTTCTTCTTGCCATTACGTCTCCTCTGAGACAAAGCCAGATTTTCAGCTTAGTTTTCTATGAGCACTTCTACAGTTATTAACTGAGAAGAACTGAGAATGAACTCTGTCACCAAGGGCGTAGTCACCATTTCGATCAGGGGGAAAGACGAGCACTCCCAGCAAATTTATACCTGCTAGATTTTACAACTACATAAACGCAACACGATGAAATTGCATGGTTCGACTCATTAGCCGTCACGCTGTTGTGTTTTGTTTAATATAATACACCAGGGCACTGAATCCCTGGTGACATTCCTGAAAGAATCCTAGGGTAAGTCCTTAAACAACTGTTGGAGGAACCCTTCGAGGCATTCCTGAGGGAATTTCTGAAGGAATCCCTTGACAATTTTTTGAAAGAATCCCAGAAAGACTTTCTAAAGGAACACCCTCATGCCTGGAAAAAGTCCTGGAAGAATTTCTGGAGTAGTTCGTGAAGAAATTCATGGATAACTTCTTGAAGGATTTCTTAGAGAAAAAAAAGTATCTCCTGCAGGAATTCCTGGATAAATTTTTGAAGGTATCCGTAGTGGAATGCATAAAAAAACTAGTGAAATTCCTGGAGGAATCCCTGGATGAATTGCTGGAGAAATTCCTAGAAAAATTCTGGGTGGAATTTCTGAAACAAATACTGCAGGTATACCTGCAGAAATGTCTGGAGAAATTCCCGAAGGAATCCTTCAAGGAGTTTTTTGAGAATTCACTGAAGGAACCATTTGAGGAATCTCTGGAAGAATTTCTGGAAGATTCTTCGGAGGAATTCCTGGAGAAATTTCTAGAGGAATTTTTGGAGGGGTTTCTGGAGAAGTTCGTGAGGCTGAATTACATCAGAAATAGTTGAAGAAATTCCTGGAAACCTTTGTGGATAAATTGCAGGAGAAAGCCCCAGATGAATTGTGGGAAAAATTTCTGCAACATATACTGGAGGAACAAGTGCAGAAATGCCTTAAGGAATTCCTGAAGGAATCAATGGAGGAGTTTTTATAAGAATTGACTGGAAGAACTATTTCCGGAATCTCTGGAAGAATTCCTGGAAGACTCTTTAAAGGAATTCCTGGAGAAATTTTTAGAGAGGGATTTCTGGAGCAGTTCATGAAGGAGCTCCTGCAAGCATTCCTGGATGATTGCCTGGAGAAATTTTAGGAGGAATTCGTAGAGAAATTCATGGTCGTGGTTGAATTCCAGGAGGAATCCCTGCAGAAATTCTTGGAGGTATCCCTGGATGCATTCGTGAAGAAATCCTCATGCAGATTTGGGTGAAATCTCTGGAGAAATTTATGAAGAAATCTCTTGAGCAATTTCTCAAAAAAATCTGTTGGAATCCTTGGAGGAATTGCTAGAGGAAAGACTTGTAAAAATCCTATAGAAATCTCTGAAAGAATTCCCACTGCAAGATCTCTTGGAAGAATTCCTGAAGGAATGACAGGAGAAGATTCTGGAGAAACTCCTGGAAGAATTTCTGGAGAAATCTAGAGGAATCCCTGGATGTACGCTTCCAGAAATCCGTAGAGCATGATTTCCCAAGATAACATATTTCTTGCATAAAAATTTCAACTGAATTGCATAATACTTATTGGATACTTAGGAATATTTGAAAGTTTTCCGGACTTTCTAACTAACAAAAGATATAATAACTTTATCATAAGTAACTCTTCAACAATAATTAATTTGACATAATTTTCTGATGAACTTTTCTTAGATATTCTTTCAAGAGTTCCATCGGGCATTGTAACTCTTGTCTAAGAAGGTTTTATCTAAAAACTTACTAATTAACCATATCTTCTAACGAATGTCTCTTCATCGATGTTCTGTAGAAAATCCTGTCGAGATTCTGATATGAAGACACAAACACACGAATAAATTGTTGTTATTGTGTATTTTTACTTAAAGCTCATTCTACACTGCACTGAAAAATGGATCCATTTACGCATTTGAAGGCTTGGTCATTATTTAACGCTACCAACTCACAATTAAAATAAGCTCCACTTACGATGGTATGCATTTAAAATGTCATTGCCGGTAATGTCTAAATGTTATTCACGCTCGTCAAACTGATGTTTAATAACCTCTCAACTTTCCCAGCCATTCCAAAACGACAGACTGCATCAAGAGCAACGTGATATATGAATCCATATTAATTAAAGATGAAACACACGGCCTGGAAGCGAGCTGCAGGTACCTACCTTATGCAAATGGCATCATCCAAATGTCTTACGACGGAAGCTTTCCCAGAACCCAGACCGGGGTTTTGAGCGCAAGACGAAGATATATCCTTCAGCTTACAGTGTGCACACGGGCAAGAAATATGCAATTGCTCGCTTGTTCACTCAGATGTATCATGGAAACCACCTCAACGCCGGCTGGCTGGCTGGTTGACGACCGAGTCGGTGGAGCAGTCTGTCGGTCGTTTAGTTTGGTGCTGACATTTCCGAAACTCAACCCCAAGAAGACAAGAGGCGCTGCTACATGCTACAAGTGCACAAGTATTACGAGTACAAGTAAGTAAGATGTCTAATCAGGGATGGGTTGCCCGGGAGGTACCGCACCAACCTCGTGAAGACTTTTGCCTGTCAGAGAGCAAAAGCTGCTGGAAGAAAGCTTCTCTAACGAAGTGGAAAATGGGAATGTTTGAAGTGAAGGTATATTTCGCCTTGAGTGTCTTGGCAACGTCAGAGAGGTTAACTCGGCAGCTCAAGTGTGCGGGCGCAAAGTTTTCGGGGTCTGGAATGCTAGGTGGGTACAACTTAGGTGTTGTTTATGACAGGGAGAGATGGAAACTTTTCAGTTTCTGTGGAATTGGAATTCATGACTTGAGCTTGTTTGGTTTGTGTGGAAAATGTTGGAATGTACCAAGAAAATCAGAACAACGGTACGTTTTCCGAGGAGACCGGTTACTGTGTCAAGCAATCCTCCGGATATTCCGGGTATACATTTCCATGTTTGGTTTGCTACTTCACGTTCTCTTACATTGTTAAAAGCAAAATACACGTTTGCCGCCGTTCGGCCATCACCGATATCAGGTGAGCCAAGAAGGCAGTCTAGTAATAATGATGTCAACGTCAAGACGAAGGCCACACGCGGCAGCCGACAGCAATTTACTTCGCTAGCTGCTGGCTGCCGACCGACCGGCAATTCTTTGTGACGTACCAAGAAATATGTTAATCATTATGGTTCCACATCACGTAATACGATAATTTTAATCCGCTTAAGACGGGGGCTTTTCTTCGCCTCACTTGCGATGAGCGCGCAAGGCCAGGCCATCCTCCGAAGAGCGCCGCGCCGTCGCCGCCGCCGTCAGAACATGAAAGGAAAGTCGCATAACTTGCGGGAAGCGTTAATCCACCATGGGCACTATGGGCAACTTTGTGCGAAAAGTTGTCCAGAATGGTTTTTAGCTTTCTTACAAATTATGCCTATTTTTTAATGTTAAAAAAAACTGTTTTCGTACTTAAAACGAATCCCTGACTGACTGACAAGCGTGGGATAATAAAACGCATGGTTCTATTTCCGAGTTTAGCAATAATTGTTCTGGATATTCCTCCGAGAATTCTTTTAGCTTGTATTCCTTCCAAATTACCTATAAAGAATTGTTTTCATGATTTTATCCAAGGACACAACCAGAAATTCATTTTGGGATTCTTGCAGAATACTTCAAAGTTTTACTGGATTTTTTTAATAGAAAGGAAGAAGATTCTCGCTGGATTTTCTAGAATGATTTCTGAAAGAAAGCCTCCAAAGATTTCTTCAGGTACTCCTTGAAAATGCATTTCTGTTTATGCATGTCTGTCAAAGTTTCTCCGGGGATTCCACCATTCTCTGGAAGAAATTTCTCCAGGTTTTTTCCTTGGATATTTTTAAGGAATTTTTCAAGGGACTTCGAAAAAGATTCAACTTGAATTTAGTCAACGAATTTCTACAGAAATTCCATCAGAAACTTTCCCTGGGATTACTTCTGGAATACTTAGAAGAAATTCCATCAATGATTACAACAGAAGCTCGTGATTGAGTTAGTGTATGTATTAATCCATATATTTCTTTAAACAGTTCTGAAAGAATTCTCAAACATATCTACCAGGAAATTCTTCAGGGGTTTCTCCACGAATTCCTCTAAATATTTCCTCAAAAGATGCAATTTCAAGAGTATTTTTGAGATTCTGAGATTCTTTAGGAGACTCTATCTTGTTGGAACTTGTCCAGAGTTCCCAGAGATTAAGGGATTTCTCAGGCATTTTTTGAAAAATTTCTCCTGAAAATTCTGAAAACATTCTTCTGGAAGCTCCTTCAGGTGTTTCTCCAGAATTCCCTCCAAATATTTAGCCAGGGATTGCTTACTATTTATTTAGACCTTTCTTAAGTAATTTCAAAGATTTACTAAGTTCCTGCAGAAACTACTCGAGAATCTGTTGGTAAGCATTTTTCAAAAAAAAAAAAAAAATGCCAAGAAATACCTGCAGAAAGTTTTCCAGTTCTTCCAGGTATGATTTCAGCTTTAACATGTCGAAAAAATTCAACTCGTTTTGGTAAACAAACATCTTTCTGTTGCTGTAGAGACGATCTCGATCCATCCTTGCACATCGATACCAATATCAGACAGATTTATCTTCCCGGTGTCTGTTAAGGGTATCGACATGCGTGGGTAGATTGAGATAGACTGTTTTATTTCTGGAATCATAGTGGTATAATTAAATTCTTAAAAAAAGGTAAAAATCGATTTCCATACCAAATTTGATAAGCTGTTGTAGCGATCATATGAGAACGATCAAACTGAAGATTTTGCTATGGAATACAAATATGGTAAACATTGTTGTAGAAAAATCGTTACATTTCAAAGCACGTGGAAGAAGTTAAACACTATGTTAATAACTGAAAATAATAGCAGAGTTAATAAATTTAATTACAGCTTAGACTTGAAGTAGGAATAAATATTTTGAATGGCTTACGAACAATTCCCGTTAAGGTAACAAATCCCTGTATATAAGGTCAAAAATTTTAAAAATATTTGATGATTGAAAAAAAAAACAAACACTACCCTTATTTTGAGCAATTTCAAGCAGTGTCTATTTTTTCAGGTGAATCAAAATTGGCATAACATGAAATTACAGCCATTACTATATTAACCATATTTGCAGTTTGCTGTCAAATTTTTAGCTTAATCGATCATTGGAACAAAATTACAGCTCGCCAAAGTTAACCATTTTATGTAAGCTTTCATTGATAGTTTTATGAAAATAGCTGCATATTAAGAAATCTCTTTAGGTAGTCTTCCAGGTATTACAATTCCTCGAGGTATTACTCAATAGTTACTTCAAAAATTTTCAAGAATTTCTTCCAAGAATCTGCAAATGTTACAGCAGGAGATTTTAAGAAATTCCTTCCAGTAATTACCCTGGGATTTCTATAGATATACAATTTTTTGGAGGTTTTGGCTCTCTCAGTCTGAATAATTCAAACAATGAAATTGACATTGCCCAACGTTTCGGCCTAATTTATTTGGCCATTTTCAAGAGTCAACGAAAAGAGAATATTTAGTTTTACAATAAGGGACCTACGTTGTCCATCGTTTGTTGTTATGTTCTATCACTAGTGCCACAGTTTCTTTTGGAGCTGTTTGTAGCATTTCCACACTTGTAATTTGGGTTTTAGTTTTGTCGTTTTGTAGGAAGTTTTCTGAGTACACTAACATATAGATTTTAGAGGAATTGTTACGCTAATTTTGAAAGGGACGTAGACATCTTTGTATTATTAGATGGTAACGGCTGTTTTGGAGGTTAGTGGAGAGTTAGCAATGCCGACTCATTTTAAGCATGATCGTTTGGTTTAACTAGATTGAGAAAGCCAAATTTCCAGTCGAAAATCTTCAGCAAGCTCTTTAGGTAACCCAAAGATTTATCCTTCCTGCAATCCTGAAAAACTCCCTGGAGAAATGTCGGAAACATTTTTTGCAGGAATCAGTGGAGGAATCACAGCAGATATTTCTCACTGAACTGTAGATGCATAAGAATAAATTGTTGTAGAAATTTCTTCAGCAACCTCTGATGGAATTTATTAAGAAATTCTCGGAGCAACTCTCGAAAGAACATTTGAATATCTGTAGCACCTTCAATGGATTTTAAGAGTAATTTTTAAAAAACTCCATGGAAAAACTTCTGCAGATATCCATTGCTGAAAAACTCTGAATTACTGAACCAATATCTGGAAGAAATTACTAATGAATGAATTTTTAGAAGAATATCAGCAGAAATCCCAGAGTAATTCTTGAAGAAAACGCAGGAGGAATATCCCAAGGACTTTTCGGAGAATTGCCAGATTACATTTCTTGGGAAAACCTTGGTGAACTTCCCAGAAAAAGTGAAAGTTTATTAAGGATTTTTAAAAAAAAATATGGAAAAAATCATGGAAAAGTTTCTAAATAAAACAGTTCGTAGAAGATTTTTGGAAAGTATTCTTGGAGCAATCTGTGGACATATTTCTGAGGAAATTCATTAAAGAAACACATGGAGATACAACTAGACAATCTAGTGAAATGATTCTTAAAAAAAACTCATGAGGTTTTTCCTAAAGAATTCCTGTAGAAATCTCTAGGATTTTTGTTCTGAATTAACTAAATGCTGGAAATTTTTCTGGGGAAACATATGAAGGAAATTCTGTATCTTTGAGGAATTTATGTCTACGTTTCTTAACAAATCTCTGATGACAAATTTCTTAAAAACTACCTGGACGATTAATTGAAGAAATTTCTTGAAGATTCACCAGACAAACCACTCGAAGAATATATGAAAGAATATATGGAAGAATGTTTGAAGCATTCGCTGTAAAAAGTTATGAATAAATCCCAGAAAAAAAAAAAATACCGAAGGATTTTTCAAAGAATTTCTTAGAAGAATTTTTAAAATGGTTTCTGCCAGAGTTTCAGAAGCAACCCTTGGAAGTCTATATCTAGCAGAATTCTTGGAGAATTTCTGGCATAAGTTCTTGAAGGAACATCTGAAGGGAGTTCTGAAGAAAACCCTAAAAAATTCCTAGAAGAATTTCTGAAGAAACCACTGGAAGAGTTTGTGTTAGCCTTGGAACGTTTAAGACCGAACTCCTCCTATTCTCAAATGTGTTTCCCTTTCTCGTACACAAAAGTGTACTGAAAGGCTATATATTCACTCAAAAAACGAATTTTCGATAGAAGGCTCGGAGGGTCAAGTCACATATAAACCAGGCAATATGTTTTTTTAGAATGAAGAAGATGTTTAAAGTCCAAAAATGACGACCAAAATATCCTAGATGGCGGTTTAAAATCCAAGATGGAGGCTCAAAATTCAAGATGGTGGCTGTTAATTGAAGTTTTGGCCCCTAAACCATGCATTATGAGTATATTTGGTATGCGGAAGATACCCGGTGTCCAATTATGGCGACAAGAATATCCAAGATGGCTGTCTAAAATCCGATATGGAGACTTGAAAATCAAGATGGTGGATGCTTAATAGTGTTCCAGGCCCTAATAATGCTATATAGGTATGTTTGGAATGGAGAAGATGTCTGGAGTTTTGGGCTCTAAAACCATGTAATAGGGGTGTATTTAAAAAATAGCGATCAAAATGAATAAGCTGTTGGCTTAAAATTCAAGATGGCGACTTCAAATTCAAGATGGCGGCTGTTTATTGAAGTTTTGGTCCCTAAACCATGTAATATGGGTATATTTGGTATGGGGAAGTAACACAGATAAAAATAATGAGATTTACATGTAATGTAAACTTCAGTTTAGTCATGTAAAGTTAGTGTTATGATGGTTAACATGATATATCATGTAAATTTGTGTTATATGTCATGTAAACTCAGAGTCATGCTGAACTACATGACATATAATGGAAATTTACATGATATTTTATGACTTTTACATGTGTGCTATATCACGATCCAATCATGTGCATCATAAGTCACAGAACATTACACTCTTTTTCGATCTCTGTTCCCGGTGCTCAATTATGGCGACCAGAATAACCAAGATGGCGGCTGTTTAATGGAATTTTAGGCTCTAAAACAGTGACATATAGGTATATTTGGTATGGGGAAGTTGGCAGGAGCCAAAAAAACGGCGACCAGAATATCCAAGATGGCGGCTTAAATTCCAAAATGGCGACTCAAAACTCAAGATGGCAACTGTTTAATGCAGTTTTAGGCCCTAAAACCATGCAAATGCATTTGGTATGGGGAAGATGTCCGGAATAAAAAAAAACGACTAGAATATCCAAGATAGTGGCCTAAAATCCAAGATGGCGGCTCCATATTCAAAATGGCATCTATTTCGTGGAGTTTAAGCCTCTAAAACTATGCAATGGTATATTTGGTATGGGAAAGATGTCCAGAGTCGAAAAATGATGACCAGAATATGCAAGATGGTGGCCTTAAACCCAAGATAGCGGCTATTTAATGAAGGTTTACACCATAAAACCATGCAATATTAGGCCTGTCCACTTTTTCAAAAATGTTCTCTGATTCCCAAGTCCACCCGCATATTTTGTTTGGTATCCTGAAAGCAGTAACTGGAAGACGTGCATCAAATCATTTTCGTGTTTTCGACTATTTCCGAACTTCAAAAAAGTATAACTACAATAAAACTTGTCAAAAAATTATCCTATCGGCAGAAATTGAAAGATATACTTGTTTGCTACAAATTCTCCAAACTATGAATCCCAACAAAATTTATGAAAGCATATGTAATTATCACATTTGTAATCAGAAAAACCTAAAAAAGTTGATTTTTGGATAAATTTGGTTCTAAAACAGCCAACCATACGTAATAAGTTGAAAATTTTAAAACGGCATCATGTCCTCCAATGTTTTGTGGTTATTTCACGATTTTTGGTAATTAATGCTCAATTCCTACAGCATTGATGTCAAAGAAGCAAATAATCACAAAACATTGAAGAAGATGATGCCGTTTTAAAATTTTCAACTTATTACGTATGTTAGGGTGTCCCACAACAAAATCTATCAAAAAATCACCTTTTCAAGGGTTTTCTGATTACAAATGTGATAATTACGTATGCTTCCTTTAATTTTATTGGGATGGTTTGTTTGGAGGACTTGTAAAAAACAAGTATATCTTTCAATTTCTGCCGATAGAATTAATTTTTGACAAGTTTTAGTGTAGTTATGATTTTTTTAAGTTCGAAAATAGTCGAAAAACACAAAATTGATTTGATGCACCTCTTAATTTCAATGGATTTGGCTGAAATTTTGACCAGTTACTCCTTTTAGGATGCCAGTTAAAATATGCGGGTGGACTTGAGAATCAAAGAACATTTTTGGAAAAGTGGACAGGCCTAATGCAATATGGATATATATAATATGTTGAAGATGTCCGGTCCGGAGTCCAAGATGGTAGTCTAAAATATAAGAAAGCGGCTTCAAATTCAAGATGGCGTTTGTTTTGTGGAGTTTTGGACTCCAAAACCATGCAGTATGGGTATATCTGGTGAGGAAAAGAAGTCTAGAATCCAAAAACGGTGCCCAGAATATCCAAGAAGGCACGAGAAAGGCGCCATCACCGCTAGGTAGATTAATTAGGGATTTTAAATTAAAGAAACAGGCAATGCATTGGATAGCAAAAGATTATACTGGAATTGGGGAATGCAAACTCACTTCAGTTTGTATATTAAAGTTAGTGAATAAAGCGTCATTATTAAGTTCATGCTTGCATTGTCTTCATTCATTCCCAATGGGGTAATGATAAAACATGGAAAAAAGATTTCGTCCAGGCTCAAACTAGGGATACCAAGAGTATCAACAACTCCCCTTATATACTACACCAACAGCTCTTGAAAAACAGCTCCGTCTCCACGCATCGATGTCAAACTGGAAATAATTTGTGATTTCTATGCAACAAAGCCTCAGCATTAAAAACCACATTTTGGATGATGCTGAAGGTACTGCTTTTGTATAAAGACTTTGGACTTTGAGACCTTTTGACCACCCTGAACCCCACAGTGCAACCGTGCGAAACAATTGATGGCATTTTATTGGTGAGCGTTTGCCGTGTTCCAGAACTTAACGCCACCATCGTCGTCCTCATCGTCACCAACTTCGTCGCCTTTGCCTCTGTCGTCCACTTGGGTGAAAGTGCGACACAGGATGCCAATGATGACGACGACGACGGCGAGGAGGACGACGAAATGTCGTTTACATAATGCGTTTTCTGGCGCGGGGAATATTTTATCTCGTTATCCGCATTCACGCAGGTCGTCCTGTTGGTATGGAGGGGTACGAATGTTTCACTACGGTCGATTCCTCGGTCGGTCGGCTGTGGATATTCGGGGTGCTTTAGTGATATTTGCCATTTCGTTGCCTTACGAGCAGTGAATACAGTTGGCGCTTAAGCTAATGTTAAGCAAACAACAAAGAAGGCACGCAAACAGTTCTTTGTCCCGAAATTTGCGGTAGATAATGTTGAAGTCCCATGAAATATCTACTACCATTTTTCTTCAATTTTTCTTTGTTTCTGATTTGTGTTCTCTTTGGAACAAAGCTGCTTCTGTTAAGAATCTATGCTCACAAGCTTAGAATTGCTTAAATTTTAATGGTTTCCTATGGTTTGGTTAATATTGCTCGATCTCAGCCTTTTGCGTTCAGTATTATGTGCATTCAGTCTTTTAAGACTCGGCCTTATGTAAGCATCCCCTGCCGAAAGATGTGGTAAGCGGTCAGCATTCCAGTATCATCTGTGGAATAGAATCTAGACTTATCTTACATGAAAAATCTACACCAATTTCTTAAAGTTAAAACCATTATTTCTCTCGTGAAACAATTGATAAATTGCTTTAAATAAATTGGTTTACTTTCGGATTTCTTCCTTCCAAAAATACCCTTATTCGTCAAAACAGATAGCAAGGTATCGCATAGATTCAGACATCCTACTGCAGGAAATTATGCCAAATTTCCCATCGAAGCGCTGCTGCCAAGCTGTTACAATCTCAAGAGCCCAATTTGACACTTTTCCGTCACCCCCACGGGGAGTCACAGTAATCACATCAACTTAGACGGTTATTCAATTTCCTTCGCTTTTACTCCGGGGCAGCATCCCTTCGTTTGACTCAGCAATTGCGCCACACCAGATGATGACAGTGTTGCCATCCGCATCATCCTCGTCAGACCTTTTCCCTCTTCCTAAATCAATACCCGGGACCATCATTTGAAATGAAATAGAAAACAGAAAACCGCTTACGCCAATGCGGGACGCACTCGTTAGGCCATTCCGTACCTCTGTCCCACTCCACACGCAAGGGTGGACGGACGAACATTCCTCGGCTCGACCGGGCAGGGATCGACGCAAATCCAATCAGATAAGCGATGCAAATCAGTTTAAAGACTTTGGACTGTGCCTTTTCCCCATCGAAGACCCTTCCGTGCCTTAACAGCCGTTGCAAAACATCAGCGTATTACCCACAGTGTTGGAAACAAACAGAATCCGATCCTTCCTCGGTGGGCCTGGGACCGTCAAATTAGATTGGAGTTTGATTTCGGGGACAGACAGACAGACACATTTCGGATGGACTCATTGCGCCCTGCCTCGCTTGGTCCACGACGACGACGACGACAACAGCTAGTGGTAGAGTATTGATTTTGATTGACCTTGCGCCCGGTTTTTGGTACGGTCGTTTACGAGAGAAGGATGTTGTTACCCACCCGAGTGTCTAACGATTCGGGTGGGGTCGTTGCGTGGGACAAACATGTCAATCTTCCCTTTGATTGCATTCGGAGTCCCACCGATGCCGAATTGTTTACGACTCTAGGAAACAATGACAGGGGATAATAGTGCAGAAGGCACTTTTGGTGATTTTTCCTGAACTTTCGTGCTTTGAATTGAGTTGAGTTTTAGGTTGAAAGGATTTTACACCATACACCATACAAAGAACTTCCACGCTTATTAACCGAGGGCTTTCGCTTCAAATTGACGGAAGGAAGGGAAGAATATTTCAATAATGTATGAATTCTAAATCGACCAGAATTTGAACCTGTTACTCTCAATACAATCGCACTACTATTTCGGGTATTCCTAGAAGAATTATTTCTCTTATTTTTTAGAACGTTATTTCAGTAAATAAAAAAAATCGTCCAAGCATTTGTTTTCGAAAAAAAAATGTTTAACGATTCTTACAACAATAATTTAACAAACCTATTCATGAACTGTTTCAATAAATCATTATTTTAAAAAATCATGGATTGTTTTAGCACTTTTTCAGGAAATTGTTTCAAATTTGTTGGAACAATTTTTGAAACAATTTTTGGAACAATTTTTAAGAATTCTGGGCTGAGATCTGGGAAGAATTCTTGGAAGAATTCTCTGATCAACTCCTTGAAGAATTCTTGGAAGAATTCTTGGTAGAATTCTTGGAAGAATTCTTGGTAGAATTCTTGGAAGAATTCTTGGTAGAATTCTTGGAAGAATTCTTGGTAGAATTCTTGGAAGAATTCTTGGTAGAATTCTTGGAAGAATTCTTGGAAGAATTCTTGGAAGAATCCTTGGAAGAATTCTTGGAAGAATTCTTGGAAGAATTCTTGGAAAAATTCTTGGAAGTATTCTTGGAAGAATTCTTGAAAAAATTCTTGGAAGAATTCTTGAAAGAATTCTTGGAAAAATTCTTGGAAGAATTCTTGGAAGAATTCTTGGGAGAATTCTTGGGAGAATTCTTGGAAGAATTCTTGAAAGAGTTCTTGGAAGAATTCTTGGAAGAATCCTTGGAAGAATTCTTGGAAGAATTCTTGGAAGAATTCTTGGAAAAATTCTTGGAAGTATTCTTGGAAGAATTCTTGGAGGAATTTTTGGATGAATTCTTGGAGGAATTCTTGGAAGAATTCTTGGAAGAATTCTTGAAAGAATTCTTGGAAAAATTCTTGGAAGAATTCTTGGAAGAATTCTTGGGAGAATTCTTGGGAGAATTCTTGGAAGAATTCTTGAAAGAGTTCTTGGAAGAATTCTTGGAAGAATTTTTGGAAGAATTCTTGGAAGAATTCTTGGAAGAATTATTGGAAGAATTATAGGAAGAATTCTTGGAAGAATTCTTGGAAAAATTCTTGGAAGAATTCTTGGAAGAATTCTTGGAAGAATTCTTGGAAGAATTCTTGGAAGAATTCTTGGAAGAATTCTTGGAAGAATTCTTGGAAGAATTCTTGGAAGAATTCTTGGAAGAATTCTTGGAAGAATTCTTGGAAGAATTCTTGGAAGAATTCTTGGAAGAATTCTTGGAAGAATTCTTGGAAGAATTCTTGGAAGAATTCTTGGAAGAATTCTTGGAAGAATTCTTGGAAGAATTCTTGGAAGAATTCTTGGAAGAATTCTTGGAAGAATTCTTGGAAGAATTCTTGGAAGAATTCTTGGAAGAATTCTTGGAAGAATTCTTGGAAGAATTCTTGGAAGAATTCTTGGATGAATTCTTGCAAGAATTCTTGTATGAATTCTTGAAAGAATTCTTGGTAGAATTCTTGGTAGAATACTTGGTAGAATTCTTGGAAGAATTCTTGGAAGAATCCTTGGAAGAATTCTTGGAAGAATTCTTGGAGGAATTCTTGGAAGAATTCTTGGAAGAATTCTTGAAAGAATTCTTGGAAGAATTCTTGGGAGAATTCTTGGAAGAATTCTTGGAAGAGTTCTTGGAAGAATTCTTGGAAGAATTCTTGGAAGAATTCTTGGAAGAATTCTTGGAAGAATTCTTGGAAGAATTCTTGGAAGAATTCTTGGAAGAATTCTTGGAAGAATTCTTGGAAGAATTCTTGGAAGAATTCTTGGAAGAATTCTTGGAAGAATTCTTGGAAGAATTCTTGGAAGAATTCTTGGAAGAATTCTTGGAAGAATTCTTGGAAGAATTCTTGGAAGAATTCTTGGAAGAATTCTTGGAAGAATTCTTGGAAGAACTCTTGGAAGAATTCTTGGAAGAATTCTTGGAAGAATTCTTGGAAGAATTCTTGGAAGAATTCTTGGAAGAATTCTTGGAAGAATTCTTGGAAGAATTCTTGGAAGAATTCTTGGAAGAATTCTTGGAAGAATTCTTGGAAGAATTCTTGGAAGAATTCTTGGAAGAATTCTTGGAAGAATTCTTGGAAGAATTCTTGGAAGAATTCTTGGAAGAATTCTTGGAAGAATTCTTGGAAGAATTCTTGGAAGAATTCTTGGAAGAATTCTTGGAAGAATTCTTGGAAGAATTCTTGGAAGAATTCTTGGAAGAATTCTTGGAAGAATTCTTGGAAGAATTCTTGGAAGAATTCTTGGAAGAATTCTTGGAAGAATTCTTGGAAGAATTCTTGGAAGAATTCTTGGAAGAATTCTTGGAAGAATTCTTGGAAGAATTCTTGGAAGAATTCTTGGAAGAATTCTTGGAAGAATTCTTGGAAGAATTCTTGGAAGAATTCTTGGAAGAATTCTTGGAAGAATTCTTGGAAGAATTCTTGGAAGAATTCTTGGAAGAATTCTTGGAAGAATTCTTGGAAGAATTCTTGGAAGAATTCTTGGAAGAATTCTTGGAAGAATTCTTGGAAGAATTCTTGGAAGAATTCTTGGAAGAATTCTTGGAAGAATTCTTGGAAGAATTCTTGGATGAATTCTTGGAAGAATTCTTGGTAGAATTCTTGAAAGAATTCTTGGAAGAATTCTTGGAAGAATCCTTGGAAGAATTCTTGGAAGAATTCTTGGAAGGATTCTTGGAAAAAATCTTGGAAGTATTCTTGGAAGAATTCTTGGAGGAATTCTTGGAAGAATTCTTGGAAGAATTCTTGGAAGAATTCTTGGAAGAATTCTTGGAAGAATTCTTGAAAGAATTCTTGGAAGAATTCTTGAAAGAATTCTTGGAAGAATTCTTGGAAGAATTCTTGGAAGAATTCTTCGAAGAGCTCTTGGAAGAGTTCTTGGAAGAACTTTTGGAAGAATTCTTGGGACATTTCCAGGAGAATTCTTTGAAGAGTTATTGGTGAATTCTTAGAAGATTTAATGGAGAATTCTCATCAGAAATCGTAGCGAATTCTTGGAAAAAATCTTGAAGAATTTTTAAACGAATTCTTGGAGAATTCTTGAGAATTTTTTGGTGGAATTTTTGGGAAAATTCTTGGAAGAATTCTTACGAAAGTTCATGGAAGAATTCTTGGGAGAAATCCAGGCAGTATTTTTTCGAGAATTCCTGTCAGAATTCCGACGAAAAAAATGTAAGAATTCTTGAAAGCATTATTCCAAGAATTCGGTAAGGAATTCTTCCAATAGTTCTTCAGGAATTCTTTTGGGAGATCTCCAGAAAAAATCTTCCAAAAATTCTCCAAAAATTCTACTTAAAACTTTTTAAACAATTCTTCCAAGACTTCTTTAATTACTCTCCTTAAAATTTATCATGAAATCTTCCAAACATACTCATAGAAATGTTCCAAGGTCTCATCCCAAAATTATTCCAAGTGTTTTTTTCAAAAATAATTTTTTTTCTAGAATTTTTTTCAAAATGGTTTTCAATTTTGATCTGTGGAAGAATCTCACAGGAAATCACGTTAGAAACCTTTACCCGGGAGAAATCCCTGGTTGAATGCCCTGTAGAAATCGCAGGTGAATCCCGTAAACGACGGATACATTAATTCTGGAAATAATTTCGGGGAAACTGTTGACGGATCCATTGACGGGTGCATTTTGTCCCACCAATCCCCAATTATGTCACCACGCCGCCGTGGATTTCGGATCGGCATCGTGTGCGAATCCCCCGTGAACCGAGGAATATTGATTGTTTTATTTCGGGGGATTCATCACTGCCGCGCCATTGGATTGTTTCCCCGACAAAAGCCAACAAATAAAAAATACCAATTCGCAATAAAAATCATTCATAATAAGCATGACTTGGCATTGACTTTTTCCCAGTCAGTGTCGTCCGCGTCAGATGGGTGAGGGTAGCGTTCCCAGTAAGCCCCAGGGGTATTTCGTGGTAAGGGCAAAAACTGTTCCGGAAACGAGGAAATATGCAATAATAGGCTGGTCTATGTCTCCCTCGCCTCGTCTAGCCTCGGCGAGTGTGTTTCGCGAGGCTTCGCTTCGAGGCAATATTGAACATTCTGCGGAAGCTCTGTGCCCACCACCCATGACCAAGTTGGCGACTGCGACTCTGTGCTGAATGTGACCTATTTAATAAGGATGTGCTCCATGACGGTCGGACAGTGCTGCTGCTGCTGTATGAACGATGATTTGTGTTGTTTCCCCTGGAGGCCGGGGCGGGCGAATTGTTTATTACTTCTGTCACGGTTTGCGCGCGATGGAAATAACCTAGATAGATCGATGTGCGGTAATTGGCCGGGGCTGTTGTGTTGCTTGGGTTGACATTTCTTGTTGAGGAGTGACAAGGCGTATGTAGATTTGTCACATAACATGCTTTTGTTTCAAATCAGAATGTGGGTTGCTCCAATGACATTCAACGAAAAACATTGGTATTGGATTGTGTTCTTTTGTCATGCTCGAAATAATTGCATTTGCTTGGCATATCTACTTCAAATAATATTTCCACAGTTTTTCCTTCTGAGTTTTTTGTTCATAGATGCCTATAAACATATTCTAAATGATTGTTTCAAGGATTTCTTCTGATTTGCTCTCTGGATTAAAAAAATCCGTGGATGTCTCACGATTTTTTTTGGGATTCCTCTCGTAGTTCTACATAAGATCCTTCTTGGGTTTCCTCTCTACTTTTTTCTGGGATTCCTTCAAGGATTCGATTTTGTGCTGACTTCCTCACTGTTTCGGAAAATTTGAAAACGGGAAATGGGAGAAAGCCAGGCAGCATCAAAGGGATTCCTTCAAGGACTTCTACAGGAGGTTGTTATGAGATTAGCCACTACGCCACGGGCCCCGGCCATCATCGGGGATTATCTCAGCAGTTTCCTCAGCTATTTCAACTGCAGTTTTCTCAGGTATTCCTCCAGAAGTATCTTCATAAAATTTTTCATGAGGATTAAGCCATTCCTTCAGAGATCTCTCCAGAATTTTCTTCAGACATTCTTGTTACAGGTTTCAAGCATACCTTACGGAGAATTCAGGCATTATTCCTAAATTTTCTTTACAGATTCGTAAATTAGTTCCGACAGGGATTTGTCCAGGAATTTCCTCCCAGATTCCCCCAGGATTTCCTTTGGGAATTCTTCCAGGAGATCTTCTAGGGGTCACTCCTGGAGTTTTTTTCAGAGATTTCTCCAGAAGTTCCTTCAGGAATTCTTACAAGACTTCCCTCGGGGATTCTTGTGTAAGCTTCTTCTAGAATTAATTTAGAATTGTAATCAAGCCCAGCGCCAAGATTCCCTTCAAGAACTTCACCAAAATTTCTTTCAAGGAATTCCTTCATGAATTCTTTCGGGTCTCCTGAAAATTCTTCAAGAATCCCTTTAGAAAATCCTTCGGGGGTTTTTCGGGGATTCCTACTGGAAATCCTTTCGGGATTTGTCCCGAAATTTCTTCGTGGATTCGTCTTGAATGCCTTCGGGGGTATCTTCTGGAATTGTTTCGAGTATTTATCATGGAATTGCTTCGAAATTACTCTAGATTTCCTTGGAATACCCCTCCTGAAGTTCCTTCAAGGATTCCTCAAGGAAATCCTTCGGACATGCCTCATGGAGTACCAACGTGGATTCTTCCTGAAATTTCTTGCGGAGTACAAATGCAATCGAAGATTTATTCAGAAATTTTTTTTATCGTATTATCGAGATTTTAAGCCCTGGGCTAGGTTATCTCGGGACCCACGCTTTACTTCCCTTCCGAAGGAAGAACTCCCGTTTTGCGAGTTTGTCGGGAGTGGGATTCGATCTTAGGTCCTCGGCGTGATAGTCAAGTGTTCTAACTTCTAACCATCACACCAGATCCGCTTCACATTATTCAGAAGTTTCAGGAGCAATCTCTCTTAGAGATATTCTTGAACCAACAGGGTATATAGAGCAGTATCTGCAGGGAGATCTCCACGAGTTCCTCCAGGAGTTTTTTCCGGGATTCCTCCTGTAGTTCCTTCAAGGTTCCTACTGGTGTAAATTAAGCAACCTAATCATCACATTTAAAAGCTTCTGCTGCTTCTAAGAAAACAAAACAAAAATTATAACAAAATTGATACCTCATTGCTCTTCACTACACTCGTTGCCAACGGTCAGAAATGGCCCTCACACCGCTTCCGAGAAATATACCTGGAACACCCCTGTCACCTTTTAAAAACCTCTATAACATTCTAGAATTCCATATTAAAAACCCTTGGAACACCCTTGATACCTATGTAACACCCTGAAGCACCCCTTAAATCCCTTTGAAAACACTCGAAATCCTCTCGAACGACCCCGAAATTTCTTTGAAACTCTAAGACCGCTCCAAAAACACCTTGAAAATCCCTGGAACGTCATACAAATCCCCTAGAACGTATTGGATCACCCCTAAAACCCCTGTAACGCCCCTTAAAGCCCCATTAAACAGACCTATTGAATATCTCTGGTACGCCTCTGAACCTCCTTGTAACGCTCCTAAAACCCCTGAAGTTCCCCTGTAATCTCTTGTTTACCTTTGGAACAAACCTGAAATATTTTTTTTTTTCTTTCTATCTGTATTAACGAGATTTTTAGCCCTAGGCTAGTTCATCTCGGGACCCACGCTTTACTTCCTTTTCGAAGGAATAACTCGCATTTTGCGAGTTTGTCGGGAGTGGGATTCGATCCCAGGTCCTCGGCGTGATAGTCAAGTGTTCTAACCATCACACCAGGTCCGCTCCACCCCCTGAAATCTTTAGAACAACCTGGAAATCTCCTAGAACTCTCTAGAACGTACTGGAACACAACTGAATCTCCTGGAACGCTCTTAAAAAACCTTTGGAATACTCCTGAAACTCCTTGAGAGCCCTTAAATCCCTTGAAATGTCCCAAAACCTTGTTGAATACCTCTGGAACATCTCTGGAACTTCCTGGAAAACTATTGGAATGCCCTAGAACACCCCTAGAACGTTATTCATGAAGCTACAAACCTTTTGAAAATCCCTGAAACGCCTCTGAACGCTCCCAAGAACCCCTGAAGCTCCCCTGATAACTGGAACACTCTTGACACACTTTGAAAATCCCTAGAACGGCCTCGAAATCCCCTAGAACTCTCTAGAACGTACTCAAACACCCTGAATCACCTGGAACGCCCTTGAAACCTCCTGAAACCCTGTAAACCAGCTTCAACGGAAACAGGGACGCCCCTAATAAATTTGGCAGTCATGCTAAAAGATCAGGTTATGTTATTGTTCAACAAGTAGGTCGTGGATGCATAATAAAATTGTACGAAACAATATTAATAATATTCAGATGAAGAGGTAGTTTAAACAATGCAAAAGTGTAAAGGCCATTTCCCAAGTTCTTGAAATTTCGTCACGGCAATTTCATAAATTTATTCTAAGAACTGTGCAGATTCGGCTCGTGCCATTTATGTTATTTTTTCCCAGGACTTCTTCCAGGACTTGTCCATCTATTCCCTCGGAATCATCTCCCTTGAAGTTTCCAGGGGCTCCTCCTCAGGAATCTTTTCCAGATGCCTGGCAATGGCATCCCTACCGAAATTTTGGACTGCCGTTGTGAGTGCCAAGATTTCGAAATTTGTATTTGGAATTCCTCCTGGAATATCCTCTGGGATTTGACCAGGATTAATTCTAGGATTATTCTGTAGTTTTTTCTCGGTATTTATCACATATTTCATATCTGTCTCACATATTTATTTTTTTGCGACTCAGATTTTTTTCATCAGGGTTTTCGTGAAATTTTGACTTTCATTATTTTGTTCCTAAAATGAAACAGGGGTTTATTGATTTCAATGATACATATTACCCTTTACAGGCATTTTACCAGATTTAAAGAAAACAATAAAAGACAATAACACCGTCTTTGACCTTGCGGCCTCTACAGACTGAACATTACTAACATATGACTACGGACAACACATATATAACATCCGGTGGCCCAGTGGAGAATTTTCCGTTCGACGAAAAGTTTTCCCTGACTGGAGCGGGAATCGAACCCACACCCCGAGGCTTACGAGGCACCTAAACGACTGACGCCGCTAACCGCTCGGCCACGAAGCCCACGATTTGCAGGTATGTCTGAAACATACTGGAAAACTTGCAATTAGAAGTTACGAAATGTTGCTAGTTAACAAACTGATAGATGAAATTTGTGAAAAAACACGTTCAGGTGGGATTCTAACCCACGATTCCGTATTGGCTAGACCGGCGGTTTATCCAACTAAGCCACAGAACAAGGTACACTGGAACCTCTTTTTATGCACATGGCTGGGACTGCATAAATTAAATATGTGCAAAAATTAAAGGCATAACAAGAGGGAAATTTAAGCATAAATTAAGTTTGGGCTTTAATTAGAGAATCTAGTTCGCGAGAATAGGTTTTGCTCTTGGACAGTTGAGGTGGGGCTAAGGGGGTTTCCAGAAAGTTCCCAGAGAGTCAAAAAGGGGGTTCCAAGGGGCATCAGGGTTGTTTCGTGGGATTTGAGGAGCCTTTTAAGGGTGCTCCGTCAAGATTTTTTGGTGTTTTCATGGGATTACGAGGAATCCTGGGGTATTTCAATAATTTTAAGTGGGTTTCAGGTGCGTTTGAAGGGGCTTTAGGTGCAAATCAACGGATCTCGGGAGCCTTTAAAGGGCGTTGCAAGAGGTTTGAGGTGGCGTTTTAAGGTATTTCAGAGTATGCTCTGAAACTTCCTGAAATGCCTCAAAAATCCCCCTTAAACCCCCCGGGGACCCTATGTGACGCACCTAAGAAGCCTCGAAACTCCTGAGAACTCCTCCGTAACTGTTCCGTAAAGCCTCTGAATCCCCCGAAAATGCTCTGATACGTCTTGAAATGCTTCCAAAATCCCCCTTAAACACCCTCGGATCCTATGTAACGCACCTGAGACGCTCCGAACCCCCCGAAAACTCCTCCGTAACGCTTCCTAACGCCCCTGAATGTCACCAAAGAGGCTCTGAAAGGTCCTAAAATGCCTCAAATATCCCCCTTAGACCCCTCGGATCCCATGTAACGCACCTGACAGGATCCGAACCCCCCGAAAACTCCTCCGAAACGCTTTCGTAACGCTTTTTAAAATGCTCTGAAATGCCCTGAAATACCTTTAAAATCCCCTTTAAACCCCCTCGGACCCGCGGAAAATGCTGTGAAACGTCCAAAAATGCTTTCAAAATCCACCTTAAACCCCCTCGGACCCCATGTAACGCATCTGAGAGGCTCCAAACCCCCCAATAACTCTGTAACGCTTTCGTAACGCCTCTTAATTCCGCAGTAAATGTTCTGAAACGTCCTGAAATGCGTTCAAAATCCCCTTTACATCCCCTCGGACCCCATGCAACGCACCTGAGAGGCTACGAACTCCACGGAA
This sequence comes from Aedes albopictus, assembly GCF_035046485.1. Taxonomy (NCBI): domain Eukaryota; kingdom Metazoa; phylum Arthropoda; class Insecta; order Diptera; family Culicidae; genus Aedes; species Aedes albopictus. Next base: position 507,916,299 of record NC_085137.1, on the reverse strand, counting down.
ACTCCTCGTAGCGCCTCTGCATCCCGCCGAAAATGCTCTGAAACGTCTTGAAATGCCTCCAAAATCCCTCTTATACCCCCTTAGGACCCCATGTAATGCACCTGAGAAGCTCTGAACACCCCGAAAACTCCTCCGTAACGCCTCTGAATCACGCCGAAAATGGTCTGAAACTTCCTGAAATGCATCAAAAATCCTCCTAAACCAAAACCCTTAAAACAGCCTCCGTAACGCCTCCAAAACCGGCCTAAAATGCTCTGAGACTTCCTAAAACGATTTCGAATTACCCTCCCACTCGTACCCCATATAACGCACATGAGACCTTCAGAAACACCCAAAAACGAACCTATAACCTTCCTTTGCTCTCCTCTGGCCGCCGTTGCAATAGTTGCCGTCATTGTTAAATATTCTTCTGCACAATATTGGTTCTGAGTAGCTTTTTCTCTTTTTATGCAGAGCATAAAAAAGGTGCATAAATTAAAAGTACATAAAAATAACACGCATAAAAAGAGGTTTTAGTGTAATGATTCTGCAGAATAGAAAGCCAAACTGGCTCCGAAGCCACACCGTGAACGCTCCTTTTTCCTCTTTCTTTCGGCTGCCAATCCATAACACGCTCGCTAAAAGTGCGAATGAAATGTGTTTTTTTTTTTCACAAATTTCATCTCTCAATTTGACAATTGGCAACATTTCGTGCTATCTTATTACAAGTTTTTACAGTAGGTTTATTGAGATCTCTGTAGACTGTAGGATGCTGAACCATTTGGGAAGTGGTCCACCAAAGCTCAACCTTTATCAAATCAATTGACTTAAATTATTGTACACGGCTAGATACTGTACATGTATCACTAGGTATAAAAAATTGTGCCAATTAGCTCACAATTTACTGGTTTACAGCGGAAAAGTATTAAAAAAAAAATAGTAATAGTAATAGTAATAGTTTGCTACTCATTGTCGTATATTTTTAATAATTGAACGTTGATTTCAAATGGGATGAATATAGAAGCATATTAGTAAGGGTAGTTTTACTCGGAAGATATAAAATCTCAGTTTCAATGTCACTCGTGGACCGTGGTCGTGGCAATGCAATTTTTTTTTCTACTCACTCTAGCAACATGGAACGTTTTCTGCATGCATAGCCATCCATTCGCCCCTTGTAATTAGATACACTGTACTCCAACCAGTCTCAGAAAAGTAGATTGTCGGAAACCGAAGACGTCTGTGAGCGTATCCTTCCTTGTCATCCCATCAACTCACTCGGTCAAAATCTGCCCGCCCATATACCTTTCACAGTCTGCAAAAAGGCACAGAAATATGATGAAGATATACAGTCTGACAAGCATTGTTAGGCAGATCTCGACTCAGCAGAGCTCAGACTCTCGTTTCTCGTTTTTCCAGTTTCCAGTACTTACATCTTGCCGGCTGTACCTTTTTCTCCATTCCGAGTAAATCATCCATTGTATGATTCATTCCAATAGATATGGGCACATTTCCTCTCGTTTAGGCACCTACACACGAACACACTTGTACACGTGCCACTGCCGCCGCTGCTGCCGTGAGAACGGAAATGAATATGGAACGTTTTTCCCCGGAAGAACTCTCGGCTGGCGTTTGGGATGAAAAGGCTTGTCTGGTTGAGTGATTTAATGGTTTTTGAAGAGTGTATGGAGATTCTTCGGCGTTGGGGCCGAAGGATTTGCGCTGGAACCGGTTTCGGATTGTTGTTCGTTGTAATTTGGGAAGACAGTATGTTTATTTTAAGCTCGGCAGGTAAATCACTGCTGCGTTGCAGGAATGATTTACGAGCTGTGATTCACTGGAAGAAAGTTAAATGTTGTTATATGAGGTCTGTGGGCTGTGTGTATGTTATCATTGTTTGAACGGAAAATTCATCTACACCAAGTAATATGTACTCTCGAAAAACTTGAACGAAGCCCGGAGATAGACCCAGTTCGATAACGAGCAGGAAAACCAAATTAGCCACATTTTCCCTCGCCCTTCGGAAGATAGAGAACGTGTAACTTCATTATCACGTACAGTGCCGTCCCCTGCGGCTGGTCTGGATCCAAGATATTACAACCTACCCACAGTCGGTGTACAGAAGTTGTATGGAAAAGGAATCGATTTCATGGGGCTCTCAGATCAAAAGGAGCAAAACTTTGCCTTGGAGGCACAACGTCGTCGTCGTCGTCGTCGGAGATTCCTATCCAAGACTGCTCCACCAGACCAGCTAGACTACCAGAAGGAATGGCAGACAACGAGAAGCCAAAAGAGAATTAATGAACATGTGTAATTTTCGTAAGGCACCGAAAGTCTGCCTTCTGGGTTCTGCAGAGCTACTGTTCTTGGGGCTCCTCAGAGAGGAGCAGAGCACAGCACACAGACACCACTCGCATCGGAACCCATCATCAATAAATTACTAAATGGATGCTCCCCAGGGACGGTATTTTGTCCGTTGTTCGATTTGCTTGGCGTAGCTACTTCTCGAGAGGCCTACTTCGAAAAGGGGAGACTGGGTGGGTACCGAATTGGGTGAAAATTTATGCCTCTCCAAGCTGTTGGGGAGCACGTCTCCGGTCGATACATCCCTGAGGTGGTGGTGGCGACGGCGTTGGTTTCTGTGTGCAGCACGTACCTGCTATTCTCTCTGGTAGGACGGTTTTTCTTTGCAGAGATCCCTTTCCTCCGGCCGGGTTCAGTGATAAATGGGTTGCGGTAGGTGTGCGTTGAATTCATGTTCAAGTCCTGGGAACTGGAACTGTCTAGGGCTTAGGTAGGGTTCAAGGGTGTCTTGAGGTAGGTTTTTAGTGGAAGGTCGACCAGAATCGAGTGGTTTGGCGATTTTTTGCCGGAAGAGAAGGAGGTAATGAATAGGGTTGGATTAATTATTGGCGTAATAATGTGTAGTTTCGTGTTCCTTTTCATTATAAGCCATCATTGTTTATATAATTTGTGATATAACGTAGAAAGTTTACTGATATATGCTAGATATGCACCTTAAACAGAATCGCTCAAGTAATTTTCGTTCAGTGCATTATTTTTCCATAATCGGAATGGTCAACACAGCAACTACTCAACAAATCTATTGAAAGTTTATGGACGTTGCATTAGTCTATCCTTTAGTAATTTCTTATGGAAAGCTACCAGAAGGTGTTTTGACATTTTCTCAAAAAAAAAATCTTAATTACTAATTTTTATGTTATTTTCATTAAAGTTTTTCAGTTATTTCCAATTAGATTTCAGAACTACCATATAAACTCTACAATATTTACACTGTGATGCATAATTGATTGGACAAACACCGATTTTCATACAAAAAGACCAACTTTGAGAAGCTAGAACTATGGTTTGCTTTGATGGATCGAGCTCATATTTTGACACGGAACTACACTGCTGTTCTACGCATAATTGTCCCATGTTACATGGGTACAGTGGCGTTTCGGTTTTATAACTAGTCGTTTTAATCACTACTCGCTCAAATTCACGGTTTTCAATTCGATTTTATCACGTTTCGTTTTATCACACTTGTCCAAAAACATTCCGAAATCAATATAAAATCAATACAGCCTTGCCCAGTCCACCAGAACTGTTAAAAAAATGTGAACTACGACTCAAATATTTTGCAGCTGAACGATCTTGAATAAAAAAATTACATTTATTTCTCGTTTCGCCAAATTCACGGTTTCGTTTATATCACGGTAAAATTGTTTTTGACCGTGATAAAACCGAAAAACCACTGTATCACAGGTAAGTCGGTTTTATGTAGGAAAACCCTGAGATGAGTTACAATGTCAGCGCGAATTATTAGATTGTTCCGCAAGAATTTGTGTGGCGTTATGCGATGAAACTTTTTATGGATAGTTGCGCGTAAACACGGTTGTAAACTTTGTGTAACGAATGAAATGGTTGTCTGGGGGAATTCGTATAAGGCGTTCCATTTGGGATTCCTCCAAGAGTTGCTTCCGAGATTTCACCAGCAGTTACTTCTGGGATTCCTCCAGGAGTTACTCCCGATACACCTCCATAAGTTCCTTCCGAGATACATCCAGGACTTCCTTCTGTGACTTCTTCAGGAACTACCTTTGGGATTTATCCAGCAGTTCCTTTTGGGATTCCTTCAGGACTTCCTTCCGAGACTGCTCCTGGAACTTCTTCCGGCTTTTCCCCAAGAATTTCTCCCGATGATTCGTTCAGAAATTCCACCAAGAATTCAACCAGGGATCTCTCTAGGAATTCCTCCAGAAACTGCTCTACAAATTCCTCGGGAAATTCCTCTAGAGATTTCTCCAGGAACTCCCCCAGAAGTTCCTTTGGGAATTCCTTCAGATTGTTTTTTTTTACTTCCACCAGGAATTTCTTTCAGGATTCCTTTACTTATTTCCGTCATACTTCCTCCAGACTTCCAGAAAAAAAATCTCCAGAAGTAATGTTTTGAGTATTTCTAGAAGGAGCGCCTGATAGAATCCCTGAAAAAAACATGTATGAATTCTGGAAGGAATTTTTATTGAAATCCTGCGATGAATCTTTGAAGAAATAGGGGAGATGATTTTTGGAGAAATCCAGGATCCAACTCACGGAGGAGTACCGAAAAAAATACTTGGGAGAGTCCCAGCAAGAATTACAGCAGTAACCCTAAAAATAACTCTTGGAAGAATCCTGGAAGGAATTTCTGAAAAAAAAAACAGAAAAGGAACAGCTCGAGGAATCCCGAAAGGAATTACTGGAAGGAAGAGGATTCTCGGACAAGTATTCCTGGAATTATTCTGAAAGACACTACTCTTCAACCAGAGGTTGTGCAGACTGAACAGGCACTAACATTAGATCACGGACAACACACATAACACCCAGTGGCCCAGTGGAGAATTATCCGTTTGACGAAAAGTTTTCCCCGACTGGAGCGGTAATCGAACCCACACTCCGAGGCTTACGAGACACCTAAACGACTGACGCCGTTAACCGCTCGGAGGAAACACCTGGTGAAATTCCGGAAGGTAGTCTTGAAAAGAATTCCTGGAGTTATCCCAGGTGAAATTTCAGGAAGAATCCCGGAATAAATTCTTGGAGTAATCCCGGAATGTCTTGGAAGAATCCCAGAAAGTACTTCTGGAAGAATCCGGAATTCAATGAGCGATATCCGGGAGTGAACCCTTGGGGGAGTTTTGGAAGGCATTCCTGGAAGAAGCCTGGAAGAATCTCCTGGAAAACTCATCAGAATTCCGTATGAAACTACTGGAAAAATACCTTAAGGAAATTCCTGAGGAATCCCGTATGAAACTCTGCTGAATCTCAGAAGGATTTATAGTGCGGTAGATTATAGATTGTGTTAAAAACAATCGCAGGAAAAAAATAATCCTTTGAAAACTTTCAGAACAAATCTTTGGAGATGAATTGTCAAATAAATTTCAGAAAGCTTTTAAAAAATACTTACTTACCTTACCGGTCAGGCTAAGGCCGGGATGGCCTCTGCTGTACATAGTAGCCGCCTCCATTCCACTCGGTCCATGCCAAAGTAACACCGAAAACATAATCAGAAGTCTTAAACTAACCATTTTGTCCTATAACAGTTGTTTCAAAGTTTTTCAAAACAAATGTTGTCTTGTATAAGTCATATTCATGATTCCAAAAACTAGTCTTCAATGATCTCTTATTGAAAAGTCGTATTTGAGTAAATATTTTGTCTTTTCAAACAAATCTGACATGTTGATATCAATTTTGTTGGATATGTTCTAATAACGTTTTTTTTGCCGCAATATGACAAGTCTGATTAAGTTTTATATTTGTCTTAATATGTTCATCAAACACATTCTCGGTAGGGACTTTTGGTTCTTCAGATTTGTGCTCATGAAAATTCGAGCTGTGGCTTCGTCATATCTTAACGTTTCGCTAATAAATGCAAATACATTACAACACTCCAATTTATTGGGTTTTACATTACAACATATTTCCTGTATTGCACGCGAACTTTCAATAGCGAACTTTCAATAGATTCTTCTCTATACTATTGCCGTCCAACTTACCCGATTATTGTAATAAATATATAAAGTATCACAATATTTTGCAGCTCACATTTATATTTCACGACATAAAGTGGCTTGAGTTTTCCTAAAATAGTTTCTTTAAAGACAACTTCAGACCACTTACGTCAACTCGTAGCACTATCAGGAGGATTTGTTTTGCTATTTATAATAATGGTATAAGTTTGCTACTATTTAATGGGGTCAATAGTGATGTAGATCGCAAAGAAAACTTCCTTGAATTTCTTCATGCCTACCACACGATAAACAAATGAAAGCCCCTCTACAGCTCAACAGACTCAATATGTTTGATAAGTCGTATTAGAGTAATATTGTCAGTCTTATTTCCAATACTTGTTTTTGTTAAGTTCTGTCGAAACATAATATGTTTCATTTGTTCTTATGAAGTCATATTCAGGGTTTCTGCAGTATGTATGCAAACATGTGTAACATGATGACATGTTCAGTATTGTTTCATTAGTCATATATGAGTAACATTTTCAGTCTGTCTTTCAATACTTGTTTTCAATGAAGTTTTTGTTAAACTTAATATGTTTTGTTTGTTTACATTAAGTCATATTCATGTTTTTTCAATAAGTAAACAGATATATATAACATAAACTAAAGTCATTATTTTTAACTAGGCTATGTTACACTACCGATCATAAAAATGTCGATATGATGTTCAATATGCAATAAATTAAGAATAAAAACTATACTTTTACCGTGCCAATGCTCTACAATTTTGATTGTATTAATTAATAAAATTTCAATTGGCTCGACGGCATACATCAATTTTATCATCCTGGAAAAACTAGTAGTGTACCATTTTTCTAGATGGAAATTCTTATCGACTTTCACCGCATTTTTTTTTGAAAAATTACCCATTTTACGAACCGACAACAATGTTGATAATGATATTGATTTTCACGAGGTAGTGACGCTACCTCCTGTCAAATTTTCGTTTATAAAGTCAGCCCAAAAATGTGAAATACATTTTCTTCTTCTTCTGACGTTGTCAACACTGGACCAAAGCCTGCTTCTCAGCTTAGTGTTAGTCTACGAGCACTTCCACAGTTATTTATTTAGAGCTTCCTCTGCCAATGTCAATTTTGCATGTGTATGTCTCTTTAAAATTTCTTCATTCATGTCCATATGAATTGTGATGGCTACATGTGTGACATTGTAAAAAGAATATTCTCAATTTACATTTACAAATTTTCCAGATTGGTAAGCATTAAGCTTATTCCTAATCATATCTCGAATCATTTAGCATGCCGTGTCCAAGTATGACATTTATTTTTTCATTAACCCTCTAATACCCAAATTTTTGATTTTGATCTAAATATAATTTTTCGTCATCTAAAATCGATTTAAGCATGTTTTGGAAGGTGATTCTTTTTAATTCTCGATTTCGTGAATTTCAGTTTTTGATTTTTCTAATTTTTATTTTTGAACATTCCCACACTTTTATATTTTTCCTGGAAGCCAATTTAGGGAACGGATTTTTTGAGATGAAAACATTTTGAGATTTTATGATTATTGTTGAAATATTATTATTTTAAATTTTTTTGACAGAAAATTTTATTTTCCGTGTAATTTTAAGGAAAATAATTTTAGAGTGTATTCGATTCCCTTAAACTATTAAACAAGGATAGGATGATTTGGGAAAAATTTAAAATATTGTAATTGTAGCGATTCAATACAAAATAAACAATGACTTCTAAAAGGTGACTAAAACATCAATTTTTCAATGATTTAAAAAAAATGTAAATACGCTTTAAAACACACCAAAAACCATTTTGAAATATACAGAACAGTCCTAAATATCAGCCAAAAATATAAAAAAAAATGATTTTCCACGAAACAAAAATTACAAAAATGCTCAAACTATACCCCGTCTAAAGGCGGGATTGGGTATTAGAGGGTTAATACTTTAAATATTTATAAAATATCCAGTCAAATACCCCATTTTCATCCATGATGTATGATTTTTTTTGCAGGAATTAAAAATATTATTTAGGAAAACAAAGCACTTTAGGTTACACATGCTCAAGTAAAACGATGGTTTTAATTTGTTTTATTTTATTATTCTTCAAATATACGAGTTTATAAGGCGCATTAAATTTATCGAAGTACAAATGCCTATTTCAACAGAAAAAAAGACTCGCACCACAATTTCTGGTCATGGAAAGCCAATTTTAAGTTGGAATAGTTTAGCTGAAATAATATCGCAAGCCATATTTTGCACTTGAATAGTTTTTTTTTTTACATTTTGAAACATAGTTGAATACGGTTATGCAACAAACATTGATTACGCTTTAGAAAAGAAACTGAATTTTCATCCTCAATTAGAAAAAGAAGACGTGTAGTTTGTTTATTGAAAGTTGTCAGAATTATGTACTGTAAAACATACTAAGAAACATTATTAAGTATGCTTTGATTCATATAGAACATGATTAAAACATCTCAAACATGTTGCCGAAGCTCCACCTTCTGCGCTTTTTCGGTCATATATATGTCTGAAAAACGGTTTTATTGTTATGAACCAAAACACGGTAACTGGTCATATTGGATTCGAAATAATTCCTATAGAACATGTTGTCTTACTTGGGTGGCTGTTTGTCTCCAGTTCCGCACTCTGCGTAGGGTCCGCAGATCGTCTTCCACTTGGTCGACCCACCTAGCTCGCTGCGCTCCACGTCTTCTTGTACCGGTCGGATGACTCTCGAGAACCATTTTAGTCGGGTTGCTATCCGACATCCTGATGACGTGACCCGCCCACCGTAGCCTCCCGATTTTCGCGGTATGGACGATGGTTGGTTCTCTTAGCAGCTGATGCAGCTCGTGGTTCATTCGCCTTCTCCAAGTCCCGTCTTCCATCTGCACTCCGCCGTAGATGGTACGCAACACCTTCCGTTCGAAAACTCCAAGGGCGCGTTGGTCCTCTGCACGTAGGGTCCATGTTTCGTGCCCATAGAGGACGACCGGTCTAATCAGCGTTTTGTAGATGGTTAACTTCGTGTTACGGCGAACTTTGTTCGATCGTAGAGTTCTGCGGAGTCCAAAGTAAGCACGATTTCCTGCCACAATGCGCCTCTGAATTTCTCTGCTGGTGTCGTTGTCGTCGGTCACCAGTGAGCCCAAGTACACGAATTCTTCAACCGCCTCGATTTCATCACCGTCGATATAAATTCGGGGTGGCGGGCGCGGTGATTCCTCCCTGGAGCCCTTTGCCATCATGTACTTTGTCTTCGACACATTAATGACTAATCCGATTCGCCTGGCTTCATTCTTTAGTCGGATGTACGTTTCCGCCATCGTCTCAAACTTACGAGCAATAATATCAATATCATCAGCGAAACCAAGCAGCAGAACGGACTTCGTGAAAATCGTACCACTCGTATTAATCCCCGCTCTCCTTATGACACCCTCGAACGCAATGTTGTACAGCAAGCACGAAAGACCATCACCTTGCCGTAACCCTCTGCGAGATTCGAAGGGACTCGAGAGTGTCCCTGATACTCGAACTACGCACATCACTCGATCCATCGTCAAATTTGAGAGAGTATCTTGTAGGCAGCGCTCAGTAGTGTGATCGCGCGGTAGTTCCCGCAATCCAACTTGTCGCCCTTTTTGTAGATGAGACACACGATACCTTCCATCCAATCCTCCGGTAATACTTCCTCCTCCCAAATCTTGGTAATGACCCAGTGTAGTGCTCTCACCAGTGCTTCTCCACCGTATTTTAGAAGCTCGCTTGGTAGTTGATCTGCTCCAGCGGCTTTGTTGTTTTTCAACCGGCCAACCTCCTCCTCAATCTCTTGGAGGTCAGGGGCCGGAAGTCTTTCGTCCTGTGCACATACTCCTAGATCTGTTACCACGCCACCTTCGGTACTTGCAACGTCACCGTTGAGGTGCTCATCGTAATGCTGCCGCCACCTCTCGACCACCTCACGCTCGCTCGTGAGAATATTCCCGTGATTATCTCGGCACATGTCGGCTTGTGGCACGAAGCCTCTGCGCGAGCGGTTCAGCTTCTCGTAGAACTTTCGTGTGCCCTTAGCGCGGTACAGCTCTTCCATTGCTTCGCGATCTCGTTCTTCCTGCTGGCGCTTCTTCATCCGGAAGACTGAGTTCTGCCTGTTCCGCGCCTGTTTGTAACGTGCCTCATTCGCTCTCGTACGGTGTTGCAGCATTCTCGCCCATGCTGCCTTCTTCTCGTTTTTCAACTGTTCACATTCGCCGTCGTTTCTGTGATTCGGAGTCGCGAAGCCTAGTGCTGTAGCCGAGGTACTATCTATGGCAGATCGGATGTCCCTCCAGCCATCTTCAAGAGTAGCTGCGCCAAGCTGCTCTTCCATTGGTAGGGCCACTGCTAACTGCTGCGCGTAGTCTTGAGCCACTTCTACGTTACGTAGTTGCTCGATGTTGAGCCGCGGCGTTCGACTTCGACGCGTGGTGATAACTGTCGAAAGTTTTGAGCGCATGCATACAGCGACTAAGTAGTGATCCGAATCTATATTCGCACTGCGGTATGTGCGGACGTTGGTTATATCTGAGAAGAATTTACCGTCGATTAGAACGTGGTCGATTTGGTTTTCTGTTTGGTGGTCGGGTGATCTCCAGGTGGCTTTGTGGATATCTTTGCGGGGGAAGAAGGTGCTTCGGACTACCATACCACGGGAGGCTGCAAAGTTTACGCATCGCTGGCCGTTATCATTCGATACGGCGTGCAGGCTGTTTCGCCCGATTACCGGTCTGTACATTTCCTCCCTTCCTATCTGCGCGTTCATGTCGCCGACAACGATTTTCACGTCACGCGGCGAGCAAGCATCGTATGTTTGCTCTAAATGCGCGTAGAACGCTTCTTTCTCGTCATCGGGTCTCCCTTCGTGTGGGCAGTGGACGTTGATGATGCTGTAGTTGAAGAAACGGCCCTTAACTCTTAACATGCACATCCTTGCCTTGATCGGCTGCCACCCGATCACACGTTGTCGCATCTTGCCCAACACTATGAAACCTGTTCCCAGTTCATTGGTGGTGCCACAGCTATGGTAGAAGGTAGCTGCACGATGCCCGCTTTCCCACACTTTCTGTCCAGTCCAACAAAGTTCCTGCAACGCCACGATGTCGAAGTTGCGGGGATGTAGTTCGTCGTAAATTATCCTGTCACATCCTGCGAAACCTAGTGACTTGCAATTCCATGTTCCAAGTTTCCAATCGTAGTCCTTATTTCGTCGCGTGGGTCTTTGCCGATTGTATCGAGTCGTATTTTCTCCCGTTATTCGCAATGGGGATTTTTACGGGTGGCTTATTGGGCCTACGCCAACACTCCTGTCTCGCCGGAGGGCCATCGTGCCAGTTCTGTTTAACGTCCCAACCAACACTGGGACGACCACGCTGATGGTCCACCTTGGATCTAGCTGGGCGTGGTGCAGCGGTTCTTACTCAGCCGCTGGATGCCAGAACAGACGCTGTTTGAGCCGCACCTCCTTGGTGAACAGACACTCGGATCGTACCTCCTCAATCTAGCTGAAGTCAGAAGGACAACAGTGCCCAAGCTGCACTACTAGGTACCAGCTAAGCACACAACTATTAGCTGGCGGTCTTTGTCATCGCTTGACCCGTGGAAGCATTAGGTAGGAACTTGTGAGGACAAGAGCTATGTTGAACGCTCTCCTTATCGACTCACCGTTTTGCAGCCCATTTCTGTAGCTTGTAGTACCTTTTTCTTGTCGATGTTGATATACTCCAGCACTGGATGCTAAACCCTCGGCTTGAAGTCCGCTAGGAAACGAAATTGATCCACTCTACGAAAATTTCTGAAAGTCTGCCTCCGCGGAGTAGTAAGAACAGTTTTAAGCATTATGAAAGACTCACATTTATCAATTTTCAACGTAAAGTACCATTTCACAAGTAGGTATATTTCTTCATGATCCGTACCAAATCCATTAGGGGTTAACCGGGAGGTCCACTCTACCAAACAATCGCCCCAAATCGCCTAACCATTGCCATCTTATTAAAAATTTATTTCTCTTTCTTTTACTTTCAGATACGCCGCACTCAACCACTCCTACCGAGCGAACCATTATCATTATCGTCAAACACGAAAATCAACTTCAACCGTAAGAAATTGGACCTGCCACTTGCATTCGACAAACAATTCCGAAAGCGCGGGGAGCAAAAACAGAAAAGGAAACACGAAGAGCCTTTTCCAATCCAAACTGGGCCCAGGCCCAAGTGGACGTGTCACGAAGTTGGTTTGATTATTTTTTAATTCCGCGTTGGTGGGGCCCCGTGCCCAAAACTAGTCTCTGAACTCCGGCAGGAGGAAAAAAAAACGAAATCAAAGCTGATACGTGAGCTTGAAAAATTCATAAAGTTTCCTCCGTTGGAGACTTTTTCTTTACGGAGTTGGGCAACTAGAGACAAAGAATCGTTTGAAGGTGCTGGAAACATCCAACAATAAGGTGCGCGTTAGAAAAGTTCGTTTCCGAAGATTTTTATTTCAGCGGCAAAGTGAAAATTGATACTCAAGGAGCAGTTCGTCGCGCAGCTCGTGAGTGCGTGTACAATTTCAGACGTGAGAGTCTACGGCAGGTTCCACGGAAAAGCAAACAAACACGTGCACATAATTGGGGGAAAAGTGATTTCGGTTCAGTTCGTGAGGTGTTGGTAGCCCGCCCGAAAAAAAAGTGGAACAGTCAGCGTAAAATGAGGGGGGAAATAAAGTAATTATATTTACGCCGGCGACCTAACCATTATTCCCACCTTGGCTTCTATTAGGCTGTCAAGGGTGGAAAGTTTAGCCAAACACGTACCCATACTTTGGTCGAACGGAACCGTAGGGGGTGCGAGTGAATTTCCCTCGAGACGCACGCTATCGGAATTCGGAGGGGTCTAATAATCGCGAGACGAAGAAGCAAGCAAGTGTGCGTGAAACAGATGAGTGCCGCGAGGAAAACTTTCACTAGGGGAAAACAATTTGGCAAAGTTGTGGCCATGATAAAGGACTCCAGTGCACGGTAGACGGTACACTACGTATACGCAGCGAAAGGACTCTAAGACTTGCCCCGCGCGGCACGAAACCAACGACGACGACGTCTGCTCCAATGTCGAATGCATGAAACATAATGGATTACCTGGGCAACGAAAAATGGACCTCCATAGACGATTGAAGGTCTTCCGGGTCGTCGCCTTAACATGGGTATGCTTCATTGCAATATACTGTGTTAAACTGACGGAGGCGAAAATAGGTGAGTAGCGAATTTTCCTTCCCTTCCATTGGATTTACGTGTGACAGGACCCTCTCGTTTCAATTTGCTGCCCCAATTTCATGAATATTCAAGCCGGATTGAAAGTTTGCACATTTATTCACCCTCGAGGCAGCGGTTCTCAATGCATCATTATCAATTTACCTAAATCGACGAACGAATCTCCTTCTCTTTACATCAAGAACGATAAAGCCTATTTGAGGAAGATTTTCATAAGAAACTGAGAAATCTTCTTAAAAGAAGATTTAGAAGCATCTCTTATGCAGCTTTGAAAGCTTTTCCGAAGATGCTTTGAAATCATCTCTAAAGAACCTTGGAAGTAGCTAAAGAAGCCGTAAACTTAAGAAATTTCTCTGGAAAAGCTTTGGAAATTTTTCTGAAGAAGCTTTGGATGATTCTCAGGAAAAGCTTTAGAAGTTTCTCTGGATATTTTTTGGAAGCATCTCTGAAGAAGCTATGAAGCCTTTTTAGAAAAAGCTTCTCGGAAGATGCATTGGAAGCTTTTTAAGAAAAGCTTTGGAAGTTTATCTGGAAAAGCTTTGGTAGCTTATCTGAAGAAACTTAAAAATCTTCATTGAAGTACCTGCGAAAGTTTCTCTGGAGAAACTTTAGAAGCTTCTCTTCAGAACCTATGATGGTTTCCCTGAAGAAGCTGTTGGAAAGTTAAAGAAACTTTTCTTACACATGTTGGGCGTTTCTATTAAGAAGCTTTTGTGAACTTATGGAAGCTTGTTAGTTATGGAAGCTTCTCTGAAGAAACTTTGGAAGCTTCTGTGAAGAAACTTTAGAATCTTCTTCGAAAAAGCTTTGGGAGCTTTGGCAGCTTCTCTGAAAAAGCTTTGGAATCTTTTCTGAAGAAGCTGAGGAAACCCTGTAGAAGCATTAGTAGCTTCTCTGAAGAAGCTTTGAAAGCTTCTCTGATAAAACTTTGGAATTGTTTCTGAAGAAGCTTTGTAAGCTTCTCTGGAGAAGCTTTGGAAGCTTCTCTGAAGAAGCTTTGGGAGCTTCTTTGGCGAAGCTTTGGGAGCTTCTTTGGCGAAGCTTTGGGAGCTTCTTTGGCGAAGCTTTGGAAGCTTCTCTGAAGAAGCTTTTTTAGAAGCTTTGAAAGCATTTTGAAGAACCTTTGAAAGTTTCTTGAAGAACCTTTGGAAGCTTTTTCAGAAGATTCGGAGGCTCCTCTGAAGAAGCTTATAGAAGCTTCTCTGAAAAAGCTTCAGACATTTATCTGAAAAAGCATTAGAAGCTCCTCTGAAGAAGATTTGAAAGCTTCTCTGAAGAAGCTTTGGAAGCTTTTCTGGAGAAGATTTGGAAGCTGCTATGAAAAAGCTTGTGAAACTTCTCTGAAAAGCCTTAGAAGCTCCTCTGAAGAAGCTTTGGAAGCTTCTCTGGAGAACATTTGGAAGCTTTTCTGAAGAAGCTCTAGGAGCTTTTTTGAATAATATAGTATAGTAGAAACGGCTAAAATATAAACGACTCATAAGAAAGTGATCATTCTTCATAAATAATTCCAAAAGTCCCAGTGAAGAAACAGGGGTGTGAGCAGTTATAAATTACAAAAGTTCCATAAACAAATAAAAAAATGCATAAATAAATCAAAAGTTTCCATTAATAATTGATTTTTGAGCAATTAAAAAAGTCAAAAATGCAATGAATAAATCAACTGTTGCAATAAAAAAAGTCATTTTTCCCACCAAATAACTTCGAATTTTCCATAAATAAATCCGATATTTCCATAATAAATAAGAAAATTCACAATAAAAAAATATCGAAAAAGCAATAAATAATTCAAAAAGTGCAATAAACGAAAAAATAAATTATCAATAAATGTCAAAAAACGAGCAATAAACGTAAATGTATTTTGAGCCAAAAAATACATAGACCATGCGGCGAAGCCGCATAGAGGATTGAGGAACTGAGGCGGCAGAAGGCCGCCGAAGTTTCCGATATCCGATGCACCGCAACTGCATCGATTCGGTTCTAGGCAAACCACAGATCCAAGAATTTGCCCGGTATAATGCAAACATAGATGTTATCCCTTTTTTAGGTCCGACGAGTGATAGCGAGTTCGGACAGCAAGCGATTCCTCGGTAAATTGCAATCATAGTTAGGCAGGCTTTTCAGTCGTTACAGTCATATATGTGCGATTCAGCATTTCACTGCTTCATACTTTCCTGCATTTGTTTTTCATGTGTAATTAAGTCATTTTTTATTGCATTTTTTGAATTTTTTATTGCTTTTTCGATATTTTTTTATTGTGCATTTTCTAATTTATTATGGAAAATTCGGATTTATTTATGGAAAATTCAAAGTTATTTGGTGGGAAAAATGGCTTTTTTTATTGCAACTGTTGATTTATTCATTGCATTTTTGACTTTTTTAATTGCTCAAAAATCAATTATTTATGGAAACTTTTGATTTATTTATGCATTTTTTTATTTGTTTATGGAAGTTTTGTAATTAATTACTGCTCACTCCCCTGTTTCTTCACTGGGATTTTTCGAATTATTTATGGGAAATTTTGTATTTACTATGGAACGTTTAATTGTCTGCCATAGTAGAAACAGTTTTGGAATTAGATAGGTAACTCAACTCAAAGTAATTTTCGGTACATGAACAAAGTCTGGTGTATCAATATATAAAAAGCAATCCCAAAAACACAGTTGGAAACTCCTGTGGGAAAAACATCCCTTTCCACACGATTCCCATAAACGCTGCTGCCGTCAGTCGTCAGAGCCGTGGCAGCAGCAGCGACGATTGCTCGACAAATAAACGCTTATTGATTCTGTCGTAAATAAGCCCTCCCCGTTCCGCATTCCGACCAAGCCAGGCCAGGCAGGCCTGACAGAGCTTATGTTTGTGATATTTCCCCGCGAACTCTTTCCATTAAAATTCTTTTGTTTTGACTCTGCGCCACCACCGTGCTGCGGTCTTTTCACTTACCGTACACCGAGTCCTCCCCCGGACCAAGAATGATGAAAAAGCGCTGAATAAACGATTAACCACCGTTAAATTCCAAGCCGGCTGCCTGCCGATGGATGGATACCGAGCAGGGCAATCACCGCTGCTTGGTCCGCGGTGCCAGATTGGTTAGCTCTTATAACCGAAGCGGGGATGCCATGCTTAATTATCATCATTCGTTCGTTTATCGCAATTTTTCCAGCAGTACCATCTCGACGTTCTCAGGCTTGATGAACGATAACAACGAGTATGAAGTGTCTGAGTGGAAAACAGGCCGTGGAGGTGATGGAGATTCTTGGTTGTTTATGGTCACAAGCATTGGCAGGTACCAACTTTTATACTCCGTTAACTGTACGCCAAATGACGAATTTTGCTCTGGTTGATTCGACCTTGGTCAAACACTTCCAGTTCTCTTTGACGTTATGTGTCCAGAGGTCCTCCTCAATTGCTAAGAGCCATCGTATGCGTGGCCTGCCACGGATTCACCAGCCTGTCCCTGAATTTCTAATGAATATTATCTTCACCTGTGCTTGATAATATCCGAAATTGGCGCGAAAGTGACCGGCAAGAGCAAGAGTGTAGGAGGTAAAACAAAACCCATTATAAGTGAACTGGTAGATTTTAAAAGTGCGCCACCGATCGAACTCAACCACTGAATGGATGACGTGCGACTATGTTCAACACGTTCTAACTCACGATTGAACGGAGTGATTATCTATTCGTCGAAAAAGGCTCAATACATGTAGCCGAAACGTCAGGTATAGAACATAAATCCGTTTATGATTACGCGAAGACAGGAAGCCGAAAATCCTCGTAACATAACCACAATCACAGTCGATCCCCATACAATATCCAACTTACAGTTACGGCCAAATGCCATTGTTTTCCTTACCGCGAAGTATTGTGCACAGTACCTTACGTTCATCTTTTTTGTAAACAGGGCTAATGAGGTCCTCCAGTCATATGGTTCTTTTGCTTTCCATATCCCATACAAAGTACGGTGAAGTATTTCGTACTCACTTCTGTGTTTCATAAATTGAGTTTAGAGCTCATCTTTTCCAGCAGGCTTGCAGTTATTTGGCTCTTTGAATGCGTTTTAACCTAATGTTGGGGCGGCTTCATAGCTTCCTTCGTCTCACTAATGTTTTCTCCATTCAACAAAGTCGACAAGTGCTCTTTCCATGTGACAACAACCAAAGTTTCAACCGTCAGAAAATTCGCATCACAATCTGATGGAAAGTGGAAGGCGCTTTTTTCTTCTCTTGTCATTGACAGTCTCCTAAAATCTCCGCATATCTTTTCATACCGCTGTGCGCCTCAGCGACGACATTCTCCTCATACTGTTTTTTTCTTTCTGCGGTGAATTCTTCTCTCGGCTGCTCTGATTGATTGGCTGGATAGATCATAGGGAACTGAGGATGTTGTATACGTTGATCTTCTTTATCTGCCAAACAAGATTTTGCCGGTACTAACACTGAACACTGTAAAGGTTACGAAGACGGTCACGATTCGGCCTTTTAATAGCAAACGCGTATATTTGCTTGAGCTTCAAGAACAGTTTATTGAATTTCACGGTGCACGTCATAGTTTAATGTTTCTTATATTTGTTGTCTTTTTCGTTAATTTGTCCGTCTTCTCGTAACAGTATAGTTGTGTTTATGTCCCTTTAAATGAAGTTATCAATTAGGATCAAATTTAGTACTTTTTTTTTTTTTTGAGATTTTACCCTAGAGGGCATTTATCTCAGTTGCTTTATTATCTTCTAAACTATAATTCAAATTTTGTTATAAATTTCAATTTTTCTTACATATTGGAGAACTTTCAATTCGGATTCTCTATTGTTTTTCAAAATATCTTCCAAGCTATCTGACAGATTCACTTCACGTCGTTGTGCAGCATACCGTTGGCAACCGATGAGCAAGTGATGTACTGTAAGTCTCCTGTCACATACGCTGCAAGATTCCGGAGGTTTTTTCTCGAACAGATGCTGTTTCGTTAACCAGGTGTGCCCGAGACGTAGACGTGTCAAGATGATTTGATCTTTCCTGTTGCGCTGATCAGTCCATTTGCTCACTGTATCTTTAACGATTCTGGTTATTTTTCTCGCCGACGTGTCCCACTCTTTTTGATGGGCTTTCCAAATTTGCTCCTTACTCCACCTTACGATGTCTTCTGCTGGTACGAAGTTCGTTGCTCTTCTACTTCTCCGTCCGTTGTTTGCCGCTTGATCAGCCTTCTCATTTCCCATAATTTTTGAGTGTCCTGGTATCCAACAGTAGCGAACATCTTTTCCTGCAGCTACTCTCTCCAGTGCGAGGATGAAAGGGTGAGTAGAATTCCCTGCCTCTAGTGCTTGAAGGCAACTTGCGGAATCAGTGAACACAACAGATTTACCCTCCACTAATCTGGTTGCTTGGGCCAAAGCAGCAGCCTCAGCAGAGAAAACCGAGCATTGTTCGGGAAGACTGGCTTCATTAACGACATTTGGTCCGATTACACCAAAGCCAACTAACCCTTTCGCTAAAGACCCATCAGTATACCACAGATTATACCCTTGATAGTGTCGGTAAACGTGCTCTCAAAAAATATTCATCGCTAACTGAGGCATCTGCCCTGCTTTTATCTGTGCTTTTATTGTCCAATCGATTCTTGGGTTCTCTTCGTTCCATGCTCTGCTCCTTGACCTTATCCGCTTACATACCGGTGGCAGTGTTTTTCCTGTTAAAGTCCGAAACAGGTCATTTGCTTTACACCAAAGTGTGTTGGAATACGATGGTGATTGTTCACGAATGGCGCAAGCTTTTTTAACGTATGTTAAGGCGACTTTGTGTTGAAATGGTAGGCAACCAGACTCAACAACAAGAGGCAAAATGGGGCTAGTTTTAAGGGCACCGAAGGCTATCCTTAAAATTTGATTATATGTGGGTGCCAATGTCTTTATGTTTTCTACCCGAAGAATTTCAATACCGTATAGAAGTTTCGATGTTACAATGGCATTCCCTATGTTCAACAGAGTTTTACGGTCCGCTTTCCTAGAGATGGCCCTCAGCAGGTTCAGACGACTCCTGCAGTCTTCTTTCAACTGCTTCGTTGATGTATTGAATTTTCATTTTTTGTCAAAAAGAACACCCAATACTCTTACAGATTTTGGCCTCGGTATTTCGGTATCATCCAACATAATTTTGACTCCCTCCATGTGCCAATTTTTATGGCGTTGCATTTTGCAACAATGGATGGTCCCAGATTTTGAAGGAGACATTGCAAATCCGATGTTATGTGCCCATTTTTCCACAATTGCTACTGCTTTCTGAAGCCGTTTCCGCAGAAATCCGACACGTTTACCAGTTGAAACGATTAAAATATCGTCGGCATATAGAAATATCTGGACGTTTTTTGGAGCGACAGAGAAAATGGAGTTCATCACCAAGAGGAAAAGGGTTACAGATAGCACTGACCCTTGCGGCACACCGTTATCTTGTTCCGTTTGCTTGGATAAATATCCTGCGAAGCTAACTTTTGAAGATCGTTTCTCGAGGAAGCTAGAAATGAATTTATTCATCCGTGTACCGAGTTTATTTTTCAGTACGGTTTCCATAATGTTCCGATGCCAGACCCTATCGTAGGCTTTGGTGATGTCGAGGGTTACGATTTCACAGTGTTCTCCCTTGCTTGCCGCAGTTGATATTATTTCGTCCAACTCGGCAAAATAGTGTGCTGTCCCTTTTCCTTTCCTGAAAGCGAATTGTCGGTTGTGAAGGCATCCATGATCTTCCAGGTGCGTAACTAGTCGGTGGTTCACCATACGTTCGAAGGTTTTTGATACGCAACTTGTGAGGGATATTGGTCTGAAACAGTGAGCATCATTTGTTCTTTTGCCATTTTTTGGAATTGGTATGATGATGCTCTCCTTCCATGAGTCTGGGATTTCTCCACTGTCCCAGATGTGGTTGAAAGCCTTTAGAAGACTCATTTTGCAGTGAAAGGGTAGATGTTTGAGCATGGGATATCCTATTTCATCGGGTCCGACTGACGATCCTTTGGTGCTCTCCAATGCACGGAACAGTTCATGGATTGAAAATTCTTCATCCAGAATAGTGCTACCGCCAGACTCTAAGTCAAGAGGAGTTTCTTCGCTTTTCCGTTTTTTCCGTAAAAATTCTTCCGAGTATTGAGATGTCGCGGAGGTAGATGCAAAGAAGTCTGCAAAATGGTCTGCTATTGCAGCAGGATCGTTGCAGTGCGTTCCGTCAATAATTAGACCGGGCCCAGAAGTACGTTTTTTCCCACACAGCTTGCTAAAGCTCTGCCAAAGCTCGGAAGTTGACGAGTCGCTCGTGAAAATTTCCTGGAATTCAGCCCAGGACTTGGCTTTGGCGTCTTCCACTTTTTTCCTAGCTTCATGTTTCGCTGCGTTGAATCGCTGCTTCGCTTCAGCTTTGGCTGGATCATCATCTTTCATTTTTCGTAACCTTCTCAGGGCTTTTCTCCGCTTCCTAATTACTTCTTTGACTTCTTGGTTCCACCATATTTGATTTCTCTTCCCATGGATTCCTTTGGTTCTCGGAATCGTTTCAAGCGCTGCCTCGTTGATTGCTTCAGTGATGTCAAGAATGTTGGCTTTACAATTAGGGGGAAGCTTCTGAGAAACAATTTCCTCAAACCTGGCCCAATCGGCATCTTTGTATATCCACCTCTGCTTTGACCGTGATACAGCGGAAAGGTTGTTAGTCCTGATGTAGATTGGGAAATGGTCGCTACCATGCAGATCCTCTTCACAATACCAATTGAATTTAGTTGCTATGGAGTTTGATGCAAAAGAGACATCTATAGCACTGAAAGTGCCTGAGGTACAGTGATAGTGGGTTGGAGATCCGTTGTTCAGTACGAGAAGATTATTTTCAACAGCCCATTCCAACAATTTTCGCCCACGTTGATTGGATTGGCAGCTTCCCCAGACTTCATGTGATGCATTGAATTCTCCGCACAGTAGGTATGGTGGTTCGAGTGTGTCTAAGAGATCTTTCAACTTACCAATTAGCTCCTGGTTGTTCAGGTTATGAGGCACGTAGATTGAGACAACCGTGATATTCCACGGCTTCCCGATACGAGCGGCACAAGCATGTAGATCGGAGTTATGTTGGATAGCATGGAACGGAATGTCCTTGCGAATGCCGAGGCCGGCGATGCCGTTTCCTAAACTTTCGGGGCGGCTGCAGGTGATCCATTCGTAGTTGTTTTTAAGTAGGTGGTCGGTTCTGTTTGTCATCATTTCCTGAAGACAAATGGTGATCGGAAGTGCTTCCTCCACCATTTTTCGGAGCTCGCTGAAGTTTTTCCATACACTACGCACGTTCCATTGGATGGAGAATGACTCATGGATTGGCGTGTTACACGAAGAACTTGCATCTGAAGTATTCCGGGGAGATGGTATCTGGTTTTCTGTAAATGGATGCGGCAGGACGGGAGGAGTATGTTCTTCTGATAGATTGGATGTTGTACTTGCCTGAGAAAAGCACAAGTTCTCCGCACCAGCTGCCGCCATAGGAATGTGAGCATCTAGGGTCAGGGCTGGTGCGGAGACATGCCCGGGGTTTACGGACCCCACTCCGATGTAGTTTGCAGCTATGTTGTTTTCTACGCGATCTATATGGTTGGTTGATATACCTGAGCAGGTGTTCGATGCTTGTGGTTGGTTGCATTCCGCACGTTCTGTTGTTGAGGGTTTTGAAGCGAAAGTAATTTGTTCTCTGAATATATGAGTAATGGTACTTGACTGAGAAAAGGACAAGTTCTCCGCACCAGCTGCCGCCGTAGGAATGTGAACATCTAGGGTCAGGGCTGGTGCGGAGATATGCCCGGGGTTTTCGGACCCCAAACCGGTATCTGGGATGGCAGCAACTTCTAAACGACCAGGGTGGAAAGACGCAGCTTCCGGATTAAGGTTTGTACATTTTGACGACATTCGGCAGTGATTTGAAGATAGTAGTGCAGAGTATTCGACTATTGCGGGAGCTTCTTTGCTGGAGACAGCCGCTTGTGTCTGCTTGACAGACGGAGGCGTGTTGGTAGCAGAAGAAATTGGTTCAACGGCTAGCGATAAGTATATACTAGTGTTAGGATTTGAGCTGGCTGGGGATTTGTTTGAATTGATTGATAGGAATAAATTTGGGAGGGGAGAGCGATTTTCAGTGCATATTGTTTCAAGATTTCGTCGTATGGGCTGCTCACCGGCTGCAGAGGAGGGTACGCCATCAACGGGTTGGGGTAGGACGTCCCGGATAGTTTTCCCAACCTGCTGCGCTTCTCTTGGAAGTGAGGGTGGTACTACACTTTCCCACTCCTCAAACCGGGCGTTGATGTTGTTGTAATGGGGTGTGGTGTTGGTGAAGGTATTAGGCGAAGATAATGACGTGGATTTCGATTTAGTGTTTGGATCCATCTGGGGGTGGATTGCGAAATCGAATAGCATGCTCCTTCTCTGGTTCTGATGTACCAACTGCTTCCTGGGAGGATTGGCTTGTCGTTCGTCTGGTCATGTACGGGCTTCTCGAGTTACTTGAGGATTTTTTAGAGGGAGGTGACATTCCTGTATGTTGTTGTTGTGGATGAGTTGTCCTTTTCGATTTCTTCTTAGTTGTTCCTTCAACTTCTGATTCGCTATTTGCCGACTCGTTTTGTTTGTTGTTTGAATTATCGAAAAACTGCTTCATGTTTTCTACCTGTGCTTCTAACTTTGCGATCTTCGTATCTTTTTCTCGGATGGTTTCCAGAAGTTTATCGATTTTTTCGTCCTTCTTTCTGCTTTCTTCCATGAATCGGTCCAGTTTGTCCTCTATGGCTTCTTTTCGTTTCAATTCCTGTTGAAGTTGCTCAATTTGGGTTCGCTGTTCTTGCACTTGGGCGGAAAGGGAATCAAACCTAATTTGATCAAGTCTGGGTTGGGCTGCGGCTCGTGCGTAGCTCCCGTTTCCAGACTCGACTCTGTTACGGGCCTCGGCGTAAGAAAGATTGTAGTCAATTTTTGTACGGATCACTTTTGATTCTGTTTGGTAGAATTCACACTGTCGACTACTGGGAAGATGCTTGCCTTCGCAGTTTCGGCAGAAAGGTTCTTCTTCGCACACTTCCCTTTCTTCGTGGTCTTTCGAACAGTTGTAGCATAGCTGGGGATTGCTGCATCGTTGTCGTGGGTGGCCATATTCAAAGCATTTAAAGCACAACATTGGATTTGGGTAGTAAGGCCGCGTCTCAACGTTGAGTAATCCGACCTTTACTGATTCTGGGTACACGGGTCTGTTGAAGGTCAAAATGATTGCTGGGGTGTTTTCCTTGTTGCTTTTCTTGATTCTCCTCGCTGCGATCACTCCTTGATGTTCAAGTTCTGCTACGATGTATTCTTCACTCTTCGTAATCAGATCGAAAGTTGATAACACACAACGGCTAGAATTCAGTTTTGGGTGCAATTTTATCTCTATTTCGGTACCATCAAACAATGTCGTCATTTTTAGCAGTTTTTCCACTTGGGCGGCCTTTCTTGTTTGCAGAACGTAACGACTTCCCTTCATTTCACTTTTTGCATGTTCGATTGGTCCGACGGCGTCCTCGATACTCTTCCCGATAATGAAGGGTTCGATCGGCAGGTTACGTCCTTCTTTGCCTGTAAGCAGCAGCGTGGTTAGAGCTCCAAATTCATTCCTTGGGTCCATGTAGCTGGGCAACCTTCTACCATATGACCCACCGGGGTCGCCTCCGCTAAAAGAGGCCATCGGAAGTTGAAATCAGGCTTGGTGGCCCATACGTATGAAACTTATGCTATCGCCTATTTAACCGCAGAAGTTGATAGCAGTCCCCGGGTAGAGGTAAAATACTGACGATCAAAACATGATATTGGTTTGATTGATATAAGAGATAAAAGATCTGAAAATAATATCTGGAAAGTGTTCCTGGAACATCTGAACAATATCAAATTTTGATATTTCAAGATCATACGAATAGCTCGCTGCTATTGGTTAGATCTTACAAAATCTAAATATGATTTGATGATGATGTTCCAGGAGTAAATTTTTGATTTTATTTTTAGATCTTTTATCTCTTATGTCAATCAAACCCATATCACTTTTTGATCTCTATATCAAAATATGCTATCATTGAGCTCTTTTCCTCTACTCGGGTCACCTGCTATCTACCCCAGTTGCGGTGAAGGGGAAGAAGGGGAGGGGATCACTAGTTAAACTATGCGTAACTACGTTGCACTTTGTTTCTCTTTTTATCACTATCACAGATTCGTCACAGGGTTCGTCGTCTAACGCGTTGCAGGTCTCTATGACTCTGCGCACTAGTTACCGGGGTAATGGAGGCGCACGGTTCTGGATATGACTAGAACGGCACCTCTCTATTCCTGATACCCTGGTATCAGCTGAGCACTGCTGCGTAACCAAACTACGCTGTAACACGTGATGTCACCGGTGACGTTACACTACTCGCGGAACTTGGTTTGCCCGATGGCGTAGCACTAGGTCCGGGTGGCGTAGCACCGCTGCGGATTGAACAAAACGAAATAACTTTGGCACTGGGAGAAGCTGATTGAATAACCGATTGCTTCGGATACTCGACTCGAACTGATTTAGTACTCAGTTGTAATAAATGCTTACATATGGATTTAGAAACAAATGATATGTTTACAACTTTCAGAATAACTAATTCTAGAATAACAAATTCAGTATATTCAATTGTCTGAAAGAGTTCGTGTTTTTAACCCGTATTGAATGTTTGGTGTCAATTTTCCCTCATCTTCGTTCCAAACAAATTCAATTTTTGATGTGACGATGACTGGTTGGAAGGGTGGTGAAGGAAAACGGCTGACGGGTTTGACAATCTATTCTGCTGGCAGATCCTTCGGATGCGCGTGTATTCTGGCTCAAACAATATTTTTTTAGGCGCACAGCATCATTACTTCGGCCAGACATATACTAGCATCTTACCTGAAAGAGCTGAACTATTCTCATGGCCGGTGGATGAGCAGACCTTGAACGGTTGTTCAAAAGCGCATCGCAATCGAGTTGCCACAATACGGAAGCCAAATACGGTGGTACTTTTCACACGTTGTGGAAACAGTGTGTTTGTGCAAATTCGGGAAAAGCTCAACTATTTCCTCGACAACGGATGGGCGGACCATCGACGGTTGCCCAACAACGCACGTTGTGGAAGTCAGTAGCAGTGTTGTTTTTTTTCGCAAGTTGTGGAACAGTTTTTCGGTCTAATTAGGCGCACATTTCGGCCAGACATATACCAGCTTCTTACCTGGAAGAGCTGAACTATATGGTATGTGGGGGCAAGATGGGTCAGGGGGCAAGATGGGTCAGTACCGTTTTCAACCGTACTATATATTTTTTTAATCTTTCAATAATTTTCCCAGATGAACGAAGTGGATACACAAAAAAGTGATATATTGTTTTAAAAATTCTTTACGTTCCTTGCACAGAAAAAAATAAAATATTTTTTCGTTATACTCCTTATGCTATACATTCCATATAACTACGTGTATTGTGTAGACGGGGCAAGATGGGTCACCCGAATTTTTCGGTATGTTTGCATAGTTTTTGAAAATGTTTTAATCTTCATTGAAAGGCTATTCTGTGACCTACATTATCGAAGCAATTAGAGCACTTAGAGTTTGTGAAACTATTTTTGAAATTTTCCTACAAAAAATATAGGTTTTCAAAGTCCGTTCATGGCTACCTGAACTAAAATCTTCTAGTTCTGAGAATAATCTACCGATATGTTTCAACACTTTTTTATGTAATCTTTACGTCTGTGAAGCTTAGATGTATAGAGAAAAAATAGAAGATATAGTATTTTTTGTTGGAGAAAAATCGAGTTTTCTGATAGCTGACCCATCTTGCCCCCAAAAAAATGAGGTGGGGCAAGATGGGTCATGTTTTGAAAATTGCTTGTCAAGAAGCAGGTTTCAAACTGTATGACCTTTCTATACTTTTATATCATAGCTGACTAGTGTATCTGAGAGTCGTGGTAGAATACAGAGAAATGCGCTTTATATTCAGACAGTTATAGGGGTCCATTTCTTAGGTGACCCATCCTGCCCCCACTTACCATACTTTTGGCCGACGGTTGAGCGGACCACAAACGGTTGTCCAACAGCACATTGCAATGGAGTTGCAGCAACACGGAAGCTAATCTCGCAAGCTGATTTATGTCATAAAGCTTTATCGAGTCTTCCCTCATCTGACGTACGATGTCATTTGGATTGGTGCTTTTATACGTCAGCGATATATCATCCGCAAACAACGCGGCATCTATGTAAGTTCATTTTCGGAAGATCGTTCACATAAGGTACACCGGGGCAAGTTTAAACGGGTGGGGCAAGATGAAACAAGGAGTTTTGAAATAGATTTCAATAAAATTTAGAAATTTGTCCTTCGCTGAAAGATTGTTTGAATCAAAAACTATGTGTTATGGCGATCAAACTGTTTATCATCATTAGAAAACATCATGTTAACCCGCTGTTTCATCTTGCCCCACCCGTTTCAACTTGCCCCGTTGTAACTTACAGGAGAAATAATAGGAGGTCCTAGGTTGCTACCTTGTGGAACGTTACACCGTTATTCTGCGCTGAGAACTGTTAGCTTCTTTTATATACACAAACTGACTTCTTCGAGTTCCTTGAATTTCATAGTAATCTAATTTCTGGAGTAATATTTTATGGTCTATAGTATCTAATGTCTTTTTAAAGTCTTTTTTAAGTACTCCAATTAGCTTCCGAGAATCCATGGCATCGTAGATGGCATGAATAACTCACTGGTTGCCGTACGTGTACTGGAACCGGTCCTAAAAGCGTATTGGTGACTGTACATGGCGTTGTTCATTTGTTGGAAACTTTGGAGTATAGCTGCGAGTAGTTTTCAATTAGTTTTCTCAGGACAGACAATACAGATATTGGCCGGTAGTTGTTGATATAGATTTTAGATCACGATCAATGGATAGGTGTCACACGTGCAATCTTCAAACAACCAGGAAAGACTCCCGTGCTAACAGCTACGTTGAAGACGTCCCGAATCTACATTGAAAAAGTTCGATGATGATCCTGTCCATAAACCACGTGGTTTTTTTATGACTTCTCAACCACCCCCCCCCCCCCCCCGCGTGGTCATTAGTCCATACAATTTTTTTTATTCGTCCATACAAAATGCTCATTGGCCGAACACCCCCCCCCCCCCTCATGACCACGTGGTTTATGGACAGCCCCTTATTCCATCTGATCCACTGCTTTTTTTGGCATCCATATTTCTTATCTCAACCACGACCTCTTGCTCACTAGCCGGTCGTATGAAAATTGAAGTATTGAGAGGCGTAAGCGTATCGATACAACAAGGATTTACATTTTTCGCCGAGAATGTCACATGCTTGTTGTGTCGGTTGAAGCGGTAGCGGTAGCCGATAACGGGGAGTCATGTACCGTTTCGCACACAGTATATTACAGTCATTTGACATGTTCCAGATATCATTCGACATGAAATGGGGCACGTTTGGTGAAGCACTTGATTTGTTTCAATGAGCAGATTTTGTGTATGATGAGAGGCTATATTCTCCGTTTCTGAAACGAAATGGTGCGAGAAGTGTGGAGAATTATTATTCATTGTCTAATCTGGTACACTCAAACCTCCATTTAGGCAGGATCCATTTAGGTAAAATCTATTTAGGTCCCTCAATTTAGGAAACATTACCTAAATGGAATCTGATTGTGTTCAGAGCAGTTAGAAAGTTTCAGATTAGGGATAAGGGTGGTTTACGGGAAATAAGTTTCAAGTGGAGTTAAGGTGAGTTCAGGGCGTGCTCAGGGGGGGAGCGATGAGGGGAGTTGGAACTGTTGATGGTTCCTAAAAAATTTCTTAGCATAAGTCATCGAATCTACATGCAGAACTTCTATGCTTGAATGATTGAATAAAGATCATGCTTACACAGCCACTGTGTGGTTAGTTCAATGTTTGTTTAAGAAGCTCTAAGAGCTCCTTCGAGTATAGGTCATCGGATCTACAAACGTAATCAGTCCTGAATCTCTTCTAAAACCGCCGGAAACGTGTATAAAACGCTTTAAAGCGCCGCTGAAATCTCCCTCAAACTCATCTAAAAGTAGTGATGCAAAATGTATTTTCAGACTCCCCTCAAACGCACATGAGACCTTCAGAAACCCCCTAAAATGCCTGAGTAACACCGCTGAAACTAGCTTAAAATCCTCCGAAGCTTCTTGAAATGCCTTCGAAATCCCCCTAAAACCCCTCGAACCCTATGTAACGCACCTAAGACCCTCAGAAACTCCTGAAAACTCTTACGTAACGCCTGCGTTACGCCTCTTAAACTCGCCCAAAATCCCCTGAATCTTTCTGAAATGCCTTTGGAATCCCCCTGAAACCCCCTCGGGCCTCATGTAACGCACTTGAGACCCTTAGATACCCCTGAAAACGCCTATGTAACGCCTGAGTAACACCTCTGAAACCCTTTGAAGTTTTCTAAAATACCTTCAAAATCTCCGTAAACTCCCCTGCGTTACATGGGACCTGAGACACTCAGAAACTCGTTAAATCGCCTACGTAACGCCTGGGTAACGCCTCTGAGACTCGCCAAAATTCTCTGTAGGTTGCGTTGCGTTGCGTTGCGTTGCGTGGTAACGGAGTAATTCGTAGATTGCATACTGAAAGTTGTCATGTTAAAACTTTAATACTCCTATTCTGATTGCTTATGGAATGCTATTTGGGAAGGAATAGCTATCCAATCAGAGGTTGAAGTGAAAAAGACATGAGAACTTCCATTGCCGGCCACGCCCATCTTCTCCGTTACGAGGATAGGAAAGGATGTGATGATATGACACCTACTTTACAAGAGGTCAGCGACTCACCGACACTCCCATAGGTGTCAAGGAGTTGGATATTTGGAATGAAATGATTGGGGAATTACTATAAGCGAGTGATGCGGCAAGATTCAGATTGTGTAAGTGTATTTGAGTAGATCATGTAGATGTGTTGGTGTGAGTGTAAGTGTTTCAGTATATTTAAACACCAACGTTGGGAGTGACGTAGCTAAGAGATTTTGTCACTCCATGAGCCTTTTTGTTCCAGGGATGGGGCACAGGCATTTACACTGTGTCCTGGCTAACAAGCCTAGGCTTAAGCGCCATTGATCGCTCTCTGAAACGATAAGAAATGCGTTATGTGGATAGGAAGGGATAGTATGGAGTGGATGATATTTATTTATCGAGATGCCAGCGACTCACCGACGCCCTCGTAAATAAAAAGGAGATGGGGTGTTGGTACGGGAATGATTTGGAATTCAGTATGGTTAAGTCAAACTACTGAGTTATTATAAAACTATATACAACTTATGTATGGTAATGGCTCACTTAAAAATCTGTTCCACATTGGAACGAACTCACCAAATTATCTGGTTGCACATCGTCCAAAGCATGCACAATTTCCTTCCAAAATATCCAAATTCAATGTCCGGTATCCTCTGTTCCTCCGAAACGTTCCATATTTTGCCGAATTCCTCGCAGTAGCCGTTCAGCAATTCCCCTCAATTAAGGGAATAAGTGCGATCGTGTCTGGTGTTTCTCCGCCTTCCGATTTATTCCTTCCGGCGGAATAATAATCCTACCATCCGATGATTGTTGGATGTAGCAACTAGCAGTTGTACTATGAGCCTTCAATCCTCCCGTGGGATATCATTTGACCCAAATAGCACTGAGTTCGCTAGATCCAGATGATGAATCAGGAGGTAACAGTGGTTCCGAATCCATGATGGGCGGCTGTGAGGTTGAAGTTTTCACATTTGCCAGTCGCTCGTCAGAATAGATTTTACGAAAATTTTGACATTTTTCGAACCACGTGCGACCGAACTTTAGCGCTCGTAAAAAACACTTTGTTTCATTTTCCGTAGCACTAAACAAATTCACTAAATCACTATGCAAATTCTACAAATGTTAGTTTGAAATGGATCGAGCAAATTAAAAAATTAAAGGATGAAAAAAATGACAGCCGAATTTTTTTTTGCGACCGTACGCGCTCACAGACTGCTGCGATCTCTCCTCGCCAAAATTCTCTGAAAGTTCCCTCTAAAACCCCTTGGATCCCTATGTAGCGCACCTCAGAAGCACCGAAAACGCCTGAGTAACGCCTCTGAAACTCGCCAAAGATCCTTTTAAGCTTTTAGAAATGCCTTCGAAATCCCGCTAAAACCCACTTGTATCCCATGTAACGCAACTAAAGCACCACCCCCGCCCCGCTCAAAAACGCCCATAATGGCCCCATGCAACACCTCTGACCCCTCTCCATCCCCCTACAGAAACTCCCTTCAAAGTCCTCTGAAACCCCGCATGACCCCCTTCCAATCACCAGGCCACTCGCCCTTCTCAAACTTTTTTTGCAATCTCCAAATCCATTTAAGTATTCAACTTAATCCATCTAGGTAAAAATTCTATTTAGGAAATCCCGACTCATTACCTAAATGGAGGTTTTATAAAACACTAGTGTACTGTTTGTGAAAAACTTTTGGTAACTGTGTTAATGAAGAGGCGGAAAATAGAGAAAACATCAACACTATTACATAACCTTTTTTTCTACTGTTCAGTTCAAACAACATTAATTTAGGTCCAGAATTTAATAAAATTTCATTCGGTAACGGAGACCATACAAACATTCTGCTCTTTACTGCACATCGGGTATTTTACTGATCGGGTTCTATTTAGCTCGTTTTAACGTCTAAACATTGGGATGTCTTGGAATCATAAGTGTTAAAACGATCTTATCTGTCGTTTCCAACACAACCGAAGTATTTCCCTCGTTAACATTTAAAACAGTCCGGTAAAAAAGCCAATCGGAATATACCCTCGACCTCGAAACTTTGTCCATCATACTGTCACAAAACTATAGGGCGATGACAACGCAGAGCCGCCTGTTCGAGAGCTGCATATGTGTCACCCTTATCCATCCATAGCGAAGGTAGCGGAGGCTATAGTGGAGGCAGCAGCCATCACGTGCAGCAGTACAAGTGAGTTTTAATGGAAGCCAGAAGAGCAGTCGGTAGTGGTTTTTCGAGGAACCACCAGCTGAAGAAGACGTAGCAGCATTTAATGTAGGTCAACCAGAACACGTACGTCTCGTTTGTCGTGTATTCAAGGAAGAGCACCCCCACCGACCGTCATCACCGACCGCTGCCATTTCCGCCATTCGATCCGGTTCATTAGGTCCGGGGAAAATGGCACTTGAGCGCACAGGATTTCTGTTATTTGGAAAATGGATTCCGTTCGGGTTTGTCCCCGTACGTGCTGTCATAGGTGTGTGTACAAAGGCGTCTAGTCGTGAGAGAATATTGGGGGATGTTACTCGAAATGATGTTCTTTGAAGGGCAATTATGTGATTTAAGACAGACATTCTTTATAGCCAGGCGTGACGAACTGTTGAAGTTGGAAACAAAATGAGACAAAATAAAATTATTTTAAATTTTGAATAAAAGTCTTTGGTCCATATAGCTGTAGTGGTTAATCAAACCAAGACATCTCCAGCAAGATCTTGTTGAATATCCGTGGCAGATTTTTTCAATATGAACGATAATTTTTACTTTCTCTGTAGAGTGTATCCAAAAGAGTCAATAAGCTAAAAAAATCTATCCGTGGTTAACACGAACAGCAGAAGATAGGCTCAATGTTGAAGTCAACTGGTGAGCTCGTTCCATGTAAACCTTCACTCAAATATTCCCCCATTAACTAGTTTTAGAATTTTTGTGGCTTTTCTTGACCAAAATATTGGAAAATTCCTAATGTTTTCATTTTTTTTTCAATTCTTTTATTTTTTTCCAAATCCCGTTTTCAATCAAATGCTATTGAGTAGTTGTTTTGACGTTAAGGTGAAACTTCGAGAAATCCCATTGCAGTTTTGCATGCAATTTTTAGAAGCACAAATCTGACGAACGAAGCACCGAATCAAGCAGCACTTGTTTATCCTGGTTTTGCTCACTTATAAAAAGAGGCAGCTTTTCCAAATTTAGCGCATTTTTTACGAATTTTCAAGATTGGTGGTCCTGAAACGTGAGCAGCCATTTTTGTATTCTCTGAGGTTTCTCCTTAAATGTAAAAATAATAGGTTTAAAAATCAGAAGAAAAGCTAAGACATATGAGAATCTCAGATGAAAAGAAGTGAAGTGTCCATTTTGTCCATTTTGAGCAAATTTCAAGCTTTAAGGAACTTTTTTTCATATTATTTTTACGAAGATTAGAAAAATTACAATAAATCGGAGGAAATTGTGCTGATTCTTAAACTTCACACAGTTTGTATGGAATGAAAAATTGGTGAAACTTCACACCTCATTAACTCGGAAGTGGGTTTTTGTCACTAACACCCCTTTGCTTCTAACCGCCTCATATGTTAGAATGTTTGATTTTTTTCTTAGTTATATGTAAAAAATTCGTTCATTCGGTCAAGGTGACTTGCTCCCAAAGTGCACACAATGTCAGCACAAAGTGCCAATTCCGTAAAAATGTGAGAGCACACCCAAATGCTTGGTTTGTGCTTTTTAGCTCAACCCAGCAGCGTTAACTCGCTTGCACCGAACGAACGAATGACGACGACAATGAAGTCAAGTCACCGAAATGGAATTAAAAGTATCTGCTCCATTTAATTAATCCTGTGTGAATGTGCAACCTCATCCCGCACCTCCCATCCGGACAGCAAATGAGCAGCTGAGCTTGCACCCGGAAAAAAGAGAATTCCAAACCATTTCATCCCGAACCCGAAAGCTGCTGGAAGAATTTCGTAACGTTTGTGAAATGGGGCGTCGTTGTCGGAAAAACAGCACAAATGAGAACAACGGAAGGGACGAGCGCGGGCGGTCTGGTCAGCTCACCTTGAAATTGCTTGTGGCGCTGAATTCCAAATTTAACTTGCTGTTCTAGCGAGAGATAACAGCTTACTCAGTGGTACATTGTTGGAGTAGGATATCACCCTGGTCTTTTTGTGATGATGAGTTTAAATGAAATGCACTATTGGAGTGAAATGATCCGCCTTTCACAAATTCAATAACATTCCAGGGGCCAAAAACAAATCCCATCTATTCAATACCCATGGTGAATTTAAGTTTTTCAAAAGATCACATTGTGCCGGGGCCCGTGGCGTGGTGACTACACTACGTTCACTTCATAAGTGGATGGTCATTAGTATGGGACACGCTTGTATGGAAAAAATAAATCCTCGCTCCAGTCGACTTTTTGGATCCCATTTAGGTCCCATATGAACTGTACAAAATTTCAGCGCAATCGGTGAAACTATAATTTAGCGCGAGCGGTTCAAAGTTTTCATAGGATTTACTATGGGAAAAGTTACACTTTCAAACAAAAAATTCCAGAGGTCGCCCTTTGTCTTCTTAATTCAAATCAATCAATGCTTCTTGTAGAAAAATCATTTATGAAACTTTCCTTCGAAGACCACAAAACGATTGGATGCTTGTGGAAAAAGTTATTGATTTATTACCGATTAGTGATCCAACGAACGGCTTCTTGTTTTGTTTTATCAGCAGCACTGCTACTGCCGTTGTTGCATGGGCTGGCGGGTGGTATCACCACCCCCAAAAACCGCAGCAGCCAAGGCAGCTGATACAGTGCTGCTAATAAAACAAAACAAAAAGCCGTTCGTTGGATCACTAATCGGTAATAAATCAATAACTTTTTCCACAAGCATCCAATCGTTTTGTGGTCTTCGAAGGAAAGTTTCATAAATGATTTTTCTACAAGAAACGTTGATCGATTTGAATTAAGGAGACAAGAAGCGACCTCTGGGTTTTTTTTATCCGAAAGTGTAACTTTTCCCATAGTAAATCCTATGAAAACTTTGAACCGCTTGCGCTAAATTATAGTTTCACCGATTGCGCCGAAATTTTGCACAGTTCATATGGGACCTAAATGGAATCAAAAAAGTCGACTGGAGCGAGAATTTGATGTTTGTCCCATACTAATGGTCATGAGTTCGATCCCAGCCCCGGCATTTGCAATTTTTGTCCGTTGCTCTTCCCCCTGAGAGCAGCTGACACCTGACCCTCTTCAGAGCTGAAGTTTTCTCTTAAGGCATTAAATATGAACGAGCAGTGTTGCCGAAAACACTTATATTGTTGGATCACTGTAAAACAATGGATTGTACTTGAGCTGCAGTATAACTTTGTTCAACATATGAACTGCCTATCTTACACTAGATTTGATATATTGGGCTTTATTTGATCCTGCATAACCAGAGTTTGCTTCATAAGCAGATAGTCATGGGTTCTATGCCAGCCCCGGCACTTTTGTCAGTATCGCTTTCTCCTTGCGAGCAGCTGACGGCACATCAACATCCTCGTGCGCATCATTCTACCATGACAGGGTAGAAAGTGACAGCAGCGCAAAGGCAATTAGTTCGATATAGTAAAATAAGAATAGAATACATTAAGGTGCTGTACAAAGTGTAAGCACAGCTTCGAACTGGAATCGCTCACGCAGTGCCCTATAGTGGACAAGAGAGCTGTAAATTAGGTTGAGTGATTGAAGAATACAAATCAGAGTTGCTAGCTATTACATAAGTTTTGTGTTAAAACTTGCCACATGACATCTTGATAATTTTGGCAGTAAATACGAAATAGATATGCGTTTAAGTGGAGTAGTTCTCCTAAATCATTCTGAAGCTCAGCATTATCTGATACTTCTTGAGCAGTGTTGCCAACACGCGACAAATTGAAGCTAGAATCGAAAGTTTTCTTAAAAAAGTGCATTTCCCCCCCTAACTCCTCTGCGTACAATTGAAGATTAATTTTCCGTCGTTTAAACCTAACTGTTGGATCCCGCGGCGAATACCGGAGGTGCTCGAGCAGTTAATGAAAGAATTTTCCCGCTAAATTGATCTGCCCTTCCACTACTCACTCGCTGCTCCTACATCGCACCACTAAGCAAGGCGTCATCTCATTGCCGAGGGAAGGCAGAGTCCAATAGGACGGCTCCAACAAAGTTTTGCGATTGTGATGGATTCCATTGCGTTTTGTCGCTTCGTTTGCGAGGAATTTTCTTGTTGTGCGACTGTTGTACAAAGTTTTCCCGTTGGGCTATTGTGTTGGTTGCCTCGGGGGTGTTTTCCCGGAAATCGGATTCGGGTTTGGGGCATTTGCTGCTGTCCCCCGTACAGTTTACTGATGCGAAACTGAAATGTTTGTGATTGCTTGATGGGAGAAAGTTGGAAATTTTATTGGTGAAATTTATTCCAAATGATGATGATTAACCTGGGCTTGTTCGGGGAATAGCTGTAAGTAAAAAGAAAATCGTGTTATTAACAAGTACTTAAAGTACTGTTCCTTTGAATTTCACTAAGAATTTGCATCCTTTGACAGATACGTATTTCGACCTAAACTGTAAGGTCATCTTCAGTGTGTTGACTCGACCAGTCGAGTTCAAGATCAGTGTCAAAAACAACAATGTATAAACCAATCGAATAATTTTTAACATTTAAACATTTTTAAAATCAATAGCTCAACAGTAACCTTTTCCCATCAACAACTATCTCTCAAATTCTATCACACACTTTAATTGACTGTCATCAGCCTACGGTAATCACTTTTTAATGAAAACGCTTATCTGACCGGGATGTTTTCCCGGTGCAAACATTTTCATCACGCACTTATTGCTCCTAGACGCATACGCACGAAGTTGGCTCCAGATAAGCGAAGAGCACTCATAATGAAGTGCAATCTACAGACTAACTCGGGCACTATCGCCGGGACCACATACACAACGAACAACATACTTACGCACGCACACCACGCAGCCAGATAACTAATCTCCAAGAGGCATTCAGCATCAGCACCCCCGACTTCACCGGACAAATGTGCAGCAAAACTAACATGCCTCCAGCTAGGTAGCAGGCTGCAGTTGTTGTTGGTACGGTCATGTTTAAGGTTGGTCTCCTTGGTTAACCACAGAGTGAGTGTGTGTGCGCTACCCACCTTACCCACTCCTGTTAGGCCGCTAGCAGTTCCTGACCGGAACTTATGATGGGGAGGCCACAGAGCCCGACCGATACAGACGGACAGAGGCTAAAGTGTGTCAGTCTATGAATGGCACATTTGACAGCAACTAATTTATTCAAATTTGATACGCTTTTAATGATGTTATTGTTCAAATTCTATTTGGGGGGATGGTATGGTTTGCATGCAAATTTTGTGTGAGTGAAATGTGTGTAAGTGCAATGCTTAATTGTTCCAAAAGTTGAACTTTTAGAGTTTCAGAAACGAATAAATATCTATATATATAAAAATGAGTTTGCAGCCCCTTTAAGGCAACAAAACTCACGAATGGCCGAACCGATCAGCATGACCCTTGCACGTTTCGATTCGTATTCATGGTGGCTGTGTTTATATGTTAAAAAGTTACGAAAATCAACTCCAAAAGTTAAAAAATTGATAAAGTACTGATTTTTCATGAGCTGGGAAGGAAATCAACACGATCGAAATGAAACCAATCTAGAGTGCGGTGCTTAAATTAGCTCAAAAGCTGTCAAACCACCACAAAATTGGCAAGACAGAATTTGCCGGGACAGCTTGTATAAACATAAAAATAAAAACTATCTGAAAGTTTCATTCAACTTGTTAACTAATATTCTGTATGCTTGTAAATCAGTGAGGTGAATCCTAACGACCTTTTATGGCCACCAGCTAGTGCCGAAGAACGGACTAGGGACTATTCAAGTGCCCCGGAAAAAAATCTACATGTGTATCTTGGGATCTCTCGCTTGATTAGGCACATACTCAAACAGGCTCATACATCTATGTTAGTACGAGTTCATTGACTGTTTCAGAGTATTCGAGAATCCTCTGGAGTACATGCTATCAGATTTACATGCATAATCAGATTAAATTGTCGGTTAAATGCTTGTTTGAGGATCTTCAAGAACTCACTTGAGCATAGGTTATCATGTCAACAAGCTGTATCAGTATGTATGTGTGAAACATTTGCGGAAAAACCTCTGGAAGCTATCCCTGGAAAACTCTAAAAAAACATGAAAATTAAAACGAAACTACATTTGCAGGAGTTTCTAATGGTCCAATTGTCTTTGAGAGTTTCTGAATTTCCCGGGTTTTCATTTGAAGTTCTTTACTGGACATTTCGTTTTAATTTTCATGTTTTTTTAGAGTTTTCCAGGGATAGCTTCCAGAGGTTTTTCCGCAAATGTTTCACAAGCTTTTTCAAGATGTCTCAGAGTTTTCTTTGAATGTCTTTCAGATTTTTTCTAAGATTTCAGCTGGGATTAATGATTCCAAAAATCATGAGAGTAAAAACTCAGGATATGAGCTCTCAGGCAACTATGGAATTCTTTTTCCAGAGATTCCAGCAAAAACTCCTGAAGAGATTTTTTTAAATTCCGGATTAATTTCTCCAGGAATTATTCCAAAGAAATATTCCAGGGATTTATCCGAACATTTCCACCAGGGAAAGTTTTAGAGATTGCTCAAGAAATTTCACCAAAATCTCATCCAGGTATGATTCCTCCAGGCATTTCACAAATAATTTTTTGTGTGTGCATATTACTTCAGAAATTTCCCCATTTTTTTTTTTCAGAATCTACATCCTACAGATAATTTTCAGAAATTAATCCACGAGTTTCTGTAGAAACTACTTTAGATTTTTATTTAGAAATATCTCCTGGGGTGCTTTTAGTTTATTGCCATTTTTGTGACCAGCAAGTACGTTATGGTTTTGGTAGGTTACAAATAGAACGTCAAATAGATTGACAGCTTTGGTTACCACTCTTTCCTGAATGCCATTTTGCGTGGATACAAGGGCGTTATTGAACGCCTTGGGTTCCGTCGCACACATTGTATATGGAAAGTCTTAACAGTTTTTTTTTCAGAATATTGTTCAAAAATTCTTAAAATTCCAAAATGTATTTGAAGCGGTTTTTATGATGTCTTCAAGGAATTTCTAAAATAAGTCTATTGATTTCTTCAGAAATTTCAATAATAACGACACAGAATTTTTCATGGATTCCTTGAAAACTTCTCCAGGGATCCTTTCAGAAATTTTAAAAAAGCCTTTCAAAGATTGATACAGATTTTTTGTGTGGAGACTTCTTCGGACATTCCACCAGAAAATTCTTCAGAAATTTTCCGAAGAACCCTTGGGAAAAAACATCCATGCATTGTTTTAAAAATTCCTCGAAGAATTTCTTTTCATGATTGGCAGACATTTCCTCTAGATATTGCTCCGAAATGTGGAGCGCTAATGGTGTGATGGTTCAAGCTCCTAGCTATCACGCCGAGGAACTGGGATCGAATCCCACTACCGAAAAACTCACAAAGTGAGAGTACTTACTTTGGAAGGGAAGCAAATCGGAAGTCCCGAGATGAACTAACCTAGGGATAAAAAAAAATTAATGCTGCTAAATTACAGCTAAGGAAATAAAAAAAATCTTCAAAATGTGTTATGGGAATTTTTGAGAAAATCTTGTAAAGATTTTCAAAGTAATTCCTATAAGAGTCTTTTTGAAATTTCACCGGCGATTTCTTTGAAAAAAAATCTCGAAATTAAGAAGTTCAAAACTGGTCACACTAATTCGAAGAGTGTATTTTGTTAAGAGGGTTAGAAAGTTGGTACAAGATCTTCCATGAATTGATGCTCCATGGAATTATTCAAGGTGCTTGCTTGAAAATCCCTCTTGGCATTCCTTTAAAAGTTCTTCCAAGGATTCTTCATACAATATTCTATATATTCATTTCGAAATTTCTCTAGGGATTTCTTCAGTAACTCCCTAAGAGATTTCACCAGAGTAATTTTCAAAAATGTCCCATAGATTGCTTCCAAAAACTGCTGAAAGGATACGTTCATAAAATCTTAAATTCTCTTGGGATTACTTTCAGAAAATCTTCCTACGGATTCCTTAAAAATCTCCAGGGAGTCTTTATGGAAATTTTGTTTGGAATGCTTCAGAAATTACTCCATGAGTTTATTAGGAATTTTATGATAGTTCCAGAAATTTTGCGAAGAATTCCTCTTAAAAAAAATCCAGGGCATTCGTCGGAAATTGCGTCATACAGATATCCCTCCGAAGCTTATTTATTTATTACTTTGTCTTCGACTTAGTCGTACAGACTGTTCTAATATTAACTATACTAAATTACGTATCCTATTTCTAAAACATTCTTTGGACATATTAAACTCGAAACTAACACTTACATTATTAAACGCTCGTATACATACACTTAATGGGTTGTTTTGGCTGCAGCTTGTTCTGTGACTCGGAACAGCAAGAAACGTTGAGCTTCGAAAACGTCGGGGTGGAACATTCAAAGGGACTTCAGCAAGAAGCGCCGGACAGTCGAGTACACCATTGATAATGTCAAATAAAAAAAGTTGTTGAAGCTTCGTTCTTCTTGCTGAAAGGCTTTCCATGTTGATAAGCTGGCAACGGTCAGGGTAGCTTGGCAAATTGAAGGGATCTCTCCATGGGAGATCACAAATCGCAGAAACCACTTCTGAACACGCTCGATTCTGATAATATGCGTCATGTGATACGGCGACCAAACAGGGGCAGCATATTCTAGAATGCTTCTAACTAGGGCGCAGAAGAGTGTTTTAAGAGCGTACACGTCGTTGAACATCGAGGCGTGTCTGCGAATAAATCCAAGTGCAGACCAAGCTTTGGAAATAACGGAGGATATGTGTTCGTTGAATCGGAGTTTCGAGTCTAATGTAACGCCGAGGTCACAGATTGACTGGACACGTTCTAGTGGTGTCGTTCCGATATAGTACTGATGTGTGTAAGGCGTACCGCGTCTGGCAAAGGAGATGATTTTACATTTGTTGCTGTTAATACGCATACCATTGTCGTCGCACCAGTTCAGCAGCACATTGACGTCTTCTTGCAAGGCGATACAATCCACAATGGATGTGATGATGCGATAGAGCTTCAAGTCATCTGCAAACGATAACTTGAACGAAGAGAGTTGCAAGCGTAGGTCGTTCGCGAAGATGATGAAAATCAGAGGGCCTAGTACACTACCTTGTACACTCAAATGACCCGGAGCGTGCCGAGTTGACAGATACAAACGCCTCTCTGCCCGAAAGATACGAATACAGCCACGTTGTAATCCACCTGGGAAACCCGATGTGATCCATTTTTTCAACAAAATTTTTTATTTGTCCATACAAAATGGTCATTGGCCGAACCCCCCCTAATGACCACGTGGCTTATGGACAGTCCCTATTGAGTCAACTTGCTGCTTCGATTCGAATGCTCGTGAAATGGCCGTAACGTAGCACATTAGATTGGATGTCGTCGATCGGCTTTTCATGAATCCGTGCTGAAATTCAGAAATGAACGGTGACGCAGCATCATACAGCGTTTTATGTATGAGTGATTCAAACACTTTACTGAGGCAGCACAGAATAGATACTCCTCGGTAGTTTTCGACAAGCTGCTGGCTTCCGGATTTATGAATGGGCACGATAACAGCTGTTTTCCAGGCGGATGGAAATTTCTTCTCCCGAAGCGATTGGTTGAAGATTATTGCGATTGGGGCTGCAAGCGAAGTGGCACAATTTTTGAACATGACCGGAGGCAATCCAGGTCCTTTTTTCTCGTCCAGATCATTCAAGGCTTGATGTATATCTGCGGTTGTAAATTGGATATTCGGGATACGGATATCGTAGGACGGTGCTCTGAGAAATCTGTCAGCCCGTGGCACAGGAGAAGCTCTGGAATACACACTTTCGAAGATTTTTGCGAACAGCTCTGCAGTTTCAACATCCGTACTGGCAGTATTACTCTCGTATCGAACATTGTTCGGGATCCTAGTACCTGATCGTTGACTTTTGACGAAGTCCCAGAAACGCGATG
The DNA here is from genome assembly GCF_035046485.1 of Aedes albopictus. NCBI lineage: Eukaryota > Metazoa > Arthropoda > Insecta > Diptera > Culicidae > Aedes > Aedes albopictus. The sequence continues at coordinate 507,875,145 of NC_085137.1, read as the reverse complement.
GATTCTGCTTAATGCTTGCCTGGATATTCGTAACGTAATCCTCATATGTTGACGTAAGAAGGTCGTTGTATGCAAACTCAAGTTGTCGAAGTTGAAATTTGTCGTCGTCGGACTTGGAGTGAAAATATCGGCTCCGTGCCTTGCGTAGGATATTACGAAGATTCCGCAGCTCCGGGGTCCACCACGGTTTCTTATACACCGAATTTGCCAGGGGCCGTTTGCGAGGTACATGTTCTTGTAATAGAATTTGTATGGTATCGTAGAAGTTGAACAGCAATTCGTCCACTGTGCTGCCATGCAGTAAGTTCTAATCAACCAAAGAGAAAGCATAATCCAGATTTTCAAAACTGCATTTTCGAAAGTCGAATTGCAAGTTGGAGTCTCGTTCGTTTGCCAAATTCACAACATCGAAACGAGTATCGAGAATTACTACTATCGGTAGATGATGCGAATCCACTGGCAAAATTGGCATCGATGGTTCAACCAAATCTATATGCTCCGGCAAGTTGACAAACGCAAGGTCCAGAAGCCTTCCATTTGCGTTAAAGAAATTATTGATTTGCTGAAGACCTGTGGAGAACATGGTTTCAACAAGTGCAAGTTCAGCTTCCGTCGAGGCATTGGAAGGTAGATAACCGATGATGTCTTTGTCAAATCGCCAATTGAGATTGGGCAGATTGTAATCTCCCACCGAAAACAAAATATCCGAGTCACGCATGAAGCCAGACACTTCTTGAATTGTCGTTAAGTGCGCGTTGTAGACCTCCAAACTAGAATTCGGTGGAAGGTAAATCGATAAGAGATTTTTTCTGTTTGCTAATTGGATGCGAACTACAACTTGTTCTAGTATCTCGTTACCAGACCGTGCAACAGATTCACATTGGAGACGATTGTGCACTGCGATCAACACTCCTCCACCACGACTAAATCGACTAGTCAATTCGTTGCGGTCACAGCGGAAGATGGCGTAATCGGAAGATAACTCTGCGTTGTTGATATCCGGACGAAGCCACGTTTCAGTGAACAGCAGTATGTCGTAGTCTGTGTTCGATGGCTGCAAGCGAAGTTGATCCGTTTTTGTGCGCAGGCCCCTGACGTTTTGGTAGTATAAGGACAACGATCTATTGGACGTTGTCACCTCGGTTAAGCTGGGAGTAAAAGACTCATCAGGCACGGTAGATGAACTGCAGCTAGAATGCTCACCTGAGAGAGGCGTTTGGAAGATCCCTAGACCTGACCCACACGCAGGAATGGGGTGGCTTTGATGGCTGCAAGTCGAAGACTGGTTTACAGGAACTTCCGGTACATGCTCGACTGCGGTGGAGGATCTAGGGACTTCCATAAGGCTTCGCTGAGGGCCTTATCTCAGAAAATCTGCAACGGGTTTCTTTGAAAACTCCTCTTTCAGAAATTCAAAATGTTTTTGATTTTTTTCAATGTTTTCGTCATAGTTCTTCTTGGAATTGCTTTAGAAAATCCTTCATGAATTGCTCCCAAAATAGTCCAAATAAAAATTCAGAAATTTATACAGGAATTCTTTCATAAAATCTTTCAAGGATTCTTTCAGAAATGCCTCCAGTAGTTACTTTAGAAACTCGTAGTGGGAAATTTCTCCATGGACTGCTTAAGAAAGTCTGTAACTAATTCTTTCATGAAATCTCTTAAGAATTATTTTGGTATTTTTTTTTGAAAATTCTTCGTTAATTTAGGTTATTTCAGAGATTCATCCAACTCCAAGGATTCTTTTGGTAATTCCTCTAGGAGTTTTTGAAAACTTCTTCCAAGGATTCCCTTAGGAATTCAAACAAGTATTTCATCGCAAACTCTTTCAGGAACTCCTTTAAAAATTCATGGATTTCAATATCCGGAAAGCGAAGGAACGTATGCTGCAATTCCTTCAGGGATTACTCCAGAAATTCTTGTACGAATTTTCTAGTCGAAATCAGATTCTCCAGATATTCCTGCAGGGATTTCTCCAGAAATACTTCTTGAAAATTTACAAAAGGCACTTGCGTCGACATTTAGGAAGCTTGAGTAACCGACACTTATTTTACCATGACAGCACTGCTTACTTTCGAATATGGTTTGGTCATATGTTGTAAGGGCCATAGATGTGAAGGCCAGGGTAATCAGGATCGCTATGCTGAGGGTGACAGGTTCGATTCCTGGTCGGTACAGGAACTTTTCGTAATGGAATTTTTCTTGATTTTCTAGGACTCTACTTAGCGTCTGCTACACGATATACACAATACACACGCAAACGAGCGATTTGGTCAAATGGTCAGACAACTTTATTCAAATCGAAGCAATTTAAATTGAATCCATGAAGTCATTAGACTCTTTATTTGTTAAAAGAGTTTGAAAGTATGAAATGAGTATATCAGATGACTAAAGAAATTTAGCTCTCTGACACCCACCTACAGTCACCCAACAAAACTAGAATTTCCCAATACACAATGTCCCTATTTGCATTCCAGAGGCAACTGTCGTTGGCTATCGGATACAACGGGCGGGCGTTTGCGATGCTATCAAAGCCATGCCGATAAGAGCCGGGGATGAAAATCGTTTCCTGGTCCTCGAAATCGAAAACCCCACTCTCCAACTGCTAGCTCGCCTCGTTAAGCTGCCCATGTCCGACAAGCGGACTGTAAGCAATCCTACCTAGCTAGGTCTAGAGCTCGACGTTGATCCGAGTGGCACTTCAGAAAATCGACGAACAAATTGGGAAACGTTGTCTTCGTCATCCAGCATCGTTCCTTATTGATGATATCTTCGTCCGTCGTGTTTGTTTGGTGGTGTAGGAACCGGGTAGGTTGGAAAATGCCGAGAAAAGCATAGTTGGACTATTCTGTAAACTAGTAGCTTGTGATTCATGACTCGGCGCTGCAACTGCTTGGGATGGCACAAGGAAAAACGGATGATGGCACTCAGCTTAAGCTTGTTCTCCCAAAAAAGGTAATACAGCAAGTCAGGTAGACATTGGCTTCTTTCAATATCAATTTAAATCCATCATTTCAAGCATTCGAATTAATGTCAAGGAAGCTCTCAAATGATCCATTTAACAGAAGAAAGGTCTTAAAAACTGGAATTGCACTTTAACGGTGATGCAGTCCATAATTTTCCCCATTCTACATTCGTTTTAATATCAAATTTTATCAAAACCTATCTAAAATGAATTCTTATGTTGCCTTGCTTCCTTTTGTTAACCTTAAAATACCTTGAAGAGGTAAGTTTCGTTAGGAGAACCTCTGCCTCCCAGATAAGACGCTTAGCGACTAAATCTGCCCTCAAACATCGTTTTTCATTGATCGGCCTTTCGTCCGGTCCATAATTCCTCTGGTACATATAAGTAAATCGATACCGGCAAACATGATACAATAAAGCCACTTTGGGAAAACATTTTCCAAAATCGAATTACTTCCCCCAACTGACGACGACGCTAAACGGATAAGGAAGCACTTTATTATGGCGAGCTGGCAAGCTCCCTGGACTATACGTTTAACTGTTCTCGGTTATCCCAACATGACCTGAGGCATTTTTCCAGCTTCTTGGAAAGCTCAATTTCAGAGGGAATATCATCCCAAACTTAGTCTTCATCGCGAGTGAAAGTAAAACTTCTCTCGCCCAGTTTGTTTCATAGTCGAAAAAATAACACCGGAAATAGCGCGGATCAAACTTGGGAGGCTTGTGCGTGGCCTAGACAGACATTCTAATGTTTCAGAGATTTCGTTTGTTTTTCTGAACTTTTGGCTTCTTCGGCGGTGCCTGCGATGGCCTCCCACAGCGATGATCACGATAATGCGGAATCGACAATATCCTCCGTTTTCCTCGTTTTCCTAGGCGTACACGTCGGAATCCCTCGATGAGAAGGCTGCCCGGAAAGGCCGTCGTCGGAAGCAAAACGAAACTAAATAAATAAATGAAATTCTTCCACTTTGGATGCTTGTCTTGTCGAATTTGTGTTTGCCAAAGTGAGGCCTACCGGCGACGCAGATGAAGTCAAGCTATGGCGCGGCTGCTATAGCCAATATCAGCCATGGTTAAGATGTTTCATTTGTGTTGCTGTTATTGTTCTTGGTTTGGGATATTTTGTCGGCGCAGAATGAGTGGGCGATCTCTGGTTGCCATGGCTGGAGCTCTCGGTTCCAAGAAAATTGAATAGAACGTAGCACGGAGCGTATTGTTTTGTTCGGGGATGCCATCCCAAGCCAGAAGTAAATGTGTGGGATTTTTCGATGAATAACTTATGATTTAGATGTCGGAATCTAATCTCTAGTCAAGGTGAGTTTTATTGCAAGATAATCAGCTGACAGGTGGAGTACCTCTTTACACAACTGCTTTGATATCCAAGAGTAGAAGAATGCTTTTGATAATGGGAGGTTTCTTTGGAAATGATTAGTGCGTTCCACGCGCCGAGGATTTGCTTGCAGGCGATTCTTAAAATTTCATGTACAAATGCCCACATCATCCCACCTTCTAATTTTTCTCAAATATTACGGTTCAATTCTTAAAATGCCAAGCCTCTCTAAGAGCACGTTTACTTTTCAGATTCAACGAACACTCAGAATGAATGAAATCAGTTCTGAATCTTGAAAGTTAGAAGACACAGAATATATATTAAATAGATGAAATTGTGAAACAACCGCGTTCTGGTGGGAATCGAACCCATGACTCCGCATTTGCTAGACCGGCGCATTAACCTACTAAAGTACAGAACAGATAACGATTCTGTGAAATAGAAAGCCAAAATGACTCCGAGCCACACCTATCCTATTCCACAGAATCGTTACCTGTTATGTGGATCAGTTGGTTAAAGTGACGGTCTAGCGAATACGGAGTCGTGGGTTCGAATCCCACCAGAACGCGGTTTTTTTTTAACAATTTCATCAATCAATTTGTCAATTAATCAACATTCTGTGTCTTCTAATTTTCAAGTTTTCCCGATACGATCCGTCGTACAAGAAATTATGTATATGCCTGTAAAAGGGCTACAAAGACATATTTTCACAGATGATTTCTTCAAAAAATGCTCCAGCAATTCCTTTGAAAAGTTTGTATTTAATACCTTTATAAAAATTTCGGCATTTTTCGTGAATTTGTTCGGCAATTTATTTAAGAATTTCACTGGCAATTCTTACAATATTTCAGCGGACACTTCTTCAACATTTTTTGGTGGTCTCAAAGTAAAATTCAACGGAAATATAACGGAACAACTTCAGAAATTATATTGAGAATTTCTTAGCAAATTTCTTAGTCAATCTTTTGCCTTTATTATCAATGTTATGAAAATTTCTTACAAAATTTAATCAGAATTTTTTTTTTTGAAGATTCCTCTGACAACTTCTTCAAAGTTTCTTCGGATAAGTTTTTAAAGAAACTTGTGGCATTTTTTCGGAATCGATCATGATACTCTAGTGGCGTGTGATGATGATGTTACCCGCGAGATTAGAAGCCAGATTGCGGCTGCGAAGCCAGCTGAAGTTCCGTGTGCTGCGAACGAAGACAAAATTTGCTTTGTATAGACGACGATATTTCCGATCTCTTTATACGGCCAGATAAATGGATGTTGGAAGAAGTTGATCGGAGAGCCTTTGGAGTCTTCGAACGTAAAATTCTGCGAACAAGACTCGACGCTTAACTGAAGGTTGGCATCTGGCGGCCTCGCACTACTAATTGTATCAAGTATATGGATATAGTGAAGCGAATAATACACGGTAGGCTGCGGTGAGCTGGCCACATAGCTCGTATACCGGAGGAACGACAAGGTAAAATGATATACAGAAGACAACCACGTTGGCTTTTGAGTTGAGTTCATGGCGACTGGAAGCGATTGGATCAGGACTGAGACCAGTGTGGAGGCGAATGCTTCTTATATTATCAAGTAAGATTTACTAATTCCGAACACACAAAAATACATACATTCTGATGATGATTAACCTGGGCTTGTTAGGGGAATATCTGTAAGTAAAAAGAAAATCGGGTTAAGTACTGTTCCTTTGAATTCCACTAAGAATTTGCATCCTTTGACAGATACGTATTTCGACCTCAACTGTAAGGTCGTCTTCAGTGTCTTGTACTTGACTCGACTAGATTTAAAAAAAAACTCGAGTCGAGTCAAGTACAAGACACTGAAGACGACCTTACAGTTGAGGTCGAAATACGTATCTGTTAAAGGATGCACATTCTTAGTGGAATTCAAAGGACTTAACCCGATTTTCTTTTTACTCATACATTCATTTTTTTTATTTCTTCAATTACCTAACCTAATTCACAGCTCTTTTGTTCACTAGGGCACTGCGTGAGCGATTTCAATTGGAGGCTGTACTAAAACTTTGTACAGCGCCTAAATGTATTCTATTCTTATTCTACTATATCGAACTGGTGGCCGTTGCGCTGCTTTCACTTCCTACCCTATCATGGTAGATTGATGAGCACGAGGAAGTTGATGTGTGGCTGTTGGTTGTTCCTTTTTCCAGTCCGATGGGGGGGTCTATTTTGGGTTGCCGTTCGCCGATGTCCAAGTATCCAGGTCCATTTGAGCGATGGGCTCAGAAGAGGGTCAGTGGGGGCAAAGAGCAACTGACGAGAGTACCGGGGCTGGGATGGGTTCGATCATTCACTTATGAAGTAAACGTCTAGCCACTACGCCACGGGCCGCGGCGAAAATTATGATTTGCATATATATTTTAAAAGTCCTTCAACTAATCCATCGCAATTTTTTGGACAATTTTTTGTTGGACTTTCCTGGTTTGTTTTTTAAATTTCTTCAACAATTTCTCCAGCTTATTTTGTTAATTATGAAATTTAATCGAAATTTTCAATGGAATTGCCTTCAAAAAAGCAATGTGCTCCTGAAAAAAAGTTCTATTGGAATATCTGAAAAAAAAATGATGGATGATTTCTCAAAGGAATACTTGGAGGCATTTCCAAAGGAACACCTGGAAGTATTACCAAGAATTCCCAGAAATTCCTGAATAAGTCCAAATGCAACTTCTTCTCGAATGAATTTTAAAGGGAACTTTCGGATGAACTCACGATCTGTTGGAAGGATGGAGCTTCTAGAAAAAAAAAATACGAAGGAATTCATGGATGATTTCATGAAGGAATTCATGAAAGAACTCTTGACCATATTTGTGAAAATACTTTTCGAGTAATTCCGCATAGAATTCTTGCAATAATTCCAGACGTTAGATCTGGACGATTTCGAAGGAGTTATTGAAGGTTCTTCCGGACAAATGCAATGGAGGGAGCGGACCTGATGTAATGGTTAGAACACTTGACTATCACGCTGAGGACCCGGGATCGAATCCCACTCCCGACAAACTCGCAAAATATGATTTCTTCCTTCGGATGGGAAGTAAAGCGTGGGTCCCGAGATGAACTAGCCTAGGGCTTAAAATCTCGTTAATATAGATAAAAAAATGCAATGGACCTAAATAACTTGTCGAAGAATTCATGAAGAAATTTGCGAAATACTCGAAGGAACTTTAAAAGTGACTTCAAAAGCAATTTCTGAAAGAATCCATAAGATTGTTTAGAAATGAACACCTTACTTTATTTCAAGAAGAACAGCTGAATTGTTATCTCATGAAACTCTTGCAAGAATTTCGGAAAACATTACTCGAAGGTTTGTTGAAGAGAATCTTTCAGAGAAATGTGCCAAGGAACTGCTGGAGGAGTTCTTGAATGAAGTCGTAGGAGCATTTCTAATATTAATCCTTCCAGAATTCATGAGAAAACTCCTATACGAATTCCTGGATTGATTCCCGGACTGCTGGATAAACTCTTAAAGTATTTTTTTTTTATTTCTTGGATACATTTCCGACGAAACTTCGAAGAGTTATTTCCGGACGAATGTACGAAGGAAATCCCGAAAGGGTTCTCGAAGAACTTCTGAAGGTATCCCGAAGAAACTTGTGGTGATACTCCAATGGGAACTGTTGAATGAATTTTCAAAGGAAAAAAAAAAACTTCGCAAAGCAATTTACGAAGGAACTTCTTGAAGAATTATTGATGAATTCCAGAGAGAAAAAAACAAACTAAGAGGCTTAAAAAACCTGGAAGATGTACAAGTTCCTGAAAGTACTTCTGGAAAAATTTCCGCTAGAACTTCTCGAGAAATTTTCCCAGAAAGTACTTCAGCAACTCCTGGCTAAATGCATGAAGGAAATTCTGATAAAATTTTTGAAAGAAAGGTTAGAGGAATTATAAAAAATGAAATTGGATGAATTCTTGGAAAATGACAACTTCCAACAAAAAAAAAAACTGTGGGTAGTCTTGGAAGAATTCTTAGAAACGTTTTTGGATAAAAAGAAACGAGAGAACTTTTTGGAAAAATAAAAAAAACCTAAAGAACTTCTAAAAGAGTTTTTGAAGAGTTTTGTGGAGAAATTACCGAAACAGAAATTTCATGCAGGAATTTTCGAAGTTAAAACCACTCATGGTGGAATTTCTGATGGATCAACTGGAATTCTTGATCAACTGGTGGAATTCTTGAAAAAAGTCATGGAGAAATTGATTATGGAAAATCAGGAAGAATTCCCATGAGGACTCCTGCAGGAATTCTTGGAGGAACACCTTAAAAAAAATCACAATATTCATATCTATGAAAGAGATTCTGTTCATGGAATTCCAACTAGTGGAATTGAAGAAAGTATTCCGAGGTATTGGAAGAATATTAAATGGATTTACTCAGGAAAATCTTCTAAACGTTCCTTAAAGATTCACATAATGTAACAAATAAAAAAATCTTTGAAGAATCCTTAAAGGAATCCCTGAAAAAAGTTGAGTTGAGTTGAGAAATATAATTGGCATTCCAACTGGAAGAATCACAGAAGGAATTGTACTAGAGATATTGCAGCGGACTTTCCTGGAGGAATCACCTAAGAAATTCCTTAATCAATTCCAGAAGGAACTGCTGCATGAAGAATGCCAAAAGTAATTCTTGATGGAGAACGGAGTTCCCGCTAGAGGATCCTAAAAATATTTCTGGCTGGAGGAATACTGGGTGAAGTCCTAAAAGATTTCCTGAAGGATTGTCAATATTTTGCCCCAAATCGTTTTCGGAGCAGGCGGCAGCATCTGAGACTACAATGAAACTTTCAGAGTTTGTAGACCTTGACTTATCGTCACTTTGCATATTAAGTTTCTATAAAATTAATCTAGATCGTCTTTTTAAACGGGCCAAACTTTTTATCGATTTATTTTTCAAATGTTGATAATGAATTTTTATTGGCTTTTCTGTAAACTTAATACTACTCAGAGAAGGAGTGAGTAACGAAAGTTATGAAAGAAACGGTGGATAGAATATCAAGTGTGCGACGAGAGAAATTGAATAGAAGTTGAAAATTAAAAGAGGGCCATAATTGAACATCACTATGGAAATCATCGAACTACTGGTACATAGCTATTCAAAACCAGGACGTTAGGCAAAGAGGTTGTCGTTATGATTGTGTTGTTCAAAGACGCAATTTAGATTTTTTTCTTCAATTATTTTTTATTCGAAACTTCAACACTTTTTTGTAGAAGTAATCGTTCTTTTATGAAACAAATTTGAAAAAATCGGTAAAATAGTGTAGCCCAATTCAAAAGGTAGTCCACATTATTTTGAAAGAAACTAAAGGTCCCATTAGACGTGCCAAATATTTGGCCAAACAAGCCCAACAAATGACCAGCACACCGTGAATCATAGCAACCTTGGATAAATGTGGGACTTCAATGGCAAATATTTGTCATAACGACAAACAGTCTAATGGCACCTTAAGTATGTGCCTTATTTAGTCAAGTCTACACACTAAAAAATTGTGCATTGTAATCCGAGGAGATGCTGCCAACTGCACTCGTTTTAAGATATTTTCAGAAAATTTGTGAAGCCAAAACAAAAAAAGAAATGATTTAGAAAAAGTCAACTGGCAACCGCTTGAGCTTGAGACCGTCCGTGGATGTTACTCCAGTATCTCCAGACCTAGGATAGGATGCGTCACGTAGTCAGTCGATTTGAGACCATTTTGCTGTCAAACGGAGACCAGTCGCTGATTGGTCGAAATTGATACCCGTTCGCTGCGATCAGATCGCTTTGTTATTGGTTTGGCCGTGTTGCTAGTTTGTCGGTTTAGCATATGATACCAATATTCAAAATCATTATATTTTTTTCATTGAAGTTTTATTGACTTAAAAATACCATTGGTTTGATGCGACATCAATTGAATTTTTTATATATTTCATTATAAACAAGAGAACCGTTCGATAGAAATCAATTTTACTTCCATGTTATGCTATTCCAGATACAATTAATAATTCTCGGTGCGAAATATGCATCCTAATTTCAATCGCTAAATTTGAATCGTTTGAAAGATTTGGAATAAAGAAAAGTGGCAGCACTGGATTTCCATGGTTGACGAAATCGAACGAAAAAATAACTGGGCAGGCGAATTTCTGTTGTCACATCCTATCCTAGCTCCAGACGAGCTAAAGGGCACTGCACTGTTTTGATTTTGTATGGGACTTTGACGTTTCGTGGCCTTGTTGTTTACAAAATTTCTGAAAGAGTGAAAGAGAAGGAGATATTTTCATGCAGTGCCCTATACTCACACAAAGAATCAATTATATATGTGCCGGGGACTAAGTAGGCTTTTTCAGTGTGCGAGTATAGGGCACTGCATTGTTTTGATATTGTATGGGATTTTGACGTTTCTTGGCCTTGTTGTTTACAAAATTTCTGTAAGAGTAAAAGAGAAGGAGAGAATTTCATGCAGTGCCCTATTGGTGTTCTTCTATTTTAGGCGACAATGCCACGTCAGGTTGCAGATCAATGTGGAGAAAAAGAAGGAAGTGATGATTTATTTTCAAATTCTCAAACCACTTAACCTCATTTACAGATCTTTTGTCCTCTAGGGCACTGCGTGAGGGATTCCAATTAATAGCTGCACTTACACTTTGTACAGCACCTAAATGTATTATATTCTAGTTCGACTATATCGAACTGATTGCCTTTGCGCTGCTGTCACTTTTCTACCTTGTCCACGGTAGAATGATAAACACGAGGATATTGAGGTGTGGCACTTGTTTCGTTTTCCAGTCCGATTGGAGCTCCATTATGAGTTGCGGTTCGCCGATATCCAAGTTTCCGGGTTCCGTTGGAGCATATGCTCAGAAGAGGGTCAGGTGTCAGTCGCTCTCGGAGTGAAAAGTAACTGACGAAAAATTACAAGTGCCGGGTCTGGGAACGAACCCATGACCATCCCCTTATGGAAATGATGATTGCAATCGTTTATTTCTACATCAGACCGAATATACCTCTGCGTCTGTACAAATTCATGCGGATGTCGGAGTGTTGGTGGGATATGGTTGGCAAAGGGTTCACACATTGGTGCGTGGATGCCTGGCGTAAGATGAATGATTTGTGATTTGTCTGAAGATAATGCGGCAAAGTTTGCTTGATTGCATAACTCGTAGGAACTGTGAAAGTTGGAAAGAAAGGAAACAGCTTTTTAAACCTGTTTCAGTTATAGCGAAGGCTATGAACATGTGAATAAACATGAGTTATATAAATAGAGAGGAGAGATTAAGTATATAGAAAGATACAAAGTAGGAAGACATGAACAGGCCAAGGATTGAAACCAAGACCATTTGCATACGAATAAGAAACGGTTGCCACTAGACCACTAAGCCAGTCTTATTTTGAAAAAAAAAATACCTGGCAACAACAAACATTTTCTCATTTAGAAGTGTCCGAACGTATTCTTCTTGAATTTGATGGGACAAATGCTACAAATTAAGGAGAATTCGCCCACGAAGCCGGTCTTTTGAAAGGTCCATTTATTTGTTTTTTTTTTCATATGTTATTATTCTATTATCTGTTTTGTTAGAGCTGCTGCACAAAATAAGAAAATCGAGCACAAGGTTTTTCAAGTCATTTATTAACTTCCTCGCTCTCCAAACCATTAAACAGATGGGAACGGGGTACGATGATGTCAATAGAGAGCGACGTCGACGGAGACAGCGTTTCTCAATTTGTTCTTCGATTTTCTGAAGTAGTTTCCGTATCAACATATGGACTATGTGCATTGCTGCTTGCGCTCCATGTATTGAATATGGGGCAACTTGACTAGCTAGCTATCTAGTAGAAAAGGGGCTTCCAATTTCGAGTGCCTCTAGAATGCCAATTTTGCCTCAATATATCGGGGAATAACATATGATGACTATACTTCTCTACGAGTGAGTTGAACATGAAACGGTAATAAGACATCTGATTTATGTTAGCCATTTGATGTTCTGCTTAATATACATTATTGCATCTAGATGCATTTTTGACTCGAATTTTCAAAAGCTTTCCAAATAAGGTTCTATTCTTCTTTTCTTTATGGCTCGACGTTCACATTGGAACTTGGCCTGTCTCTTCAACTTAGTGTTCTTAGATCACTTCCACAGTTATTAATTGAAGGCCTTTCTTTGCCTGTCATTGCATGAATTTGTACATTGTGTGGCAAGTACAATGATACACTATGCCCAGGGAGTCGAGAATTTTTTTGCCAACGGAATGGGAATCGAACCCGCCGTCTCCGGATTGGCAATGCATAGCGCTAACCAGTAGGCTAACTGGAGACCCCATTAAGATCTCAACATCCTTGAAACGTGAAATATTGAAAGTGCTACAATATGCTTACTACGTGTGAACAAGCGATGACTAACATTCTCAGCACTATGCGTTGTTTTTGGTATTTAAAGCAGCACTCTTGGGTCCTTAATTGCGAGGAAAACATATTGATTGGGCCATGGGATACATGTGTTTTCCCTGTAGATCAATGTTCATCGGTAAAATCGCTTGAACACACGACATCTGAATTTCAAGTTCGTGTTTTTGCAATTAGCTTATTTTTACATTCAAAACATTTATTTTTCCTCATTCAGAAACTTCACTCTACGCTGTGGAGTCTTGACGATTTCATGTGAATCCGTACAGCAAACTCTTGACGTCTTGTTTAATTATCCTGTTTATTTTCTCACATCATCTCGGATCGTTCCAAAAAAAAGTTTTACCACTGCACCGCAACCACACACATCGAAAGTGAATCCCATAATTTCCTGGATGGTACATCCATAGGAAATGCCATTAAAACGGTCATGATGGCACACATTCGACTTAAAACTCAGACAACTGCACTGCAGGGTCCAACCACCAGCCAGCCAGGACGACCAGAAGATTACCATCCATTGACGACCGACCGACATCGACGACGACTACCTACGACGACGACGACGACGACGGATGAGCGATTAAGTTGCCGGCTTTTGCCACTACAGGTAGTACCTCTGCCAAGCGAATGCCATTGCTGTGGGTGAGCATTAAACGAGATCTTGCCCCAGTCAGTGAAGTGAGTTGCAATTAGATTTTGTCGATCCCATCCTTTTCATCGGCGATGGTGTACCTGCAGAACCTGGATGGGAGCAGAGGGTGGGCACTTCTCAGCTGAAACATAAAACCAACATAGCGTAGTTAATTCCCGGGAATGGAACGTTAAAGTGGAAATGCAATCATCATCAACATCTCTTCAAAACTATTCGTGCACCTGCAGCGTTTCGCAGGGCTTTGTTCTGCGGCGGGGGTTTGAAGAAGGGAAGAAGGGGGGTTTCAGGAGAACATCTTTGCAGCTGCCAGCCATTCCCAGCGCACACAAATGGTGGGGGTTTTCGGAGAATGTGCTGCACTTGAAGCAAATGTTGATTATAAAGTAGTAAAAGATGAATGTGCGAAAAGTGAGCTGAATGCTGTATTTCTTTATGTGTCGGGAGTGGGTAAATGCCAAGGTACATACATGGGTCTTTCTGGTTGGTGGAGAGAGTGGGTATTATACACAGAACGGGAATTTGAGCTCTATAAACGAAGTCTGCCTTCCGGTTTTGAAGCTGCCGCACTCCAAGCTCTTAGCTTGCGATTGCTGGTCCAATACTATGGGCCAGGTTTTGGAATTGAGCGACAAAATTCAAGAGGTTCTAAGAATAAAATCAGCAATATCAACTCTGAAGTAAATTCTTAAAATTTACCATACTGTTGGTGTGAGTATTGTTACTTACGAACATGAGCTTCTTCTACATGCGTGTTTCGTGTTGAGGTAGCAAAACAAAACGTTTTAGCGTATCGATGAAGAAACTTTGGCTCTGAGAAGAAGTTGTAGATCCTTTCGTAGGCTTAATCAGAAAGAAATGCTAGAATAAAGCTAAATCATCGTGAAAGTGAAAGAAAAGGAGGTGTTGGTAAGACACCTCCAGTTGACTTCAACCTTGGCATCTATACTGTGATCTTCAGTAATGTCTAAGGAAAGCGGTATCCAACTCTAGCTCTTCTGGACTCTAGCTCGAAGAAAAATTCTCGCACCGAACAAATGAGCCAACGTGTGTAGGTAATTAATAACGCTGTATACATTTCCATCCTTGGAATCAGACCCTCAAACGACTGTAATCAAGAAGGAAATGCAAAAAGAAGTTAATCGAGATTTTCAGGATATTCTTGAGAACTCACTTTCCCAATCCTGCGTATGATACATGCAGCAAGAGATGGGCTTGGTGGCCTAAAGCTACCGCTCCTGATTCGTATGCAGAAGGTTCTGGGTTTTAATCCCTGGCCCATCCCTTTCCTCCTACTTTGTGTCTTTCTATCTACTTTCTCTCTTTCTCTTTTCCACATATACAACTATGTACTGCCGTTCCACGCATAATTGTCCCATGTCATATGGGATTTCCATTGGGCGTAATACGGCAGTGTGAGTTTATTAATTCAAAGCTATCGCTAGAACTGAAACGGCTTGTTTCTTTTCCTTCTAACCAACTTTCACAGTACAGTGACAATCTATCAGAAAACGCCTACGAGTTATCCAATTTAGCAAATCGTACCGTATTATTTTCAGAGTAATAACCACTAATCTTTCACCTTACGCCTGACATCCACGCACCAATGTGTTAACCCTCTGCCAACCATGTCCTACCAACACTTCAACATCCGCATGAATTTGTGCCGACGCAGAGTTCGGTCTGATGTGGATACAAACGATTGCAATATCACCCAGGTAACCATGCTGTTGAAGCTGTACGTATTGTATGTATAAAGCGCATATATTGGCATGCATTGACGTACATTAACAATGTTCAATTAAAGTGGCAATTGGCACCACTATTGCTGACTTACGATTATACTGGTATAGTACTGGCGCCAATTCAACAATAGTGGCGCCACTTTCTACTTTAATTCTACTCTAATGGTTTATATAGAGTAATGCAAGTCAATATATGTGCTTTACTTATGCAATACGTGCAGCTTCAACAGCGTGTTTACTTGAGAACTTTCTTCCCTTGACTAGCAACCTGACGTGGCAGGCGCCATTGTCGCCTAAAAATAGAAGATCACCAACACTCGCACACTGAAGATGCCTGCTTGGGTCAATCAAGCTCAAGCTTCGTAAGGTACATGCAGCAAGTATAAAATTCGCACAAAATAGTAAGTCATCAACACTTATAATTTCATTGCATTCATTGAGATATAACAGTTCAATGTTGGCTATCGGATAATTATATCTTTTGCCAGAATATCTCTTACTTCATGTACACAGCAAATAATTTTGTAATATCAAGGCGCGTAATTTCTGGCGATGTATCCAATTTCGTACGTAATTTCACTTGTTTACATCGTTTTCCAACAATTATCACACTTATCATGTATACCCTGGATGGCACCAGAAAGTGTCAACAAACCCATTCCAGCAGATATTTAGAAGCAGTATCATATTTATCTTCTACTTCCTAACTCGGTGAAATAGCCGAGAGGCAAGGGAAATGCCTCACAATCAACGGATCAGTGTACGAATCCATGCCAGAATGGATGTAATTTGTACATCATTTTTACGACGCGACTGATGTGCCGCGAAAACTATGTGATATCACAAGAATTTTTTTGCTGTGTACAATATCCGGATCTTTCCCAAATTTGGACCATCGATGAACAAGTAAGTGATCATCTTATAGTGACGATTTGAATATTTTTTATGCACTATTCGAAAAGTCTAGTTGATCATTTTTATTAAAGTAAAAATTTTATCTGTCCCGACCATATAGTATATCCCTTGTAGAGTTGTAATTCAAGAGAATATCACAATTGAGGGGGTTAGAAGCAACGGGATGTAAGTGACAAAAACCCACTTTGAGTTAATAAGGTTTTAAGTTTTTACCTATTTTCATCCCATGTATGGAGCTTCAAAAACGACCCAATTTTCTCCGATTGTTTGTATTTTTTCTTACCATCGTGAAAATAATCTTCAAAAATTGCCTGAAATCAGTTATTCAGTAAATGGATTACTGACACTTAGGAATATTACAAGGGGTAGTCGAAATACGCGTGTCTGTTAAAGGATAAGCATAAAGGGCGGAATTAAAAGGTACAAAACTTATTACACTCATTCGAATATTGAAGCTTGTTTGTATAATTCAGCTCGGCTGAGAAAAAATACAGGATAACTTTGAGTTCAACAGTTTAAAAACCCCTCTAATGAAGAAAATCAAAGAATGAAAAAAGTCCCTCTAAATAAAAAAGAATATCAAAGGAAATTTTCCGAAATTCATCTCTATTTTTTTCAAAAATTTATTCAAGAATTACCGCATAAACGCCCACAAATCCCTAAACGGGCTCTTTCAAAAAAATCAAGCTTCTTATCTTATTCGGAAATTTTCATCAGGAAATCATCCTGTTTCTTTCGCGGATTAATTTTGAAATGTCACT
Organism: Aedes albopictus; assembly: GCF_035046485.1. Classification (NCBI taxonomy): domain Eukaryota; kingdom Metazoa; phylum Arthropoda; class Insecta; order Diptera; family Culicidae; genus Aedes; species Aedes albopictus. The sequence continues at coordinate 507,858,380 of NC_085137.1, read as the reverse complement.
AGCTATCCCTCCAAAATTTCCCCAAAAATGTTTTCTGGCATGGATTGTGTTAGAAACTTTTCAAGAAATTTTACAGAACTCTTTTAGTGATGGCCGATTATCAACATATTTATCAAAAGATTTATTAAGGAAAGCTTCCACTGACTGGTTTCATTAGAAATTCGTCCGTAGATTTTTCAGAGGTCCGTAGGTGAATTATTTCAGGAAATTATCCACGAGCTAGTTTATATATGCTTTCAGCGATTCTTAAATCAAATATTCAGAATGCCTCTGGAAATTTATCAAGGGATGTTTTTTTTTCAGAAAATCTGCAACGGATGCCTACAGAAATTTTACCAAAGTTTCCTTCAGAGATTCTTACAGAGCTTCCTATTCAAATTTTGCTGGAGATTTTTTTTTCAAAATTATGTATACGATTTAATCAATAGTTTGTGCAAGAATCAGTACTGAAAATATCATTTCGACAAATCGAGATTCAATCACATCCAGCTCATTTTAAAAGCTCAACCTGAAAATATGGTGCATGAAAAACATGGCTAGACCAGTTTTAGAAGAATGTCACGGAAAAACCGCTCTTTTTTGAAAATTTAAAGTAAATGTCACGGACTACCTTTGAAAAATGGTAATTGATACTCATAATGAATATCATTTTCATTTTTCGAAGGTAGTTCGTGACATTTATCTTGAATATTCGAAAAAGTTTTTTTTTTCATAAACGCCTCCAGCGGTTTTTTTAGGCATTTTTTAGAGGTTCATTAGGAAATTTCTTCAGGACTTATTTCAGATATTCCCATAAGAGTCTCTTCAAAAATTGCTCTAGGTATCCCTTTAAAATTTCCAATAGTGATTCCTTTACAAATTCTTTTGAAAATTCGTTATACATTTTTTCAGCATTTTATAAATTTACCTTATAGAGATTTGTTCAGAAATCTTCACTGGTATTCCACTGAAAATTTCGCATGAGTGTGTGCAGGGATCTCTTCAGGGATTTTCCAAACCCAGCAGGAACTTCTCTAGAGATTATTACATTATGACTTTCAGTGATTCAGGCAGAAATTCCTTCAGAGATTGTTGCAGTAGTTCATACAAAATTTCTTACAGGATTAACCCCACATACAGAAGTTTATCTGGCCGTTACTCCTTCAGAAAAGCGTCCACACTAGGCTGTCCAAAAAAATGATGTTTGAAAAGTCAAGGTGCTCAGCCCTCAAATGAAAGATATGTACATTTGTAGCATTTTTGTAGAGCATCTCGGTTTTCCAAAAAAATCATCTAGAGGTTCCGCTAGGGCAGTGGGCTTCGTTGCAGAGCGGTTAACGCCATCAGTCGTTTAGGTGTCTCGTAAGCCTCCGAGTGTGGTTTCGATTCTCGCTCCAGTCAGAGAAATTTTTTCGTCAAACAGAAAATTCTTCAACGGGCCACTGGGTGTTATATGTGTTGTCCGTTGTCGACTGTTAGCTAAGGCCAATTTTTCATAAAAATTCTCAGAAAAATAGTTTTTTCATTATAGTTTTCAATTTCCAAAAAAAGGCCTCAATAAATGGTTTTAAGAATTGCACCAAGGGTTTGCGCAGCGATTCTTCAGGTATTTAACCAGGAACTGTTTCTGATATTTCTCTAGGGATGCCTTCTTCAACAATTTATCTGTGGTTTCTTCAGATATTTCCCTAGAGATTCACTCAAAAGTTCTTCCAGAGATTTCTACAGGGATTATTTAGGAGATTTTTATCAGAAATGCCTTCAGGGAATTAAAAAATAATCGGTTCAGATTTCCACTTAAATTTTTGCTCAAAGTTTTTTGCAAAAATCCTCCAGCAGTTGTTTCAAAATATCTCCGGAGATTTCTTCAGAATTTAAGGGATTTCTTCTGGAATTTCAGTGGGGGATTGCTTATAAAGTTATTCCATGAATCCAAAGAGATTCCTTAGGATGTTCCTCCGAGGGTTCATCCAAGAGTTCCTAAAGATTATCAGCGATTCTTACAGAATTTCCTACACAGATTTTGTTTACAAATTGCTCCTACTTTTCCGTCAAACATATATCTTGGGATTTTTTTACAGATTCTTACAGCGATTGTTGCAGATATTCCTCCAGGATTTTTTTTTTCGGAATTTCTTCCAGAAATGGCACAAAAAACTGTGAGAATTCTTAGAGAATTCCTCAAGGAAGTTTTAAAGGAATCCCTGGAAGATTACATGAACTTATTCCTTTAAAAAATCCTGGTGGCATCTTTGGAGATTCCCTAAAGGGGTGATACACAAATTATGTCACGCAAAAATTGACCATTTTAAACAAATGGAATATCAAAAACAAAGGATTGAAGGGCTGTTTGTTTTGTTTCTTATTTTTGTACTTTTTATCAAAAGTGAGCACCCATGAAAACAAAAAAGAACTGAATCAATCGGTGCCGTAATCGCTTGTTTACGAATAAGATGAATATGGGAACGTGGGATTACTGATGGCACACATACCCTATATATTCTGTAGTTATTTCTGCAGCAATATCTTAGAGAATCTACGGGAAGTTTCTTGAAAAAAAAAATCGGAATTTCTGAAGGAAAACCAGGGCAAAAATCCAAAAAAAATTTGAGAAATTTCTAGAAGCATTGCAAGAGAAATCCCAAAGAAAAACTTTTGGACGAACTTCTGTTTACATTTCTGGAATGATTTCTTAAGAAAAACTTCTGGACGAACTTCTGTTCACATTTCTGGAATAATTTTTTAAGAAAAGTTTTAAGAAATACATGAAAGAATACACTTCTATAGCGATCCTTGAAATAATATCCTTAAGTATGCCTGAGGGAATGCCAGGAGGAATTTTTGAATACCTTTCTTGAGATACTCGTGGACTAGTTTTTATCTCCCGGAGGAATATCTGAAAGTATCTATGGAGTAATTCATGGAAAATGTAGATACGTGAAGGAATCTTTTGAAAAAATATTACTTAAATTATTCCAATTTTTTTTTTCAAAAATCTCATTTTTATAGAAAATTGGCAAAAATTGATAAACCCTGTAGAAAACCATAAAGGAATTTCTAGCGAGGTAACTTGAGGTTATCGAGAAAAAAACTCTACACGGAAAGACATACATTCTTAAAAAATTGTCGGAGAAATCTTTAGAAGTTTTGCTGAACTCATAAAAGGAATTCCTGCAAGAATGCCCATTCCACAATAATTACAGAAATGTTTTAAATGAGTTTAGATCACCTTTGATGCAACAAAACACACGAACGGATGAATCGATCTGCTTGATATTTGGCATGGTTCAAACTGTTTTCACGGTGGCTGTGTCTTTAAATTTAACAAAATTCGGAAATACATAAAAAAAAGTTGAAAATTTGTAAAAATACTTAAATTATGAAGTGCAGAAGAGAATATTATTCAATAAATCTGTGGTCGGTGCTTATATGAGCTCAGCAGTATCCGGATAACTACACTGTTTTCCGGATTCTTCTTTAAGAAGTGTTAGCCTACTGGTGTCTATTTCTAAGGCTATACATACTCCACTAAGGTATCAAAGAGGATAGATTTGACTTGCGAACTTCGTTGGATTCCGGATTCTCCAAAAACACGGACTATGTTCGTGGTAAACACGATCGCCCGATCAGGCTAAGGCCGGGGTGGCCTCTGCTGTACATAGTAGCCGCCTCCATTCCACTCGGTCCATGGCTGTTTGTCTCCAGTTCCGCACTCTGCGTAAGGTCCGCAGATCGTCCTCCACTTGGTCGACCCACCTAGCTCGCTGCGCTCCACGTCTTCTTGTACCGGTTGAATGACTCTCGAGAACCATTTTAGTCGGGTTGCTATCCGATCTCCTGATGACGTGACCCGCCCGCCGTAGCCTCCCGATTTTCGCGGTATGGACGATGGTTGGTTCTCTCAGCAACTGATGCAGCTCGTGGTTCATTCACCTTCTCCAAGTCCCGTCTTCCATCTGCACTCCGTCGTAGATGGTCTTCTGCACGTAGGGTCCATGTTTCGTGCCCATAGAGAACGACCGGTCTAATCAACGTTTTGTAGATGGTTAACTTCGTGTTACGGTGAACTTTATTCGATCGTAGAGTTTTGCGGAGTCCAAAGTAAGAACGATTTCCTGCCACAATGCGCCTCTGAATTTCTCTGCTGGTGTCGTTGTCGGCGGTCACCAGTGAGCCCAAGTACACGAATTCTTCAACCGCCTCGATTTCATCACCGTCGATATGAATTCGGGGTGGCGGGCGCGGTGATTCCTCTCTGGAGCCCTTTGCCATCATGTACTTTGTCTTCGACACATTAATGACTAATCCGATTCACCTGGCTTCACTCTTTAGTCGGATGTACGTTTCCGCCGTCGTCTCAAATTTACGAGCAATAATATCAATATCATCAGCGAAACCAAGCAGCTGAACGGACTTCGTGAAAATCGTTTATCCCCGCTCTCCTAATAACACCCTCTAACGCAATGTTGAACAGCAAGCACGAAAGACCATCACCTTGCCGTAACCCTCTGCGAGATTCGAAGGGACTCGAGAGTTTCCCTGATACTCGAACTACGCACATCACTCGATCCATCGTCGCCTTGATCAACCGTATCAGTTTATCCGGGAATCCGTATTCGTGCATAATCTGCCATCGATTGTATCATACGCCGATTTGAAATCGATGAACAAGTGATGTGTGGGCGGCCACGTTGTATTCGCGGCATTTCTGCAACACCTGGCGGATGGCGAACATCTGGTCCGTTGTAGCGCGTTCAGCCATAAATTCAGCCTGATATTGCCCCACGAACTCTCTTGCAATCGGTGATAGAAGGCGGCATAAAATTTGAAAGAATATCTTGTAGGCAGCGAGCGCTGAGTAGTGTGATCACGCACTTTACGGAACCTCCCTCCCCCGCAAAACGTGACGTACTTCATGGACGTTTCCTAAGTGGTGGAAAGTGTTGATGAGTACATTGCAGAACTTATCAAATGTTGCTAGGTGTCCTAACTTCTTCACAACTATAAATAACAAGCAGATAATACTAGATCAAGCACATGTCTTCGCTAAGGTAGTGAACGTTTCACAAAGATGCAGCAAACTCCACTTGAAAATTGTTTATTCTGGAAGGGCCAGTTTATTCTAGACCCAGAATATCTCCTGAAGGATTTCTTCAGAAACTGCGCCGGAAATAATTTGTAGAATGCCTGAATACCATCCAACATTTTTTTCTCATAAAATCTGCGGGAGTTTTTTCCTTACTTTTATTTTGAAAATCTTCCAGGATTCCTTCCCGACCAGAGTTCCTCACGGGATATAAACAGAGGTTCCTATAGAGGTTTTCTCGCGATTATTGCTCCGGAAGTTTCTTGAAGTGGTTCCTACTGAGGTTTTTCCTGGGATCTCACAATGTTCCTGAAGCGCATCCTGCTGGGATTTCTTCTAAAGCATTCTAAAAATTGCTATCAGAGTTCTCCTCGGTATTTCTCAAGGAGTTTTACTCAATATGAGCATATTTTGATGAGGAGCTCAAAAAGTTATATTGGTTTATTTGATATAAGAGGTATGGAAATTTGGCTACCTTTTATCGAAGTCCAACCCACAGTGTAACGCTGACGCAGCACTGAACATTAGCAGCAAACCTGGAATACCAAGAACAAGTTCTAACGAGCTTAGATAACTTTGTTTGGATACAACGAGCAGAAGTGCAGTTTTGCGTCCCACAAGGGTGCTACGTTATGAGGGATTATCCTACACCTGAGATGCACATGGCTCCAGGTAGGTGGATGCCATACCAGACACAGACCGACTGAGCAATTTGGACTGAATGCGGAATGATATTACTTGTGATGTGTTAATTTGGGAGGGATTATCCCCCAGTTCAAAGAGGATATTTTGCGGTTAGAAGTGGAAAAGTTATCGCTTCCAAGGGGATTCGAAGATACCCATTGCAGTTAGTGATTCGGTGTGCGTCACAAAGTCCCCCCAACGCCCAGGATAATGATCTGACATTTCGGGAAGCGGAGGCCGTACGGTGGTGTTGACAATCAGAGCAAAACAATCTTGTATGGAACAAACAGCCATCTAACGATGATGATGGCGTGGTTTGGACAAACATTTATTTGCCGCCAAATTATCCTCAATCAAGCGCTCATCAAACAAGTCATAAACCGCCATTGTTCACGACGTAATGAACCCATGCGCGCACAATCACTCACGAACAACAATCGATAAAATCAGTTTTCCGTCGACGGCGAAAGGGCGTCACCCATCAGCGGCAACGACGACGACGACGACGACTATCATGATGATGATGATGATGATGAGCGGGAATTGTTAAATAGATGGAAAAAGCGTCGCCCCGTTATTGGTGCCGTAGTCAGTTCGAATGCCTTTTTGACGAACAACAGACAGGACGCTGCCGCCGCCACCCCGTCTGGACCCCATCCCAATTATGGGACATCGTTATCGACTGCTTGTTGACGATTATGGTGGGCCATTGCTGTTGTTGCTCCGGGTTCCGGGGAGTCTTCAATAGTGGCTTTGTGTGGAGCCGATAGATCCCTGATAAGACTGGCTTTCTGAGAGGAGATGAGATGGAGGGGTCACAATCGTTTCCTATTCAATCTATCGCTCAAAATTTGGTGGTGATGAAGGTTGTTTCGTCGGGTACTAGAGTCATTAGTAGGTCTGTTGACATGATGGTAAAACATTGTGCCAAAGTGGGAGCATATAAAAAAAGAGGTTGTAATCGTTTTGTACTAATGATATCATATATGAGTTCTTTAACCCTTTATAAGGCCGAGAAAACTAGAAGAGTTGTCAACGCATACTATTATGGAAATGATTATATACATGATTACATGTACAAAACAAGTTTTGTTCGAAAGAAACTCTCAAAAATCTAGGTGGCAATATAGTTGCCACTGCCCGTTTAGACCACCAGCGCTGGTGGCAATATTCTTGCCACTGCCCGTTTAGGGTACTTTTCTTCTTTTGACTTCGACAAAAAGCCGGAAAAGAGATTTTAGAGTGGATTGGGGCTTAACTCATAATATAAACTGTGTAGTTCAGCTTATGTCAACCCAGAATTTGATTATTTCTTAAAATATTTACCAAATCTATAATTTTACAATAAGTTTAAGCTAATTTTCTTCACGCGGTCAAAATTAGCCGTTTTTGAGACTACAAATGGCTCCTAAATTGTTGTTAACGCTTTGTTTAGTACCAAAAAAATACTAGGCGTTGTTAGTAGTCCCAATTTTGCGTAAACCAAAAAAAAAGTTCGAAATAAATTGTTATAAAAGAGGAATTCCACGGAGTCATGTCAGTCGATCCTGAGCGACCATTTCAAAAATATCTGAAACTTTGCACAGTTTTTTAATTTCATATAAATCGCCATTTTTTGATATTAAACCTTCATATTCACTCACGACTAACTTTTCAAAAGGGTGTATGCGAAAATAGTTCTAAAATATTCTAAAAGCTGTACAGCAAAAACGGATTGTTCGATTGTTATAAATTTTTCAGCAAAGTTAGATAACTAAATGATGATTCCTTAGAAAATATACACTGTAAAAAATTTCTTTTTCTACTTTGAAAAAATATGATCTTTGTCACAAAAACTCAAATATCTCAAAACCCTATCTTTTTACCAACTTCAATTTTTTAGGGGAAATGGCCCATTATATCAGCTATCTACCATAAAATTTTGGTGATGGTAAACTGATAAACAAAAAAGTTATGACATTTCAAACATTTCACAATTTTTACATTTAGTAACAAAAAAAAATTTTTTTTCTGTGTAAATTATTTCGAGAATTATATTTTGATGCTGATTTTATTGTAAAGGCTACCGCCTGAATTAAACAAGTTGTTTTCATGACACTTTAGTTTGATTATTCGTAATTACTATAGTATCTATTTGAAACTTAGACGCGATCCAGTGTTGTGATCAAAAATATTGAGATTGTCATACTTTTTATTGTACGTGACTGGTGAAAAAATCCCTTGATAGTGTTGAAAAGCTGTTGATTATAAGAAAAATGGAATTGAATTTATTTTTAAGACAAAAGCTGTATAATAAAAGTTTTATATACGCGTATACGTCTAGTTTATCCGCAAAATAAATCCCTCTTACACACTTATTTCTGAATTGCCTGTTCGGTACTTTTTTGACGAGATTATAACAGCTGTACGATCTCGGTAGTTTCGATAATCGATTTTACTGAGGCTCAGTAAAACAACTGTCAAAATCGTATGGAAAAGGTAAACAATGCATTTTTGCTGAACGAGTTCGGTGCTCAGCAGTTTTAATCTCGTCAAAAAATTACCGAACTCGGTAATCAAAATTAAGTGTGTAGAGAACAGACTTTATGATCGGAAGAATGCGAGTAACTTCAACAACAACAAATGTATAAGAGGTACATACCACAGACAAACAGACGAAACGCCTAGAACAATTTTAGTGAAAATTCATCGCACAGTTCACACTATCACCACCTGGTGGAAATGTTTCACGAAACACTGCGTTGTGCAATATCGTCATCAGAAGGCGCTAGTGTGAAACGTCAAACGCAAAGAAAAACGATGGGCGCTCTTCTTGTTATGAAAGCCACAACCAAGATTCAAAATGATTGTTGAAGGCGTGTGTTGGCGCACATACCAGCGTTCATAGCATGATCACTGTCGGGTCCGAAGGAATGGGGAATAATCGAGAACTAGCACTGTGACCAAGACAACTGATTTACACACACGACATTGTAGTTCAAAGGTTCAAATGGACTGTATTTTAAGGTAGTTATGTTCACAACACGAAACGATTACTTAACTGAACTAGCGATAGTTTATTCTAACTACGGAACGGTACAAACTCGGTTTGTTCTAACTGCGCGCGCGTATATTTCATCCTGTGTATCGCTTAAACTAGGACTATTATGGACGACTAATGACTACTAAAGACTACTATTCGAACTATGGTTCTATGGCGGTTTTATAGGCATCTTAGTCACAAACATTTTTGGAAGAACAAATATTGCAGTATTTTGGGACAATACTGGGCTGAATACAAAGGTTGTCTACATCTACAAACATAAATGTATAGTATCAGCTGCACTGCATCGGAACTGCATCGATTATACCGACAATCGTTACAGAGATCGCTACCAACTATTACAGTGCAACTTCTCTATAGCGAACTTCGATTTACGCATAAACATACCGCCGCCCTTGAAAGACGGAAGTCTACTAACTGAAGGCTTTCAAAAATGTTTACTATCTAGACTAGTTTGACTAACTGAGCTTCGATGATGTCATCACTAGACGGATGGTTGCTGGGTGCTTATGCAACTACAACATTGGATACTGCGTTCTGCTGACGGTTCTGGATTTCGGATAACGTTGTGTCCTAATGCTTCTCTTTGCCACTTGGATCATTGACTATAGCCTCTTGTCGGCTTAAGGTTGATTGCTGTCTTCATGGGATGCTGCTCGGGACGATTCTTGATGAATTGTGTCAGTTTCCAACAGGATCGTTTCTGCTGGATCGGGCTAGATTTGCTGCGGTCTGCAGTTCAAACGTATACATCATCGGCTGGATGGCTGGTGGTTCCAGTATCGCCAACGTCCACAAATCATCGATGGCTGGAAGTATCGAATGGCATTAGATTGTGTTGACTACTATGAATTGTGAATCGGAACATCGATACTTATCTGTGTCCCGGAGCGGTTGCTCCGGGAGGACGTGACGACGCATGTGTGCTGGAACCGCCATACTCGTAACTGGAATCAAGCTGTTCGATTCCCAATGTCGGACTGGTTGATAATGAGTGAGAACCTCTGTTCCCCACTTAGCTTCTTAACGATGACTGCTGCTTCTGTTGCTCATCTACTGAGGAAGGTCCTGGGCATCGGTTGATGCTTCTTTGGTTTCTTCGAATGGCGGTTTAACCTTCTGACTGCGGTGTAAAATCAACTAACGAGTACCGCTCGGTGGTGTTCTATGATCCTAGCGACGACTGGTGTACTGAATCTTGCAAAACTGGTAGGATTCCTCCAGTGGTATGCTGACTGGATAATTCATAGTTGAAACTCGTGAGCGATGGTTGGGAACTGCTGCTCGATTACGACTAATGTGAGCTAGCTTCGTGGTGCTTGGTGGATGCGATTTCTCTGGTTGGATTCGCGGGATGGCTCGAAAAACGTGTGCCTCGCTAGCGTCGACCTCTCGGTGATTCGGAGCTGAAGATTACTCGGTGATGGGATTCTCCGTGTTGATCCCGGACGACGATTTCTATGAATAAAATGAGAGACGGCTTTTTCAACTGTATTGAAGAAACAAAAAACGACTTGCCTGGCTGGAGGCCCTCAGGCCTCCGATGGACGCCCTGTAGCGCCGCTGAATCGGTTGAAGTGGACATGGTGCCGTTTGCTGCTTGCGTTACGACTGATGACTGATGCATAGTAGGAGCGGTGCGAATGGAACTGAAGTGCTTTGGTGGTTCCTCATCCACATTCGGGTGTGAACTGAGGTGACGATGCGAGGCTTGTCTCGCATGTCATCGAAATGGAAATCTTCTGGTCGAACTATTCTGGAACTGCAGGTGCACTGACTAGCTGTAGTAGTGCGGAACGGAATCCAATGCTTCTGGATTCCGGATCTAGGAACTTCTTCAAATCTGGTCGACGTATGCTTCGCTGTTGATCTTCGATACTAATTGACGGTGGCACGATACTACAGTTTGCGCTCCTTTGAATTTTCAACTAGTGACCTCCATCTAAGGCACTAATCGAACCGACGGTACTTCACGGCTGTGAAGCTGTCTCTCTGGACGAGAGACCCTTTAAACCCAAATCCTGCGAGCGCACAAGAAATGGGGCGCTTGCTACTACAGCAAGCTGAGGAAACACAATTGCATGCGTGCAATATGCCGTGTTCACTCTGCATGGTGAACGTAACTGTATCGTGCCGACAAATCCTCATGCTCCAGAGATCGTATCACTGGACTGCAGGCCGATGCACATGAGGCACCAACGGACCTCTAACCGTTGGCTCGGAAATTGCTGACCCTGGGTGGTCAACACCGTCGAAAATTACAAAGCGCGGCTGCGCTAACGAAAGCATTGCACTGTGGGTGCTCATCGTAGGCTGAACTAATTTTCTCCGTCTCTCTACAAACTGAACTGGGTGGCTAGCATCAGCAAGCTTCTAGGTTGGAACTTCGAACTGCTAGCGTTCAAAATTCTATGAATTGCAACTCGGTAAGCTGCCCCCGATCGATAGGTGGATTACCTTTGGCTGATTCAGATTGTTTCGCACGAGTCTGAATCCCAGCATCCTCTCCAAAATCAACTGGAACAAATGAGAGGGTGCTTTTTACTTTGTTAAAATGTACAAAAAATTGACTTGCCTGAAGCGGAGGCCACCCTGGCCTCCGCGGTCTCCGCAATGAGCCGATGGGATGTGGATCCTGTTCCCAAATACTACCGGATGGGGGAGTGATTCTATGGTGACGAAAAGCTGCGACGTTGGATGATTCTTGCAGACTAGAAATCCGGTAAACCATTGGGCGGAACACAAACGTTCAGTGGGACGAAATAACAACAGTGCACGAAACAAAAACAATGTTTATTTTGCCAAAAACATAGGAATTCACTGTTGTCCAATTACTAAACAAAACTGCACGCTTCTGTGCACAACGAACGATAGGTTTTCGCACTCTTCTGTGCGACCAAACTGGATTACGGGAAACCCGACTGCATCGTCGAGTACGTAGGAAGTCAGGAAATCAGGCTGCTGGATGGTTCTTGAGGCGCTCCAAGCCAGCTTGGAGCTTCGTATGGTGCTTTTCCTGGCAATGGACACACCGAGGATCGCGATGACATTTTTCAACCCGGTGGGCCATATCGAAACAATTCAGGCACAAATCATGTCGCTTCACAAACTGCAGACGTTGACTGGACAGCGCCTTTCCGAATGATTGGCAATTGATGATAAAGTGGTTTCCACGACAGTAATGGCAGCTGACTTGCTTCAGGGAGAATGGTTGTTTGATCTGCCTAGCTGGGGAACCACTGGTTTGACTCGCTGTCTGCTTCTTCTCCTCGTTGGATATCTTCATGTTGTCTTCATTGTCTCCTGTGCGCTCGATTTCTGTTCCGTCTTCGTCTGAATCCGTAGGTGACTCCGGTACCGTCTCACTGCCAACCGATGGGAACGACTTTCCCCGTAGTCTGGACAAGACGAGCTGCATTGTGTGGTCGATTTGCGATGTAGTAATAAGTTGTCCCTCCACATCCATCTTCAGCAACTTGCACTCGTTCACAATTCGATTCCGCCATTGCACAAGTAGCGTAAGTGCAACGCGGAGAAATTCATTTTCCTCCTCGGTAAGCTGTCCCCGAACGTCGATTTGGGACACCATACCTCCCAGAAATGCCACAGCACTGGCGTCGTGGTTTCGAAGAGAAGCCATTACAAATCCTCCCTGCGCTTTGGCCATGACGATGAAGGAATCGAAGCACACTCGAACAACGATTTTAATTTTCTTTTCGACGAGAAACTGCGACGACCGAACAACGTTTTCGAACGATTACGATTTTTGTTTTGGTTTGTCTTTACACTGACACATCACACGCGATACCGAGAGCCGCAGTCGGCTCAGTTCACTTTTCGCCGTTTTCGCCCGTTTCATGGTTTGGCAGGAGCATGGTATCTTCGCGCACGGTAGTGGTCTTGAGTAAAAGATTTTACTCGGCATGGCACGAAATGGGTAGTTTTCATAAAAACGCACTCGATATGATCCCAATAAGTGACGTTTCTTCAAGAAGTAGCACACGCGTTCAAAATCACTCTGTGCTTCGCTACGTAATTGCAAATGGCGGCAATCACTTCTTCACTATTTCAGCCATTTTGGAGGACGTATTCACTACTGAAGTTGTGCGTTGGATTTACCCGCGCTTTCGGGTGTCTTCTTTCTTCGTGTTGGGTCTTGACTGTTGGATTTTTCGCCGCAACACATACAGGCACAACTCGTTGGGTTCGGAATAACACAAACAACGTTCAACACGATTACTTGGTTCATGGCGCGAAGTTTTACCGCGAAAACGAATGCACAAACTTGGTCACATTAACCGACAATGATCCTAACCGGTACCGAATCCATCGAATCCGGTTCGAAGGACCAAAATATGTTGGCGCACATACCAGCGTTCATGGCATGATCACTGTCGGGTCCGAAGGAATGGGGAATAATCGAGAACTAGCACTGTGACCAAGACAACTGATTTACACACACGACATTGTAGTTCAAAGGTTCAAATGGACTGTATTTTAAGGTAGTTATGTTCACAACACGAAACGATTACTTAACTGAACTAGCGATAGTTTATTCTAACTACGGAACGGTACAAACTCGGTTTGTTCTAACTGCGCGCGCGTATATTTCATCCTGTGTATCGCTTAAACTAGGACTATTATGGACGACTAATGACTACTAAAGACTACTATTCGAACTATGGTTCTATGGCGGTTTTATAGGCATCTTAGTCACAAACATTTTTGGAAGAACAAATATTGCAGTATTTTGGGACAATACTGGGCTGAATACAAAGGTTGTCTACATCTACAAACATAAATGTATAGTATCAGCTGCACTGCATCGGAACTGCATCGATTATACCGACAATCGTTACAGAGATCGCTACCAACTATTACAGTGCAACTTCTCTATAGCGAACTTCGATTTACGCATAAACAGCGTGGTCAATGAAAATTTCGCCAGTGTTACGTTTGTTTGTCTGTATACATACCTGACAATGCTCACGAAAAAAACAAAAAAATACTACCGCTATGAATATTAAAAATTGTATAGTATTTTTTTTCTTCAGCCACCAACACCAAACAAGTAAGTTAAAATTAATAAGTGATTTTGTTTATTATAATCTAACGAACAAGATGAACAGTCGCTTTCTCAAAGGTCTTCAACTCAACGCTCTCTTGTAGACCGTTTGATGAAAAAAAATGTTCAAAAGAGTTACGAAATCTCACCGAAAGCACCATAGATAAACTGAAAGAGACTGGTTATGCCCAAATGTCCACATTGTGTACAAAATTACGCATTTGCACGTCCTGCCGTCTAGAATTTGACAAACGAGCCATCTGTATATCATCGGTAAAGCAGGGCGCAGGAAGTTCGAAAACGACAACAACTGAGAAATTGCCATCAGCGACATCTGTTTAAACAATTTAATTACGCCCCTTTTCAAAAATGCCCTGTAATATTCTTCAACATCTATACCCATTTCAATATTTTTAACGTTGCAAAACACGCTTTCAACATTCATCTTGAAGAAGAGGGAAAACACTTGTCCTCAAATGTAACAGCAAATTAATGAATAAACGACTAATGCGCGGAGGGCGTGATAAAATCGGAACATTACTGTACATAGTATATTATATGTATATATAATATATAATAAAAACAACTTGTTTTACTCACGCAAGGCCATTAACAATAAAATCAGCATCAAACTTCAATTTCCGGCCGAAATAATTTACACTAAAAAAAATATTACTAAATGTGAAAATTGTGAAATGTTTGAATTGTCATAACTTTTTTGTTTATTTTCATGGTAGATTGCTAATACAATGGACCGTTTTCTCTAAAAAATTACGTTGGTAAAAAGATAGGGTTTTGAGATATTTGAGTTTTCGTGACAAAAATGATATTTTTTAATGTTAAAAAAGATTTTTTTCACAGTGTATATTTTCTTAGGAATCGCCATTTAGTTATTTAACTTTGCTAAACAATAAAATCAGCATCAAATCGCGATTCCCGGCCGAAATAATTTACACAGAAAATTTTTTTTTACTAAATGTAAAAATTGTGAAATTTTTGAAATGTTATAACTTTTTTGTTTATTAGTTTACCATCACCAAATTTTTATGGTAGATTGCTAATACAATGGACCGTTTTCCCTAAAAAATTCAAGTTGGTAAAAAGATAGGGTTTTGAGATATTTGAGTTTTTGTGACAAAAATGATGTTTTTCAATGATAAAATAGATTTTTTTTCACAGTGTATATTTTCTTAGAAATCACCATTTAGCTATCTAACTTTGCTGAAAAATTCATAAAAATCGAACAATCCGTTTTTGCTGTGCATATTTTTGAATGTTTTTGAACCATTTTCACATACACCCTTTTGAAAAGTTAGTCGTGGCTCTAAATAAAAATTTGATATCGAAAAATGGCGATTTAGATGGAACTGAAAAACTGTGCAAAGTTTCAGTTCAATAGAAAATCATGAATTAAAAATTTTCCTTAATTTTGATGCTGTTGCTTGGAATCGCTCAAAACAGAAAAAAAAATACAAACAGTAGGTGGCAATATAGTTGCCACTGCCTTATAAAGGGTTAACCGAAAAATCTGTAAACAATTGCTCACAAATGACAACTAGAAGAAGACGAAGGAGTGAGCGAGCAAAAACACGAGGAGCCAAAGCCGCAGCACAGCATTGTGCCCAATCTTGTATCTGGGCTATGTTAGTTATTAAAGAACCAAAAGAGTGAAAACAAGCTGAAAATGTTCTGTGATTCTGCAACAATACAACAAAGGATTTATGTCGAGGGAAAGATGAAAGTTTTTAAAAACTTCAACGTCTAGATAAATATTCAACCGAAAGAAAACAATCGCTTAAGCAATGCTTATCTCAATTGAAGATATTCTGCGTCTTACAAAACGACGAGCCCTCTCCACACTCACCGAGCAAGCATAGATGAAACTTTTTCTCAACATCACCGCGAAACAATGAACAAACTTTACTCTAACCCCAAACCCTCGACACGCGGCTTCACCCCGCACATCACCTCAGTCCTTTGATGGAGTGACATTTCTGCTAACCTTTCCATGCACACATTGCGGAGAAGCCTTTCGCTGACTCTCCCGCCCCGCCGGAAGACAAAAGAAAGCGGAAACCAATGCGAAACGAAAACGAACACAATGTACATCTTCAACGGATCTTCGCGGAGGTGAAGAGGGTGCAACTTTCTGTTTTCACACGCTCTCCTAGACAGACGGCGATGGCGACGAACCGATAGGGACCAAAACCCCCCAGTCGGTCTCTTGAAGAGATTCTTCGAGAGTGGAAAGCTCAATTGTTTGTTCGGAAACGCGATCTGCGCGACGATGGCGACGACGACTACAAGAGCAAAGGTGTGAAATGGTTCGTGTGGTGGCACGGTGCAGCAGGCGTCCGTGAACATTGCTAACTGAATCATAAAAGATGAGAAAAATTGTTGGATCGTAAAAGGGTGAATAGAACAATGGGGTTAGCCGGGGGAAGCTTACCACCACTGACTGCACTAGCACTGCAAACCCCGAATGGCGACGGAAGTGGGTGAGCGGAGGAGAGAGAAAGCTTCAAGACATCAAAGCACCGGAAGGACAATGGATGCGAAAAGCCGGGTCTCGGGAAGCAGACAAAAGGCCTTGACGTTTTGCTTCCATGCACACAGGCCCACTTCTGGGGATGATGGTTTCGTCATTGCTGAGGTGGTTGCATCACGCGAAACACAGCAGGGGAGCTTGGGGTAAAAACAATATCCGTTGGGAGCTGAATGCTTTAACCGTTATGTGGCCGGCAATTTTTTGGCTTTTTTCTACACCGTGTATTTTAAATGGGTGCTGGGTACCCGGGTACCCTGCCGGCCACATAAGGGTTAATTCTCATGAATACGATTTACTGTGAGCTATGCAGCTGTGGATTTATCCTAAAAGTCTGTCCTAAATACGGGATATTGCTTTCTTTTCAAGCATAGTGCTTCCATTTTCATCCTACACAAAATGAAATATTGAAGCAAAGTTGTTTTTGTTTCATAATTTTCGTATTTTTATTTTATAAGAAAAGTATGGGGAACCAATTTAACTTTTAAAATCTATAGCAGGACCAAATTCGTAGCAGGGCCAAAGATTGCGATTCTCTATTTTGTTTGACAGTGATCTGCAGAAACTGCCTCATTTGCCATTTTGAACCACATTCCCATAAGTGAAAGCAATCAAAGGTCTGAGCGCTGGAAAAGAGCAAAAGAAAGAAAGGCTTTCAAAAGCAAATTGTTATTTAAATCTGAAAAGGTACTGCAATATAGAGTCATCAAGCCTTCGCCAGCAGATATTGCAGGGACCTCCAACTAATGGGAATATCGAATAGTGATAAGGTTTTCCAGCTTCACCTTTTTAAGGGGTTACATACCTTGCGGGGATAAAAAAAGTCGAACTTTTTTTTATTACATAACCAGTTGCAGTGATGTTGGGATACAGAGATTCTTAAGGAAACCCCTCCAGATTAAATTAATATTTCGGGAATTCTTTTCGAAATTCATCTTGCGATTTCTTCAGAAATTTATTCATAGATTGTCCCACAAATCCCTACCAAAATTCTTTTCAGGGCCTTAAGAACTTATCAAAGATTGAATTGGAAATTTTCATCATGGAAGAAGATTCATCATGCAGTGAATTATTCAGATATTTCACTTGTTTTTACTTTGAAGTGTCTCAAAAGTCAGTTTATTAAATCTTATTTGGATTGCTCAAGAAATAATTTTAAGATTTTTTTTTCAGAAATCCTTAAGTGATTATTTCTAAAATTATTCTTGAGATTCCTCCAGAACGTTAACAAGGGATACATTTGAAACCCATGCAAGGATATCTTTAGAAATACCTTCCATGGACTTCTCCCGATTTTGCTTCATGGATTCTCTTAGAAAAAGCTCCAGGAATGTTTTTCTGAAAGTCTTCCATTGATGGTGTTCGAAAGTTCTTTAGAACATCTTCCATGGATTGCTTCAGAAATTCATCTAGAATTTGCTTGGGAATTTTCATTAGAGGAAATAATGTCTCTAAAAATTTCTCTGGAAAAGCTTTCATGGGTTTCCTTAAAATTCCCCCATTGATTTTTCTTGCAAATCCGCACGAGAATTTTTTGAAAAAAATATTTACAAATTCCTTCAGAAATGCTTTTAGCAATTCTTTAAGGAAATCAAAAGTTCCTCCAGAAGTTTTTCCCACGATTTCATTTTAAAATCGTTTACGGATTCTTTCAGAAATACTTTCGAAGATTCTTGCAGAAATGCTTCTGGAGATACTTTCAGTAATTTACCTGAGGATTCTTTCGAAAATTCCATATTTTTTTTTTTTTCGAATAAGATTAATCAGTTTTGTAGTTTTTAATTCTGCCCTATGTTGCAAAGGTCGGAATAAAAAGGTACAAAACTGATTTAACTCATTCGAAGATGGTTCGAAAAGTCGGTAGAAGATCCATACATTTGTCCAAGGAAATCATTTATGAATTTCTTCAAAAGTCAATCTAGAGATTCTTTCAGAAATTTCTCCAGGAACTAAGTAATAAAATCTATCAAGGTTTCTTTCAAAAAATCGTCCGGCCCGTTTCTCAACATTTTTTTCAGGGACACTATAATAAATTTCTCCGAAGAAATGTAGAAATTCTCTCATAAATTTATCCAGGTATTCCTAATTTTCAGAAATTTCAAGGTTTCTTTAAGGTTTTCAAAGATTTTTTCATAACCTTTTTCCAGCGGTCTTATCAGAAAATTTTTCAGATATTTCTTCATAGTTTCATTCAAGTGTTTTCTTCAAGAAACCCACCAGAGATTTTATCAGGAATTGCTCTAAATATTCCATTAAATATTATCGCTTGAATGTGCTTCCGGGTCTCATCCATAAAATCTGGCAGAAATTTCTTCAGGGAGATTCTTGCTTTATTGCTTTCGGTGATTCAGACAGAAATTCCTCCAGAGTGCCCTGCTGGAGTTCATACAGGGATTCCTTCAGGATTTCTCCAGATATTCCTCCAGATATTCATCCATGTATTTCCCCAGAAATTTATCCGGCATTTACTTCAGGGAAAGATAGCTTCAATAATTTCACCACGGAATCTTTTAGAAATTTATTCAACATTTCCCAGGGATTTTTTAGAAAAAAGCTCAAAAGTTTCTTAGGAGTCTTTGTAGACGCTTGGATATGCGCAACTATAATTGTTTTTACAGGTTTTTTTTTTCATAAATTAGCCCCCAGAATTCTCCAGGAATACTATCTGAAAACCTTTCAAGAACTTTATTACCCCAATAAGATGTTAAGATCATCGTGGTGCGAAAAATCTAACATCTTAGGAGTGTTTAACCGTTCGTCCCCAGCTGCGAAATAAAACTTCAAAAAATCGCCAACAGCCCATTTCTCAACAGAATTTGACCAAATTTTAAATACAAACTCGCACAACGCCCTTGTTTTGAAAATATCAACATATTCTTGGACTTCTGGACGGAGTAAGGCCGGTGGGTCACAGGATCAAGTCGGGTAAAAATAAGGCCAAGTACGATTGGCAACACCACAACTTTCTTTTTAACGACGTATTTTAATGGGAGTTTACATATTCTGTTACCTCATGACAGTTGAAGTTGTTACAGGTTCGATTTTGAGATTCCTCGATAAGTCTTGTTAAATACTCCCCTTGAATTAGATAAAAATGAAATTTCCAACCTAGAATGCGTAACTAGTTTTGACCAATAGTAATTAATTTTGACCCACTGTGTACACCGAACGCACACCACTTGTAAATAGTAGCATAAGCAAGGTAAATAAAATCAGTTGAAATCGTTACCCCGGAGTGGTTAAGTACTAAATTTAGTTACTTCATTGTACCTTCTTTGCCACAAGTTAGAAAGCTGTCAAAATGAAAAGACGCGCAAGTTTTCCGCAACACATTTGGAACCTAATCTGAACAAACAAACCAGAGTCAGATGTTTCATGTGTGTTACATAGCACATTTAATGCAAGCTGACTGTATTGCCACTTGTGAGGAATATGTATGTAAGCTCCGCCTCCATAAATCGATGTTAAATACGATGTTATTTGTAATTCCTATGAAACAAAGTTGCAACTTAACGATATTCGGAGTTTAAATGCAACTCAACTGACAAGATGGAAGTTGCGTGCGCTTTTATTGCAACTCTTTTTGACCAAAGCATAGAAAACCACATTTTGGATGATGTTGCAGGTGCTGCTTGGGAACAGGTCTCCTTTGAGTTCTTGGGATATTGAACCAAGTCCGTGCACAAGGGAGGGGTTTTCGGGGATAAACCCCTCCCATTGCCTATGTTCCATACACTAGGCGCCCGTTCGCCCTTTGCCAAAATGAGGAAAAACCCCTCCCTTAACGCCTTTTCTGTGCTCGGGCCTGTATTGAACATTCCTGAACCATCCAAGTCTACATTTACGAGATATGATTCCCTTTTTGACCCCATAGGTCATCGGGGATATCTTTAAACCATGTTTTGTCCTTGTACTACTGTTTATATTTTCTGAATCTTTCGATGGATGGTCCGAATCCGTCCTTACAAAATATTATTACTCGAAATAATCACCATGGATAATTGCACCAAAAAAAAAAAGTTATGCCTTGACTTCAGAGAACCGTAAATTGACTGCAATGAGAGATATTTGCACGCGGAAAACAGCGGTTAGGTCCAGAAACCAATACTACGCCGAACAGGAGTAAGTTAATTGCTCGACTAGATTCCTGAGTACCCGGGATGACCTGGGTGAAGTCAGGCCTCGAGCTCATGGAACTGTTGATAAACCGTTATCACATATTTTACGTATGTGGGACCTCTGTGCACTACAAAAACTCATATTTTATCATGTGTCAATGAGAAGGCCTCCTACAACTATTCCTAGGAAAATGTGATGACCTAAGCGAAGTCATGCCTTGACTTCGAAGAACTGTAGATTGACTACAATTAGAGCTATTTGCACGCGGAAGACAACGGTTACCCCCAGATACCAATACTTCACCAAATAGTAGTAAGTGAATTCCTCGAATAGATTCCTTAGTATCCAGGATGGCCTGCTTGAAGACATGCCTTGAGTTTGTTGAGCTGTAGATGATCTGTAGTCACATGTTTTAGATCTATCGGTTCACTTCTATTTGGTTTTGTTTTACCTCCTATACACCTACACGAACATTTTACAAATTTTCAAGTATTGGTACAATTAAGAGCGATAGAAACAATTGAAAATTATCCGTGATGATTATTTCGAGTAATCCTATTTTGTAAGGATGGATTCGGATAATCCATCGAGAGATTCAGAAAATATAAACAGTATAACAAGGGCAACACATGTTCCAAAAATGTCTCCGATTACCTATGAGGTTAACCATCCTTTAGGCTATGCATTAGGGTCATTTTTTACCCAAACCGTACACTACGTCAGCGAGCTGCTGCCAACGTGATGCGAAAGAAAGGTTAATAAGGGAACCATATTGAAAACAACAAATGTAAATGTAGACTTGGATGGTTCAGAAAAGTTCAATATCCCAAGAACTCAAAAGAGACCTATTGAAGAATCTCAACCTGTAGTAAACTTCAACTGTCATTAGGTAACAGAATATGTAAACTCCCATTGAAATACTTCGTTAAGAAAGAAGTTATAGTGGTGCAAATCGTACTTGGCCTTATTTTTATCCGAGTTGATCCAGTGACCCACTGGCCATACTCCGTCCAGAAGTCCAAGAATATTATGATCCCTTATATTTCCAAAGCTAGAGTGTTGTGCGAGTTTGTATTCCAAGTTTGGACAAATTTTGTTGAAAAATGGGCTGTTGGCGAATTTTGAAGTTTTATTCCGCAGCTGGGGACAAACGGGTTAGAGGTTTTCTGCGGGAATTTTCCTACAAATTCCTCAATATTTTTCCTAGAAGTTCTACCAAGGATTTCCCGAGCTGTTTCATGAGGAATTTCTCAGGAAGTTTAACAAATAAATAAATGAAACGAATTCCTCTGAGGTACACAGCAAAAAAATATGAAAATTAAACAGCACGTAAATTGAAGATCAACTGAAATTTGCGGCAGAAAAATGTAAATCGCCAACATTTAACGTCAGCCGAGCAGCCCGCTGCTGGTCAGACGGCTTGTTTACAGATTTTAAAACATATTCGCTTTAAATTTACATGCATCTGCTATAAATCATGCCAGCCACTCTCCGTAGTCAGCTAAACGAACGGCTGCTCGCAGCTGTGTCGGTTTCCCCGTTGTCTCTCTCAGTACTCTCTGCAGCAGTCGGAGCATGTCGGGAATTCGTGCATTATGGTAGAAGCAGTTTACCTTTGACTGTCTGCCACTCAACAAGATGAGATAGCCGAGAGTGCTCGGGCGTGCTACTCACACCCTAAGGATCTGAGTTCAATTCTCACTCAGCGCTCAATTTTTCTTTATATTTTCTAACAGATATCTGCAATGTAATTTTAGGATCGCACAAAAATTTCCATCATATATAACGGGGTACTTTTGTTACATTCGATCAATCATAATTTTACAGGTTTTTTTTTTCGAACTGTGTACGTTCCAGAATTTTCCTGGGATTTCTTCAGATATTCCACCAGAGATTCTTTTAGAATTGATTGATTGATTGATTTGTCTTTATTAAAGAGATTTTCAGCCCTTGGCTTCTTTTAGAAGTATTTTATAAGATTTCTACAGAGATTCCACTAAAGTTTTCTTCAGAAATCCCTTCAATGTTTTCCTCAGAAATTCCTGCTGGGATTCCTTCTGATTCCTTTGAGGAGATTTATTTATCTACAATGACTTCTTCAGAATTTTTAAGATTTCTTCAGGAATTCCAGCTAGGAATTTCTTCTTCCCTACCAAGTTCTACAGGGATTTTTTCAGAATTGATCAGAAATATCTTCGGAGATGTCTTCAGAGATCACTACAAAGTTTGATCAGATATGTATTACAATTAGGAATTTAAAAAAGTTCTTGAAGATTTTTAAGAAGCCCCTTGAAAGTTGTTTCAGTAAATCTCTTTGAAAACTCTTGGCGATACCTACACTCCTGAAAGCAATTCTCGAAAATTGTCTGAAGGAAGTTCTGGTCAAAAATTTCTCAATCAGTTTCAGAACAATTCATATATGAATGCCCAGAATAAGACATAGTAGAATACCTGAAGAATTACCATCAGCTAAACCTCCCCCCCCATAATTTAAACAGGGTCCTCTATAGCTACAGCCAAGACTACAGCTGTAAATGCGAACACACAGCTGAAAGGGACAGTAGGCAAAACTGCTTTTTAAATTTATGGATGGATTCATGGAAACATCTGTACAGGAATTTCGGAAAGAATCCTAAAATATGTACAAATCGCAGACAAAAGTACTGGAGGAACGCTTGAAGGAATCTCTTAACATTTTTTTTAAGAATTCCTGGAGGATTATTTGAAAAAATCCTTGAAAGAGTTGCCGGAGATACCTCTGAAGGAATTATCATGCACGGATTGTAAGAATAAAGTGTTCAACAATCCCTAAACTACTGACTGGAGAAAATACTGAAAAAAACCGCGAGCACCCCAGAACCAGAAAAGAAATTGAAAACAAGAATTTTTAAGGAAACTATGAAAAAATACCTGGAATAATTGGAGAACCTTGGGTAGATATTCAAAAGATTTTTGTTTTGAACAATTCCTTCAAAAATCTTAAGGAATAGAGTCAGGAGTAGGGTACTGTACCATTTGGGCAGGTGTGCTTATTTTGGGCATTTGCCGCTATAACTAAGTCAATTTCAAACCGATTGATTTGAATTTTTGTACAGAGTTAGATTCTATACGTGCCTAACTCTATACAAAATTTCAAATGAATCGGTTTGAAATTGACTTAGTTATAGCGGCAAGTGCCCAAAATAGGTACACCTTCCCAAATGGTACAAGACCCTAATTTCTGCAAGAATTGTTGGGAGAATCTTTGAAAAAAAAACATCTGTTCTAGGGGAATTTTTAAATAAACCCGATAATCCTTGAATAAATGTAAAATACCTGAGGAAACCTCTAGTGAAGTTGAAGCAAAAATTTCTAATTTTGACAAGAATTTTTGGAGATATCCCAAAGAAAAACTCATGGAATAACTTCTGATATGTTTTCCAGAAGAATTATTTCAGATTTTTTTGGAGATACACATGAAGGAGCACAAGTTTTAAGATTCTGCGTTTCAAAAAGAACTTATTACTATATGCTGGTGATGTAAACCTATAGGGATTCCAATCTGGGGACACGGGCCTTGCTAATTTCTCAAAATCAGAAAGTCCTAAGCGTTCTCAAGCATTACATCTTACAATAAAGGGGTGTAACAAAAGCTTAGTGATTTCTCAGCAGAGATAACGGTTTATTTGACGTATAGTAATTTAATATGGGTCTGTTCATAAACCGCTTAGACCAAATTTAGGCCAATCAGATGCCTCTTACCCCCCTTAAGCGCCCATTAGGCCTCTTGATATCTTCCTCAAACCCCCTGAGAACCCCTGGAACTTTTTAAAATGACGCTGTGACCCCTCATACTCCCTGATCACCCCTGACATGACACTGAGACCCCCTGAAACGCCTCTGACTTTCTGGTAACACCTGTAACTACCTGAGACCTCCTGAATGATTTTCCAAAAATGATAACACGCTTCAAAATACACCTAAAACCATTTTGAAATATACAAAACAGTCCTTACTATCAGTCAAAAATATAAACGTAAAAAAATACAAAAATACCCATACTATACCCCGTTTAGTATAGTTTTGGGTATTGAAGGGTGAAATAATCCTTCCAAAGAATTTCGCAATACTATTTAGAAATCAAAGAGAATCCTAAAAAGTATTTACGATGAAGGGCTTTAATGAATTTTCAAAGCTGTTGTAACAAATTCCATTTCAAAATTGATTCCTGAGATGTTGCATGAAATTTCAACAATTATTGCAAGATTTAGGGCAAAAAATATTCTCGAGCAGATGAATTTTGTTCTAGCATCGCCATTGCCTATTTTTGAACGAAATTCAACTAATCATTTTAAGATAATATGCTCAACCAAATACAGTTCCTTACCGATTTTGGCAACACCCGTTTTTTTCTACTCCCGATTTTGGCAATATTTCCTTCCCGATTTTGGCAACAATTTCTTACCGATTTTGGCAACAAAAAATTTTGACCAAAAATTTTTACCGAAAAATCGTTTGTATTTGTAAATGTATTTATATTTTAGCCTTATTCTTCTTCAAAAAATCAAAATTAAATTTTCCAAAATCAACAATCTTACAAATCATGACGTAATTTATGAACGTCATCTACAGGGATTGTTTTATAACTTGTGAATAGTCCATATTCAAAATATAAGCCAAATTAACGTATAAAAGTTGAAAATAATCCACAAAAAATTTACCGATTTTGGAAACACCCCAATTTAGCAACATACAATTCACCTCGTGTTGCCAAAATCGGTAAGAAACTGTAAACTTCTATAGCTTTATACCCTGATTGACTCCGACAATTCCTGATAATTGTAGAATTCCCACGTTTATGCAAGTTGTAGAGACTCTGTTTTAGTTTTTCGATCTGGTTAAATATTCTAAGAAAATGTATTTTTTTAAGAATCATGCAAACGTCTTTTTTATTTCAATTTAGGCCCGCAATAACAATAGATCTGAGCATTACTGACTTATAACTTGGTGTGCATAGAATAATTTGTGACAGGATCAATTGAAGGATAGTGGAAAAAAAGTTATAAACAAAGACCCGATATCTTTATTGTGCAAAATTGTTGAATTACCGGTCATCAGTTCTTTTTGTTCTCAAAAGAAAAATGTATATATGCAAAAGACTAGCAATGATTACTTGGAGTGTTTGCTGTTAGTTTCATTACACGTTGTAATAGAAATATCTTCTTCTGCAAAAAGAGATCATCTCAAATCCCATTCATCTCCTTCAAAGGAAAACCAATAAACCAGGAAAAAAAGAGCTCAAAGCCTCAATGTTCTCATCCGCTGACATTGCTTCCCAATTATATGAATGGTATAAAGTATCGTTCACGGTGAATAAGCGCTGTGCTACTCCCTTCCCAGCGTGTTTCCTCCATCAGTTATAAGGAAAAGATGGTTCGCTTTGCCAACTTCAAGAACATCGTTTTTTTCCGACCGGCAGCGGCAAACTACCCCAGAGAATCTGAATCGATATCGCAACCGTGCCTGCCGTTTGTGGCAGCTACTGCTGCCTGCTAGTTTCGAATCTGTGCTGGAATATGGATTGCCGACCAAATCCATTGGGGGGGTCATTCTTGGTACAGTCGGTATAGTGTGCGGTTTCAAAATAAGGCTACACGGAAGATTTTCGGGAATTAAGGCTAACTTCGCAGAAAAAGAAGGACTAAGTTCAGGAGCAGACTCCCAGGTTTGGCAATTTCAAAGAAAAACAAGAAGAAACATGCCAATCCATGCGAGAGCATGCTCTAGCAAGCGGATGCCGAGGGACAACGATATTCCGTATCTTTCAAAGCACCTTCCCGAAAGCAATAAAAATGCGAAATAAATAAGAATCTTCTTCGTTGATGTTGTTGTTATTGATGATGTTGCTGTTGGTTGGCCCTGTTCGAAAAGAGAAAAATCGATGCCAACAACAAGCGAAGCTGTTCGGAAATGAAGCCTTTTCCAGCGATCTGATGCATTGAGACCCCCACTCGATGGAGCTTTCAGTTTGGGGGAGAATGTTGCAGAATACACTGATTGGGTTGTTCCTGTTTTTCTGTCGTAAAAGCCTATTGAACTAGAAATTTTCCAAGGAATTTAATTGATTTTTTTTATGCTTCATGTTACATATTTCTCAAATATTGCAAAATTAGCAATGATA
Organism: Aedes albopictus; assembly: GCF_035046485.1. Classification (NCBI taxonomy): domain Eukaryota; kingdom Metazoa; phylum Arthropoda; class Insecta; order Diptera; family Culicidae; genus Aedes; species Aedes albopictus. Next base: position 507,831,699 of record NC_085137.1, on the reverse strand, counting down.
AAATCGTTTCTATTAGTTGTTTAAATTATTTTAATGATGATGATGATGATAGATGAACGATTAACAACCATGCGTCTCCATATCATGAAAATGCTATGAAAAATGGAGACACCCAGTACATTTTAACTTTAATAAGGAGCTGTCCATAAACTACGTAGACTCTTAGGGGGGTCGGGGGGTCTGGCAAAAGTCTACGCTCCATACAAATTTCGAAAATTTTGTATGAACAAAAGTCTACGAGGGGGGAGGGGGGGGGGGTCTGAGATGGCCGAAAAGAAGTCTACGTAGTTTATGGAAAGCGCCTAAAGGTGTTTTGTTGAATTAACACGACTAAGTGAGTGCTACATCCCATTTTGGGACATTCGAACAGCTCCGTACCATTCACCCCTTTTCTCAGCTGTCCGCCGTGCATCGATTGTGATTGTGAATGGTAAATAACATGCCATCGGAATGTGTGTTTGTGTGTGTGCCAGCGTGTTTGTGCTCCCACTTTATTTGGATTCAATATTTACATGCTTTATGTCGGTTCGTTTCTGGCCTTGGTGTGGCTTGCAACTTCACTCACTTGTGCTAACATTCTTTTTTTTTCTTCTCCCTCCATTCTCCATCTTATTTGCAGGATACTTCTGGCACATAACGGATTTACATTTCGACTCGTACTACAGCACCAAGGGAGACATACTAAGAAGTAAGTACTGACGACGACGTCGGAAGCATTGAGCAGAGTTGTTTGCTTTTAGCAGTTGTGGAACACTATCTGATAGAGAGATGTGGGATGTAGGATGTGGGCTGAAAGCGAAGGATTTGTCGGAACCGGAGCTGGGTTGACTGGAGTGCAATAAGTCTTATTACCCATAATCTCAGTGGACCATTCGTTATTTGGATCGGCAGTAGTGGATGCAAGCAATGCTTGTGCCGGTTGGTTTGGGTGGTTTTGTGTTTCAAGGGTTCCGAGAGTGGCACTAAACGGAATGTGATGAGTTTTGATATTGAGCCTTTTATTGAGATCGTACGGAAACCAATGTGTTTTATCGATTGCTGGAAAACCGAATGAGGTTTGCATTGCACTATCAATGGATTACAACGAAATGCATCCTCAAAGCATGATGTAGATTGAGGGGGAGTCAAAAGTTATTGGTTCTCTTCCAATCATTGGCTTGAATTCGTTGGAGATCCAATTGCAAGGAAATCAGTTCTTTGTAAAGATCTAAAAAGAATTATGCTTTCTAGATACAAGAGTAATTTATGAAATTATGAAAAAGATGTTTAATTAATTTGGAACCTAATTAAAAAACCCTGATTAATCCACCTAGCGGTGATGGTGCCTTTCTCGTGCCTTCGAAAACACATCAACACAACTCAAGTGACATGTTGATGAATATTGCACTTTCATACGTTTAACAGAAATCCATTTCATGGCATCAGAGATCAAATCGTTTATCTGATTTTTGATTTTTGAGCCTCAAGCTCTTAAGAACAGCCGCAATCTTGAACTTTGAGCCGCCATTTAGGATTTAAGTCCAGTAGCTTGGAATTTCCAGTCGCTATTTTTAGACTCCAGACTTCTTCCCCATACCAGATACACCTATATTGAATGGTTTTAGAGTCCAAAACTCCATTAAAAAGCTGCCATTTTGAATGTTGAGACGCCTTCTTGGATATTCTGGTAGCTATTTCTGAACAGCCGCCATAGTTGAATTTGGAGCCACCATCTTGGATGTTATACCGCCATATTGGACATTTTTGTCGCCATTTTTAAGATCCGGACATCTTCCTCATACCAAATATATCCATAATGCATGGTTTTAGAGCCTGAAACTCCATTAAACAGCCACCATCTTGAATATGGAGCCGCCGTCTTGAATATTAGGCTGCCATCTTGAATTTTGGACCGAAATCGTGGAATTTCTGGTCTCCAGTGTTCAATCCGCATTAAATTCGTAAACCGTGCTGAAGGTTACCAAAATCGCCGCAGTTTGATGTGTCGCATGATGCATTGGTTCAGTTTTATATACGGCCAGTTCCACCGGTGCTGGTCCGGATCACTGAAATGGCCATAACTCCGAAACGCCTCGACCGATCCGAACCATTTTTAATAGCAAACAATGCGGTAAAATTCCGGTTCGATTCGAGCTATAATCCGCCAATGGGAAGTGCCTCAAAATGAGTGAACTTTTTTGCGCACAGACACTCATACATACACACATACAGACATCATCTCAATTCGTCGAACTGGGTTGATTAGTATATGTGACTTGACCCTCCAAGCATTCTATTGAAAATTAGTTTTCTGAGTGAACATATAGCCTTTCAGTACACTTCGGTATACAAGAAAGGCCAAACAATATTTTCGAGCTTATTTGTTTTAGAAAACAAAGATATTTAACTAAACTAATAGATTGAAAGATTTTTTTTTATAGAAAATTCAATAAACTTTCGAATGAGGGTTAAAAAGCTGTGGTAAGTTTGACCATTTTCATGTTATAGCCAGTTTGAGACAAGCAAAGTCAAAAACATCTTCTTCTTCTTCTTCTTCTTCTTCTTCTTCTTCTTCTTCTTCTTCTTCTTCTTCTTCTTCTTTATGACTCTACGTCCGCACTGGGACTTGGCCTGCCTCGCTTCAACTTAGTGTTCATAGAGCACTTCCACAGTTATTAATTGAAGGGCTTTCTTTGCCTGCCATTGCATGAAATTGTACATTGTGTGGCAAGCACAATGATACACTATGCCCAGGGAGTCGAGAAAATTTTCTCGACTGGAACGGAAATCGAACCCGCCGTCTCCGGATTGGCGACCCATAGCCTTAACCACTAGGCTAACTGGAGACCCCCTAAAAAGTCAAAAACATGTAAAGTTTAATTTCTACGTAACGGTTGAGATTTGACCATATACAAAGATGATTAGAAGGAAAAAGATGACCGGCTCTAATTTTTTTCATACATTTCTCCAGAGACACACTATGCATGCTATACTAACGCCATTTGTTGAGTGAGAAGCGCAAAAAACATCCTTTATGGTTAGATTTAAGTTAGCGTGTACCATTTTGACGCAATCAAAATACGCTAAAACCGCGTAACACAAAATTCCGTCGAGTAAATTTGATCCAACTTTTTTTTATAAAAAAATTTGCTTACAAAATATTATTTTAATGTACCGAAATTATATGGCACGATTCTGAATAATATGTAATTTTCCATGATTTTCGAATCTACATTAGAATCATCACATGTACGGTTGCATCTCTATTTTTTCCATGATATTTTCAAGAGAATCCAGTCACGAAGATAAACTACAGTGCCAGGAATGTAAAAGCCTTGCGCGTGACTGTGTGAAATATGTGAAAAAAGTTTAGCGTGAGTTTGCCTGTGTGTTTGTTTTGAAATTTTTCCGAAAATTCATTAAGAGTGTATTAGTTGAACTTTGGCTCACCAGAGCGGCGCTATTCGTGTCGCCTGTTAGGAGCGGGAGTCGTTCATCTTTTTCCTTCCAACCATATTTGCCATATGCGTACACATGTTTTTCGCCATTTATGATCCTCTATCACTCCTTAAAAAGTTTGCATTCGCTCATCGGGACCCCCTGGAACCGGTTCCGGAATACTACCGGTTCAGATATGCTCTGATACTGTTTTCCTGCTAACCGTTCAGCACGTTATTGAAAATGCCGCTGTTTAATGTGTCGCATGCATGGGTTTGGTTCTCTTTTATATTTGGCAACTTCCGGCGGGACATCCGGAACCGGTTCCGGAACACTACCGGTTCTGATATGGTCTGAGACTATTTTTCTGCTTACCATTCATCAGATTATCGAAAATGCCGTGGTTTGATGTGTCGCCAGCATGGGTTTGGTTCTCTTTAATATTTGACACTTTCCGGCGGGACATCCGGAACACTACCGGTTCAGATATGGTCTGAGACTATTTTCCTGCTTACCGTTCATCAGATTATCGAAAATGCCGTGGTTTGATGTGCCGCATGCATGGGTTTGGTTCTCTTTTATATTAGGCCACTTCCGCCGGGACATTCGGAACCGGTTCTGGAATACTACCGGTTCAGATATGGTCTGAGACTATTTTCCTGCTTACCATTTATCAGATGATCGAAAATGCCGTGGTTTGATGTGTCGCATGCATGGGTTTGTTGCATTTTCATGTCTGGCCCCTCCCAGGGGTACCGATCCGGAACACCTAAATGGCCATAACTCCGAAACGGCTAGACCGATCCGAACCATTTTCAATAGGAAACAATGGGACTATGTGCCGCGTCGAATGAATCATCGGTCATTAAAATCGGTTGTGGTTTACTGCCAAAAAGTGATGTGAGTTTTTTTGTACACACACATACACACATACACACACGCACACACATACACACATACACACATACACACACACAGACATCACCTCAATTCGTCGAGCTGAGTCGATTGGTATATGTGACTTGACCCTCCGGGCCTTCTATCAAAAAGTCATTTTTGGAGTGAACATATAGCCTTTCCAGTACACTTAGTGTACGAGAAAGGCAAAAATGGAAATAATATATTCAGGATTTTGTTCGAAGATATTGGCAGGAATTCTTCGGTAGTAGCTACTTTAAGAGTTCCTCAATGACATCTTCCGTGAGCTCCTCCAGAAACTGTTTCGGAAGCTCCAACAAGAGTTTCTTAGAGAGTTTCATCAGACAATCCCCTACTTTTTTTTTCTTTGTGGGGTCTGCTGTCAGACACGGCTAAGACCGATAACGGTCTCGCCCAATCCCCTACTTTGTGAAAGGGTTCCTTCGGGATTGTTATTTAGGATTCCTTCTCGACATTTATGGACACGTTCAATGCTTCCAGTGAGATTAAAATACACATTATTAAAAACTAAAAAAAAGCTTCCAGTGAGCTTTTCGCTCTTTGAAAGAAGCACGACCCTAGCCACACGACCACAGAGCTGCACATAGATAAAAGGAGGAGATAAACCTTGAATTCCTCATGGAGCTCCACTAGTATTACCTCTGCAGTTTCTTCTGGGATGTTGAAAATTTCCTGGAGGGCTTTTTGGACCAATTCGTTACGAAAATTCTAGGGAGGGTAATTTCAGGAGCAGTGTATAGATGCAAAATGAGAAAATTTCTGGAGGAATTCCAGAAATGAATGTCTCAACGAGCTTCAATAAAAATTTCAGAGAGCATTCCCGCTAATTTTTTTGAATTTCTGAAGGAATTTTGGGATAAATATTCGGAGAATCCTCTGAAGAATGTCCTGTAGGATATTGAGGAATTACTGAAGAATAACTGGAGTAATCTTTGATGAATCTTCTGAAGAATTCGCTCAACAAGCTATTAGGAAATTTCTGCAGGAATTGAAATTTTTTGAGATTTTTTTTTTTCATACTTTACCACTTCTAATTTACAGCTCTTTTTTCCACTAGGGCACTACGTGAGCGATTCCAATTGAAAGCTGTACTAACACTTTGTACATTGCCTAAATGTCTCTCTCTCTCTTCTTGGCGTAACGTCCTCATTGGGACAAAGCCTGCTTCTCAGCTTAGTGTTCTATGAGCACTTCCACAGTTATTAACTGAGAGCTTCCTCTGCCAATGACCATTTTGCATGCGTATATCGTGTGGCAGGCACGAAGATACTCTATGCCCAAGGAAGTCAAGGAAATTTCCTTTACGAAAAGATCCTGGACCGACCGGGAATCGAACCCGTCACCCTCAGCATGGTCATGCTGAATACCCGTGCGTTTACCGCCTCGGCTATATTGCCTAAATGTATCCTAATCTAATTTTACTATATCGAATTGCTGTCCCTTTCCTACCATGTCTATTGATGTGTGACTGCTATTCCTTTTCCAGTCCGATTGAGGGTCCATTACGAGTAGCCGTTTTGTTGATATCTAATTTTCCGAGTCCGTTAAAGCTATGAGAGCTCAGAAAAGTGTCGTCAAGTGCCAGCCGCTCTCGGGGGGAAGAGCAACTGACAAAATACCGGGGCTGAGATCGAACCCATGACCATCCACTTATGTAGCATACGTGTGGCCACTGCGCCATGGGCCCCGACATTTTGGAGAAATGACTGGATGAAAACTGGAGAAACCAATACCCACAGAAACTGCTGCAAGAATTTCCGGAAGAAGTGCTGAAAGAACTCACGTAGAATCTCCTAAACAAAGTCACTAGAAGAAATCCTAAAAGATATTACCAGAACGACTCCTCTACAGTGAATTCGAAAAGAAACGCCTGCAGGAAATCACCGAGAATCTTTTGAAATTTCTAGGAAAATTCTTAACACTTCTTCTATGAAGATTTCGATCGGCAGTTTAAAAGCGATTCATGAAACAACTCATGAGAAATTGCAAAACATATCTCAAAACAGTGGAATTTCTACTAGAATATTTGAAGCAACTCCTGAAGATATTAATTGTGAAATTTATAAATGAGTTCCCGATTTAAAAAAAGATCCAAGCGGCAATCCCGATGCAGTCTAGAGAAGCTTATTATCAAAAGACACAGAAAAAGATGAGATGAATTGATGATGATGATGATTAAAGTGTACCCACCATCAGCGCAAAGATCACCTATGACTGCAGAATAATTCCGGAAGGGAATAATTTACCTGATAGTTTGTTGTAGCAGGCTATCATGCTAAAATTCAGTGCCCTTTTTCTGGAACACACATAAGCAAATGGTTCACTATTGCACCTAATCAAGAATTATTGCGGGAAACCCCCTCCATGCACTATTATATCACGATGCTTTTCGGAAGGCACATTCTTGCTGAAATTTCTTTTATGAGTTGAACAAGAATTCTTCATAATAATCTAGAAAATTTTCTTGGATTGTCTCCAAGGACCATTGGGGAGTCCTTCAGGATTTATCAAATTTTTTTCGGAATGTTTACAAAGAAGAAAATTCTCACAAGATTTCATACAATGGTTTGGCAAGAATGCCACTATAGGGGAGACTGAGGAGACTTGATCCCTGGGGAGACTTGTTCCCCCCATATTTGCTCGGAATCAAACACATTTTTCTTCTAGCATAATTTTTCCAAAACTACTCCTGGACAAACGACTATGTTTTGGCTACAAGTGATTTCGATTGTACATTGCATTATTTTCTAACGGCTGATGGTTTGTTTTCAGTCCTCCAGAAATCTTTTAGGCGATTCCGAACAATCTCAATAACTTTGTGAAAATTGAACCAAATCGTGTCAAAATTTCACAGCACATAGTTAAAATAAAATAATTTCAAACTTATTTATCCAAATAAGGCTGTTGTCAACATATTTTAATTAATTCAGCTTAGTATACACAACAGCGACATGGGGAGACTTGATCCCTCGAGGATTACACACACATTATACATGTGAAAAATAAAATTCTATTCGGAAGCCTCTATTTACTTGGAATTCTAGGCTATTCAACGATAAAATGTGTCAGATAATTATAACTTTAGTACAAACCAAGAAAAGGGGGATCAAGTCTCCCCATTTTGAAAATACGGCATATCCTTAAAAATTTAAGGAAATCTTACAATTTCGAACACTCCATATTCATCGAAAATACAAGAAAACTCGAAAAGAAAATGAATAAGAAGACTCTGGAATTATTTTCCCTTTAAATAAACCATGTGCTCAAAGGGGGATCAAGTGTCACCCATTTTTGAAAAATACATCATAAGACATGCCTCCATAAAAACACAGTTTTGGAAACTTTAACAATAATTTGAAGGCCTTCTGCTGTGTATTAACTTGCAATACATGTTTACCTGTCATTTTGTATGGAAATCGGATATAGTTTAGTGTTTTTTCTTAAAGTTTCAGGTAAAATAAGAAAAAGGGATCAAGTCTCCCCAGTCTCCCCTACAATTATCCCTGCAGAATGCCTCCCTGTCCATGCATTTTTTTGGAAATTTCTTTCGAAAATTCTTACATGAAATTCACCAGCAATTTTCCTCGTAGCTTCTAAAGGAGTTTCTCAGAAATTTCTCAAATGATTTATTTTGAATCTGGCTCAAGGGTTTCCCTAGAAATTCCTTTCGAAATTGCTTCGGAGATTTCTTAAGGGATTTTATATGAAACTCTTTCAAGGGTTGCCACATGAGTACAATAGAACATGCTCGTATTCCTTCATACATATTTTCAAACTGTTCTTAAGGAACTTCTCCAGAAATATTGCCTATTTTTTACAGTAGATTTTTTAGGGATTTCTCCAAAAATTCTTGTCGATTTCTTTCAAAAAATTCTTTTATAAACTTCTCCAGGAGTTTCTCAAGGAGTTGATGCAATTTCAGGATATTTTTTCCACAAACATTCGGAGATTCTTTCAGAAATTCCTCTAGGCTTCTGCTTTAGAAAGTTTGAGAATTAACACAAACTTGTTCAATTATGGCTTGGATTTCTCCAGAGCTTCTTTCAGGTATTACTCAATTTATTTCAGGATTTTTTCTGGAATGTATTACGAAATCCGTATAGAAAAATGTTAAGTGATTCTGCAGGAATTTCCTATTTCCTTCATGGGTTTCTCCAATAGTTCCTTAAGAGACTTTTACAGATTTTTTTCAAAAATTCTCACAACAACTCTTGCAGAAATTACCACAGTTTCTATTCCTTATCAGTTGTCAAGGAATTAAAAAAAAAACATTTTTCTATGAATATCTGCAAAGGGGTCTACAGTTCTTCCAGGTATTATTTCAAATATTAAAAAAAAATCATTTCTTTTGATTTAGTCAGTGGTTCTAAGGTACTCGCGGTTGCGAACAAAATTCCTCCAGGACAGTTTTTTTTTTTATTTCTGGAGAAATTTCTCCAGCTGATAGTATAGGGATTTTTGTGTTTTAATAGTACAAGGTGTTTCTTTCTCCAGAAAAACCTCCAAGGATCCCTCAGAGATTTATCAAGGGATTTCTTCAGAGATTCGTGCAGACATTTACTAAGAGATTCCTTCAGAATTCCTTTATCGATATTTTCATAAGTAACTCCTAAATGTGGTTCCTTTGGAATTACTTGCAGAACGACTCTGATGAACTTTTTTTTTTGCGAGTTAAGGGGATATCTTAGAGTGTTTCTTCGGGTATTCTCCCACGTTTAATCGCTGGCAATTATTAAGGAATTGCTTTAGATAAACCTTCAGAAATTGGTTCAGGAATCTCCCTAGAAAAAATTCAAGAACTTCTTCTAGCAGCTCCAGGACAGGGATGTCATATATGTATAGAGATTTATCTGTATTATACAAGTTCTTGAGCATCCGTACAGATATCGTTTTATATAAAATACAGATTTTTTGAGCTAGAGCAGCTATTTTGTATGGGATACAGTTTTCGAAAAAACATCTGGAATCCCTGTTCCAGAAGTTTTTAAACAAATTTCGCAGGGAACTATAAAGCCATCCCTGAAGATGTTTCTGATTGCACTGTTGGGGAAACTGTTCCAAAAATTCTTAGACAAACTCAGATATTTCCGGAGATGTCCGTGTAGAATTTGTAAGGAAAAATTAGAAGAATTTTTGAGAAACTCCATGGAACAACTTTTGAAGATAGCGCTTGATGAGATTCCTGAGGAACACCCTTAAATTCTGACTTCTTATGGTTTTAAAAATATATCTTAAAACAATCAGAAAGAAATGCATCAAGATTTTTTATAGGTACCCTGGAGACATTTTTGAAGTAATCATTAGTAGAGTGATGGTGATGAACCTGGGCTTGTTAGGGGAATATTTGTATGTAAAAAGAAAATCGAGGAACAGTGCTAATCCTTTGAATTCCACTAACAATTTGCATCCTCCAACAGATACGTATTTCGACCTCAACTGTAAGGTCGTCTTCAGTGTCTTGTACTTGACTCTACTCGATTGGCATCTGAGCCGAAAAAGAGCTGGATTTGTAAAAAAAAGGAAATGTACATGGTGCGTGCTCGGGGTTATTTTAGCTGTCTTTTTCACAGAATTGTTACTTGATTTGTGGCTTAGTTAGTTGAAACGTCAGTCTAGCGAAAACTTAGTTGTGGCTTTGAATCCCACCAAAACGCGATTTTTTTTTCACAAATTCATCTCTCAATTTGTCAATCAGCAACACTGTATCTTCCAATTGTATGTTTTTCTAGTATGTTTCAAACATACATACCAGCAAATCTAGTATGTCTGAAACATACTGGAAACATACGTTTAAATCCTGAAGCCATGACTAGAATAATAAAAACTAATGAAGTTATTTCTGCTGGAACTGTTGAAGAAATTCACGAAAAAATAAACACTGGGAAGAATATGAGATAGAACTGAAATAACACGAAGAAATCCTAAAAGAAGGAGAAGCCGGGGAACTTCCTAAAGAAAATCCAGAAGAAACTCCTGAAAAATATGTCTGAGGATTACAGGTTAATATTCTAAACTCTGAAGAGAACTCCTTAAGGTTATTTAAAAAAAACCCTAATTAATCCACCTAGTGGTGATGGCGCCTTTCTCGGGCCTTCGAAACCCCATTTCAATAAAACTCAAGCGAAATTTTTATGTGTATCGCACTTTCATACAATTAACAGAAATCCATTTCATCATACCAGAAATCATATCGTTTATCTGGCTTTCGATGTTTGAGCCTCAAACTCTTAAGAAAAAGACGCTATCTTGAATTTGAAGCCGCCATTTAAGATTAAAGATTGTCATCTTGGATGTTCTGGTCGCCATTTTTGGAATCCAGACATCATCCCCATACCAAATATACCAATAATGCATTGTTTCAGGCCCTAAAACTCGATATTGAATTCGGAGCCGCAACCTTAAATTTTAGATCGGCATTTTGGATATCCTGATCGCCATTTTGGACTCTGGAAGTCTTCCCCACACCAAATATAATATAATAACCAGTCATCAGGTTATCAGGAAAGCCATTATTTGTTGTATCGCATGCATGAGTTTGGTACTCTTTTATATTTGGCCACACCCGTCGAGACCCCCGGAACCGGTTCCGGACAACTACCGGTTCAGATATGGTCTGATACTGCTTTCCTGCTGACCGTTCATCAGGTTATCAAAAATGCCGCTGTTTGATGTGTCGCATGCATGGGTTTGGTACTCTTTTATATTTGGCCACTTCCGGTGGGACATCCGGAACCAGTTCCGGAACACTACCGATTCAGATATGGTCTGATTCTGTTTTCCTGCTTACCGTTCGTAAGATTGTCGAAAATGGCTCTGTTTGATGTGTCGCACGCATCGGTTTGGTACTCTTTTATATTTGGCTACATCCAGCGGAACATCCAGAACCGGTTCCGGAACACTACCGGTTCAGATATGGTCTGATACTGTTTTCCTGCTTACCGTTCATCAGGTTATCGGAAATGCCGTTGTTTGATGTGTCGGATGCATGGGTTTGGTACTCTTTTATATTTGGCCACTTCCGGTGGGACATCCGGAACCGGTTCCGGAACACTAACGGTTCAGATGTAGTCTGATACTGTTTTCCTGCTAACCGTTCATCGGATTATCGAAAAAGCCGCTGTTTGATGTGTCGCATGCATGAGTTATGTTCAATTTGATATTTGGCCACTTCCGGCGGGACACCCAGAACCGGTTCCGGAACACTACCGGTTCAGATATGGTCTGAGACTATTTTCCTGCTTACCGTTCATCAGATAATCGTAAATGCCGTGGTTTGATGGGTCGCATGCATGGGTTTGGTGCATTTTCATGTCTGGCCCCTTCCAGGGGTACCGGTTCCGGAGCACCTAAATGGCCATAACTCCGGAACGGCTGGACCGATCCGAACCATTTTCAATAGGAAACAATGGGACCAGATGCCGCGTCAAATGAGCCATCAATCGTTAAAATCGGTTGATATTTACTATCTAAAAGTGAGGTGACCTTTTTTTGTACACATAAACACACACATACATACACACACACACACATACACACACACAGACATCATTTCAACTCGTCGAGCTGAGTCGATTGGTATATGAAACTTGCCCCTCCGGGGGCTCTATCAAAATTTCATTTTTGGAGTGAACATATAGCCTTTCGGTACACCTTGGTGTACGAGAAAGGCAAAAAATCCCAGGGAAACTCTTAAGGATGAAGCTACATTATTGTTAATCCACAGACAAACAGACGTATCACTTGGAACAAAATGCTTTTAAAATCATCGTCACAAAAACATAATCACCCAATGGTAATTATACTGTGTTTCGCAAATTCACTGAGTAGATGGCGGTAGTTAGCAAACGTCAAACAAGAGCAAAAACGATGCGAGCGCTATGAGCGAGAGATTTGCGAACTACAGCATATTTGAATAGTCCGTTAAAAACGGAAACGATGGGAAGTGGGCAGAGTGAGACGTCTGTTTGTCTGTGGTTAATCGTTACAAAGCTCCGAAAAATCCTTTAATTAAATATCACAGTTTATTGCGAACATTTAAACGGAAACAATGAACGCAACAGTAATTTCAAAATTTTATTAAATTTGTCAAGTTGCTTGGGGCCTTCATCCCTGCACAAAAAAAACGCGAAATACGGTACGTTCCAATTAGGATGAATCCCAATGAGGTAGTAGGGTATGTGTGCCATCAGTAATCTCACGCTCCCATATTCATCCTATTTAAAAACAAGCGATTACGGCACTAATTGATTTCGTCCTTTTTGTTTTCATGGGTGCTCACTTCTAACAAAAAATACAAAAATAGGAAACAAAACAAACAGCGTTTCAATCCTTTGTTTTTCGTAGGATGAAAATAGGAATAACATGCTTAATAAGGGTGCCACTACCCTATCTTCCAAGGAAACAAAACTTAAAAACAGCCTCAGAAATTATAATATTTTGTTTCCTTGTTCTAGCGATTCGTAAACTTTGGGCCTCAACAGAGCACATCCAAAGATTATCTCCGCAGCTGCCATTGGCGTATCTAGGATTTTTTCCTAGGGGGTGCCTGGGGGGTGCCAGTTTCAGTGGCTTCCAGGTTGTTTTGTTTGATTTTTTTTGTAAAGGGAAATACCGATCCAGCCTCAATTTCTTAGTCAAATAATTTGCTGCATCGCGACAGAAAAAAATTACGCACTGTATTTTTTTTTTTTGAAACTCCGGACCGTTTAACACTTTCTCCACCATGTGAGGTTTCAAAACTTTATAACTTGATTGTGTATAATATATGGAAATTGTATTTTCAGTTTGAACTTAACAAACTTCGCGACAACCTCTTTATTTTGTGGATTGAAAACAATTAGGTCCATAAGAATACATTTTCAGAGCAATTATTAGAAGTGTAAATCTCGGAAACTATAAAATATCCACAAATTTGCGTGTAACTTGTATTCATCGTGACACCCTGTTTGTTTTATTGTAAGAGTTATAAATTCTTAAAATTGCAAAATCAGGATACGTATTTGCATTTTTGGTTTGACCACAACATTTATGGCGACAGCGTTTTTGTTTCATTAGTTGAAAACTACCACGTGGACAGAGAAATTGTGAGTAGGATTCTTAAAACTACAAAATTTGTACTCGATAATCCTGAGTTCCGTTCTGAAGCTTCACGAACATATTATCAATCTATTTGAAACCTGGATATTGGTGCGATCGAACTTTGATTTTTCCCTTCGGGATTCTGACGCTCGCACCAAATTCCGATTTCAACTGGATTTATAATATATCTGGGAACGGAATGGTATACAGCTGAAATTTTGACTTACTCAAAACCAACATTGTAGTAATCAGCCAAATATTCAGCTTCGTACATTCGGATAATCGGTTCTAGTTTATAGGGTATTGGTTCCCTTATATAGCATGTGGCTCCCATTTTCATCCTACGAAAAACAAAGGATTGAAGCGCTGTTTGTTTTGTTTTTTTTTTGTATTTTTTTGTTAGAAGTGAGCACCCATGAAAACAAAAAGAACGGAATCAATCGGTGCCGTAATCGCTTGTTTTCGAATAAGATGAATATGGGAGCGTGAGATTACTGATGGCACACATACCCTACGTATAATACAAGAAATTTGTGTTCTCGGCAAAACATTCTTTTGGTAATTCCTCAGGGAATATTCCCGGCAATTTATTTGGAAATTGTTTTGCATTGTATTTCAATTGAGACTTTTTTTTAGTAGTGTTTCAAGTATTGTTTTGTTAACGTCAGCAATTCTATTGATATTTGCTTTTTGAAATTCTCCAATTACTCTTCAGGCCATTCCTTTGGAAATTCTTCTAGTGAAGCCTTTGGTAATTCATTCGACAATGATTCTGGGAACTTCTTCACATTTTTTTTAGAAGTGTCTTCAACAAGTCATTCTATTTTTTGTTTCGTCGATTTTTTATGTTCTTCAGTATTTCTTCACCAATTCTTTCGAAAAATCCTTCGGTAATTCTTTTATAAATCGCTTCTATATTTTTTATGATAATTCTTTAGACAATTTCATCAGTAATTATGTAAGGAACCCCTTCAGTAGATGATTTCGTAATATGTTCGGCAATTCCGATGTTACTTCCATTGCAAAATTAATTTGGGAATTCCAAGTTTCTTAGAAATTTATTTGAAAAACAAAATTTTTTGGTGGTTCTTTAAAAATTCTGTCACGGTGATTCTACGGCAGTTGCTTTTGGAATTCTCTTCATTTTCTTCAGAAATTCATTTAATGATTTCAGAAAATTCTTTGAGAATTTCTCAGATTTTTTTTGTGAATGTTTGTGGAAATTTTTATAGAATATATTTCGTAATTTTTTTTTTTGAGATTGGATTTGGCCAATTTTTTTAGAAAGTCTTAATATATTCTTCCGGTATTGATCTGGTAGTTCTTATATGAATACTTTTGGCAACTACTTTGAAAGTTCTTAGGTAGTTTTGATGGATTTTTTTTCCGGCAATCGCTTTGGGAATTTGTTAGGAAGATTTTCGCGAATGTCATAGGATTTTCTTTGAGCAAGTCCAGTTGAGTATTTCTAAATTTCCAGTTCAGCAATTTTCGGAAGTAATATACATAAATACAATTAAATCATGGAGAATAACAAAAGTGAACACGATAAAATTGCAAAATAACTGACAAAAAAATTGCTGAAATAATTTCTGAGGAATAGCCATTGAAATTATAGAAAATAAATCCAAAGAAATTGCTGATTAAAAACTACCGCAGAAATTTTCAAAAACAAAAAACA
The DNA here is from genome assembly GCF_035046485.1 of Aedes albopictus. NCBI lineage: Eukaryota > Metazoa > Arthropoda > Insecta > Diptera > Culicidae > Aedes > Aedes albopictus. The sequence goes on along the minus strand of NC_085137.1, from coordinate 507,816,584 downwards.
ACCATACCAAAGGAATTCTCAAAGGAATGATCATACTGTGGTCTAGCAAATACGGAGTCGTGGGTTCAAATTCCACCCGAACGCGATTTTTTTTACAACTTCATCTCTCAATTTTTCAATTAGCAACATTCGGTGCCTTCTAATCAATTAAATTATCTCGTTCATTCCTATAGGATTTTACTAAAGAGTTGTCTAGTAATACCTCCTAGGATTTCTCTGGAAATTCCAACTATTCTCAAAATTCGTTAAGAAATTCATACAGAGATTTCAATTGGTATTCCTTCATCTGGAATTTTTTGAAGAAGGCCAAGAGGAGTTCCAGAAGTAACACCATTATTCACTTCTAAAGTAATCCATGATTAAAATCTCTAGAGGAATTCTTGAATGAGTCTTTAGAGAAATCCCTGAAGAAATTAAAGGCATTACTGGAAGCATCCTAGGAAAACTTTCTAAAAGAATCCCAGCAAGAATGCCTGGAGAAATTCCTAGAGGGATTCCTGCAGGTATTTATCACAGTAAGAATTTCTGGAGGAGGCCTTGGAGGCATGTCTGAAACATTAGAAGCAGCAGAAATTGCTTATGGAATGCCAGGTGGAGTTCCTGGATGAAAGTCAAAAGGAGTTCCTAGAGGAATCCTATGATAAATATTTAGGAGAAATCCCAGGAAAAAACCTTTAGGATTTCCAGGAGGAAACACCGAAGGTACTTCTGCAAAGCTCCTAGGAAGATTTCCTTGAATAATCCCAGTAAGTTTTTGAAGGAATCCCTGGAGAAATTCTTGGTAAAATGGTATTATAGTAGGAATTTCTAGATTAGTTCTATGAGGAATTGCTGGACGAATTACAGCAGTAATAGCTTGAGACATCCATCTTAAATTTCTGGAGGAAACCCAAGAGGAGTTCCTGGAGGAAATCCATGAGAAAACTATGAGAGAATCCTTGAATAAAATATCTTGAATAAAAATTCCTGGAGGAATCAGCGGAGAGCTTCTGAAGAAATCACAGAAAAATTTCAGGAGGTTTTCTTACAACGATTCTGAGGTGTAACATTGTAGAGATCTCAGCAGAAATCCTAGGAGGAATTGCTGGTGTAAATTATACAGGAATTTGTAGAGAAACCCAGAATGTATGTACAACCCCGTCAGAAGCAGAATCCTGAGGGATGTTTATTGAAGGAATATCGGGAGAAATCTATAAAAGAGGCCTAGAGAAATCACTGTATTTCTGGAGGAATCCACGGAGAAGTCATGTTCTTACCAATATCCAAAATGTACAATAGATATATAAGTAATTCCAAGAGTGCTTAAGTTTTGTTCAAATGTGCCATTTAATATTGGAATTATTGTGTGAAGCTTTAAATTTTAGGTGCCTGTCAAGGAAAATATCTAGGGGGTGCCAAATTTGTTCTAAGGGGTGCCAGGCACCCCTGGAACCCCCCCCTAGCTACGCCAATGGCAGCTGCCGCTGAAGAGTTTTGGGATTCGGGATCGGAATAAGACACAGTAACCAGAAAATTTATCGTTATTGCTACTCGATATTACTACGTTTCTCACCAAAAAACTGTTCAACTAATTAAATTCTTTTATTTTTATAGGTTGCTGGGCAAACGAATTCAGCTCGTCCTCGAGCAACACCAAAAAGCCCGGCCCGTTCGGCGACTACATGTGCGACAGTCCATGGAGCCTACTGGAATCCGCATCACAGGCAATGAAATCCAAACAAGGCGATAACGTTGAATTTGTGCTCTGGACCGGGTAAGTTGCCTTAACTAATTTATGTGGGTTGGCTCTTTTCGGTGACATAAGTTGCCTTAAGTTTCGTTGTCTTCGATTTTCACCCGTTCCATCATCGCAGAAAATCACAACCACCCACCACCACCCTCATCCAGCCAAATCACTCCCAAAGTGCTCGTCCTTCAAGCATTATTATTAATACGCCTACAAACAGCCATAAAACTCCTCCCGCACATCTGACGACAATAAATCATGCCGCATCGCACCGCCTCGTTTCAAGAAGAAAATCGCGCATTTCAAAGCAATCTCGAATGCGATTTTTTATTGTCTCGTTGATAGTCCTCGCCTTCAATGTCATCGTCATCGTCGTCGATATTGTCATTTTCCTTCTCCGCTGCGCTGCTGTCGCGTCGCAATCGGAAACGGTTTGATTTGTGACAATTGTTCTTGCTGGGGCGATCGAAGATATTGTCACTCACGTTTGATGGGAGTGACAGACGGACGGGGGAACGGGCCCCCAACTGCACAGTGAGATGGATTTGGATATCGATGGTCAAATGTTTAAAATTTGAAATAGAAAATGCCGACACGGAAAACTTAGGGATATCCAGCATGACCATTCTGAGGATCATGGATTCGATTCCCGGTTAATCCAGGAACTTTTTATAAAGCGAATTTCCTTGACTTCCTTGGGCCTCACGATATGCAAATGATCGTTGGCAGGTAAACTCTCGGTTAATAACTGTGGAATTGCTCATAAAACACTGGTGAAGCTGAGAAGCAGGATATGTCAGGAAGTTTCGCCAAGAAAGTTTCAAATTTCAGTATATTGATTCGTGGAACTATGCAAAACATTCTAATTCATATCCTAATGATTCGACATTTGGTTCTCATTTCTGAGTTTTGGTCCCCCTGTGCCTCGACATTTTATGTATCATCTAGCGATTTGAATATTTGATCATGCGGAATTATGTAACGTTGCAGCACGGCACGAACGAACGCACGGAATATAGTCAGTAGTCACACAACGCGCCATGAATAAACAAAATCGGCCTCCAGGGGGAAACCAAGGGACCTCACTTTCCGACGTATAAACTTGAATTCGTTCTGCTTAAGGGACCGATTTGCAGGAAACGGAGACAATGTCTTCTAGAGACAATACTGTGGCGTGAGGCCTAACTGTGCGTGTGGTAAATGGTTTAGATAAATTTGCGTTCGCTTAAGGTTTTCAAGGACACAATAGCAGAAATGTGGATTCAGGACGATACATCTATTGGTAGGAGTTTAAATGGTGCTAGTATACGTCATTAACAGGGTTCAAAGCATTAAAGAGAAATGTATTTAAAAACTCGATTTAATCCACCTATAGTGAACAGAACCCTTCTTACACTTATAAAAATTATTGTTGTATTATTTGTATTTAACATATTTATTTAATGTAATTGATCAAAAGTTCTAGAAAAAAATGTGGATTTGGTATCTAGTGGATTGGTTTCCAAAATAGCATCATGGACCAAATCTTGTAGGAATGTTTAAAAAATAGCTTAAATATTCTGGATTATTGTATCTTTTGTTAACTGCCAAAAGATCTTGAATCGATTAACAAATGGGTAAGAAAATCTGCGAGATACACTTTGTCTAATATCTCTTAATCAGTCGATTAAATTAGCTCCGACGTATTTGGTATTCATGGTATTGGTGTAGAAAGGACAAAAATGATATATCTACTAAGTTAATCAGTTTTGGCATTAGCTAGTTATTTTGGCTGTCCGGTTCTTGCATTTTCCCACAATATATAAATTCAAAGCTTTCATTTAACATATTGTTAGTTTTAATAGAATTCCTGAGTATTTGTAATTTGTTATTTATAATTTTGTTGCAAACAATAACCTGCTACATAGTATACACTTTGTATGAGGTCAGCATTATTCATTGAAAAATAATTTCCCATAGACCGGTAAAAAAGTAATGCAAGATAACAAGTGAATATAATAATAATAAAAAGAATTTATTGAAATACTCTTCGTAAGATATCTCAGTAATCAAATGTCGAATCGAAATAAAATTTCAGGACCTTTTACAAGGATATTGTAGCTTTCATTTGGTGCTTAGAGAACCCAAATCGGTTGACAGACGGCTGAGATATTCATTATGGTACCCTTGGTCAAAAATCTCTCAAAAAGATAACCTGTATTACCCCCAAGTACTCTTTGAAAGATATCTCGGTAACCAAATGTCCAATCCTAATGACATTGTATAGGGTTCTACAAGAATAATGTAGCTTTCATTTGGTGCCAGGAGAACTGAAATCGGTTGACAGACGGCTAAGATATTTATTGTGATACACTTGGTCAAAAATCTCAAAAGGTTTAGTTGTATAAATCCTAAGTACTCTTCGAAAGATATCTCTGTAACTAATGTCCAATCGAAATAAAATTTCTGGGCGATCTACTAGGATACTGTAGCTTTAATTTGGTGCCAAGAGAACCCCAATCCTTGACTTCCTTGGGCATAGAGTATCTTCGTGCCTGCCACACGATATACACATGCAAAATGGTCATTGGCAGAGGAAGCTCTCAGTTAATAACGGTGGAAGTGCTCATAGAACACTAAGCTGAGAAGCAGGCTTTGTCCACGAGAACGTTACGCCAAGAAGAGAAAGAGAGAGAGAGAGAGAGAACCCCAATCGATTAACAAACGGTCGAAATATTTATTATGATACACTTGGTCAAAAATCTTAAAAAGTTTAGATGTGTGACTCATAAGTACTCTTCTAGAGATATCTCGGTAACCAAACGTCCAATCGAAAAAAAAAATCAATAGCGTTCTTCCAGGATGTGGTAGTTTTCATTTGCTTCCAAGAGAACTCAAATCGGTTGACAGATGGCTGAGAAACGTGCGTGACTTTTTTTGTAACGCACATACACACACACATACACACATACACATATAGACATTTGCTTAGTTCGTCGAGCTGAGTTGATTGGTATATGAGACTCGGCCCTCCGGGCCTCTGATCGAAAGTCGGTTTTTCGAGCGATATTTATACCCTTCTTATGGGTGTAAGAAGGGTAAAAAGAAGAAGTAGAAGAAAAGCAAGTGAGACTGACGGGGTATTGAATTGCTTATCAATCTTTGACACAAAAATTAAATAATACTAATGTTTACCACTAGTGTGCGCAGGGATCTTTAATGTAAAGTTCTAATCTTGACGCTGGTGAAATTTAATAAAATGTAAAAAATCGAGAAAATTATCAATAATTCTTTCAAAAAAATATAGAAGTCATCGTTAAAGATTTTTTTTGGACAATAAGCGATACTAAAATAAGAGAAGATTTCATAGATGAGGTCGGATTTCCTAGATATTTTTTTCAGATCGGAATTCTTGTGGCAATCTACAAACATCCTTCAAGAATTCCGCCAGAAATCTTACAGAATGCTTCCAGGGAATCCTCCAGGTATTCCTCCAGAGATTATTCCAGGTATTGCTCCAAAAAATCCTCCAGGAACTTCTCCAGGTACTCCTCTAGATAATCCTTCAGCAATTGCTCCCAGAATTCCTCCACTTTTTTTTAACTTTTTTTTTAATGCTCAGGAAATTCCTTTAGAAAATCCTCCAGTAATTCTTCCAGCAATACCTCCAGGAATTTCTATAGGGATTCCTCCAGGAATTCCTTCAAGGATTCATTCGGAAACTGCTCCAAGGATAACTCCAGGGATTCCTTCCGGAAATTTTCCAGGAATTCCTTCAGAACTTACTCCAGGAGTTCCTCCAGAAATTCCTCCATAAATTCCTCCATGAATTCTTACAGGGATTCCTCCAGGAAGTCGAACGTGGACTCCTTTAGGAATGCTTTCAGGGATTCCTCCATAAATTCCTTCAGGGGTTCCTTCTAAAATTCCTCCAGGAATTCTTGCAAGGATTCCTTCAGGAATGCCTCCAGGTAAGCCTCCAGGTAAGCCTCCAGAAATTTCTTCATGGATTTCTCCTGAAATGCTTGCAGGGATTCTTCAGTAATACCTCCATAGATTCCAATGAATTCTTCCAGGAATCCCTCCATTAATGCATCCAGGAGTTCCTCCACGGATTCCTTCACAGATTCCTAAAGGAATTCCTCCAGGGATTCTACCGGGGATTTCTCTAGGAATTTTCGAGAGCTTGCAGGATTTCTCCAGCAACTCTTCCAAGGGTTCCTATAGGAGTTCCTCCAGGCATTCTTGCAGAAACTCCTTCTGGAATAACTCCTGAAATTCTTCCAGAGATTGCGCCAGGGATTTCTACAAGTTTTTTTTTCACAGAATTTCTCTAGAGATTCTCTAACGATTTTCTATAAAAAATCCTCCAGCAATTTATCCAGAGAATTATCTGGAAACCCCTGCCGAAATTCCTCTAGAAATTTGTCCAGTGAATCCTCCAGGAATTTCTCCAGGGATATCTCCAGAGACTCCTCCTGAAATTCCTCTATGAGTTCCTGCGGGAGTTTTTCCTCCAGAAATTCTTCAAGGTATTTCTCTCGGAATTCCTCCAGAATTTTCTCCAGTAATTTCTACACGGATTCCTCTAGAAAATCCTCATTGATTTTTCACCAGGTTTCCTTGAGAAATTCTTCCAGAGATTCATCCAAGGATTCCTTAAGAAATTTCTGCAGGAATTTCTCCAAGATTTTTTTCAGAAATTTCTCAAAAAATCCTTCAGAAATTCCTCCAGGAATTCCTGCAAAAACATCTCCGTAGTTCCTCCAGAAATTTCCTCAGGAAAGTCTCGAAAATTTTGAGAAATTCCTAAATATATTCCTTCAGGAATTTTCCAGAAATTTTTCCATTTCTCCATAAACTTTTCAATTTCTCCATAAATTTCTTCAGCAATTCATCCAGAAATTGCTTCAGAAATACCTCGTAAATTACCTCCAAGAAATCCGCCAGGAATTCCTCCAGGATTGCTTCCATGAATTCCTCCAGAAATTTCTCTCAAATTCTATCAGGAATTCCTCCACGGATTCCTTCAGGAATGCCTCCAGCAATTCGTTCAAGGATTTCACCTGAAACATCTCCAAAGATTCATCCTCTAAGAATGCGTTTGCGGATTCCTTCAAAAATACTTCCAGTAATTCCTTCAGGCATTCCTACAGAGATTCCAATGAATTTTTACAAGAATTCCTCCAGAAAACTCCTCCAGGAATCCCTTCACGAATTAATTCAGGAGTTCCTCCAGGAATTCTATCACGGATTCCTACAGGGATTCCTTCTGCAATTACTCCAGGGATTCATAGATTCCTCAAGGAATTCCTCCAGGGATTCCACCAGAGATTCTACCAGGGATTCCTCCAGAAATTTCCCTGGGATTCTTTTGGAAACTCTTTCAAGGATTCCTCCAGAAATATCTACTGGAATTCCTTCAGAAATTTCTTCACGGATGCCTCTTGAAATTCTTGCAGGGATTCCGCCAGTGATTTCTTGAGGAATTTTTCCAGGGATTTCTCCTGAAATTTTTTTTTTCATCCTGGAATTCCTGCACAGATTCATAAAGGAATTCCTCCAGGAATTTCACCAAAGATTTCTCCAGGAGTTTTCCAGGGCTTCCTACAGAAATGCTTTCAATGATTCCTTTAGGAATGCCTCCATGGATTTCTCCTGAAAATCCTCCAGGAATTCGTTATGGAATGCCTCAACGGATTCCTCCATGAATTCGTTCCGAGAATTCTTTAAAGGATTTCTTCAGAAATGCCTCAAGGAATTCCTCCATGAATTCGTCTGGAAATTTCTCTAAAGTTGCCTCCAGAGATTCCTCGTGGGAATTCTCCAGAAATTCCTCCAAATGTGTCTCAAGAAATTCCTCTACGGGTTCCTCCACGAATTCTTCCAGGGATTCCTCCAGGAATACGTCAAGGTAGAAAGTCCTCTAGGAATTTCTCCCAGAGTTTCTTCAAGAATTCCTCCAGAAATTCCTCGAGGCATTCTTCCACGGATTCCTGCAGGAATGTATCCAGGGATTCCTCTAGAAATTTCTTCAAGGATTCCTCCTGAAATTCTGGTGCCGATTTCGCCAGGGATTTCACTATGGATTTCTTCAGGGATTCCTTCAGGCATTCCTTCAAGGATTCCTACATAGACTCCAATAAATTCTTCTAGGAACTCCTTCAGAATCTCCTCCATGAATTTCTCTGCGAATTCATCCAGCAGTTCATCCACGGATTCGTTAAGGTCTAGGAATTCTATCACGGATTCCTCCAGGAATTCCTCCAGGGATTCATCCTGGAATTCCTTCATAGATTATTTAGGGAATTCCTCCAAGAATGCCACCAATAATTCCAGCGCTTCTTCCAGAAATTCTTCCAAGGATTCCTTCAGGAATGTCTTCACGGATGCCTTTCGAAATTCTTACAGGGATTTCGCCAGGGTCTCCTCCAGGTATGTCTCCAGGGAATCCTCCACAAATTCCTCCAGAGATTCCTTCAAGGTTTCCACCAGGAATTTCTCCACGCATTCTGTCATTTAATGAGTAAAATGTCATTATATTTTGAGAAACTTCGTACCAATTTTTACGATAATAAAAAAATCCCCATATGCCAATACGAAGCAAATAAAATTCAAAAATGAAATATTCAGATGGTGTATGAAATTTGAAGATGTTGCATGATGTCAGTATGCTTTATTTGATGGCAATAATTCAATGAGTCTCAATATGGTGCATGGGTTGCTATTTACCCTCGAACAGTTGAAGTATTTGTTTTATAATACTTGCCACCCTGGCCACCCCCTGTGCACACTAATGATGTTTAGTCATGTTTAGCACCAATTCCTTTCACGAAACATCCCAAACTGATTTTGATAAACGGCATTACCTTACACAGTTACAACATCGCTCCATCAGTCTCACGAACCAAAACCCCCAGAAAACTCGTTAAACTCAATTTCCATTCGTTTCCTAATTGAGAAAATAATTTGTTAATTGTTACGCAGCGCGATCTTTAATTTCCTTTTGTACTCATCCTTGAGCGCCCTCTCAGACGCCACTTCCCGGCGGGAGTTCTGCTGCTGCTGAAACCCGTCGTCGTCGTTTTCTCGCTTTTAATTTCCATCATCACACTCCTCCGGGTTGGCCGGGTTGCCTTCAAAACCATCCACCCTCCGTTCGTTCAGTTGCTTGCTTCAGTGGAGAGTCATTCGTCGGCTGAACGAAGGAAACGACGAAGGCAGCAGTCAGATTTTGAAGAGGCATAAAATTGAATCCAATTTAAATTTCATTCCTTCTGATTTTTATCTTACTTATTCGAGCAATTTCCGCCGATTTCGCTCAACAAGGTGCTCACCGAGAAAAGGAGGTACCTCATTCCTGTGAAAATTCACCTACACTTGTTCCGGATTTCCTTGCCACGGATGCTCCTCTCGGTTTGCAGGGGAATTTTTCGTTGGGCTCGATGAACCTTGAATCTCGAATCGGCATAATTAACTTATTCCCGTTCAATCTAATTTCTCGCTAATGATGAAGTTGGATTTCGCTTCGCTTCGTTTGCGGTGCCTTTCTTTCCGAGAAAGGTACGATAAAGTCGCGGGGTCAGGGGGTTTCCAAGGGGTGCGGAACGGTTTCCACGTGATTTATTTGAGATTTCTTTTGACTTTGGTGAATACAATGGATACAAGAGTAGCCAAAAATTGCTGAAACTTTATGCGTTATTACGGAATTTTAGTCTTGTTTTTATGGGTTACTTGTAGAACAAGGCATTTTTTTACATATTATCGTACAAATTGGGCCGAAGGGTCTCAGATTTTCATGAAACTTTTTCCACAGGCAGGGGTCATGGATATATGAACAAAAAATATTGAGAAAAATTCAGGATCACCTATTTTCCCGGAAAACTCAGGTGGATTTTTTTCCCTGACACTACATACTTTGAAAAATCATAACTCAAGAACGAAGCATCATAGAAACAAAGTTTTTTTTAGAAAATAAAAGCAAATTTTCTCAGAAATAAAAAATATATTAATTGGAAAAAGTTTCCCACAAAATTTTTCGCAGTTGAAAAAATTCGTAAAGAAAAGCCGGAAAATCTATACCCAAACTCGAGGAAAATTCCCAAAAAAATATTTTTGGGAATGTAATTTTATAAGCTTTGATCGCTGAAATTTTTGGAATGTACTTACTTTTTTCTCGTTACTGAGTTATGGTCAATTATGTGAAAATGACCATGTAAGCCTATATTATATGGTAATTTTTCACAAAATTTGCCATAACTCAGGAACGAAAATTAAATGCATTCCAAAAATTTCAGCGATCAAAGCTTATGAAATCACCTTCTCAAAAATATATTTTTTTTTTTAATTTTCCACAAGTTCGGACATAGTGCAAAGACCTAAATATTCCCACGCCTTCCGATATTCAAAGTCAATTCAACTGAAACAAAAATGCATTTTCACCCCACATTCCCAACAGCTGCCCGGGGGATTTTAGATTCAATTTTCATCGTAGGGTCTACCTACCTCACGCGCGGCATATTGGAAGCAACGAAAATCGCACCATTCGTTACTGACCTAGTTTTTATAACCCATCATCTTCCGGTGGTGGCCGGGTGCGATCGTGTTGCACCGCGTTAGGTCCGGTCGGTGTGATGCAATTTCAATTACGCTTGGGACAACGATGGGTAATGAACTCGAAAGAATGATATGGAACCGCGACATCCTATTGATCGCGCTGGAACAAAGATTGTTTATTTTTGTTTCGATTGGCGGCATACGGCGCCGGACTTGTTTTGCACTCGATTTGTTTTGACTTCGAGTAAACTGAAAGAAAAGAATGTGGGGGTATAATTTCAACCAACATCCGCAGACGGGGCTCGGCTAGGGTTCACTGTGCCCAAATAAGGTACACTTCAATAACAAAGCAGGTGCTTTGTTTTGGAGAATTTGGTGCCAAATTCCAAAGACGATGAGGATGATGATGGTGACGATGATGATGATGGGGAGAATGATAATGACGTCGATGGTGGGGTTCAATTCTTTCACACACCCAAGCCTTGTATACGCTCAAGTGAGGCGGGGCTAGAAGATGTAGGCCTTGGTGTAAAGATTCTCAGTAGGTTTTGTGCGAACACGCCCAAGTCAGGCGTGGTTAGGAGATATAAGTTTTTCGTTGGCATTAAGATTCTTGGTAGGGCTTGGGATACGCCCAAGATAGAAGAGTCGTGATGTTTTCAAGAAGAGAAGGATTTTAATCACGATGAGGACAAGTAGGATAGGCAGAGGTCTAGGTTTTGGACTTATTAGTATTTTCATTTGGTAGGGTTTTGGATACGCCCAAGTTGGTTCGGGCATTGTTAGGAATTATCATGACATCTTCGGCAAGACGAGAATGATCGTAGGAATTTTAGACACGCCCAAGCTGGTTCGGGTATTGCTAGGAAATTTAGGCTATAAATACGGAGGCTTTGGCTTCAGTCGGGGTCAGTTGTCGGAGAGTTCGGTGACAACGTTAACGCAGGCAGCACATCGGATAAGTCTTGAGCTCCCATGTGGGACACCTCTAGATACTGTTCAAATAAAAGCTGTAGGTAGGACGTAGTAGTCGGGTCAAGAAGAAGCTGGAAGTGTCTCTAGTAGTTCGGTGAAGAAATACAGATAATGTTAAGATGATATAAGAAAAAGTGAACCGTTGTAATATAAGATAAGTGATGGTTTGTGATACTTCAATATAGTTTATTAAAACTGTGTCGGACTGTAATGAAATGAAAGATATCACATTCCGTGTAGTGTTTAATGCAGCCCCTGGACGGTACAGGGCGCTTCAATAGCTTTTCCGGCTTTGCTTTATGAATTTTCTCAACGGTGAAAAATTTTGTGGAAAACTTTCTCCATTTCATATTTTTTTTTTGATTCCTGAGAAAGTTTGCTTTCATTTTCATTAAAAAAAAACTTTGTTTCTACGATGCTTCTTTCTTGAGTTATGATTTTTCAAAGAAAAGGCTTTTATGGCACATTTGGAAATTTTTCAACAAAATTGGCCATAACACAAAAACGAAAAAAAAGTGCATTCCAAAAATTTCAGCGTGTAAAATAACCTTCTCAAAAATATTTTTTCGAAAATTTTCCACGAGTTCGGGCATAGTTTTTATGTTATATATTATTTATTTATTACAGTCTTCGACAATTAAAAACATCGTACATCTAAATAAGTGCTTGGACATATCAAAATCAAACAAATGATACACTTCGTTGAATCATTGACAACATACATCTAGCGGCTTTTCTTTACGAATTTTCTCAATTGTGAAAAATTTAGTGGAAAACTTTTTCCAGTTCATATTGTTTTGGATTTCTGAGAAAATTTGCTTTCATTTAAAAAAAAAAACTTTGTTTCTACGATGCTTCGTTCTTCAGTAATAATTTTTCGAAGTAGGTAGTGTCAGGGAAAAACAAAAAAAATTCACCTGAGTTTTTCGGGAAAATGGGCGACCCTGAATTTTCTTCAATTTTTTTGTTGTTCATATATCCATAAGTCCTGCCTGTGGAAAAAAATTCATGAAAATCTTAGACCCTTCGGCTCAAACCCGTACGGTCATAAAAAAACCCAGATTTATCCACCTAGTGGTGATAGAGCCTTTCTCGTCGAATATGTACTCATGATCTTTCCGTCGACGCAATCAATCTTGCCTAAGAGTCAGTGATCAGCCCCAAATTTCTGTGCTTTGGCAATGGACGAGAAGGGGGAAATTCTCATAACAGCGATCTGGGACTGTACCACCTACGAATTTCTGATTCAACGTCTTCAGCTTTCGTCTGTATAGACTGTTTTAAACTTAACATTAGACAACGGACAACGGAGCATGCACCAGTGGAAACGGGGAAGAAACTATTCTCACGAAAAGTTTCAACGCCCGAAGCGGGAATCGAACCCTCACCCCATAGTAGGGTGCGATTATAAGCTTGGTGACCCTAACCGCACGGCTACGAGGCTCCACCAAATATCTGAAAATCAAGAATTTTATCAAGGTCATCATCGAATTGGGGCACTTATTCCGACGTTATATTCAACGTATGGGCAGATCTGAAAGTATCAGTCCTTTCAGTTGACTGCTTGACCACCTTCACTGGAGGCTGATTCATACCAAGATGACAATTACTAGCCAAGATTAAACTTTTTTCCACAGAACACTTTGACAAAGTTTTATCTGCACATTTTATGCTATATTTTATTATCATTGGTTGCAAATTTCATGTAGAATTTGTAATGTAGTAATTTGAATTGAAAATGCTATATCACATTCAAATATCAACCACATTACAGAGCTCGCCCTCCAGCCGCATCAAAATTTTGCGTAGTAATTCTAGACGCAAATAAAGATTTAAAAGAATGTTCCGAACAAGTTATCGAAAAGGCCATGATTTGATGTGTCGCATGTATGAATTAGGCCACTTCGGGCGGGACACCAGGAACCGGTTCCGGGATGCTACCGGTTCAGATATGATCTGAGACTATTTTCCTGCTTACCGTTCCTCAGGTTAGAGGAAAAGCGGTGATTTGATGTGTCACATGCATGGGTTTGGTTCACTTTTATATTTGGTCACTTCCGGCGGGATACCCGGAACCGGTTCCGGAACACTACCGGATCTGATATGGTCTGAGACTATTTTCCTGTTAACCATTCATCAGGTTACATAAAAAGCGGTGATTTGATGTGTCGCATGCATGGGCTTGGTTCACTTTTATATTTGGCCACTTCTGGCGGGACACCCAGAACCGGTTCCGGAACACTACCAGTTCAGATATAATCTGCGACTATTTTCCTGCTTACCGTTCGTCAGATAATCGAAAATGCCGTGGTTAGATGGGTCGCATGCATGGGTTTGTTGCAATTTCATATCTGGCCCCTTCCTGGGGTACCGGTCCGGAACACCTAAATGACCATAACTCCGGAACGGCTGGACCGATTCAAACCATTTTCAATAGGAAACAATGGGACAATATTCCGCGTCGATTGAAAACAAAAGCGTTGAAATCGGATGATATTTACTATCCAAAAGTGGGGTGACATTTTTGTACACATACACACATACACACGCACACACATACATACACACACACATACATACACACAGACATCATCTCAACTCGTCGAGCTGAGTCGATTGGTATATAAGACTTGGGCCTCCGGGGGTTCTATCAAAATTACATTTTTGGAGTGAACATATAGCCTTTCGGTACACCTTGGTGTACGAGAAAGGCAAAAACCCATTTCAAACATTTTGTTTGTTCACCCTCAGACCATTATCGATTCCTGGAAGTTTCACTGTACACCGTCCCTCGTGTCAACCGCTCCCCGAGCAGGAATGAATAATTGCCACATAACTGGAGCATACCAAAGTCAGGTATCATACCAAGACAAGGTATTGGTCGGTTATCCAGGTATTGAAAATAACATATTTGGATATGTTGTAGGTATTGATACAATACCTCAACGAGTTATTGGTTTGGTGTTGAGGACTGCTTGAGGTATTATTGAATTATGGAAAAATCGCTATTTGTATGGAAAAACCGCCAATTATTATTTAGGTATTGCCATACCTGATGTCATTATTCACGCGTTATGCACAAAATACACACCAGTTATTATTCTAGGTATTTTACCTCTTATGCAGGGCTACTTAATACCTCATTCAGGTTGTAAATATTCGGTTTTCCATACCTGAGTTAGTTATTCTTCAGCTATTTTCTCCTGATCGGGTCAGTACATATGTATGTAGTATAAATATAAACAGTAAATACGTTGGGAGTGACTTTGCTAAGAAAGTTATTTAATGCCAGTTCGTCTAGGCTCTTCTTCCCGGAATAGGACAAATAAAAAAAATGTCTTGTATAGTAAAAGTTGGCCTTGACACATGATTCATAAATGGTGAATATAAATGTTCATATCAAAATGGTGCTTTTCAAAACAAATTCAGCATTTCCAAGGTAACCAATAAGCACTTTATTCAGCATTATTTCTGCACTATATGCGCCTTTACAGTTGGGCATTTAATGCTACTCAGCCGTATATGCGACTTAAATGCTACTTAAATGCAGGTTTTGGCCCAATATACGGCTGCTTAAATGCTAGACCTTCAGGAACTTCATAAATTACTGTCAAAATAGTAACGCCTTGAATGTAACGCATCATACAAAACAAACCAAAATATAAATTTCACTCCTCTCACTTCCCTTCACCACTCACTCTGTTTATTATACAAGATGACAGTTCTTTGCTGCATATTTTTTGGTTGTTGTGTCTATCTAACCTTTTTTCTGATTTCTTTTTCTGACTGCGATTTGATCTTAAGACCCGTCGATTGCGAAGGAGCTGTTGCGCGTTACAGGATAAGCTAAACATGAAACTGTGAAGTGCGCTGATTTTTTATTCTATTTAGGGTTTGTCATGATTGAGTTACTTTTCTTCCCAGATTAAATAATTTCGCTTCGGGAGAAGTTGAACTAGGACGACGGCGACAGATAGAGGAAACATATAAAATCGTATTCTTCTCAAAGTCTTGTTTAATTTGGCATGAGTATAATTATGCTGAAGCAACAACATCAGACGTTGATTATAGTCTGCATAAACGTGACAATAAGACAGAAATATTAAAAACGAATTGAGTTTTTCAGCAACATCAGAGGCAACACGGCAGTTTGCTAGCAGTTTTGTGGCAATAAAATAGCATTCGGGATCCTTAAAACCTAAGAAATATTGTGCATTTGAAATGCTACATAACAGCCAATGATTGTTGGATAGTATTTTGTATGCTTATTAAAGGCGTCTTAGCTGTCGAACTGTTATGCTAGGGCAGCAAGCACAATAAATGCAAATATAAAACTGATGTACTGCTTATTCAAATGCTTATTGGTCACCTGGGATTGTTTGTAAATTTGTTCGGCGATAATTTCGATTGTTTTTTTTTTTAAATAACTTTGGGGTTCAAATCGGCAATAATTTTTTAGGGAATAACTTTAAGAATCCATTTGATCATTCGTTTTGAATTTTTTTGTCAATATTATTGTTATACCTGTTGAAATTACTTCGAAGATTTTTTTGAGAATTTTTTCGGTATTTTTTTTTTTGACAATGCATTTTAAAGTTACATTAAAAAAAAATAAAAATTTAAATTTTTAACTTAGTAAATGACTTAAAATTTGTTTGAAAACTTCTTTGTGTTTTTTCTTTTATATATATTAGAACTTTTTTGGCAATTTCTATGAAACATGTTTGAAAATTCCTTTGGAAGATTGGAACATTTTTGAGATTTTTTTTAGGTATGCTTAATTTTTTTTAGATTTAACGGTGGTTCCATTTTTACGTTTACCAATTTCTTTGGAAATTTCAAAGGCAATTGCTTCGACTATTTCTTTAGTGATTTCTTGAACAATTTTATTGAACATTCCTACTGTAATAACTTTGGGATTTCTATTTTGATATCTTTGAGAATTTTGCTTTGATTTTTTGTGAAACCTTTTTAGAAAGTTTTGTTTTTGTTTTCCAGTTTTTTTTTGTAGGGTAACTTATCACTGCGACCATTTCTCTGATCTATTATGATACACCACCCACTTTAATGTTCAACCGTATCTCAATGCGATAGGTCACTATGAGTAGAGACCCTCTGCACATGATTATCGGTATTTTCCCAGCAGGGAATAATATATCGTATAAAATGAATTACCTTACAAGTTGATAACGACCATATATCAGAGGGCTGTAAAAATCCCATTTAAAAATATTTAAGGCAAATACAAATTATGAACAATTAAATATTGAAAAAATAAAAAAAATATAAAAATAAAAAATAAACATTCAAGATTGTTTTCCCACAATTCCTCCGATAAAGTTTTTGCGAATTCTTTCGGACATTTCTTCTGAAGTTCTAATAAAAACATCAATGTGAGATTTTCAAAATAAATTCCGATTTAAAAAAACAGCTGAAGGACTCCAAATCCAAAGTATTTGCTAAAAGAATACATGTTAATATGAGAAATTGTTACAACGATTGTCGCCGTAAAGCATTTGCTAAAACGCCGTGAAGTTGTGCAAAAATAAATGCGTGAAGAATTTTCAAAAGAATTACTAAAAAATTCAAATATAATGTGAGTTGATTGAAATTGATGATATTCCCAAAAACAAATCTCAATGAAATTTGCCGAATGAATTTCTAAAGGAATTACCGAACATGTTCTCGAAAGAACTGATCAAGTTTCAAGGCAATTCCTGATTCCTAAAGCATTTTTTTTATCAAAGTTACAAAAGAATTTCCGAATACGTTACCAAAGAAACTGCCGTAGGATTTCCCAAATGTAATAATGAATTAATTGTCTAAATAGTTTCCATGGAAATGGGTATACAAAATAATTGTTGAAGGAATTTTCAGAAGAATCGACGAAAGATTCCTCATAGAAAATGCCAAAGCTATTACAAAAGACATTAATAAAATAATTTCCAAGAGAATTCCCAAATTATTTTCTGAACATATACCGAACCTTTCAAAAAAAAAAAAAAATCTTTGGGAAATTCGTAGTCGTAGGTGAACCAAATTTAGAAGCCATTACCTCAGAACTTCCCGAATGAATTATTCCTAAAATTCCTAAAATGATTGCCTCCTCCAATAAATTGTCGAAGCAGTTTACAAGGTAATAACTGATCAATTTCTCAAACGGTGTGCCAAAAGATTGTTTTAAGAAATAAACATACGTATAACCGACAAAGTACTTTCAGAAACCACTCTCATTTAGTATACTTGTCCCATATTCAGTTTTGTTATCTTAAGCTGTCCCATGTTCATTTTTTTTCTCAAAAGTTATCCTTTGTTCAGTTAATACGTATAAAAACCTGTACCAGAAATGGTTAAGAGTGAGGAGTGAGCAATGTTGAATATTCAATGAGAAATTCGAGTGAACTTCGATGGGTAACCTGTAATGGGTACAGAGTGTGGGGCAGTGAGGAGTGTCAATTAAGTAATTCCCAGGAATAAATGTAGAGTTTGGCGTGATAACTGAAGAATGAGCTGTGATTCGTGAGGGCCGAGCAGTGAATAATGAAGAATCTGAATTGAGGGCCGTCAATCAGTGAGAAGTGTGATACAATAAGGACCGACTAGTGGGCAGTGAGTAGTAGTAGTGAACAGTGATTTTTACTTGTTGTACTTTGAAGAGTAGGGAGCAGCAATGTCAGATGATTTTCGGTATCACTCGTTCAAAAATCTAAATCCCATACAATTTTTTTTTCAACAGTCTGTATCCTAGGAAAGTCTATATTTCACGTATACGCAACCAGTATAAATGCTCAAAACTCTGTATAACACAGATAAATCTGTATATTGGGGATAGACAAATTTGTAAGTTGACTAACTAGATGTCAAATTTGGGAAAGATCGAGCTGTTCTTAATGAATTTAGAATGATTCTAGAAAAAAGGCATAATTACCAGCTATCGAAACTGTTGAAGTGAAGATTTGAAAATATTTGACGCACTTTTCGAAAAATTATAGCTGGTTGAACAATTTTTGAGAAGTGTAAATTTAGCCTGTTTCGATCCTTTTGCCTATCCCCTGTATGGCATTCCTGGTGGGGACTGAGATGTTAGGATTTCGGGATGAGGAGTAAGCAATGAAGAGTGAGAAGTGAGTAGAGGGTAACAAGCAGTAAACAGTGAAGATTAAAATGTAATCAGTGTGAAGCGCGCGAGTGAGAAATGAGCAATGAAGAGTTTGGAGTGAGCAGCGAAGAGTGAGAAGTGAACTGTAAGGAATAGGCAGTAATGATGAGTGCAGTGAAGAGTGAGGGGTAAGAGAAACAGAGGAGTGAGAAGAGAGGATTGGGAAGTAAGTAGTCTTGAGTCAAGTCTAAGGGAGAATTGAAAGAATTGAGCAGTGAAGACTGAGCAATGAGGGGTGTTGGACAGTGAGTAGTTAGGATTGATCAGTTAAAAGGGAGACGTTCACTGTAAGGGATGTGTAGTGAATAAGTTAAGTGTGAGGGGTATGGTTAAATGAATAGTGAGAGGTGAGGAATGAAGAATGAGCAGTAAAGATTGAGGGATGTCTGTAGGAATGAACATTGAAAAGAGTAAGCATATAAAAATAAATTAGGCATGAGCGAAGAGTGTAAATCAATGACGTATAAGAAGTAAAGAATCCAAAGTGAGTAGTAAGCAGTAAAGAATGAAAAATGAAGAGTATAGGGTGTCCCAGAAAGTATGGGCACAACTTTGCAGTTCTGCCATTTGGGAATGATTGCAGAAACGAACTTTATTTTTACATATATTCTACCTTAATATATTAAAAACAAATCCCAATCATTAAAATTTGATTTTTACTCCTCGTTTGAATACGGTAGAACATTTCCTAAAAGAGCTTTTTAAGCTTCTGCACAAATTGCTATATTTTCCACTAAAATCGTTGAATAAATTGTTTTCTACGAATAAAATTAAGCTTGATATAAATTTCAAAAAATATATGTGTAATTGTCTATAGGTATATCTATTATGTAACCATTTATTTGAATTTAAAACATAGACTTTTGAACCCGAAAATTTAATTCGAACACAAAATTCGATATATTTGAAAACCCGATTTTCCCTTAGTCGAAAACTAGCTCCAAAATGTATATCACAGCATACAGAAAGCTGCAATTAAATTTCGCTATAAATAACATAAATGCTTCAGATGTATGAAGTGTAGTTTGATTTGTTTTTATTCTCATTAAAACATGTTCAAAATCTCGAATGTTTGTGAGTGCGTCTCATCCAGAAAAAGAAAAGGTGATTTTTTCAGTTTTCTCAATATTTGGAAGTGCCCGTACGCACAGGCAAAACATATTCTTATGAAAAATTTCAATCCTGCATCTGAGAAAACATGTTTTTGATTAGATCATGTCAAAAAATTACGAAAAAAAATCATTCGAATTTGTGTATTTTACAAAAACGTTAAAAAGTAGTTTGTGCAGAAGTTTTGAAAATTGTTTTTTCTTTTTAAACATTCTGCATCCAAAAACCTTTTTTTAAGTATAAACTTTTTACATGCACCAATGAAAATACTTTGAATAAAAAAACAGAAATATAAAAATAGTTGTTTGTTAAGAAAATGATTGTATTCTCGCTATACAAAGTTGTGCCCATACTTTCTGGGACACCCTATAAAAAGTGTGCATCATTGAGGAGAGAAAAAATAGAAGGGAGTAGAATAGCATGTGGAAGGGGAAGAATATTCTCCAGAAATCCTAACAATGCTTCGTGAATTTAAAAAAAAACTCTACGAAAATGTCGAAAATCTGTGCGTGAATCTTGGGCATTTCCCGGTAATCCCGGTAATTCCGGTAATGTGAGGTTGAATTTAATGTTCATGAAATTGTTGGTTCAGACTTTAATGATAAATGATCACATTCCAACGCTGTCCTTATGAATTCACGGTATTTTTATAACACTTGTCCGTAGAGGAGGAAACAAGACTGAAAATTGAAAGGCGGCTTTTCCCAGTTTGCTGTTTTGGAATAACTATACTGCACACGGCAGGATTAGTAATAGAAGAAAGATGATTCAAATTACTTTTTTTTTGGTATTGATAAGGAATTAAGGATTTTGATTTTCTTGAAGTTTCTTAAAGTTATTGTTGTGATTATTCGACTGGTATAACTAGTATTTGAAGTACTTATGATTGTTTTTGAGCAATAAAACAAAAATGTGGCGTGATGAATGTTGGGTTCAAACCAAAATTTGGAAATTCTAGGAATATGCAACATTATGTGAATATTTTTTGCATTCCGGAACTGATTTCTAAAATATGTGTACATATATTTTTGTCAAACTCGTGCTTTATTTATAACTAAAAACTAGACGCTTACGATGGAAAAATATTGAACTAGGTACTTTTTTTGTAAATTAAAAGAAATGTATTTAAAACTACTGAGGAGCCTAGGGCAACTGTATGAATATTAGCAAAATTGACGGCATATGAAACAACGTTTCAGGTTAACTGTTTGATTCATGCTAATCTCGCCGGTAAGCTGCGACAAGTTGACGAGCCCTCATGGCTTTTATTGAACATCCCTTTCCGAAGGTATAATACGCCGAGACGGGCTCAACAAAAAGGATAACACGTTCACGAAATCCGGTCTGTTTGTCTGCTTTGAGGATTATATCAACATTCTTACTAGATTATTGGGAATGAAGGCAGAGTCATCACAAGTCAGCATACTAAAGGTTACAAAAGCTGAAATGATTTGAAATCAGGTAGTGCTTACATAGAGAATACCGTACAAAAACTTGTCAAAGATAGAACTGGTATACTTGGAGTATGGAATTGCCCTAATGTAACAGAAAAAAAAACTTTAAGACCAAAGGTTTTTCTTCTTCTACATGGAAGGTCTGCTTCAGAAGTTCATGAGCTCCAAAAACTAGACAAGCTATTCCACCCACCCCTATCCAAGGTTTGTGACCACGAGACGACAACGGCCCCGGCAGGGAAGGAGAAACAACAGAAACGAGGCAAATTATTCCGATGACACAATTTTCCGCATCGTGTTGTTCCAGTTGTGGCTCTTTTTTAGTGTTATTGCTTCGCCGGAACGAGGAATTCCCGGGCATGATGGTCCCGTGTCCTCCGGAGCCCGAGCTTGGTTGGGGTTGTCACTCGTCGTCTAACACAAACAGGGAATGTATGTATGTCCGGATAGTGTAGTCAGGAATATAAACTTTTTTGTCTCTTCCGTCCTGTGCTTCGGTATCTAGCCGGGGCTTCCACGATGTCGTTGCGCAGAACTGTGTGCCTTTCTGTCGTCACAGGACTCGTCACGGATGTGTTGTTTCTGGGTGGTGCCGGTCCTTTCAAGTATCAAACATGGCGGAGGCGACACACATCGCATCACACTAGAGTCACATAATGGGAAATATCTCCTCGACCGGACATTTTTAATTGCGATTCTTTCTATTCTAGTATCACATTTTCCAATTGACACATGGGAACAGAAAAGTATTAAACACACACCGCACGTGACATACTAATTGAGCCATTCAGTGAACTGTTATCGATTGCAAAGTGACCTCAATCCTTCCGCTTGACTTATCTTCGTGGTCCAATCAGCCATTACTACCAATCGGAATGCAATGCAATGGGCTACCACCGAAATGGATATGTACAGTATGCCTGCTGTGCCGAGACGAGTCGAGCTGAGTACACCTGCTACAAATATGTCACCTGAGGGAAATTTATTTCGCCTCAAATGCTTCTCGTTTCCCACGAGCACCCGACCACCACACACAACATTCACGGGCAGGCCTGATTGTGGCCCATTATGCTTCGACGATTTTTTAATCCTACATCCTGTTTCTGCTTTTTCGCCATCCCAGCAACGACCGAACCAGAGAAAAAAAAAAATCAGAAATGGTCTCCTACATTACATTCAGGCGCCGGCGACCGACCGACGACGACGACATACCACTACTGGAGCTCATTTCCATTTGCCAGCCATAAGCGATTACCTATGCCGAGCGAATACCACCACCGGACCAGGCCACAAAACTCAGACATGTGCAGTACCATTCCAGCGAAAAAAAAAAACCTCGTGCGAAGCCTCCTCTTGTGCGGCGGGACCTCGCTCGCCTGGAGTAACTTCACAGACGTTTTCATCTCGCTTCCTGTCCGGATGTGTTGTTCAGGACAGGCGGGCGTTTGCTTCTTTTTTTTGCGAGAGGTTTTCTCTTCGTTTCATCTTCCAATGCCAATGCAAATGGGGTGGTTATAGCTGCGCAGGCAGTTCTGCCGTTGATGTAGGGCAGTAATTTTAGGAAATACCTTGGCTAAGTTTGAATTCTTCTGTCAAGCTCTTTGGAGATGATAAGAAGATACCATTTATCATACAGAATCTCTGCAATGGGTGAAGTTGAAGGAACTGAATTTGAGTGGGTGACAAAATTGCTGTGTCTCTTATTCGGCATTGAAGATTCACGCCTCAAACCCGGTACGCTGCCGCATCTCTTTCGCTTCGGCCACGCCTAATACTCGCCAGATCACGCTCCATTTATATACTGCACGTCTTCTTGTGGAAACCGAATTGCATGCAAGACGAATCAGGTAAATATGCTGCTTTTGGATCCGTCAGAATTGTTTCACGTTCTACCTGGTTCCATGTTGCAGTATTACCATCCACATTGCGTTCTTCTCATCCAACATTTCTCTGAACTCTTCGTCGAACCATTCGTTCCATTAAGTGCGTTCCACGTTCCCACGATCCATCTTCTCTTGGCTACTTCATAGGGGTCAGAGTCAATATTGGCACCACCATATGTAAGCATTGACGTCGATAATGCCCTAGAAGTGCCGGCCTTCAATCCGAAAGTTGTGATTCTGTCTGTTGTTATGATCTCCACGTGTAACGATAAGGAAGGCCGTGTTACAAGAAGGTGTTTTGTATGGCCATGTTCTTGGAGGCGTAATTACAAAAATACAACCTCCAACCCCCTTGAAGAAGGTTCAATATAGTAACCGAAACGTCGGACGTAGGAACAACAACTGTGTTTGCTCACCACATAGGCTGCCATTGTCGAAAAATTATCTCGCTAATTGAAGAACTCCTTTCAAAATCTTCCTTAGATTTCTTCCAAAATTCCTGCACGGACTTCCGATATTTAGAAAACCATCCAGGGACTTTGAGAAGTCTTCGATAGGTTTCTTGTGAATATTTTTTTAGAACATCTTGCATGAATAGTTTTAAAGCTTCTTCTGGAATTTATTTCATAGGATCTTCCAGAATTTTATTGAAAAACTCCTCTAGGAACACTTTTATGGATTTTTTCAGAAATTCCTTTTTTTAAATACTTTCGAGAAGTCTTTCAGGATATCAACCATGGATTTATTAAGAACTGTTTCCAGTAATTCCTTCAGAAAATCAGAAGTTAAACATTTCACCAGACATTTTTCTTAGATTTTTTATTTAACAAAATATTCCACAACTCTTCCAATGTTTCCTTCAGAAATTAGTCCAGGGTTAAGATATTTCTCTGGAAAATCTTTAGGAAATTCTTTGAGATATTACCCTATGAACTAGACCAAGGATTCATTAAAGAAATCTTCTATGAATCCCTTCCAAAATTGACCAATGGATTTCTTGGAAATTATTGAAAAACTCTTCTAGAAAAACTATGGATTTCTTCAGAAGTTCCTGAATAGCTTTTTTAAGCAATCTTTTCAAGAAATTTTTTCGGAAAATCATCCATGGATTCATTAAGAAATGTTTCGAGTGATTCCTTCCGAAAATGAAAAAGTATATATTTCTCTATGGATTTCTAACCGCAATTCTTCCAAAGTTCCCTTCGGAAATTCTTCCAGGGATTGGAAATTTATCTGGAGATTCCAAAAGAATTCGTTATGAAATTTCTCCATAAGTTTTTCCAAGAATTCCTTTAATTATGAATAAATAGACGCAGTTGAATTCCCTAATAAAAAAAACAAAAAAAAAGATTTTTTTTAAAGAAATCTTTAATGAATTCCTTCTTCGCGATAACTCGGTCTTGAAATCAACCATGATTTTTTTCAGAAACTCCTGCATCGGTTTCTTCCAAGGTTCTATATGAATTTTTTTCAAGACTCTTTCAGATATTCCCTAAATAATTGGTCCAAGAAGTTCTCCAAGAACTCTTTGAGGTTTGTCTTCATGGGCTTCAACTTGAACTTCGCCTGATATTCTATAAATGATAAATTAAGAAACTTGTTTGGGTTTTTTTTCTGGAGTTCCTTCAGACTTTTATACGCATGCATTGCTTCAAAAATTCTTTCAAATATCCTTTCATAAATTCTTTCAGGGGTTCCATCAGGATAAATCCGAAGATTCCATCAGCAATCCATACATGTATTTCGCAAAGAAGTTTACCAGAGATTTTTTAAGGAAATGCTAAATGGATTCTACTGAAAATTTGCGCGAAATATGTCAAAGAATTTCTTTGGGGATTCAATCGGAAAATCTTGCAGGAATTTCTCCACAGATTCTGACAGTATTACTGTATCATTTCATCATTTGGATTGTATTCAACTATTGATATGAAAAAATGAGCAAGTTTTGCGCCCGTTTGAGAATGAGCGGTGTTGTTTGTTCAACTCAAGCGGACTTTTCTCTGCTCCTAAATAGAATAATATTTTTTTCAGTGATTCGGGCAGAAATTCTCCCAAAAAATCCTGCAGGAGTTCATTGAGAAATTGCTTTAGGATTTCCTTCAGATATCCCTCCATGTTTTTCACCGGAAATTTCTCAAGAATGTTCACTCAGTATAATAATAAAAACTTCTCGACGGAATCTTCAAGCAATTAATTCAGAAATATTTTCTAGGCATGTCCACAGGAGTTCTTGCAGAAATATATTAAGAGCTTTTTTCTAGGAATCTTTACAGAAGCGAAAAAGAATTCCGTCTGAAAAATGTTCAGAGAACGCTCCAGGAAAACTTTAAGAAACGCCTCCTAGAATTTTATCAAAGAATGGAATTTTTCTTTAAAATCCTCAAACTTTTCTAGGAATTCCACCAAGGGTTTATTTATGTTTAGGAATTTTTCAGAAATTCCTCGTATGATTCCTTTAAGAATATCTCTGGGACTTCCTTATTTATTCCTTTAGAAAATCATACAAGTATACTTCTGAGATTTTTACATGGGTCCTACTGGAAATGTCTCCTGAAATTTCTTCAAAAATATCCAAGATGTATTTTTCTTTTAATTATAAGTATTTCTTTGGAGATTTCAGCAAATAATTTCTTCAAAAGCCCTTTCTTGGATTTTTTCAGAAATTCCTTTAAAAATGTCTTAAAAATCCCTACAGAAAAAAAAACTGGTTCTTCTAATAATTCATTGAGAAAATCCTTCATGAGTTTTTTTTATTTGTTCCTGCAGTTTTGTCAGAAATTTCACCTGAGAAGTTTTATACAGGGATTGCTTAAAAAATTCTTTCAAATGTTCTTCCATATTTTTTTTCAGAATTTTTTTTTAGTTTTTTATATTTCTGTGTATTTTATGTTATGCTAATACAAATTTATACACGTATCTACTAAGATAATCACCAGTGACATCATGGAGGCTCGATGTTTTTGACCGGACATTTCTCAGGCATGTTTTCTAAGTAGAATGCAATGAACTTTTCCAGAATTCGTGGAAATTCAAGGAAATAGTTTAGAAATATTTTCTAGGCATTGCTACAGGAACTCCTACAGACATTTTTAACGAGTTTTTTTTTTCATGGGATCATTACTGAAGCGTTTACAGTCATGTCTCCAGGAATTATTTTTTAATTATGTCCAGAGAATGCTCCAGGGATACTTTAAAAAATCCTCCACGAATTTTAGAAAAGGATTTCTCCCAGAATTTTCAAAAAAAAAACCCACAACAAACTTTTTTAGGAATTCCACCAAGGGTTTCTCAAGAAGTATCTCCAAATATTTTCTTCAAGATTTTTTTCAGTAGTTCCTCTCGTTAATTCTTTATTATTTTTCTGGGACTTCTCCAGTTATTCCTCTAGAAATTCATACAAGGAAACTTCCGACATTTTCAAATGGATTTCTTCTGAAACACCTACAAAATTATTCACAGATGCATTTTTTGGAATTGTAGGGATTTCTTCAGCAATTTCTGTGAATTCTTTAAAAAATTCTTCTTTGGCATTTTTCAGAATTTCCTTTAATTTTTTTTTATTTTTTATCTATAAATCTTACAGAAAATAAGATAAATTCTTACAGGAGTACTTGCAAATTGCTCTTGCGGTGATTTCTCCTTTTGAGTTTTCTGCAATTGCTACAGATATTACTCCAGGTATTTTTTTCAGATTTTTTCCCAAAAATCGTACAAAACAAAACTGAAAGAATTCTAGAAGATTAGCTAAAGGAGATTCCTGGAAGAAAATCTTGAAAAATTTTTGAAGCAATTTCTGACGATATCTCTGGAGGAATGCATGATAAATACCTGGTAGAATAGCTGAAGGAATTTTTTAAGATAAAAAGAAAATAATGAGAAGCTTTTGGATGAACCCTGGAAGTAATTCCAATTAAAATGGCTTAAGAAATTTCTGGAGGGAATCCTGGAGAAATCCATAGAGGAATTAATGAAGGACCCTCTTTAAAAAAATCTGCAGAAATTACAGGAAAAAGAAATGGTGAAGTTCTTGAACAAATCTCTCAATAAATTTCTGAGGGAACCCAGAAGAATTTTCTGAAGGAATCCTTTGCAGGCCTCGTAGAGATAGCTCGGGAAAAATTATTAAAAAAAAAAACATAAACAACTTTTGAATGGATTAGCAATCCATAAAGCATTGGAGAAATGAAAAAAAATTCTGCAGAAACAAAAAAACAACCTAAAGCAAATTTTTAGAGAACCAGATATAGAGTTTCTGAGAAAAAAGCTTGAACTTTTAAGGAATGTATGACACAGTACCTGGTAGAACTGGAGAACTCTCTTGAGGTATTTATAGAAGAACTTTCTGAGATAATATTTTCCTGAAGCAATATTGAACAAATTTATGAAAGAATCCCTGAAGAAAGGTCTGAATACAGTATCGGACAATAAAAATGCACCAAAGCCGTTTTCCCATACAAACTAGTCAACTTTGGATTGTCATATCTCAGTTATTTCTCAGCCGATTGTTTTCGGCCTTTCTGTGACGAACTACAAAACACTTCAATTTTTGAAAACAATTGAAAAAATTCGGTGATAACTATTGATACAAAAATTACAGATACGTTGAATTTTGACAATAAAAATGCACCAAGACAAAAAATGCTATAGTAAAACATGGTCACGTCATATCATTATGGTGTCTTCGGCAAATATGTTTCTTGTGTGGTGATGAATAAATTTGCTGAAGAGACCAACATGATTTGACTTCAGCATTTTTTGTTAAAAAATATTTTGTCTTAGTGCATTTTTATTGTCAAAATTCAACCTATCTGTAACTTTTCTATCAATAGTTATCATCGATTTTTTTCAATAGTTTTCAAAAATTGAAATGTTTTGTAGTTCGTCACAGAAAGGCCGAAAACAATCGGTTGAGAAATAATTGAGATATGGCTATCGAAAGTTGACTAGTTTGTATGGAAAAACGGCTTTGGTGCATTTTTATTGTCCGATACTGTATATTGGATGTTTGGAGAAATTCCTGAAGCAATATCGACAGTTTTTATTTTACCGAAAAATCCCTGAAGAAAGGTTTGAACGAATGCTAAGTAATTCCTACAGGTGCTTCCAGGAGAATCACTTGAGAAATACATGAACGAACCTCTGGAGACATTCCATGAATAATTTGAGAAAGTATCACCGATAAATTGAATGAATAAAAAATCTCTCCTGGAATTGCATCTATTGCCGGAATCTTCGGAATAATTCCTCAATAAACTATTGGAGTAATTTCTAGAAGATTTTCTAGTGAAATTACCTGACGGAATCCCAAAAAAATGTTCCAGGTGGAAATCTTATAGTATTCCTGGAGGAACTCTTTCAGAAATGTTTTTGAGAAAAATCATAACATTGAACATGCATGAGCTGCCCTCGCAATCCTCAATGGAATATCCTGAAAAATCCTTGGAGAAAATCGAAGAAGAAAGTTTTTTTTTATTTTTTATCTGTATTAACGAGATTTTTAACCCTAGGCTAGTTCATCTCGGGACCCACGCTTTACTTCCCTTCCGAAGGAAGAACTCACATTATTGTGAGTTTATCGGGAGTGGGATTCGATCCCAGGTCCTCGGCGTGATAGTCACGTACTTTAACCATCACACCAGGTCCGCTCCACAAAGAAGAAGAAAGTTTTGAACATACCCTTGAACGTTGACCAGTTCAAGAAGATAAAGGAGCAATTCCTGAAAGAATCTCTGGAAAAATCTTAAATTTTTGAAAATCCTGAAAGAATTTATTTCTATACAAATTCTGGAAAAAATGTAAAACCAGAAATCGGATGAAATATAAATAAATATTTTAGACTTTCTGAATGATGCTTTGCAAATAAGCAGGGTTATTTTAAATTATCTTCTAAGGCTTTAGGTCATATCATCCCACACATCATTATGTATCATAATCGAATATCTGGAACTTACTCAGAAAGCTCATGCTGTGAATTAATTCTATGTCCAAATGAATGTGCTAACTAATAGCCACGTTTCACCGGTTTCGCTCAATTTAGCAAAACTGAAACCCTTCCGTAACCGACGACCGACACATTTGCACATCATGAGTTGAATTAATGCGAAGTGAAACCCACAAAAGCACTTTTCATCAAGCTGTAACTTTTTGCTGGACGCCACACCACCCCGTGTGATCATCATCATCGATACAATCACCATCACGCCAACTAACTAGTCGGAATTGAGAGCTATAATTGAAACAATACCACCAACTGGTGTAGCGAACCATTTCCTCGCCCATTTTCACTCATCCAAACCGACCGACCGGTTTCATCTCACACTTCTTCGAGTGAAAAACGAAATCGTCCGCAAAATGCCTTTTTCTCGGTAGCACGTCCTTCGGTTCCTCTTGTTTTTATTTCTTCTGGTCAGGAGCGGAAAAGAGGCTCACTTCCGTTCTAGGGAACGTTGGTGTAATATGCTACACACAAAACTCTTTGTGCCATACACATTGCTCCATTGTAGTTAAAAATCATCTTGTTAATAAATTTTACGATCATTTCAGAAGAAAATCAAAAATAGAATTAGCAATAAGTTAAAATTAACAAAAGAGGGGAATCACTTGGGAAAATAATTCAGTTATTGTGATAAATGGCCAACATTGACAATTTTTCTTATAAAAAGATTAGATAATTTTTGTTAAATAATTTCAGAAAAAATAACATTCATTTGTTTGGTCTAAATATCCAAAATGCTTACTTTAAAATATTCAAAAGAAGGGGTGCATCTTATCCTAATCATTCCTTTTTACTACTACTGCTGCCGTCCCGAAGCCGGACTTCTGCACTCGATCGGTCCGGATATAGCGCGACAAGAGAGACCAACAACCATCCTCCTCAACGAGGCCTTCTGTTCGTCGATACAGACCAGCAGCGTTCGGTAGCTAGACCTGTAATAGCCCAGCGGAAGGCACGGTAGGCTGCATAGGGTGAACCGATTTCCCTTCGCTACAGGAACCTTTTTTTTCCTTTTTTTTCCTCCCCGCTGGAGATGGTGCTGAGCGATTCCACGAACAAGTGGGAAATTTTTCCAGTTTTTATTTTTTGTATTTTTTGATTTGCATGGAACCTTGCATACAAGTTTTTGGGGAACAAAAACGCCGTTTTGCATACTTGGTTCGCCATTTTTAATCTAGCCTTACTTATGAGAAGGGCCTATGAAAAATGCACATGATATCTTCAAAAAATTGTATCTCGAAAACGGTTTGTCCGATCGGTTTGGTGTCTTCGGCGAAGTTTTAGACAATTGTTGGTGCTATATGGAGAAAATATGCACGGTAAAAAAATATGTTTGGTTTTTGTGATTTGAACTAAAATATAGATTTTCCCTCAAAAGTGACATGTCAATATTCTTTCATTATCCTTATGTTATAGCTGACTGAAAATGCTACCTAGTGCACAGTGGGTTGTTCTGGAGAAACATAGGTTACAATGAAAAAAAAAATGTTTTAAAAAATTACGGTTTTCAAAAAAAGCTATTAAGTAAAGTCAAAAAAGTTTGTCGCCCTAATTTTATGAAAGTACATCAAATTTGCAAGAAAAAAGTACTTCGGTAACATTTTTCTAAGATGCACCGTTTAGAAGATATTACTAATTTAATATTGATTTTTTTGATAACTTAATAAGTTTTAGCCCTTTTCGAATGTACTCCGTGTTTCTACAGTTTCAAAAGTATTTTTTTCGGAAAGATTGGAAAATTTTGAGTTAAAATGACACTGACAGCTTAAAGATTTGAGTGAAATTCTCTGCCTTAAAAGTATTTTGAAGAACAAGTTACAAAATCCCACTATCAGGAACAATGATTTCTTCCAGTGGTATTGTGTTTAAAATGTGCATTCAACTCTTGCATATCGCAAGCTCCTCAATTAGCAAGATTCAAAAGAGCGAATAAGGCTTATTTTTCAGGGGTGGTATTTGTGCGCAATAAAAAATAACATTATACTTTGTACATCAGTTTATTTTTATTCCTGTATTTTTATCAAATTATTGTTTACACAACTTTCTTAACAATATCGAATATTTTGGCATCATTGTCAGGGCAGTTTGAATAAAGCTTTGCCTTTATTGTATTTTCTGATAGAGGAAGAAATGAGTGGAATTTTTGAGTTCCTAGAATTGTTTTTGCATTATTATATTGATTATTTAGCTGCAAAGACATATTTTCGTATTCTTCTGTAGTAGAATAACAAAATGACAACTTTGTAAGTTCTTCTTCTTTTCGTTTGTTTGCCCAATTAAACAACTCTCTTGCAGTCTTTATCGGGTGTTCGCGTTCTTTGGCTAAACCTGCTCTGGTAGCCATGCGTTTTATCGTACCTCCAATAGCATCGCATGGACCTTTTCCGTGCGATGTTGCGAAGAAATGCCATTCAGCGTCAATACCATACTTTGACTTAAACTTACAAAGGCTAGAAAAGTTTTTTCGGTTTTTATACTGTGAAGCAGCACCATCTGACATAAAATAATTTTTTTTCATGTTTTTATTTTGATCAATTTGTAAAAAGTTCATCATTTTATCAATAAACAAATTAACAGCGACTGAATCATGTCTTAGTTCTTCTGAAATTATAATGAAGCTAAAATGTTTAATTTGCCTATTTTCAGTATAATATATTACGAAAGGATGGATTGTGGCCTGTTGCACGTTCCCATGGTGTGATTGAACTTCATCCTGCAAAACGAAGCTGTAATTTTCAGAAAAGTCACAAATAGCCAAAAATTCACCATCTTGCAAGTTCTGTTTTGTAGTTTTCAAAAAATTGGATTGATCGGTTTTTACAAAATCATGCGGAATCAAACTTTCTAATTTTGAGCTGAAAAATGTAACAAAGTCATCGGTTTGCTTTACAATAGTTTCTAAATCACATCTGTCAGTGGTAACCCATTGTTCGAATGAAAGCTTTTCAACAAAGTTTTCTTCCAGTTGTTTCAATAAACTGTCTTCTAAAACTGAGGTATCTGGGCAGTTTTTACATCTTCGTAGATGGCAATGAGTTGTCTTATTTTCGCAAAGTAATCTATTCGTTAATGTTTTTAGATCATTCAAGACATTGTATTTTTTTAAGCTATGTAGAATTAAATTGACATTTTCATGCGTAGTGCAAACGCAAACATTATGTGTTCCTGTGATAGTCAATAGTTTACATTGCCTTGGCCGGAGGCTTGCAAATGATGAAAACCCTATTTTTACATTGACGTACATTTCATTAAAGCGATTAAAAGCTTCTCTTAATGTCATCATTAACAATCTTTTCTGAACAGCTAATCTCTTATTTCCTGTCTTTATGCTAACAAAATCTCTTTGGCCTGGCATTGCACGGCTTATATCATCGTCCTCAAAAAAATTCAAAACCAGTTCTTTTGTTTCATTACTCAAAGCTTTTCCAGAGCTTGAACCTTGAGATGAATCTAATACATTATTTTTTTCCTTTCTTGCATCTGATGCCATATTTCTACTAGTTTTAAATTCGTCTACAATTTTTTGTACTGACCATGATTTTGGTAACAATGATAAAATTGATAGTTTTTCTTGCCTTGTGGTTGAATTTAAAAATTTAATTTTCATCTTTTCTATGACTTCATTAAACTCGTTTGCTTTTTCTGTTTTAGCGTCTAATTTAAAAAGATTTCTTCGTACACCTTCGACGATTTCAGCGCACTTTTTTTCAGGATAGTGAACATTTTTAACCTTACCTAAATCTATAGGCGAAACACGAATAGCTGCTATTCCTCGGTTGAATATTTCGACGTCTACAGGCATCGTGAAGTCTTCATTTGATTGAATTGTGCTTAGCGTTGACGCTGATGGTATCGTGACCAAACTTTCATAGCTTTGTGAATCAGGTACAACAGGTATGGTCTGAACAGTTGGCATCCTTGAGCCACCGGCTACGCTTTGTTCTTCGTTTTGGGTGAGGTGAGCTCTTGAATCAATATGTAGACGGCAAGACGAACAAATACGAAAATCCTTGGTGTTCAGTGTGGATACCTTGGAAAATCCAATTGACTTTAGTTTTTGGATGATACCATCCGTGAGATATCGCAGCTCTTTCGAACACTGAATGTCTTTGAATGGACGAATACATCTGATTTTACTCATTTTATAATCTGTAACATAGAAAATATTTTCCAATTGTTAGTTTTGAACGAAAATATCACAACACATATAATTAAAATGTGTATTTAAAACTTACCTTTGCACCAAAACGTGTTACACTTTCCTTTACAATTATTATGTTATCAAACAACACTGGATCTAGTTCAAAAACACTGGATTATTAGCTGAAATTACTATGAAATCACTATGCTTCTAGCAACCTTTCTGCATTTACTGATTGGTTTTCCCTAGTAGATACTGGATGAATTCAGAACCGAGTCAGACATTATTATACAGCTCACGGGTATAAATCATAGAATGCTGGGTAAAGACTGCTGGAAGATAGGTAGAGTTGAACGCTCAGGTATCGTCAGGTACGAGTTTGGAGAGTTGGAGCGAGGTAGATTTGCTGGCGTAGGTATATTGTTATTGAAGAAGATTGTAAATTGTATATACCTGGAATGAATAAAGAGTGCGGCGGTTGTTGATTGAGGTATCAGTCGGCAGCCGTCTAGTTTGATGGAAGGTGACTAATATTATACCAATTTTAATCAAAATTGGCTGAAATCTTGCGAAAAGCTGGAATTATACTAATGTCATCGTGTCAGACTACGTTGATTTGATCCACTTTTTTGTTTATTGATCTTTGTTCTGCCGCTTGTGTTGTGTGTAAGAGGTAGCGGTCGCGTTCGAATGAAATAAAGCAAGCTGACACCCGACCGCGACAACGAAACGAAGACAGTGAAAAGTGTCGAATGTTTACAAGCCTGGGCCAGCGTGGCCATGGTGGACTAGTTCCAACAAAGACCATGTTTACAATCACCAACTGTACGTAGTACAGCTAACTGGTATCTAATTACCTGTATCTAATACTTATTAGCACGTTTTCAGCAGAAGGCAATAAAAACCACTGGAAGAAATCATTGTTCTTGATAGTGGGATTTTGTAACTTGTTTCAAAATACTTCTAAGGCAGAGAATTTCACTCAAATCTTTAAGCTGTCAGTGTCATTTTAACTCAAAATTTTCCAATCTTTCCGAAAAAAATACTTTTGAAACTGTAGAAACACGTAATTTTTTAAAACATTTTTTTTTCATTGTAACCTATGTTTCTCCAGAACAACCCACTGTGCACTAGGTAGCATTTTCAGTCAGCTATAACATAAGGATAATAAAAAAAATATTGACATGTCACTTTTGAGGGAAAATCTATATTTTAGTTCAAATCACAAAAACCAAACATATTTTTTTACCGTGCATATTTTCTCCATATAGCACCAACAATTGTCTAAAACTTCGCCGAAGACACCAAACCGATCGGACAAACCGTTTTCGAGATACAATTTTTTGAAGATATCATGTGCATTTTTCATAGGCCCTTCTCATAAGTAAGGCTAGATTCAAAATGGCGAACCAAGTATGCAAAACGGCGTTTTTCTCCCCCAAAGACTTGTATGCAAGGTTTCATCCAAATAAAGATATATGAAAATTACTCGTTGCTGAAATGATATGGAACCGCTCTGCTGGCAACCACTCTTACACCTAGCGCCAACTAGACATGGATTCTGACTTTCACTCCCAGTGACTATAACAGTGCGGAAGGGTGTGGCCGTCATCATCATCGCCGTTCTCCATTTCCTGCCACTAGGTATACTAGGTGCATTCGGTGGAGATGGGACGGCAGTACGAGGGGTCTACCATGGGGAAGGTAGGAACAATAATGAGCAGCTTACTCATTTTCTACAATTGCATAATTATGGGCGTACAAACAAACAATTGCACTCCAATATTGGGAGGGGGTGTCGGTTTCCTTTGGGTTTTTGCACCGATTGCTTTCCTTCCCGGGAGGTTCAATTTCCCGTACCTATAGGGAATTGTACAGGGCTATGCAGTGAAGGTGGTGAGAAATATAGAAAAAAAATCTCATTGAAAAGAAATACGATGAGGGCCAGGAAAAGGAAACTGGAGCAAATTGAACAGAAATATTATTGCTGAAAGGCTGTTTAATCAGATATATTTGCTTTCATCATGTACTTTGGTATCTTGTACAACAGTTTTCTATCGTACATAATTCGATGTACTGATGCAAGTTAAAATCAATATTTTTACTCTAAAACTAATGAGAAGAGTGTACTGAGATTATTTGATATTTGATGGGCTGAAATTCGTAGTGATGAGTCTACGCCAAATGATGCATTTCCCTCCATTTGTCTCGGTCCTGAGCCAATCTCTCCCAGTCGCCCTGAGCATTTAGAGTCCTTAGGTCCGTCTCAGCTGCAATACTACTTCAATCACTTTACTTATACATATATCTCTTAAGATACTTAGTACTCCAAGTTAGTCACTGAGTAACCAGCTCTTGAGATAGGAAAAAAAACAAATTGATTACCTGCCAGTAAAAGCACCCACGGATTACTCCACAAAATGCACAAAAACTTTTAAAATTATCTTTTAAAGATTCATACCTAACTTTTCTCCAGGGATATCGAGAATATTTCCAGATATTTCGTTATCAATTTCTCCGAAATTTCTCAAAAGATCATTTTCAATAATCTTGCAAGGATTGCTTCATAAATTCGTACATATTTTTTTTTCACAAATCCTTTTAGTGACTCCTTTAGAAATTCTTTAAGAGATTCCTCCAGAATTTTTTCAAAGAATGCATTTTGAAAACAAGTCATGGTTGTCTTCAGACATTGCTCTATGGAATCCCATAAAATTGCTTTAAAAATGTTCAAAGCGATTCCTTCAGAAAATGTTCATAAGAATTAAATAAAAATTCTGCCAGGAATGCCCAGGGAGATTTTTCCTTGAATTCTATCTGGAATTGCACCATGAATTCCTCAAGAAAATCTTTTTGAAAATTCCTTTCAGAAAGTCTTTTACGGATTCCTCTCGAAAGTTTTTATTTGAAAATCTGCCATGGATTTCTTCAGAAATTGTTCTAGAATTCGATTTAAGATCTGCCTCTTTCAATACGAGAATTCTTGCAGGAAATCATCCTCGGATTTCTTCACAAATGCATTCAGTTTTTTTTTCTCAGAAAATCAAAAGTTAAGAATTCCTCCAGGAATTTTTCCACGGATTTGTCTAGAAAATCTTCAACAGACTCCTTTAGGAATTCTTCCAAAGTTTTCTGTAGAAATTTTAAGAAGATTTTCTTAAAAAAGATTTCTTCAGAAATTCTTTATTAGATGCCTTCATAAATTTGTCTAAGGATTCCATCAAGACATCTTTGCTTTTAAAATTGCTCCATGATTTTTTTTTCAGAAGGCTCTTTCTGAAATTACCTTGAGAATTACTCCGGAAATTTATCTAGGATTTTTTTATGTAAAGTCTCATGAATTCCTTTAACAACTCTGCAAGAGACAGCAACTTCAGAAATTATTTTAGGGATTCGTTTGGGAAACATTTCCAGAGATTCTTTAACACAGTTCTCACAAAATTTCATACAGAAATTGCTTCAAATATATCTCCATGTATTTCCCCATACATTCCTCTGGCACTTCATTAAAGGATAACTCAAAGAATAGATAAGAATAGATCCGCGAATTCTTTGAGCAATTCGTTCAGAAAAGTTTCCTTAGAAGTTACCAGGAATTCCCTTAGAAAAATCTCGAGTGTTAGTATTATTTTTTTCAAGAATTTCCCAGGTATTTTTTTTCAAAAATTCCTCTCGAGATTCATTAAGATAACTACATAAATTTTACTGAATATATCTGGAAAAATTGGGATTCATTCATAAATATCTCCAATGACTTTTAGGGATTTCTTCAGGAATTTCAATGCGGGACTTCTTCAATAGTTCTGTCATATTTTTTTCAGAAATTAATCGAAGCATTTCTTTAAAACAATCCTATAGAGATTCTTTTTGAAATTCTTCTAAGGGTTCCCCTATTTTTTTAAATGAATTTTAACCCATGCTTATTCTTCACACAAGAGGATTCCTCTTAGAATTCTATGAGGAATTTCTCCTATGATTCCTGCAGAAATTCCTACACGATTTTATTTTGGAAGTTGCTCCTGTGGCTCCGTCAGAAATATCTCCTGGGGTTTCTTGAAAGGTTCATGTAGGGATTGTTCCAGGTATCCTTCCAGTGATTTTTCAGAAGTTCTTTCAGAAATTGCTCAAAAATGCCTGGAAGAATTCCTGAAAGAATCTCTGTAGGATATTCTGAAGAAATTCCTGGAATCCTTTCTTAAAAAAAAACTTCAGAAATCTGAAGGAATCCATTCTTTAAAAAAAATCCTTGTTATAATATTGAAGGTTCCTAGAAGAAATTTTTGAAACAAATTCAGGACCTTTTCTTAGACAAACGTGTCTAGGGAAGTATCTGAAGGTGAACTTTCTTGAAAAAATTTTAGGAAAAAATCTGCATTTCTAATGGAAACCCCTAGAGAAATATTTTAATGCAACTCTGAAATAATCCCCGAATCTCAACTTTTTTTTTTCCCTAATTTCAATTAAATAAATCTTTGGAAGAACTCTTTAAAAACCTTAGAAGACATTTTTACTATTCAGAATTCTTATTCTTTGAAGAAACATATGCACGAACTTCCGTAGCAATCCTTGAAAGAATTTTCTAAATAATCGCTATAAGAACTCCAAGAAGAATTTCGGATCGAACCTTACTTGAATCATTGTAGGAAATCCTGTTCTTTCTATAACAATTGCGGAAAAAAATGATAAATCTTGAAGAAATCAGCAAAGGTCCGACGGTATCCCTGGAATGTGGAAAATTCTTGAGCAGTTCAGGGGAAATATTTCGGGAGGAATTTATGAATCTGTGGAAAAATCCAATGGGAATCCTTGGAGGAAATTCTGAAGGAAATAATGGGGAAAGATACGGATGAATTTGTGTATAAATTTTGCAAGAATCTGTAAAGGAATTCCTGTTAGAACGACTGAAAGAAATCATACAAGAATCTCTGGAGGAGTTTTTGTTGAATTTTCTGGATGAATCTCTGATGAAAATTTTGGACACATCTCAGCAAATTTTTCCAATGGAATCTCTGTAGAAATCCTCGAGTAAATCTTTGGAGGAGTTCCTGAAAAAATGCATGTACAAATATTTACCTAAAGGATCCACTGGTATATTTTCTGACAAAAATCGCTGGCTGAAAGAGTTTCTGAAACAATCTTTGAAAGAACTTCTGAATGCGGAGATGAACCTGCCTAGGTCTTAAAATCTCAATAATGAAGTAATATGATTTTTGTGAATACCTGGAGAAAATTATGAAAAAAAATCCCTGGTTAAAGTTATGATTCCTTCAGAAGGATTTTCCATAGGATATTTCAGTTTTTTTTTTAAGTTATCCCTGGGGAGTTTCAATCCATTGATAGCTTCTTGAATAGATTCTTGGTTCAATTTCCGAAAAAAATCTCCCGATCATATCTGAAGGATGCCCTGGAGAAATTTCTTAAAGATTCCCTAGCAAATTTTTCGAAAGAATCCTTGGAAGATTTCATGAATTTCCTTGCGTGATTTCCGAAGACATCCATAATTCACTTTTGGAAGCCATTCATAGAAAATTTTCTGAAGGAATCTGTGAACAGATGTCTAATGGAATCCCTGGAAGAATTTCTAAAGCAAACTTTGGCAAAATCTTGATGTATATTCCTTGGAGCATATCTTAAGGATTTACTTGAAGATTATCTTGAAAAATTCTTGAAAAAATTTTTGTAGAAAACTTTTTAAAGATGCTCTAAAGAAAGCCTTTGCAAAACTTCAGAAGGAATCTTTGGTTTTCTAAAAGAAGCCACTGGAAGAACGATAAGTCGGTCGTACTCACGTTTGAGATGCGGGTAGAATGGATTCTTGTCATCATCAGTGCTTCCTAAGTGAGGGCTGTGCACGTTTTTCATGCTGATGTTGAAGAATCGGACCTTTATCATCCACCTGCACGTTCTTTCAATGAGCGGCCACCAACCAGTCACGCGTCTCTGCATATCGCCCGTCACGATGAAGATGAAATCTATTCTCTGCTCGCTTGTGTTGCCGCTGCTCTGATAAATGGTATGATTACCTCTAAATGTTCGCACCATGGATTTGTCCAACATATCTCCTGCAGCGCTACGACGCCGCGGTCTTTAAATGGATTGGGGAGTATGCGGATACTCCCAATGAAGTGGAGAGACAGGCAGTTCCATGTACCGAGAGTTTCCAATCGCAAGTCCTTTATGTTCGCTGGGATCGTTGCCGTACTAACCTACTTCTGATTTGCCGTTGTAATGCTTT
Organism: Aedes albopictus; assembly: GCF_035046485.1. Taxonomy (NCBI): domain Eukaryota; kingdom Metazoa; phylum Arthropoda; class Insecta; order Diptera; family Culicidae; genus Aedes; species Aedes albopictus. The sequence goes on along the minus strand of NC_085137.1, from coordinate 507,777,371 downwards.
GTCACGGGTGGTTCACAGGGCCGGACACCATTATTCCCTTACTTTCTGGAGGATCAGGGTGCACAGTTGAGTTTCGCTGGCGCATGGACGTGATCATCCGCTTCTAACATTGGGATCAAAAGCTGTTGTGACTTCGATTTGGTGCTGCGACGATAATACATTCATTGAAACAATAAAACAAAACGCCAGTCACAAAATAAGACATTACTCACTTCTGAAAACAAACCCCCAAAGCGGTAATACAATTCCAAGTACAAACAAAATCTCCTCAAGAATGCCGCAATCCTCATAACGAAAACATCGCACACTCTTGAGCACTTCGGTGCTCTACCATCATCATACCTCTATACACGGTGGGCGTTAAATCCATTCTGCTCGGCATCCTGCCCGACCGACCCAGGAAAATGATGTATAAAACATTGTTTCGAGTAATTACATATTTATTTCCACATAAGATTATCCCCTGGGGCCTTTACCTTCGCCGCGTTATTCTGTTGGCCTGGTCTGTCCCGGTCTGGAAGGTTGTTTGGCTCGTATGGGAGAGTGCACACGGCAATGTTTGTTCTGTTTCTGCGGCGAGCGTGTGAAAGAAACTCCTGCGCTCTCAGTTCGACCCGAAAACCCCCAAACCTTCTCCTGGGGAAGCTCCTTGGAACTCGTGTGGGAAGGCGGCAGCATCCTCGGAGTTGTGCCAACAATCCAACTGTAAGCAGCAGAGCTCGTGGTGTGTGTGGCCTCGGTTTGGGCCGCGCGTACTCCCCCGCACGGGGACGACAAAAACTATACCGAAGAGCAAGCTACTTAAGTTGATGTGAACCACTTTAGGCGCACTTTAGTTGTTCCACCTTGACGCGTGTCTCGCTCTGCCACCGTTTTGCTACGGCATTGGCCTGTAGAGGTAGTTCGTCGTCGTCGCCGTCGTCGCCGTCGTCTCCGACGGAGGTACTTGAGCGTGAAAGAGTCTCTTCTTTTCCCTGTTACGTAGCGAAAGGTGGGAAAATGGTGCGAGTATGGAATTAGAATCTCAAAGTTTCAGTCGAAGACGGAGCTCGGCAAGGACGACGATACACGGCAGCGGCATCATCTACACATACCTACTTACGGCCAATTCAAGGAGTCCCAGAGCTGCCACTGCGAGGGAGCATAATCAAAATGGTGTTAAGGATAACAGGACGGTTCCTTTTCTCCGTGTGTAGGCTGCCTCGCAGTGGAAGTAGGGGTTTGTTGAAGAATCAGCTTTCTCCCCCCACACATTCTCGAACGCGACCACACACCGCCGGATCGAGACGAGTTTTTTGCCTTTCCTCGATGAAAGTTAATCCCTTAAGTGGCGGACGAAGTAAAAGAACGGAGTTGTGGCGTGGGAGCGGAAGCAATGGCTACCGGAAATTAACTGATTATCAATGCATGAAGCTTGGGGATTTGCGCTGTATTCCGGTGCACATGCGATACCAGCCGGGCTTGATGGGGAACTCATGTGAAATAATGCGGCTGCACGGCAATGAGCGTATTGCTGCCTCATGAGGGCGAGAAAGAAAAATTATTTCTGAGATGGGAGGTTGTTTTAATTAGGACGAAGCTAACTGAAAAGAATGACTTCATTGAATTCAGAGTACCAAGGTCAGGTTATGGGGTTGAATATTTCAGAACCACGCAAGTGAGCTGTTATTTAAATTCTTTACTGCTGGTAATCCCATTAACTCTTCTTTTTGACCTTAGCATTGGAGCTGGCCTCTTCTATATGGCAAGTAAGGTAATTTGAGGAAGGTTAATACCTCACTATGAAGTGAGTGTCTTCTACTCAGTGCTGCCATGATAAAATCGGAGTTGGTTACTGGTTATTTTGCCATAACATCATTATTTGGATGATTTTTCCTAATCAGGATTAGTAAAAAATAAATAAAAAAATAAAACTCCTCCAAGTAGCACTGCACCAAGGAGGAATTCCTGAAGAATTATCGGAATGGATCTAAGGGGAACTTCGTAAAGAAATTAGGCGAGAATTTTCTGAAGATATATATGGATTTTCTTTCATGAAATAGTGGAATTTCAAGAAGAGTCTTTCGTGATTTTTTTAGAAGAATTTGTGAAGAAATCCCTGCAGCAATATCTGGATAACGAAATGAATAAACATCTGTGAATTTGTAAAAAAAAATCCTGTAATAATCCGAGAAGAAATTCCTAAAAGTATCCATGGATAAAATCCTTGTTGAATTTCTGGCAAAATACATAGACCAGAGTAATTCGTGTGGAAACCTTTGTTTGAGCTTCCATTGGATTTTCAGGAATCCTGCTTGAACCACTGGAAGAAGTTCCTGAGAGAGTTTTTGATGGAATACCTGTATGATTTTCTCAACGAAACTCTGGAAAAATTTCTATAGAATTCGCCAAAGGAAATTCCACAAGAATCCTTGAACGAATCCTAGAAATATCCTAAATAGAAGAAAATATCCTCAATGAAGGATTTTCCAAAGAATCCCAAGAAGAAATTCTGAAGCAATCAGTTAACATTTTTATTAAGAAATCTTTGGAGAAGTTTGTTAATGGATGAATTTCCAAGGAAACCTCACATAGAATTTGTAAAGTACTTCTGGAGGAATTTCTAGAAAAATGCTTGAAAAATTATATGCAGGAATTCCTGAATTTTAATTTGGAAAACTTTAGAAGAAATTCATAAAAAAAATTTCAATTCCTGGAAGAATTTCTGCTATTCTGCTATTATCAACGCATCATCCCCTGGCTTTCGCCCATCTGCGTTGTCTTTTCACTAGGCAATACGTCTACCAATTGATGTTTATGGGCTTGCCGGACCAAGTCATGTAGCTAAGCCAAACACCCCACCTACAACTGTTGGGTAGGCACCATTGTCCCGCCCACTGGTCTTTTACAGCTAGTTGTAGGTGCATGTGTGCGTGTAAGTATTGGAGTGTGTGTGTCAGTGTTGGTGTATTGTAGGCGCCAACTCGTTCTAATCCACTCTGATAGCTAACACCCTATTTAACCATTACCCTTAAATTTGGCAATCTATGAAATAGAATGAGTTAAACGCCTGTAAAAAACAGTCAGTTAAATCAAACAAGGAGTATTAGTATTAAAGCGAAGATACAACGAAGCAACGCTCCGAACCTCGAGAACACAAACCCCAAGAACCAAATGACAGGCAGCGCCGATAAGTCGATCGACTGGCCACCATCAGTGAATAACCAATCGAGTAAACCCCCTAGCACAAACTGCCACCAGCTCTCCCGACCTGCGCCCAACAAATCCGAGGCACAGCCCAGCCTTAGCTTCACCTTAAAACCAAAATCTAGATTACAGAGCACAATACTTCCCAAGTAACCACGCAGCTCGAGCCGCAAATCACGCACAACACGGCACAAATAAGACAAACACTACCACGCCCGTTCAACCGAAACCGACCTAGAGTAGAGAAGGGTCTCTTTCCACTCCAACCCGGACTCAACTGCACCCACAGGGCAGCGCATCTCACCCACACCGCACTCATTCATGCATCACTGTCCGAGCCGCACGGTCACCTGGGTTGAGTCTATCTGCATGACCTCGCCCAACCCGTAACGCAGAGTTTAAATCCCTCTCTTGCATTACAAAGTACTCCCTCTTCCCAAAAATCTGTGCGTGGTATAAATGAGATCTTAAGGCTGAAGAAATCGTCACCAATACAACCGCCAACACTGAGCACTCAATGATGTCGGCCTTATCAACGACGACCCCCTCAGTCCCAAACCCAATTATCCCACACTACCCAAGTAACCACCCTGCTGAAGCCGTAAGAACCGCACGCACAAAGCACACACACACCGACACGCACCACCCCACACAAACCACCAAGGCCGAACAAAAGCGGAAAGCGGTGCCACCACTGCTGACTCAGCCCTAACGGTCCATAGCAATGCCTGTCAATATATGCGCCTCACAAATGCAACCCCTACACCCTAACAGTATGGTCACTTGGGTATCCCTGGGTTTTGACATGATGGTTAGGGATCACAGCCATCAAAACGTTCCACACTTTATCAGGGCTTACGACCTTTTGACATGATAATTTCTCAATAGTTTCAAGCTCTTTCGGACCTTCCGCTATTGGAGACCATCATGGCTAGCTGTGTTAATTTCAATTCCTGGAAGAATTTGTGACAAAAACGTTGAAAAAATTCTTAAAACATTTTGTATTTCTGAAGTAATTGCTGGAGAAGCTTCTGAAAAAATTCGTGGCAGATTTTCTGAGAGAATTTCCTGAGGAATATCACTTAGAATAATTTATGAATAAATGCACGGAGGAATTTCTGTAGCATTCCATGCAAGATTTTCATAAACATTCCCTGGAGATTTTGTAAGGAATTCATGGAAGATTTTCTGAAAGTAATTCCTACACAATTTAAGATTTCCTTAACGAATCTCTCTATGAATTTTTGAAGCAATCCATGGAAAAAATATTAAAAGACCTCTGGTGATATCTTTCGTGAAGTTATTAAAGAAATCCATAGAGACATTTCTAAAAGAATCTGTAGGATATTGTTTGAGATAAATTTGGGAAGAACTTCTGAAGAAAGGGAAGATATATTACCAAACAAGGCCCTTGCATAATTTCTCAAAAGATTTAACTCCTGGAAGATATTTTTTTAAGGAATCAGCGAAGAAATTTCAAAAGGGCTCCTAGAAGAGTAACTGGAAGAATCTTTACAAGGTTTTCTCAAAGTATAGATAAATCTCTAGAGAAAACTTTAAGGAAATATTTGGAATTTCTGTAAATTAATTCTTAGTGAAACTTTTCTTTTTTATCTGTATTAACGAGATTTTTAGCCCTAGGCTAGTTCATCTCAGGACCCACGCTTTACTTCCCTCCGAAGGAAGAACTCACATTTTGTGAGTTTGTCGGGAGTGGGATTCGATCCCAGGTCCTCGGCGTGACAGTCACGGGCTTTAACCATCACACCAGGTCCGCTCCACGGTTAGAGAAACTTTTGAAACAACCCATGGATGAATTTCTAAAAATATTCATGAGATTTGTTATAAGGAATTCCTACACAAAAAAAATCGTAAATAATCCCTGCATGTAGGAGTTCTTGTGAGAATTTCTGAAGCAATCCCTGAAACATTTTCTGCAAGCATCCGTGGAGAAGTTTTGAAGGAATCCATGCAAAATTTTGTGATGGGATTCCTAATGGAAAAATCCCTGTAAGATTTTCTTTAAAAAAATGCTTGACCACAGTCATTGTACAATTATGGGTTAGTATTATTAGTCAGTCAGCTCACAATTCAAATGGGGTTGACCCATGATTGTGGGTGACCCACATTTGTGCTATGACTGTACTTTCTGTTAATTTATTTTAAAGGTTTTCTACGGGAATTGTGAGAATTTAAAACTAAAACATGCATTTCATAAAAATGTTTGTAGCTTGTAATAAGTGAGTTTGTCTGAAGAAATTTCGACGTCGTTCCGTTACAGACATACAAGTTTTAGAAGATTTCTTGAAGATGAAAGTTTCCATAATAAAGATAATAATAATAATCATAAATTTCTATTATTGGAAATATTCAAAAGATTTTTCAAACCTTAAGGCATCCCAGGGGTAACTTCTGAATAAATATCTAAAGGAATTTCTACAGAAATTCTTAGACGAAATTCTGATAATTTCCTGTGGTAATTTCCGAAGAAAAAAATCTCATGGAAATCTCTAAAGCAGTCCATGACACACAAACCATTCTTTGTGAAATTTCTGGAGGAATCTCTAATAAAATCGCTGATGAAAATTTCCGGATGAATCCCTAGAAGATTTATCGAAAGAGTTCTTCTGAGACTTGCTGGATGAATCTTCTAGAAAAATCCCTCCAGGAAATTTCTGATGGAATCTCTGAAAGAAAAACCACTTATAGAGATATTTTGTACGTTTGCACAAAAAATGGACACCTGCTCATAAGAAACACAGGCGATTTTCTTATATTTAGGAGAAGAAGTTTCCAATGGAATGAAGAAGAATTTTCTTACATAGCTTACAAATACCGGTTCTGGTAGGGAAATAGAAAGACTTTCTAGAATCACATACTGCTAAAGAGTGTAGTAGCTCAAAATTCACAAATTTTCACAAGTATTCCATGTTATTATTTTATTACCATTATTATTCAAACAAACGTCGTGTCAAAAGCAATAAAACAGGTTTTTTTATGAACCCCCCCAGGGACACCTTAAGAAATTCCTCCAGGTATTTCTTCAGGGAGTTCTCCAGTGATTCCTTTTAGGAATTCCTCAAGGGGCTTTTGCAGTAATTTCTTTCTCGTAGATTCCTCCTGTGGGGTTACAAAATGCTTCAGGAATTCCTCCCACGATCCCCTTAGAAATTTTCACAAATGCTTCTGCACGGACGAATTAAGAATACCTCTACGAACTTTTCCATTATTCAGTCAAGGATTACTCCAGAGATTCCTTCGAGAGTTTTTCCTGGGATATCTGTAGACATTTCTACCGTAACTGTTTCAGTGCTTTTTTCGAGGATTCCTTAAACAATTTCACCAGAGATCATTTTAGATGTTTCTGCAAGTTTTCCTTCAGAAATTTCTCCATATATTCGTTCAGCAACTCCGCTAGATATTGCACCTAGTATTGCACCAATAACACTAGTTTACAGCATTTTTGAACTCGGTAAGCTGATGATCGTTTTTGGTGTAGAATCATGCCCTGAGTTCGAAAACGCGAAGGAAAAAAATTACAGTAGAGCGGAAATTTTTTCGACTTTCCATACAAGGTTGATGATTTGAAATCGATTTTTGTTCTATTTTTAAGCAAAGTCGCTCACTTCAAACATCTCATTCTCCGAAATCAATGCTTCGATTGAGCTGAAATTTTTACTGTAACTCGCCTACATATGATATGTCAACTAAACGTCGAGAAAGAATTTTTAAGTTGTTTTTTTCTTATTGAAAAAAATACATTTCTTCAAAAAAAATTGGGAATTTGGCTAAAAATTAAGAAGATCGTCCCTAAAGCTCGCCAATATCTTGAGTTTCATCAATCTTACGCAAAACCTGTATTCAGATGATCGAATGGTATTGTATTTAGCTTTCAATTGATGAAAAAATATTTAAAATTGGTTGAACAAAACGCAATATATTTGAATTTTAGTAAATTACTCATTTTGAAAAGTTGTAAAACTCGATATTGAACTAAAACTCAAAAGCTGTTCTACTTAAAAAATTTTGAAGGTCGGTTTCGAAATCAGCACTAAATTGTGCTTCAAAAATTTTGGTCGTTGGCAGAAGTTCACGACTTTCGGTTTATTTTGTAAACTTGTGTAATTAATTGAAGTATTTCTGCGGGAATTTTTCCCAAGAATTCTTTCAGGAAATTTTACCAGAGATTATTCCTACAGAAATGCTTTACGGAATTCGTTTAGAAAGCTCTCCTGGGATTTCCTAAAGAATTCCTCATGGAATTGCTTACGGGATTCGTCTTGAGGTTTCTTCAGGAATTCTTCCAAATATTCCTCCATGAATTTCTCCAGGTATTTTCACAGGAATTCTTCTATATATTCACTTGGGATTTTTTTCAGGAAAATTTCCTGAGATTATTTTAAAAACTTCTCTAAGCATTCCTCCAGAAAGCCTTCTTCAGGAACTCCTCCAAGAATTCATAATGGAATTCCTCCAGGATTCCCTTAGGAATTGCTTATCGGTCTTCTTCCGGGATACCTGCTGGGCTTTCTTAAAGAATTTCTCCAGTTATTCTTCCAGGAACACCTCTGTAGCTTACCCAAGATTCCCTAAAGATTCCTCCATGAATTTCTATATAGATTCCTCCAGGAATTCCTATGAGAATGTATGCAGAAATTCCTCCAAAGATTCCTCCTGAAAATTTTCCAGTGATTCTTCAAGGATTTCTTCCAGGGATTTCTCCAGGAATTTATTAAGGAATTTCTTCTCCAGGGATTTCTCCTGGGGTTTCTCTAGGGATTCCTCCAAAACTTACTATAGGGATTCCTCCAGGTATTTATCCAAGGATTCCTCCAGAGATTCTTTAAGAGATTTCTTCAGGAGTTCCTCCAGGCATTCATCCAGGAGAAATTCCTCCAAGAACTCGTCCAGACATTTCTCCAGGATTTCATCGAGCAGTTTCTTCAGGGAATCCTCCTGGAATTCTTTCAAGAATTCCTCCAGGAATGGACCTAGGAAAATCTCCAGAGATTCCCAATGAAATTGCAACAGCAATCCCTCGAGGATTTTTTTTTGAGGGAATTCCTCCAGGAGATTTTCCAAGGCTTTCTCTATGAATTTCTCCAGAGATTCCTCCAGTGATTCCTCTAAGGATTCCACTGAGAATTCCTCCAAAAATGTCTCCAAGCATTCCGTCAGCACTTCCTCAAGTATTTTTTTTTTCAGAAATTCCTCATTGAATTCTTTCAGGAATTCTTCCAAGCATTCCTGCAGAGTTTCCTCCAGGGATCTGAAAAAAATCCGAGAAATTCCTTCAGGGGTTCCTCCAGGGTTTCCTCCAGAGATTTTGTCAGAAATATGTCGTTACATATATCCAATCCAGGGACTTCTACATTAATACCTCCAAGAATTCCTCTAATTTTTCCTTCAGGAATGTCTCCAGAAATACCATACCATGTATTTTTTAATTACTCAAACAATTTCTGGATGACCTCTTTCTGCGATTTGTATCGGAATTCTGTAAGATAATTTTAGAGGATTTTTTTCAAGAAGGCATCTAGAAATGATTTCACAATTGTCTCCAAGACATTCTTAAGAAATTTATCTACGGAACGGTTCAGGAATCTTTTCAAGAATACCCCTGTAAAAGAGTTTTTTTTTTCAGAAAATCGCTCTACGATTCTTTCAAGAATATATCTTGTCGAGTCAAGTACAAGACACTGAAGACGACCTTACAGTTGAGGTCGAAATACGTATCTGTCAAAGGATGCAAATTCTTAGTGGAATTCAAAGGAACAGTACTTAACCCGATTTTCTTTTTATTTATATTTTGAGTTTTTTTTTCTCCAGAAATTCTTCTAGTAGTTATCCATAGATTGTTTCAGGAACTCCTCCTGAGATTATTCCTGTAAGATTTGAATGTTTTGAGGATATTCCTTTAAAATTTGTCAGGGGATTCTTTCACAAATTCGATGGATTCCTCTACACGCAGAAAAATGAGGCTTGTTTAAAACAATAAAACGCATGGTTGATTTTCAAACTGAGCTTTTACTTATTGCAAAGTTATATTTCATTGTTCTTACTTAGAGTTTATCGATCAAAACAACCAATTCCCATCATTCCATATAACGTTAAAATCTGCATTTGTTTCAATAAAATGGGGACCATAAACATGGCCCGGAAGCACTCACACATCTTCAACATTCTTACCCCAATATCGCCACAACGAAGAAAGTGTAGCAAATCCATCACTCCAAGTGCAGTTTTGGCCGTGATGGATAACGCGCAGGTACTCAAGACTGCATCGAAAAAAAAAGGTGGACGGTTTCGATTTTTTGCCTTTTTTTATTCGTTCTCGCTTCCATCCGCTTGTCGAGTGTCTAAAAATAGATTTCCGAGCTGCCGCAGGAGCTGCCGTCACCAACACAATCACTTCCCGGCTTTGTTATTAGCAAAAATCAATCGTTTAAAACAATCTGTTATTTTATGTTGAAACTACCAAATATCTGTTTGTTCTAACAAACTGTCAAAAATTTCGGCAAATGAAAATATTTGTATTATCAAACAATGGAACAGTTCAGTTTAAACTAGAAATCAGTTTGTCGCTATTGCAAACTGAAAAGTCGGTTGATTTGAACTAGAATTTAATTGTGTTTACTAATTATTTTTCTGCGTGTAGGACTTACTTCTTAAGGCGAAGCTGGAAGCATTTTCTCATATTTTTGGTTTTTGATTTTTTATTAAATAACGAAGCAATATTATCAAAATCGGTTTTCGTACAGCATGGATCAAGGTGTGTACTGAATTTTTCCCTGGTGGAAAATGTTTGACGTTTTTGCTTAAACCATTTTTTTTGTTAATTGTTGTATAAAAATGGTTTCCGAAAAAATGAAAAACATTTTCCACCAGGAAAAAAATTAGTAGACACTTTGATCTATACTCTACATGTGACGAAAACCGATTGATAGGGCGGATTTTGGGGTCACTGAACGGATTGGGTGGACACTATCACCACTGGGATCACTCGGTACCACTGGATTCACCAAAAAACTTGATTTGGAACTTAAAACTTGAAACTTTATTCTTCGACGGTTTGGATTTGACTAACTAAACTTTATTCAATTACATCGCTTGTCTACCCTAAATAGTAAAAATCTACTTTACCGACATCATCAGCAATCGATAAAAGTTTCTTATAATTTACAACCAATGTTTTCAACTATTGCGCCCAGGCGGGCCTCAAACCCTGATCGAGTGATTGCCGGTCGCAGCCAATAGCCCCTATACCACAACGGGACTCAGTGAGAGTGAGCGTTATTGAAGGCTACACTTTCGTACTACAGTCGCATTGAAGGTGGAAAGCGGAATCTATTTTTAGATTCGAGGTTAATCAAACTCTCAGTTTTGGGAAAACTTTGACATATACGTTTGGAAGTTGATAACATATTTTGTTATCATTTAGAATTTTTATGTTATCGCGATAGACTAAAATTATCGATAACTAAATTTGTTATCATCCGATTATCTTCAATTGGAGAAGATGACAAAAATAACAAAGTGATAACACCGATAACATAGTTTGTAATCAAAGTGATATCACTTTTTTATCCGCCTTTGCTCGGGTAACATTTCTTTAGTATTCAATGTCGTCCTTGTATTTTTATCAATTATAACTTTCTACAAACAAACAATCTTGAATAGAGTGGAATTTTCCACCGATTCTTTATACCAACATCTCTGCTTGTATTATGTTTCAATAATTAGCTTCGACCTGTTCGTTCTTGCATCTAAAATAAGCCCGGCGAAGCAACTTTACCACCCTTCGGGGTGAGAGCAACATCGAGAAAATTGAATATTTAATGTCGATGCATTAGCATTCACAATTGAATGAATTTTAAAACCAACTTCACCGTCGCGTCGTCCAGCTTCTCGATCGCCACCCAACGACGACGACGAAGTTACCCTGGACCACCACCACCGATAGGATTCAACCATTTTCGCTTCAATTTAAAAGACATTTAGGTAACTGCATCAGATCCTCCAACTGGTCTCGGTACGCCCACTTCCGCGCATTTCATGTTATCACCACTGATTGAACATGGCGGGCGGTGCGGCAACTTCGCCTTGGGGTTGCTACGGAATTCCATCACGGCGAAGCTTTTAAAATAATTGCATACCGGTTTCCCAGTTTTTCCTCGAATCGCCATCTGGGTCCTGGGAATGTCTGGTAACCAACGGAGCCGAAAAGTAATATGAATTTTGGTGCAAATGAAAATTTTGTGCTGCACTTTCATGTTTTCCTTTGGAGCTCACTTCCGCTTCGAGTGAAGTCAAGTGTTTTCTGTTTTGGTGAAAAAGAGGAAATGCGGTCGTCTTGGCTTTTCGCGGTTGGCTAAGCGTTTGTATTTTTGGATCTTTACATACAGGGGATGGCCAAAATGTTTGGCATAGGCAACTTTTTTTCTCCCACAAAAAAATTCAACATGCTGTAACTTTTCATAGAGTGCATCAAAAAATCTCAAATTTTGACTGTTTGTCAATCTATTATGTGTGCATCATTGGTACAAATTTGGGCTCGATTGATTAATTTTTCGCGAAGTTAGAACCGTTCGGGTAAAACACTATGTTTTAGACAACTCATTTTTGAGCTGTCATAACTCGGAAACCAGTGAACCAAATTGAATGAATTTTTTAACGTTTATCAACAATATATTGATACTCAATACGACGTTATAAAATGTAATATTTTCTTACGGCGAATTAAGTTATATCGGAATGAAATTTTTACCCATATAGAGGAAAATAAATAAAATTAACAATACCACACAAAAATTATTAAATGTGTTTTTCCTTCAATCTAAATAGGCTCTAATATATCTGATTAGAGATAATTTGAGAACAGAAGTGGAAAATCTTTGGATATCAACACTAAAATTTATTCACAATAATGTAAAAAAATTACATTTTTTCGAGAAAAGTCCAAAAAGTGTCAATCCATGATAACTTTTTTCATTGTTTAAAAAGTATCTATGTTTTAATAGTTTGTGAAGCATTTACATATTGTTAGTGTACGTTCAAAATTTCATTCAATTCGGTTTACTGGTTTCCGAGATATGACAGCTCAAAAATGCGTTGTCTAAAAAAAGGTGTTTTACCCGAACGGTTCTAACTTTGCGAAATATTAATCAATCAAGCCCAAATTTGTACCAATGATGCACATATAATAGGTTGACAAACAGTCAAAATTTGAGATATTTTGATGCGCTCTATGAAAAGTTATAGTCAAGCTGAACTTTTTTGTGAGAGAAAAAAAAGTTGCCTATCCCAAACATTTTGGCCATCCCCTGTAACTTTAAATACTTCAAGGATGATTTAAGGTATATAAAAATGCTTGGGCCCCCATAGCCGAGGCGGTAAACGCACGGGTATTCAGCATGACCATGCTGAGGGTGACGGGTTCGATTCCCGGTCGGTCCAGGATCTTTTCGTAAAGGAAATTTCCTTGACTTCCTTGGGCATAGAGTATCTTCGTGCCTGCCACACGATATACACATGCAAAATGGTCATTGGCAGAGGAAGCTCTCAGTTAATAACTGTGGAAGTGCTCATAGACCACTAAGCAGAGAAGCAGGCTTTGTCCCAGTGAGGACGTTACGCCAAGAAGAAGAAAAATGCTTGTGGAAATCTTCTATACATACAAAAATGCAGTGTCATACGTGGGACCTCGCATAACTTGCGAACGGAAGGTCCGATTTTGGTCGTCTTAGTTCTGTTCTGTTAGTTTTCACCCAAGGAAGGTTTATGAGGCAAAAAACTTGAAAAAAAAAGATTTTTTGAAAAACGATCTTCCATACATTTTGACCGGAGACTTGGTCTTGGCAAGAAAATTAGAACGTCTAAAAACGCAGTAGGCAAGATAAAGTTTGCCGGGTACAGCTAGTATTACATTTTTTTTTAAATTCCACGATTAACTTAAGAAACGTGTTGCTAAGTTTTCATACTAAATAGAAATATAACATGAAACGAACTCACCAATCCATACAGGCATCCTTGCATTGCATCAATGCTGGGAAGAAACAAAACACACGCGTTGACAGAATTGCCTTGCATGTCACTTGATTTGATACATTCTGAGAATGCAAAACCTCTTGCGAGCAAGCACACTGACACAACACCATCCGTCCATTTTATTCCTTACTTTATCGTTTCTGACATCACCATCAACCATCGGCGATGGTTTGCCATCAATCGTGCCGGTGGACATTCCATTCTTCGACTTTCTCTCGGTTGACATTGGAATGAGCAGCATTTTTGACATTCCGGAACAGTCCTATTCACTCATCCATCCCCCACCGCCTCCCAAACAATCGATTTAATTCCATTTCATTTGCGAACACACTCAAAACTGATTTGCGGGCTCGGCAAAAACGCGCACAGCCGTCTGCTCAGTAAAACTATCAGCTGATATCCCAGCAAAAAGTGACATTTGTTAGCTGACTCTCAGCAAAACGATTGCCGAAGCTCAGCAATGAACTGTCAAAATTGCTGAGATCTCAGCAAAATTGTTGTTTGCTGATTACTCGGCTGTGCAAATCTCGGCAAAAGAATGGGAAAATGCTGATATCCCGGCAATCTGAATTAAGTGTGAAAACCTAATTTTCCCAATAATCATGTCCTCGGCGACATTTGCCCCCCACCATCATTCTCGACCTTATGCTCAAGATTTTTTTCCTTTCCTCCCTCTCTCTATTCCAGCGATGGCCTATCCCATGGAGCCAAGCGACTGCACGAGGCGGCCCGGATGGAACTGCTGCGGAACGTCACCGAGCTGCTGAGTCGCACCTTCCCGTCGCAGTTCGTCTTCCCGGTGGTCGGTCACGACGACGGCACGCTGAACTTTGGCCAACTCGGCGAACTGTGGCGGCACTGGTTGCCGTCGGAGGCTCTGCAGACCTTCGAGAAAGGTGAGACGACGCGACGGAATAAAGAGGGTGAAGTTACTTTTTGGAAAGGGGGAAGTGGTGGAATGGGGATAGCTAACTGACAGTCAGACAGACAGACAGACACTCAAATGGACGGATGTAGCGAAGTTTTCCTCTACAACGACGTAGGCGAGTAGTAAGAGGCTCTTACTACTCGCCTACGTCGTTGTAGAGGAAAACTTCGCTACATCCGTCCATTTGAGTGTGAGTGCTGAAAAATTCATTTCGTCATATCTAAATTCAAACACGTACAGCTTATTTTAGAAGCTGAACCTGAGAATATGGTATATGAAAAATTTGTGCGGCTAGATCAGTTCTGCAAGAAAGTCACGGAAAAACCGTTATTTTTCGAATATTTAAGGTAAATGTCACGGACTACCTTCGAAAAACCCCAATGATATTCACGGTGAATATCATTTGCCATTTTTCAAAGGTAGTCCGTGACATTTACCTAAAATATTCGAAAAATAGCGGTTTTTCCGTTACTTTCTTGCATAACTGATCTAGCCGCACAAGTTTTTCATATACCATATTCTCAGGTTCAGCTTCTAAAATGAGCTGTAGGTGGTTGAATTTAGATATGAAAAAATGAAATTTTCAGCACTGGTAAGAGCAACGACGAGTAACGCCGACGTTGCGGGTCGAAGAAGAAGAGATTAGAGCCAGGTGAATATTTGATTGAGGAAGTTGTTTATGCCCTCGGGGACGAAGGATGGTGGTATTCGGGCAGTGGTTATCAACTAGGGATCATTCATTTACTAAAGGCAGCTAAATTACACAGTTAAAAACTAAAAAAAATGCTAGCAAAATCGCCAAATAAAAATTCCAGTTGTTCTTAATTACTGGATAATCTATGGTGATTTCTAAATTGGAGGTATTTATTATGCAGAGCAGAAGAACATACTTATCTCTGTAATCAAAGATATGGATGGTTTTATCATTGCTACTATAAAATATTTGCGATTACTAGTTTTCGTTGCTTCAGTGCAGCTCAGCAGTTTCTTGTTCCATGGGGTTTCATAGTGATTTCTATGTGGGTTAAGGTAAGTTTCAGGACGTTTCCAAATTTTATGATGTAGTGTATCCTACTTTGTGGTTTTGTGCGTTTCACCAAGATTCCGTAGCTCCAAGACGATACCAGCCACTGACTGATTGGTCGCCTTTGATAGGTTTCAGGTGATTATCAGACGTTTCAAATATATTAGGACCAGACGACTCAGGGAATTTCAGGGGCATTCAATGGCGTCCCAGGGGTTCCCAGGTGTCTCAGGAGGTTGCAGTGGTTTTCAGAAGAGTCTTAACCCTTATGTGGCCGACAGGGTACCCGGGTTACCAGCGCCCATTTGAAAAGCACGGTGTTGAAAAAAAAAAAACAAAAAGTTTGTCGGACACATAACGGTTAAAAAGCGTTAATGGGTATTTTAGGGGAGTCTTATCAAGTCTCAAAGGGATTTAGGGTGTTTCAGGAGCATTCAAGCAGTATTTATAGTATCCCAAGGGGCTTCAGGGTGTCTCAGTGGATTTCGAGGGCGTTTGGGAGGGTCTGAGGGAGTTTCAGGGGATTCAGGAGGATTCATGAGTTTTTTGGTGGTGTTTAAGGTGGTCTCAAAAGGTTTCAGTAGTTTTTTGGGGGCTTCATGGTAAGTCACGTATGATCCCAAATGAAAAATGGCTGTATAAAATCACCCACTCGATAAATGTGAATACTGTTTTCGGTAAAGTTTTTGCAAAGCTACTCCTCTGTTTAGAAGTATCAAAACTTCGATTTGTGACATCAGTGATGCCCTAAAACATGCTGAACATCAAGCATTTTGAAAAAAAAACAAAATAATTGATACACCAGTAGCGTTAAATGCTGATTTAACATATGGCTCACATTCATACGTATCGGAAAACGAATATGAAATATTTTTTTATATTTTGGGATACAAAGATCGTAGGAAATTATTTTCATATTTAAGGATATTATAAGTGGTCCAATCTGTTCTGAAATTCAGCCCTTCAGATCTACAAAAGTAGCCGCACTTATTGACATTTCATATAAGTATATTTATTGCAGGTCATCCAAACAAACATAAAGTTTAGATCCTCAGATATATACTCGTAACCAGAGATGCCAGATATACAGATTTTTCTGTAGTATACAGATTTTTGACCTTCTATACAGACAAAATACAGAGTACAGGAAAAAATAAATAAAAGCAGTAAAAATTAAAAACGATCAAAAAGTAGTACATTTGTGTTAGTTTCTATTGAAATCTAGGACTCTCGGTTTCTGCTATACCCTCAAATACGGCGATACAGAAAAATCTGTGTTGATACAGATTTTTGATAAAATAATCTGGCATCTCTAACAGTCGTGATATTCGCTATACAAAGTAACGTTGCATAATCAGCTTAAACTACTGGACTACTTGAAGACTGATAGAAATTGTTACATGCTTTTCAAAATTTTCAATTATTTCCAATTTTTTTAGTATTTTCCCAGATCAAACACAATGTTCCGAGGAGCAAAACTGTGAATTGTTTTATTTGAATTATGTGCGAGAAAGTACTCTTTCGCATTCTACATTTCTGTATTTCCAAGCTTTTCCGCCCTTGTTTGAGCAAAAATGACTGTGATTGGATATTTTGCTTTTGCTCTCCCAAATATGAAATGTGAGTTTTAATATGTTTGTGTACTAAAATAAATTCATATTCGAAAACTTGCTCTTGTGAATATTTCAAGCTTTCACGCTCTAAGCTCCTATATAGAATGCAGAATTTTTCATTATTTTTTCCAGAAACAATAAATTCAATAAATAAAATATTTCAGCGATTCTTCCACAAATTCGTTCCAAGCATTTTTTAGAATTTTATTCGATAATTACTATACAAGTTCCCCTTTAAATTCCCTCTTAAAAAATCTATCAAATATTCATTCAGATTTTGTTTCAAGAGGTTTTTTCAATTTCTTACACTATTATTTCACTAGCTTTCTCTAAGGCGCCATCCACAAATTAAGTAACGCTCTAGGGGAAGGGGAAGTATGGTCGAGCGTTACGCTCCATACAAAAAAATTAGGGGTTTCATAAAAAAAGCGTTACGGAGTGGAGAGGGGGGTCGAAAAATGCTAATTTTGGCGTTACCTGCTAAATAGATACTGCCTAAACATCAGTTCAGGAAATCTTACAAGGATTTTTTCAGAAATTCCTCCCTTAATTTATATATAAATCCTTAAATAATTTAATAAGAAATTCTTTTGTAGAAGCAATTATTCAGAAACTCATTGAAATATTCATTTAGGAAACCATCCTAAAAATCCTCCAGCAATTTCTTCAAAAAATCTTCCGGGAAATTTTTGAAATATTCTGCCAGGAATGCCATCAGCGATCTCTGACAATTACTTCCGAAACTCTTACTGGAAGTTCATTAGAAAAAAATCATCGCTTCCTTCACCATTTTCTCCAAATTTTCCAAGCGTATACCCTAGAAACTAATTTAAGAACTCCGTCGTTGAAATTCTTGTGAAATTGCTCCATGAATTTCTTTACAAAATCCTCCAGGAACTCCATACAGGAGGTCTTCCATGAATTATTTTCGAAAGTTGTTTTTGAACATTCTCCATGAATTGCTCCGGGGACCCTTCAGAAATTTCTCTAGAAAAGTTTCCATGGGTTTTCTCAGAAATTGCTCCATAGGCTCAATCAGAAATACGAGAGTTATTAAAGAAAATCATCCACAGATTGGTTCAGAAATGCTTTGGCCGATTCTATCAGAAAACTTGAAGTTCAGGATTTCGGCAGAAATTTTTCCAAGAACTTCTTCAGAAATCCTTCCAGGGATTCCGTAAAACATTTCTCAGATTTGCCCTTCAGAAATTTACCAAGAATTTTTAACACGAATTCTTTGAGGTTGATTTTTGTTGTTTTTTTATGGAGCTCCATGCTGAATTTCTTTTGTAATTCTTATTGGATTTTTTATAACATTATTCTGAAATAATCTACAAAGAATTTTTCAGAATTATGTACAAAGTTTTCTTTGGAAATGCCATTAAATATTTTTTTATGAATTCTTTCAGTGCCTTCAGCAAATTTTCCAGAGAAATTCGTACGTGTATTTCTTCAAGAAATCCACTAGAAGATTGTTTGAGAAATGTTCTAGGTTGATTCAATTGAAAATTCTCCAAGAAATATGTCCAGTAATTTCTTCAGAGATTCTTTCTTGATGAATACAGGATCATACAGGAATTCTTCGAGTGATTCTTGCAATATTACTTTCAGAAGTAAGGCAAGAATTCCTCCAGAGATTTCTGCAGGAGCTCGAATAGACAACTCTACAGAATTTCTTACATATACCGCATAAGACCACTCTTAGAATGTATCCACGGGTGCTTCAAGTATTTCTACAGAAATTCCTTCAAAAATACGACACCAAATTGCTCTGAAAACATTCAGAATATCTCCCATGAATTTTCATAAACAGGTTTCTCTTTGATTTTTCCTCCTTGTATTCCTTCTGCACTACCTTTAAGGATGGACGGGACGGTTCGGAAAATATCCGCCATTGCTCTGTTGCTGCTAAGATGATAATCTCAGATTCTACTTTTTTGCCTCTTTTATGCGATAGAAATCGAGATTACCATCTTCAAAATCGTAAGGCAAATTGTTAGAAAGAAAGGAAAAAAAGGAAAATTAATACGTCGTCTTGTATCACCTTAAAGATACCATTAAATATATCTCAAGAGTCTTCTTCAGAATTTTGGGGATTTTCTCATGAATATCAGCAAGGGGATAGTTCAAAAGTTCTTTAATGTTTTTTTTTTTTTTTCAAAAAATCATCTACAAAATTTATTTTAGGATCCTACAGAAATTGCTTGAGAAATTCCTGTTAGGGTTCCTCCAAAAACTCCTTGAGAAATTCTTCTATGGTTCAAATATTTCCCCAGGTTTTTTTTTTTTCAAAGTTCTTTCAAAATTTGCACAGAAAATAACTGGCAGAATTCCTAAAATAATTTATGAAGGAGTTTCTAAAGCAATGCTTGGGAATTTTCTGAAGGAATCTTTTGAAATATTACTGGTATGAATTCCTAGAAAACATTTTTGAAAATTTTATGAAGGGATTCCTGAAAAAAAAAACAATTTCTGTAGCTATTTATGGGCCAATTTCTGCATTAATAACTGGGATAATTCTTACAGAAACTCCTTAGAAATTATGGAAAACTTGTTTGGGAACTCTGAAAGGCGCTGTTCATTAACTACGTAGACTCAATTTTGGCATTCTCAGAACCCCCTCCGCCCCTTGTACACTTCCTTTCGTACAACACCTTTTAAATTTGTATGAACCTTAGACATTGGCCAGAATCCCTCTCCCCCCGTTTGAGCCTACGTAGTTCATGGACGAAAGTAATTTTAGAGAAAATATGCTCGAGATGTCTGCAGATATAGTGATAAAGGTACTGGTGGAATTCTTGAAGAACTCTATCAATACATTTTTGAGGAATTCCTCGAGAATTTTCTCAAGATGCCCCTTGAATGGGGTCGTCCATAAATGACATAGCATATTAGGTGAGATGGGGAGTCTGGGATTATGTGACGAGCCGTGTATGGTATGGGAAAATATGCTACGAGGGGGAAGGGGGAAAAATCGGCTAAAAAATGCTACGTCATTTATGGACGTTCCCAAGAACTCCTGGAGATAACTGTGAAACAATTCCTAAAAGAATTTTTAACAAGCTCTGAAGGGATTAGTACACAAAACTTCTTCCTGGAGAAATTTTGAAATTCAGAAACAAAAAAAGTAATGAATTTTAAAAGAAAAGAACTGGAGAATTTCCTGAAGCATCACCGAAAAAAAAATCTCATAGAATCCCTAAATACAGCTTTGAATAAATCCTTGGCAATCCTAAGATTTTTTCACAATATGTTTGCCTGCTATTGATATGTTTTTGCTAAAATTTCAAGTTGCGATATTTTTTTTTGCGCTTTGTAAGGTACGATAAATTAGAAATTACACATTTTTTTTTATTTTTTTTTATGTTTTCTTCAATTTTTAAAGTTAATATTCCACCAACTTCTATGTGAACGTTACTATTTGACACATCTGCATCAGGAAATATTTTAAATTCACACGTTTTTCGTAAAACCGGCAAATATGCTCAAAAATAGAATTTTGACTCTATGAATATATTTTGAAACTAAATCCAAAACAGTAGGCTGTGGAATTTCGACATCTGAGAAAGAGTTGTATAGGGTAGTAGACGTATTTTGGCCTGGAGCAGGTATTTTGGCCCACCATGGGATTTTTATTACATTTATCATATAATCTCTACAAAATTTTTGCAAATTATTATTATTGGAACCTCCGTTAAAAATTTGCCAAAATGTCGTAGAAATTATATGATAAATGTATTTAAATTCCCAAGGTGGGCCAAATACATGCCCCGGGATGCAGGGTGTCTCATGGAATTGCTGTGCATTTCAGGGGCGTTTAACCGAGTATTAGGGGAATCCAGGGTGTTTCAGTAGCGTTCAAAAGAGTTCCAGGACAATCCCGGGTCATTTTAGGGTATCGCAGGGTGCATCAGATGATCTAAGTAGATTTCAAAGGCGTTTCAGGGGATTCAGGAGGAACCATGACGTTTTCGGAGGCATTCATGGTGGTCTCAGAAGGATTCAATAGCTTTTTGGGGACGAGGGTTTCAAGTTTTTTGGCTTTTGTGAGCTATTTAGGCGGTGGCTCTAAAGGGTTTTCCGAGCGGTTTTTCAGAGATGTGTCAGGGGATGGGTTTAGGGGGTTTTCAAGACGTTTCAAGGAGTTTGTTTCAAACTTGGCTTCGTAGGCCCTAAATTAAGCAACTCACACAAGTAATTTTAGTTGTTTTTCTCTGGCAAGTAACAGGTTGAGAAACACTGCTTTTGAGTTTTCCCACCGACGACGGACTAGCCAAGTCATGATAACGCGTCGTAGGACCTGCACTGAAGGTGGAAGTAAAAGGAAACACTGAGTGGGTACTGAGGATGTACCACCATACTATACCGGTCGTGGTGGGCGGCCGGCCGGCGTGCCATCCAGCCAGCAGCGCAGGAAAGCAAGAAAGTACAAGTAAACACAATTTACATAATTGTATTATTGTGCTTTTCTGGTGCTTCGATTCAAGTGGATGATTGTTGCCCTGTCCCAGGTGAGCAATCGTTTTGAGGTAGTTGGAGATGAATTTCTTATGGTCCCCTAGCCAGCAGTAACCGAGCTGGTGCTTGCCCATCCAATGCAATGCAATGGTGTGTATTTATGGGACTTTCCTGAAGTGTGATGAAAGTTTATTTCCGAGTACACTACTCGGAGTCTCGACTCTTGAATACCTAGATGGGCAGGATGAATTCAATTCTGAAAATTGTAAATGCAATCATACGATGATACAAAATCGAATTTAGTAAGCTTCATACCCAGAATATACTCGATTAAGCAGTTTAGACAATTTTACTAATGGTTTTCTCCCTCTCCTATTCCAGGTGGCTACTACACAATCGAACAGAAGCGCAGCAATCTGCGGATAATAGCTTTAAACACAAACTTCATGCGCCACGACCCGAAGTACTCGCAGTCACACTCCTCGGCGGTGAAACAGCGGCCGGACGGGTCGATCCACTACGCCGGCGGTATCGGGGGTCACGGGTACGACCGGGACCACCACATAAACCTCGGCAAGCACTACCACCGGGACTACAGCAGCGGTGGTGGTGCGATGGGTCCCGGTGGGATGGTGGTGGGGAGCCCCCACGGCTACCCAGTGTACAGTGATAGGAGAAGCGGCTACAGCAGTGGCGGCAGCAGTAGTATAGCGGACGGTAGTAGTGGTAGTAGCAGTAGCGGTGGTCACGCCAGTGCATTATCGGGATCAAGCAGCCACGAGTCGGAGAAGCAGTGGGCGTGGCTCGAGAGCGTACTAGCGCAGTCTAAGGATAGTAAGAAATTTGTAAGTATCGGGGATGGGGATATGATGTTCTGGGTGCAGTTATGACCCAAAAGGCGAATAGTATGTTATGTGTACGGGTATGTGGTTTATCGAAATGGAATCTCGCGAAATTTCACGGTTAATTGGCTTAAACACCGCTAAGATAATTCCATATTCTGAATCTGCATGCCAAACTAAATCGAAATCCAAATGTTCATGCTAAGGAATTTTTTTTCCTGGATGGACTGTTTTTTCTGGATGGACTGAAATTTCTGAAAGAATGCCTGGAAGGAGTCTCTTAAGCAATCCCGGAGAGAACTTCTGGGGGAAACCAGGAGTAAATCCAGGAAAAAAATCCTGAAAAGATCCCACAAGGAACTTTTAGAGTAATCTCCGGAAAAAATCCTGAAGGAATTTCGGAAGAAAGTATTAGTGAAATTCTAGAAGGAGTTCCTGGAGTTATCCCGATAAATGCTAATAAAAACCCCACAAGAAATTCTTGGTAGAATCCAGGACAGATCTCCTGATTGAATACTAGAAAAAACTCTAGGAAACGTCTTAGAAGGAACTTCTTGAGATATCCCAGAAGGAACTCTATGAGGACTCACAGATGGAACTCATTAAGGAATCCAAGAAAAAAACTGGTAGAATCTCGGAATGTGGAAGGAATCTCAAAAGAAACTCCTTGTAATCCTAGCTTGTAACATCCCAGAAGACTCTTGTAGAAATCCTGAAAGGAAGGAGTGAATCACGATTGAATTCCCTGAAGAGTAAATCGATGAAGAAATTCTTGGATAAATCCTAGAAGCAACTTCTGGTCAATCTTGAAAAATTTAGGAGGAATCGCAGAAGGGGTACTATAGGAGGTATTCGTAAAAAACCCTTGATAAAATTCTCGAAGCAGCTCCTGGAGCAATCCAAGAAAGACTGTGAGAAACTCCCTGAGGAATCTCAGAAAAAACTTCTTGAAAAATCACAGACGAAACTTTTAAAGAATTCCCAGAAGGAACTGTTGGAGGAATTCTCAAAAAAGGAAATTATAAAGAACTTTTTGACGAATCCAAGAAGAAATTTCTTGTGGATTTCCAGAATGAATTCCGGGAGGCAAGCCAGAAGAAAGTGCTGGAGTAGTTTCAGCAGGAAATGCAGGAACGGCTTCGAAGGAACCTCTGGTTGATTTGATTGATTTATCTTTATTAAAGAGACTTTCAGTCCTTGGCTCGGAACCTCTGGATAAATCTTGGAAAGAACTCTTAGATTAATCTCTGAAGGCACTCCTGGAGAAATTCCAAAATGAACTTCTGAATGAATCTTTGAAAGAACTCTAGGAGACATTAAAAAAAAACTTCCGTAGCAAAATAAGAAAGAATTTATGGAAGATTTCAAAAGAAGCTTCTGAAAGAATGAAATTCTTGGAGGATTATCACTGTGCAGCAGGCCCATTCACTTGCATTTTTTTATTATCTGAAATGCACCCAGTAGCCCATGGCTTAATGTATACAAAAATGAAAAAAAAATAATAAATAAAATAAACGACAACATTTCTGTGACATATTTTCAAGAATGTCTCGGAAGATTCTGTCAGATATTCTTTCTATGGTTTTGTACCAGAAATTTTTCTTAAAAATTCCTAATACTCTAGAAGTTCCTCCAAGTATTTCTTTAATGATTTATCAAAGCCATTCTTCAAGGGTTCCTTCAGAAATTTTTCCGGTGATTTTTCGGGAATTTCTCTAGAAAATCGTTGAGGGTTTCCTTCAGAAATAACTAGTTTTTTAAAGAATTATTATAGGAATTGAGTATCAGTAGGTTGGGTCCAGACTATAACTAGGCATTAATTCAGATATTTCTTCACACTATTCTATTCTATCTGAAATTTTTTGTAGGGGTTATGTACAATAAATTTGTCTAGGATTTTTTTCTAAGGTATCGCTAGGAGTTCCTTCAGAAAATCCTCCAGAGTTCTCTTTAGATATTAGGGATTTCTTCAAGGCTGCAATCAGAACCTTTGTTTGAAACTGTTGTAGGAATTCCTGCAGAATTGTTATCGGGATTTTTTTCCGGATATTTTTTCTAGGATGTCCTTCGGCAATTAAGGGGCTTTTTTATATACTCCTCCGGTGGGTTTTTTTGTCTACAGACAATTTTCAAGAATTTCTTCTAAGAACATCCAGAAGTTCTTCCAAGAGTTTCGACACGAATGCAGGTGTGAAGTGTCGTTAATAAATAAAATAATAATAATAATGACCTCCAGGAGTTGTTTCAAAGATTTCTTAAGAAAATCCTCCACCTTTTGAAATTCCTTGTCAAGTTTCTGCAGTTATTTAAATGCATTTTCTTGACAAATCCACGGAGAAACATCTGACTTCTGGAAAAATCTTTGAAGATAATCCTAGAGATTTGTGTCCAGAAATGCAACAAAAATTCTAAACAGAATCATTTAATTTATGCAGGAATCCCAGATGGAATTTTTCAATGAAATCCTGAGAAAATTTTAAGAAGAGTTGCGAAAAAGCCCCTAAAGGAGCTTTAAAGGAATTCTGAGAGAAATTTCTGAAAAAAAAATCATGGAAGAGCTTTTTGAAGGCACTTGTTGTTGAAAATTACTGAAGAAAAATATATTTTCAGGTATTTCTGAAAGAGTTCCTGGAGAAACTTCTGGAGAAATCACTAGTCAAATTCTCATAGAAATCCTCGGAGACATTCTTGTGGAAATTTCCGAAGGAATGTTTACACTTTTGAAGAAATCACAGAAAGATTTCGTAGAGAAATTCCTGAAGAAATGCTTCCTGGCAGTGCTTGAATCTGAGTGAATATGGAAAATACAACCAGTTATCAGCACCAGCAACTACTACGAAGGAACACACTGTTTAACATCGGTCGGTGGGCCTGTGAAGCAAACTGGCTGGTAATCATTCGTTTTCACTTTTTGCGGAGAGTGTGAAAATGCGGAAATGATTTAATGAATTAATTTGTTACTCAAAACTTGTAATAACAAAAACTTTGTAGGTATGGGAATATTGTACATGACTATTATAATAGATTTAATCTAGTGTATCTCATTTACACTGTAATAACGAGACAACAACCAAGTATATTCATTGCAATATACGCCTGCGAAGAGAAAGATTCAGAGAACCACCACGCTTTGCTGCACCATCGTTCCTCACTCTCAGTAATATATTTGGTTGCTCATACTTCCACTTGCTTCTGAAGCATGTTAGCTAATGAAGGCAATTCCTCTCTGGGTAGAAAAGCGGAACAGATTTTGCTTCGTTTGAAAAAAAGAAAAGGATTCATTTTTCAAGCACTGTTCCTTAGATAATCTGCTTGAGAAACCCTTGGCGGAATTCATTTTGAGAAAATACTGAAGAAATTCTTGGGAAAATCGTTTCATAAAAAACCCTGGAGAATTTTTAGAAAGCATTCCTGGAGGAATCCGTGGACGTATTTTTGAAGAAATCCCTATCCCTATACGTGGAGAGACAACTAGATAAACTTATAAAAACAACACATTTATGAGCCTCCAACTATCTCTCCATCGCTGAATTTTCCTTTGTCCATGTGCATATATCGTACAGTGTAGGATGAGCTCGAAAGATGTAGATGGTGTTTTCCTGGCACCGGGCTTATTAATATTGTTTCAGGCATTTCTAATTTTTTCTTTCTAGAATTCTACAGAAGATTCAACTCGGGATTGCTTCGAGACTTCTTAAAGCATTACTTCTAATACTGATACAGGATTTCTTCCAAAGGTTTCACTGGTAAAAAATGTTTTCCAGTGATAAATAAATTCCTTTTACAAACAATAGAAACAATATCACAGAAACTACTCGGATTTTTTTTAGTTTGTAAAGAAATACTGCAGTGTAGACGTATCGAGACCATGTCATTTATGAATTCTAGTAGAATTCGTTATGGTTCAAATAGATTTCAGTACCTAGATGACCTACAAAAAGACTGAACTCCTGCGAAACCAGCGACCAACGACGGAGTTCAAAGCCATTCGAAATCGCACTTCTCGGCACCAAAGCAAACACGCCCTTCAGCTCCGGCGCAAAAAAAAAAATCCAGGAATCGGGAAAGAAAAAACTGAAGAAAAATAAAATTAATTAAAAAAGTCTTACAGGAAAAAGTTCTTCCTTTAGCTTTCCTCACCATTGAGCTACCCATTCGGCACCCACCACCTCTCACTGACTGGCTGGTCTGAAACTCCCATTTGTAGCTGTATGGTTGTACCTATGTGAATGGGCTCCTACCCGTCCGCCCCTGCCGAACCGTTCACAGTCATTATGGGTCGTATAGTTTAGGTACAGGGAGATGGTATTATCTTGATTCTTGGAAGGCACCTCGCCCTAGGAAGTAATGCAACGGCAACGATGTCGACGATGCCGGGTGCTGTAGTTAAAACGAAACAAAAGGCCCAAGAGAAAGGAGTTTTGTGAAATTCATTAAATCTATATCTCTTCCGGATACACAGTGCTGCACACTCGGTATGAACTTCCACCGGCAGGGCAGTTGCAGTCGAAAGAGGAAAAAATCTGTGAGACTCTCAGTGGAACTTTTTGCTTCACTTACGTTGTTCTGCGGGACATATTGGACTGGCTTTCTTTGCAATTTGTATCCCGGTGCCTATTTAATTTGCTTAATGTCTCATTTAATAAGAACAGGTTGGGTCTTCTTAATACAATCTTGGTTGGAGAAAGGTTTTGTAGTTAAAGAAAGGATTGGGGCGATAAACTGGCGTAACTTATTGCCAATGTATTTCGACAGAGTCCATTATTCTAGTAATTTAAACAAAAACTAACACTGTACAAGTCTCGTTGAAAAACAAAACAAATTTTAGAGTTTTGAACCAAGTTGCGTACATGTTGATCTCAAAGAATGTTTTTGAGTCAAATAGATTTTGGCTTTATGACGCTTTTTAGAACCTCCTCAAACCTGTTCCGTTTAAATACGAATTAGAATTAAAACGCGTTTGACGATCAGAACAACTAACTTTTCTATACCGAATGAGGTAATTTAAGTTGCTTTGGGGAGTTTTTTATGGAGTAGCAATTATGGAGTTTTTTTTTATCTGTATTAACGAGATTTTTAGCCCTAGGCTAGTTCATCTCGGGACCCACGCTTTACTTCCCTTCCGAAGGAAGAACTCACATTTTGTTGGGAGTGGGATTCGATCCCAGGTCCTCAGCGAGATAGTCAAGTGTTCTAACCATCACACCAGGTCCGCTCCAATTATGGAGTTGATTAGTCACCAATCTTATCAATTTCAAAATGTATGAAAAATCCACAACAAAATAATGTCATGTCTTCTTCTTTATCACACATTTTTGTTCCCATCTCTCGTATCAGATTATATTTCTTGTTAACGAAAACACCACAAAGACCTTCAACCGAAAACGAGTTTTTTTTTTCCTTTCCCATCAACCGAGTGCGAATTTGTCCTTATTGTCTTATCGGATCGGGGGTGGAGGGATGACATCGGACAGAACGGCTCGTGAAAAATGATCAAAACTTTCGGTCAGATGACGTTCTTCTCTCAGAAAACTTTCCAACCTCCCCCGGGGGGCAAACAATTTCCCTGTCCAGCATGGCAAAATTTTCCGATTGAGACGTTCGTGACAAAACAACAACCCCAGACAATGGGATCCACGTTGAAAAATTTCCCTCAGCTATCGCTTCCAATCTCCCAGGGGATTCATGCCAATTCGCATGATTACCTCCTGATTCTGCACCGCAATTTCCACCGTCAGAAATTTACATCAAAACAGCCAACTTTTCCCACCGCCACCGCCAACGAACGGAAAGTGAAAAACAAAAACAGCAAACTTATTATCGCAAAGTTCGCGGGTCCACTTGATGGGCTCTCGTTTTGTGCCACGAGGCGGAACATTATCTCGAAAAGTCGCGCCCATCATCGGCCCTCAACGACGATGGCCTCGCGCCCTGCCTCGCCACGGTGTTGCTGATAAAGTTCAATCAATGGGGGCCCGCGGTGAACTCTTCTGTTTTACTTTTGGGCCACACTTTTGGCTTTCGGCCTGTGATGAGGAAGTTTCATGAAGTTCTCTGTTTTTTTACGATGGCATAGTTGGATTTTTGAAGATATAAATAGGTAAAAGTTAGTAGAATAGTTTTGGAGTGGCACGGAACTTTAAACAATTTGCAATAGTTTTTGATGTTTTTAAAGCGTATTTACATTTTCTAACATAAAAAAATCAATGTTTTTCTGCAATTTCTTTTAGAATTCATTCTGCATTTTGTTTTTGAGAATTTTTGTGGTAGTGTCATTGGAATTTAATCAGCAATTTCTATGTTATTTTTTCTTAAATTTTACCGGCAATTTTTAGCAGGTAATTTTTTACTTCATTAGAAATTTTTTTCGGAAAATGTCATCGTGATTCCATTTGTAATTATTTATGATTTCGTTATATTCATATTTATTGCTATCGAAAATTGCTTCGGCAGTTTGTTTATGAATAATGTTGGTATTTTTTTTAGGAATTTATTCTGTTTTTTTTTTATTTTCATCAAAATTACCTAAGAAGCTTCCAAAGGAATTTTCAAAAGGTTTGGCCAAAGCAAATAAATGGCTCAAATATATTCTGAAGGAGTTTCCGAAGAAATTTCCATATAAATGTCCGTTAGTTTTTCATGGAAAATTTCGGCTTGCAGTCTAACAATTTGCGTTGATTAATTACTGATCATCGCCGACGTTTCGGTCCGACTATTGGACCATCTTCAGGGCTCGATACACAAATCAACAAGTCACACAATTTTGTTCAAATTAGAAACCGTCGGGTTGAAAAGGGTCACGCCGTCTGGTACACTTCTGGGCCATTCGTTCCGGTTGGGTTTGGGAAATCCCTAGCTGGTGCACAGGTACTACCTGCCGGTGCAGACTGCCGCCTTTACTGATCAGCTGTTTATCCCTTTTTTTTTTTTACTGACGGTTTCAAATTTGAACAAAATTGTGTGTCTTGTTGATTTGTGTATCGAGCCCTGAAGATGGTCCAATAGTCGGACCGAAACGTCGGCGATGATCAGTAATTAATCAACGCAAATTGTTGGACTGCAAGCCGAAATTTTCCATGAAAATCAACAACCATCCAGTCGAAACCTATTAACAATGTCCGTTAGTATTTACAAAGAAACTTATGGAGTTTCCTAAGGAATAACCTAGCGATTTTCCAAAGGCCTTCCCAGAGAAATTTTTTGTTGGAGAAATAATCAAAGCAATATCTAAAGCAGTGGTGCTTAGGCTGGAGGATACCGCGGGCCAAATTTGCAATTCGGGATCAACCTGCGGGCCGCAAAAAACTACGATGCACAAAAACAACAAAAAGAACAATTCTAAAGCACATTTATTAAAAATCTGAACTGTTCAGAACTTGTGTAAGGGTCAAACTTTATAATCTATTGCCCTTCGTGGAGTTCAATTTAGATTCATAAGTTTGGCTGAGAAAAACGCTTGAGCTTCAAATAGAAATTCAAACAAACAATTTAGAAGTTGCCCCTAGAGTTGCCTTGAAGCCACTGTAAGAACTTGTCAATCAGCTTTTACAAGAATTTCTTTCGAATCACTCCAAAAAGGTTGGCTGGATTTTCTCCTGAAATTTCTTGTGGAGTTGCTCCAGAAGGTTTTCGAGAAATTTCTTAATGTTTCTTATAGTTTTTTCTAGAATTCTCTTGGAACACCTTCAAAAACTCCTCTTAGATTTGCCTTTGGAACTGCCCTGAAGTTACTTCAGGAATTCTTAATTAATTGTTTCCAAGAATTCCTCCTAGAATAGCTTCCGGATTTTTCCAAAAATTTTCCAGGAGTTTCATGAATATTTTAGTTAATTCCTTCCATAAGTCTCTTCTGAAGTTGATGAAAAACTTCATCATTAAATTTCTTCAAAAATTAGATTTTTAACAATTGTTTCCGGAAGTTTCTTCAACATTATCTTCTAAAGTTGCTGCATAAGTTGCTTCAAATTTTCATCAGGCGTTCTAGGCATCTTTTGTGTC
The DNA here is from genome assembly GCF_035046485.1 of Aedes albopictus. NCBI lineage: Eukaryota > Metazoa > Arthropoda > Insecta > Diptera > Culicidae > Aedes > Aedes albopictus. The sequence goes on along the minus strand of NC_085137.1, from coordinate 507,747,275 downwards.
TTGATGTAGTTGGTCCTGGAATCCTGTTTGTAGTTACTCCTGAAAATTCTCTTTTTGTTGCTCGAGGAATTTATTCTAAAGTTGTTTAAGAAATTTCTATTAGAGTGGCGCCAGAACATTTTTCTGGTTTCCATGCAGTATCGCCACAACTTTCTCCAGGTATTTCTTCAGGTTTATTTTCTCCAGGATGATTTGAGTTTCTCCCTATATTTCGCTTAGAGTTGCTTAAAATTTTCTTCAATAATGTTTCCTGGAGTTTCTCCAAAAATGTATCCAAAAGTTTCTCCAAAAGGGCACAGGAGACGCTTTATGGATCTCTTCTCAGATTTTTTCTTTCTGATTCGTAAGTTTTGTATCGAAAAATGTGTGAGTCTTATAATAGAAATTTAAACAAACAGTGAAAATTAAACAATATTGGCAACCAAGCTGAGATTTATTGAGATTTTTGTCAAAAATTTCATGCTTGGTGTTTTTATGTTCTTCGGAAAGGCGAAATGTGAAATATTTGGCTAGCGTTGCATTGACTGCGCTTAAAAACTGCAACTATTTTATAATTGATTCAAGATTACATTTTTAACAAACTTTCTTTTGATTCGTACCACTTATGAATAACTATAATCTGGCTTCGTGACTTAGCTGCAATGCCAAAATATTTCGGAGTTGCGATTTCGAATCTAACCAGAGCGGATTGTTCTTTTTGTTTATTTATCATTTGATTTGTGTTCAACACTGTGAAAATTGATCAGCAAGTTTTATTGTTAATAAATTTAACGAGTTATTTCAAATAATCATTCAAAAATTTCGAAAAATTGAAGGAATCGCCGATTTTTTTTTCTTCAAAAAAAAATCACGAAGGATATATTAATTTATTTATATTTATTTTCAAAGGAATTACCGAAGAAGTTCCCAAAGTAATAATCAAAAAGATTCACTTGAGAAGTTTTTAAAATAATTGCTGATGAAAAAAAAAATCTCAAAGAAATATTTGAAGCAAGTTACATAGTAATTGCCGAAGATATTCTGCTGCAGGAAGCCTATAATAACTACTGAAATAATATCATGGAAATTGTCTGAAGAATTCTCATGCAAATTATAGAAAGATTTCATAAAATAATTGCCGAAGAAATACCGAAAAGCCTAGATAAAGATGCTTCATTGTGGGTAGCCATATATTATTTTAAATACATTTAAGTGAATGAATACATATATGTCTTGGTGATTGCCAAGTAAAATCCATATTACATCCAAACTATCAACAACAACAACAACACTGCAGTGGCACTCCAGATACTCTTCAATACTTGGTGTGCGCTGACCGACTCGTAGAAAATTCCCTGAATCCTCATGAGGCTTCCTGAGATGCCCCTTAAACCTTTTAAAACACGAACACCTCTAAAACCCTTTCTATAACCTTCTGAGATTCACTGAAATAGTCTAGAATACCCCTGAAAATTATATGGAAACTCCCTGCAGCCATCTGAAACTTTCCGAAACGTCTCTCAGACCCCTTCAAATTCCCAAAAATCTGGAAACCCTCTGAAACATTCCTGAAATGCTCTTTAGGCCCATTGAACCCCTTCATGCTCCCTGCAAACCCTTTGAAGCCAGCCTGAATAGCTTCTAAAAACGTTCCTAAAATCTTTTGAAACGCTTCTCAAACCCCTTATGAAATTTCCCTGAAATCCAATGAGTTCCCCTTAAACGACCTTGATACCCCTGATAGGGTAACAGCTACTAAAAGTTAACAGTAATTCTCGAAACCCCTTCAATCTGCTTCAACCCCCTAAAATCGCTGTGAAACCTCCCAAACCTCCTCAGCCCTTGAAACCTCTTGAAACTCTTATTTTTTAATTATTCCGGGAAAATCCCTATATACATATATTTATTTTTTCGCGATTTTTTTCTTTAATTATCGCGCAAGGGGCATTCTTATAGAAATAACTCTTATAAGTTAATCAAGAATTTTCCCGAGAATTCTTCCGTAATGAATTCTTTTGCATATATTTTTTGATTGCTTCCAGTCAAAGTCAGAAGTTCCTAGGGATTTTCCAGTAATTATGTATTTTTTCAGTATTTTTAAGAAATGAAAATACTTGCAAGATCTCCTAGAATGATTTCAGCAAGAATTCCTTTTAAGATTCCTCCAGGTATTCTCTTAGCATGCATTTATATCCGTGTATCTCTTTGAAAGCTTCTCCAACGATTCTTCCAGAGATGCTTTCAAGTATTTCTCCTGGAATTTGAAACTAGTCTACGGGCTTCTTCAGAAATTCCTTCAGAAATTCTTCTGGGATTCTTTCAAGGATTGCTACAGAAGCTCGATCATGTATTTTTTCGAACATTTCTGGAGAAATTCCTCCAGGAGTTTTTCTTTGGAATTTCTCCAGAAATTCTTCTGGAAATGCATCAAGATTTTTTTTAGAAAATTTCCTCCAGAAGTTTTTTTTTATGAATTTCCCCATCCAGTTCTTCAAAAGATGCAATTCTAGACGAGATCAGAATTTTTCAGAGATTCTTTTTGAAATTCCTCTTGGGTGTTTCTTCGGAAATTCAGAAAATTTTCCTGGTACTCTTTCACAAACTATTGTTGGAATTTCTCCAGAGGTTTCTCCAGGTATTACTCTAAATATTTAGGGATAATCTCAAGCATTTATTGAGAAATTCTTTAAGAAATTCTCAAGATATTCTTAAGATGTTTCTAAAGGACTTCCCGTAGAATTTCTTTGGATATATTCTTGAATTGAATTTCTTTAAGATTCCACGAAGAAATTCTTAAAGTTTTTCTTGAAAGAAATCTTAGTGAAATTTGCGTACAAATACATGAAGGAATATCTAAAGGAAATTCTTAAGGAATCACTGTAACTCCTACAAGAATATATGGAGAAATCTCTGCCCGGATCACTTTTACCTTCAGTGCATGTATCTAGAGAAATTCCAGCAGATTTTTTTGGATGATTCCTTAAAGACATTTCTGGACACATTTCAGCGGGATTTTTTTTAATGGGATCCCTGAAGAAATTTCTGAAAAAAATCCCAGGTGTATTTTTCAAAGAAATACCTGTACCAGATTTTGAAGGATTCCCTTGGAAAGAATCCCTGTGGAGAATTCTGAAGGAATCCTTTGTTATATTTCCGAAGGATTTTCTAAATGTATCCGTGCAAGAGTTTGTAAAGTTTTCCCTGGTGGAGTTTTAAAACGATCCAGGGGATATGTATTTGAAATATTTCTTCGAGAAATTTTTGAAAATTTCTTTAAAAAAACTTCTGGAGAAGATTCTGTAAAAAAAGATTCATTTTGGCACTGGATTCCTGGAGCAATTTTTGAAGGAACTGATAGATTTCTTGAAGGATTCCTTGAACAAATTTGAGAGGAACCTCCACGGGAATTTCCAATGGAATCTCTTGAATAATTTCTGAAGAAAGCTTTCAAAGAATTTCTGATGGAGTCTGTCAAAGACTTTCTAAAGAAATCCTGGTTGACACTTCTGGTGAAATTCTGAGTTTTTGATTTTCTGCAGGAATCGCTGGAAGCTAGGGACAAGAGTAAATCGTTCATAAAAGTGTTCATCAGCATTCCTCTGGATAGCTCTGGATCACTCCGGTTTTTTTTAAAGCGTTGTCTTATACCCGGAATATTCGAACAGTCTTGTCCGATTTCACGCTTCTCCCTCTTTTCCTTACGTCCCTTACGTTCCGAATGGGTTTCGAACTAAAATGTAACTAAGCATTGCCCCGGATACTGTGCAATCCAGGTCTTACCCTTAGGCTGAAGGCATTTCCAAAGGAATCCGTGAACTTTTTGAAAGAATTTTTGAAGGGATTTCTGAATAAATATGTTGAGAAATTTCATAAGACCCTCATGGAAGCTTTTCTACAGGAATTATTTTGAAAAGGTTAACTGATTTTGTGCCTCTTTGAAAAGGAAGTTGCTAAAAGAGATTTTTTCCTCTTCTAAATGTTCAGGTAAAAAATTAAAAAAGTGGAATTTTTGGGAAAAAAAAATCTGGAAGGTCGTCCAGAGGAAATTCTTCAGGAAAATCTAGATGATTTTCTGAAGCAATGCATAGGAGTTCTTTTAACACCTATGTGCCTGAGCCTCATTTTGCACCCAATTTCAAAACTTCAAAAATCTGATTCTCAGCCGTTTCTCAACGAAGGTAATGAAATTTTGTGAGTTGATCACAAAATCCTTCAAGTTTATGTTACCGGGATCATGGTTCCGGATTTTTCCGTTGTTCCGGATTTATGGCCGGGGGTACTGGGGTAACCTCCTTATCAGATAGAGGTGCAACTTATAATTTGCTTTCGAAAACTAGCTTTCGGCATATCAAACTTAATGATTTTGCAAAACCAGAGTATTGGACCATGTTTCTACAGATTTCAGATACACTGGCCACTTCTCCGGATGTTCCGGACCCAGGTGCCCTCAGGGAAGTGGCCACTGACTGACCAGTTCTGAAACCTAGCTTGCAACATATCAAACTTTATGATTTTGCAAAACAAGAGTATTGGACCATGTTCCCAGAAATTTCGGATACATTGGCCACTTCTCCGGATGTTCCGGACCCAGGTCCCCCCCCCCCGCAAAATCATGAAGTTTGATACGTCGCAAACTAGGTTTCAGAACCGGTCAGAAAGTGACGACTTCCCTGGGGGTACCAGGTTTCCGGAACATCCGGAGAAGTGGCCAGTATAGCCGAAATTTCTGGAAACATAACCCAATACTCTTGTTTTGAAAAATCATAAAATTTGATATGTCGCAAGCTAGGTTTCAGAACCGGTCAGTAAATGGCCATTTTCCTGGGGGCACCTGGGTCCGGAACATCCGGAGAAGTGGCCAATGTATCCGAAATCTCTAGAAACATGGCCCAATACTCTTGTTTTGCAAAATCACGAAGTTTGATATGTCGCAAGCTAGGATTCAGAACCGGTCAGAATGGGGCTACATCCCTAGGGGCACCAGGTTTCCAGAGCATCTCTAGAAACATGGTCCAATACTCTTGTTTTACAAAATCATGAAGTTTGATATGTCGCAAGCTGGGTTTCAGAACCGGTCAGAATGTGGCCACATCCCTAGGGGCACCAGGTTTCCGGAACATACGGAGAAGTGGTCACTGTATCCTAAATTTCTGGGAACATGTTCCAATACTCTTGTTTTGAAAAATGATAAAATTTAATATGTCGCAAGCTAGGTTTCAGAACCGGTCAGTAAATGGCCACTTCCCTGGGGGCACCTGGGTCCGGAACATCCGGCGAAGTGGTTAATGTATCCGAAATCTCTAGAAACATGGCCCAATACTCTTGTTTTGTTAAATCATGAAGTTTGATATGTCGCAAGCTAGGTTTCACAACTAGTCAGAAAGTGATAAATTCCCTGAGGGCACCTGGGTCCGGAACATCCGGAGAAGTGGCCAGTGTATCTGAAATCTCTAGAAACATGGTCCAATACTCTTGTTTTGCAAAATCATGAAGTTTAATATGTCGCAAGCTAGGTTTCACAACTAGTCAGAAAGTGACCAATTCCCTGAGGGCACCTGGGTCCGGAACATCCGGAGAAGTGGCCAGTGTATCTGAAATCTCTAGAAACATGGTCCAATACTCTTGTTTTGCAAAATCATGAAGTTTGATATGTCGCAAGCTAGGTTTCACAACTAGTCAGAAAGTGACCAATTCCCTGAGGGCACCTGGGTCCGGAACATCCGGAGAAGTGGCCAGTGTATCTGAAATCTCTAGAAACATGGTCCAATACTCTTGTTTTGCAAAATCATGAAGTTTAATATGTCGCAAGCTAGTTTTCGAAGGCAAATTATCAAGGAATTGGCATCCCTATCCCACCAATGCAATGTTTTCGTAGCCAGCATAACAGCGGCTCAAGCGTAGGGCTCAAGCTGACAACCAATCTTTCAACACAGCAGCATAATTTTAATGCGGGGTAAGAAAACAAGAAGACCATAACAGTCCCCTGCAAATTATAGGTTGCACCTCTATCTGATGAGGAGGTTACCCCAGTACCCCCGGCCATAAATCCGGAACAACGGAAAAATCCGGAACCATGCTCCCGGTTGCATAAACTTGAAGGATTTTGTGATCAACTCTCAAAATTTCATAAACATTCGTTGAGAAACGGTTGAGAATCAGATTTTTGAAGTTTTGAAATTGGGTGTAAAATGAGGCTCAGGCACATAGGTGTTAAAATAACTTTCAAAATAAGTTGATAGAAGACATTCTAAAATGAATTCCTGGAAGATACAACAATATCAGAATAAATGCAAGGTTCCATTGAAAATCGTTAATATATATCTGGGAAACTCTCAAGCAAACTTTGGAGAGAATTCTAAATGAGTATTCTTTGATGAATTTCTTGAACAAATCCGTGGAATATTTTCTGAAGGAATCGGAGGAGGAATTTCTTAAAATATCCATGGATGGAATTCTAAATTAATAATTCGAAAAGTTTGTAAAGCGATTCCATAAAGAGTTTCTGAAAGAGCAATAAAACAATTCGTGAAGCAATCCAAGTTATATTTTCAAAAATAATCTCTTATGAAATTCCGAAGAAATATCAGAAATTAAAGGAATCCCTGTAGAAAATTTCCGAACAAATCTCTGATAGATTTTTAGAGAGCCCATTGCAGAGTTGGTTACTCAGTAAGAAATTTGGAGTGCCCTCCATGACACCATTACTTTTGAGGACTATTTTTACTGCGTCGTCCGAGCCAGAGCCGAGGTCGCGGAGAAAGCCGGGACCCCGTCCGGAACTGGACGGAATCTTTTTGACCTTATTCTCACTGCTCCATGCTCACCAGGTGCATTTATATTGAGAAAAGCACCCTATCAAGTGGTTGTTATTTGTTTTCAAATACTGCAGCGACGCCCAAAGAAACTGTGGCGGTATGTTTAATTGAGTTTGCTTTATTTTTCTCAAAACAGCCAAACAGGTATTACTTTGGAAAACAAAATCCAATTGGCAATTCTATTAGAAATTGTTCCAACAAGTTCTTCAGGATTTTGTTTTATTGAATACCTTTGCCATTTTCCAAATTAATTCTCCAGGATTTATTGAGGAATTTCTGCTAGCAGTTTTTTCTCAGCAATTTCTTTAAAAATCCTTTCATTTGTCGCGAAATTCTCTAAGGGATTTGAATTTTTTAGGACAATTTGGCAATCTATATATTAGTTTTTGTGGCACTTTTTTGGAATTCCCGGAAAATTCTTGCAGAGTTTTCTTCGGAATTTCCTCAAAGATTTGCGACAATTTATTCAGGAACTTCTCATAAAAATCATTTAAGGAATTTCTCCTGCAATTTCTTCAGGAGTTGTTTTAACAATTTTTTCAAGAATATATCTTCACATTTTTTCAAAAGTTTATGTGGCGATTTGTTTAAGAATTTTTCCGAAAATAGTCCAGGCTTTTCCTTCAGAAAGTCTATAGATATTTTCTGAAGGAATATGGGAATCCGGAAAACCATTTAGAAATTAAAATGGCAATTTTATCAGGAATTCTTCCGGAACTCCTTCGAAAATTCCTGTGGTGGAAGTTCCTACGTAAATTCCTTCACAAATCCCCCAGATAATCCTTTTGAAATTTTTCTGACATTTTTTATAGAAATTCCTCCAACAATTTTTCAAGAAGGGCCCATATAGCCGAGGCGGTAAACGCACGGGTATTCAGCATGACCATGCTGAGGGTGACGGGTTCGATTCCCGGTCGGTCCAGGATCTTTTCGTAAAGGAAATTTCCTTGACTTCCTTGGGCATAGAGTATCTTCGTGCCTGCCACACGATATACACATGCAAAATGGTCATTGGCAGAGGAAGCTCTCAGTTAATAACTGTGGAAGTGCACATAGAACACTAAGCTGAGAAGCAGGCTATGTCCTAGTGAGGACGTTACGCCAAGAAGAGAGAGAGTGAGAATTTTTCAAGAAACTCCTCCAGAATTGTATACACCAAATATATTAAAATGATTCCAGACATCCTTTAGAGACTATATTGGCAATTCCTTTAAAAATGCCTTCAGGACAATCTCGATTTATCGGAGAATTCTCGAAGAAATGTTTAGAGGAATTGTTTGAGAAATTTTTGAAGAAATTTCTTGAGAAATTGACAAACTTCTATACTCCCAAAAATAACGTCCGTTAGGGAACTGTCTGAGAAAAACTTGGAAGAATTTCTGAACAATTTGTTGGAATTTTTAAAGAAATTTCCAGAAAAATCCCTCTAAAAGTTGGCGGAAGAATTTCTGAAGAAAATGCATTTATAGGCCTAATGCATGGAAGTGAAAAGGCCTAATGCACAAGGCTTATCTGAAGGCTAGAAAAAATGTAAGAAAAATTTAGAAAAATTTCTAAAACAATTGCCAACAAAATTTCTAAAGTTGCATGGTGAATTTTTGAAAGGAAATCCAGAGGTTTATTGAAGAAAACTTCAAAATATTTTCTGGAATTTCCTACATGTGTTTGCTTTGTTAGGAACTATTGAAGAAATTTTTCTAGATTCGGCTGGAAAAAAAATCTATTGTTGTTGCCGGTAGAGCTTCTTCAATAAATATATGAAAGGATGCCTCAAAAAATGACTGATGAGTACCTGAAGAAATTACCAAAGCAGTTTTCTGGGAATTTAAAAAAAATAGTCTAAAAAATCTCTAACAGAATTGTTTAAGATAAAACTTTCAGAATAAATCCTAAAAAATAATAGTAAAAAGCTTCCAGAGGAATTTTTTGAACATATGTTGAAAAAAAACCTGGACAAATTGTGAGATATAAGATGTACTGCATAAAGCTGTGGAAAGGAGATTGATCACAGCAGGCGATATAGCGCATTTGAATATGATGCGAACTGTCAAGCGGACAATGTTAGCATCCCTGCTTGCGTAGCAACAAACTCCAGGCGTCACCCAACCGCGTTCACTCTTGCCACTTGCGAACCGACGTCAGCCTGGGTAAGTTGTGTGTGCTGCACGTGAGGGGTGATTCCATCCCAGTGAAATACCAAACTCCACATTGGCGAATTCCTGCCAGTTTTTTTCGTTTAATTGAGGAAATGGAACCTATATTTTTGCTGGGAGGAATCACCCTTCAATGTGCATGCATTAGTGAACCAGTGAGGGAAACACAAAACCCATATGTGAAAAGTGGAAGTTCGGTGTGATATTTTTCGGGGACGTAGCTCCCGCTGGAGCATGCCTGCGGAAAACTATTTGTGCATGGGCAATTATTGACAGGAAAGAGTGCAACAAAAGAACAAATTCCAGCAGCGCTATAGTGATCGAATTGTTTTGTTTTGTGCTTACAGCGTGTTGTTTGTCGTGGAGGAAGATTCCCGGCAATGTCCGCTTACGAAAAGCTAGGTTAGAAAGATCCCGTTATTTTGCATCGTGCAAATGTCGGATCGGAAGCTTACAGCGTGTTGTTTGTCGTGAAGAGAGAGTCCCGGCAATGTCCGCTTACGAAAAGCTAGGTTAGAAAGATCCCGTTGTTTTGCATCGTGCAAATGTCGGATCGAAAGCTTACAGCGTGTTGTTTGTCGTGGAGGAAAACTCCCGGCAATGTCCGCTTACGAAAAGCTAGGTTAGAAAGATCCCGTTGTTTTGCATCGTGCAAATGTCGGATCGGAAGCTTACAGCGTGTTGTTTGTCGTGGAGGAAGACTCCCGGCAATGTCCGCTTACGAAAAGCTAGATAAGAAAGATCCCGTTGTTTTGCATCGTGCAAATGTCGGATCGGAAGCTTACAGCGTGTTGTTTGTCGTGGAGGAAAACTCCCGGCAATGTCCGCTTACGAAAAGCTAGGTTAGAAAGATCCCGTTGTTTTGCATCGTGCAAATGTCGGATCGGAAGCTTACAGCGTGTTGTTTGTCGTGGAGGAAGATTCCCGGCAATGTCCGCTTACGAAAAGCTAGGTTAGAAAGATCCCGTTATTTTGCATCGTGCAAATGTCGGATCGGAAGCTTACAGCGTGTTGTTTGTCGTGAAGAGAGAGTCCCGGCAATGTCCGCTTACGAAAAGCTAGGTTAGAAAGATCCCGTTGTTTTGCATCGTGCAAATGTCGGATCGAAAGCTTACAGCGTGTTGTTTGTCGTGAAGAGAGTCCCGGTAATTTCCGCTGACGAAAAGCTAGATTAGAAAGATCCCGTTGTTTTGCTTCGCGCAAATCTCGGATTGGAAGTTTGCATCGTGTTGTTTGTCATGGTACATAAACATTGGCAATGTACCCAAAAACAAAATATTAGAAAAATCACGTAGTTTTGATTCGTGCAAATGTGGTATCGAATGGTTACAATATATTATTTATCAAGGAGTGTCGTCAATGTTGGCTGGCCAGAAGAAGGATTATGTTAATGCAGTTTGTTTTCTGTGACTAGTGTTTCAATGAATGGCAAGGCAATAAACTTTATCTATAATGTATTTTATCAGATATCTCGAATTTAAACGACGGTGCAATGTGATAAATTTGGGTATAAGATTAAATAAAGACTCAAAGAACAAGATGTTTTTTTCTGGATCACCCAGTACCAAACCGGTAATTTCTTTTAAATACTACAAGTAGAGAGGCTTGCATTACCAACATAACTAACGAAATGAGATACAATTTGTAAGCATTGCCCTCAAAATTATTTCGCGAGCAAGGACGGCTGTATCGAGCGACACCGAACGATAGAAAGAGATAGAGAGATGATGATGACGTCACTGTGCAAGCTCCTATTGCTCGTCGGAAAATGTCATTCCCACAATTAAGCACTAAAATGTTCGATCTATTTTGAAAAAAAAGTAGCGGCAACATAGTCAGAATGGTACCTCACAATGAAACTGTATTCGGTAGCTTCATGGCAGCAATTACAACGTATGCGATGATGTATTATAACAGTAACTTTTTGCCCGTTGTGATGATTTATAGATTCCGACGCAAATGATTAGGCTCATTTTCAGCGTAGGTGCGTTATAAATGTTTGCTTACAATGCAAAATCATCACCAAATGTGTTTACCTAGCAACACAGCGTAAAATATTCACCAGGACGCGGTCTGGTTTTATATCTGTGGGCCCACGCAACTAATTTTCGCGCAGGAGTCTAAACAGGTGGAATCTCCGCAATATGTTAAATCGTTGTAAGTAAACACTCCAAATTGAGATACGGAAATTCATTTTTTTTTGGTTAAAAATGTGTAAAACTTCTTTAGAGTAGAAGGAGGATGTGAGATATAAGATGTACTGCATAAAGCTGTGGAAAGGAGATTGATCACAGCAGGCGATATAGCGCATTTGAATATGATGCGAACTGTCAAGCGGACAATGTTAGCATCCCTGCTTGCGTAGCAACAAACTCCAGGCGTCACCCAACCGCGTTCACTCTTGCCACTTGCGAACCGACGTCAGCCTGGGTAAGTTGTGTGTGCTGCACGTGAGGGGTGATTCCATCCCAGTGAAATACCAAACTCCACACAAATAACATGCAGCAGCCTAAACATAAAATACCGAAAAATCTTTTAAAGAATTTCAGGAGAATTTTTTAAACAATGTACCTTCAAGGGATTTTAGAAAAAAAAAAACAGAAGATGTTGTCGATTTAAAAAAAGCTTGTCAAAAAAAAGCCTAAAGAAATTGGTTGGAACAATAAAAAAAAACTTCGTTTCTTAAAGAATTATCGAAAGACTCTTACATAAATTGCTGAAGGAATTCCAGCAGTACATTTCCGGAGGTGTTCTTAAAAAGTTACCTTAAAGAACTGCCGGAGAGATAACGGAATTTTCGAAGGAATTTATGAGAGAACTGAAGAAGAAATTTACTTATATATTCCCAGGGTACCTGAATCTGTGGGAGGATTAATTTCTTAAAGAATTGACGCAGGACATTCTGAAAGAGACGGCAAATTCTCTTAGAAATTACTGGGGAAATTTCCTTAAGGATTTTTTATAGGAATTCCTAGTAGAAAAACCAAAAAAAAATCGTGATAAAAAAGTCGGCGAATTCTTGAAGAAATTGCCAAGAAAATTCCGAAACAATCCCTAAAGGTAGTTGGTTTTTAGCAATTCATAAAAAAGAACAAGTTAAAATTCCTTCAATTATTGCCGTAAGAACTTATGAGAAAAATAAACGGGAATTCCTCTAGGAAAATCCGGAATAATTTCTAACATGATTCTCGAGGGAATTTCATATCAATATGAGGTATAATTCTCAAATAAGTTTTCGAGCTTTCCTTGGAAAGCTGCTCTTCTGGAAATTTCCGGAGAAAACCCTGAAAAAATAATTTCATACACACTTAAAAATTCTAAAATTTGCACGAGACAGAACCATCAAAGAACGTAAACATTTTCAAGACTGAATCACAAATTGGAGTTAATTTTACGCTCATCATGTAATTACTGGTTGGTTGCGTTAGATGTCAACAAATCCACTTCTCCGGAAACGTAGAATCAGTATCATCAGTCACCTTCTAACTCGGTAAAATAGCCGAGAGGTAAGAGATGCGGCTCACAATAAGCAGATCCGGAGTTCGAATCCAGGCTTGAAAATATTTTTTTGCAATTGCGTTGCGAATTCCCCTACTTTTCACTCGCGGTAACAATGATAAAACGGCCTACTTTTCTTCACTGAAGCAAAGGTGCCGAAAAGTACTACTTTTCGGCACTCTTTAGAGTGCTGAAAAGTATCACTTTTCGGCACTTTTGCTAGCACACACTTTTTGTTTAGTACCGCTACTTCCGTAGATACAGTTGCTGCTTCTACATGCACTGATCAGTTCGAATCCGAATCAGGACGATCCAGATTCTGATTTGAACTGCCAATCAGGTGTAGAAGCAGAAGCTGAACCTACTTTTGCTTTTGCTTATGATGCTGCATGACGACGACGGGAGCTTGAAAACTTGCGACAGTTGGCCCACCATAGCCTACCTGATCGAAGAAAATACTATGCACTACGTCCTGTCCGTGCGAGCATGGAGGCTCGCACGTGGTTGCTGCTGATACACGTTTGTGTGGCTAGAGAGATTATACTGTACGGGAATTTTTGCAATTACAAAAAACTTTGTATGCAACGCGTTGCAAAACTCGATTTTTTCAGCACTCGTCGTATTTATCCAACTCGGCAAGCCTCGTTGGATAAACGTACAACTCGTGCTGAAAAAATCATCATTTTGCAACTTGTTGCATAAATAACTATACTTTTATATTTCTTATCATCAGATTGGTTCTAGCAATTGCTAGACGATAAGAACATATTAGTCCTGGAAGACGTAAATTTACGTGTTTCGACTCCTAAATTTGTGTCTTTGAAGACGCTCGTATATGTCAGGTTCGGGACACCTAAAATTACATGTTTTTTTCCTAGGTGTGTAGGAAATGTTTGGAGAACTCCTAAAAACTGTCAAAGAAATTTTTTTCTGTATTATTCTCTTGATTTTTTATTCTTTCTGCAGTGTATTGTAAACCTAGGTTTTCCTGAAAAACCCTTACGACGAAATTCCTGATGTCCGGAAGAATCCGTTTAAACAATTGCCTTGAGAAATTTACAAAACCAAATTTGGGCCTTCACCCAAATGTCCCACTGTGATAAACTCGAGGCCTTTTTCTTTATTTCCCAGTTCTTCCCAAGGGAAAAACTTTTCCCATTCAAACCCCAAACGAAGCAGAGTCATGCCAGTCAGCAACAGCAGCAGCAGTCAGCTTTCGCGAAGACAGACGGGGCCAGCTGTCACCTCAAGATTTCTCAAGCCTGGTTGAAAATTAAAAGCTCAACTCATTTGCAAAACTCCATTCTCCGTCGTCGTTGGAGGCAGAGCTCGTTTCATTTAAGTGTTTTTCCCCCGAAACAGGCGGTCGGTCACTCGGGCGCCGAACGGGGTGAGAAATGCTCTCGAGGCAGAATTAAATCTAAATCAAAAATCGATTAATGGTGTCATTATGGGTGCTTGTTTTTAGCCTGGCCGAAGACATAATTATCACGGCTTGTCAAGGATTTGCGCGCTCTCGCTAGTTCGGGTGCTGGGGATGTTTTGTGAGGAGATTTGCTTTTTGAGTTGTTACCCGAGCAGAAGGAGAAATTTTTCAGTGGGCTGTTCATCGAAGCATGAGTTGAGGGCCAATGGACGATGGGAGGAAAATGCCTCCGTGAGCGGGTGAAGTGATTATCTTTTATCTTGAGCCGAGATTTATAACAGTAATTATGGGCGGCAGGATTTACTGCTTAACGATGGTGTGTTTTAGAGTGAGAGCCGGTTGAAGGGGTACAGAGAGCGGATATGGTCGACAGGTTGGCACGGGTAGGTGTTAATGTAATCACGGATCTTGAGAGTTTTTCAACTGGTGGATTGTGTCTAAGCTTTGCAATAGGTTTCAAGGATTTATACATGGTTTTCTTCAAATCGTTTTGTATCAGTAGCAGCGTTTCTCAGTTATTCATAAGAAATGCCATTATGCACCATATATGTTGTTTGGTCACTATAATGAGCCTATGTATATTGAAGTATCTGTTCGTTTCACCAAAGTGCATGCTAATCTTCCAATACCCACAATATCATAAGGCAATATATTTTACTTTACGATAGGTCAAAACGCTAATTAGAACGATACCGTATCTTGACATCTGATACCACCTTTTGAACCATATCGTTCGTCCTCAAGTAACGAAGGATCAAATACGCCAGGCGTTATCCTACTCAAAAGGGGCTGTCATAAACGAAATTACACTTTCGCCCTCAACAACCAGCCAGGGAGTGGGTGTCAGTTGCCCATTGATGCTCGAAATTACACGCCACAAGGACGTAAAAGAAAATAGCTGGACTCAGTCTCGTTCTATGCTCTTACCGCCTTGTTCCTAGACGCCAAAAGTACTTCCGCTTACGTACTATTCCCCAACCATTCCCTAGCACACCATGTCGTTTCGTTACCTTTCTCGCTTCGCTACCAAACACCACTCAGTCGTAACATCTCCACCAGTAGGAAAGTATGAACTGGGAAAATGCCGCCGTGAAAATGCCTTTCCATTATACTTCCTGGCTGGTCCTGCCGGCAGCGGGTCCTCCTTCACTCTCTGGGGTTACTCGATGGCACGACCTTGCGTTAGAGACACATTCACCATTTTTATGGTCACCACCATACCGACTACATACCACTGACTGCTCCGTCTCAGCCAACGTCCCTTGGTTGGCTCCACCGGCGAAGAATTTCTAGCAAAAGTTAAACTCATTAAAACTGGTAATGCCCATCGTCCCGTGTAAATGAGAAAAAAAGGCTTTCACTCACTTACGGGAGTTTTCGCACAGCTTTCTCCTCCATTTTTTTTTTTGATATGTCACACCACACTTGGCTGAAGAAGAACATTTGCTTGTTGCTACGGTGGCTGGGCGAGAATTGGGATTTTCGTCATTCGGGATGAGCGATCTGCATAGTGTTCCATCCTTGCGACGAACCGGAAGACGAGGGAACAAGTTTTGCAATCAGAAAAACTGACTTCGAGTGCTACAGGGCTGAAAGGGGGTCGTTTTTAAGTTTCTGTTGTGATGTTCAACCAAGTAACTGAAACTGTTGTCTGAAATAGTAAAAATTGACGTTCAAGTAACAGTGTTTGGAAAAAAATATTAATAATTTTCTACCGCTGATTGCACTCAAGCCCGTGCACAACGGGGGGGGGGGGGTTCGGGTGTTAAACCCTCCCCATTACCGACACTCCATACACTAGGCGCCCCTCCGCCTTTTGCCAAAATTGGGAAAAACCCCTCCCTTGGCACCACTTCTGTGCACGGGCCTGATTGCACTAAAATACTCATTTAATTAAACACCCTAGTAACAAGAACTGGGAGAATGTCCTTAACATTATTAAAACAAACTTTTTTGTTGCTACTTCATTGAATTTTTTTTCCCTTGCACTTTTACTCTGCGTCTACATCCATGAACATTGGCATATCCTAAATTGTTATCATGATTTCCAGGATTTGTTATTTTGATATACCAAATGAAGGCTCCAGGAACTTCAAGGTCATTTCTAAGGGGGTCATGGATATCAGGGTAGTTTCGGAAGCACCTAGAAGGCTTCAGGGTTATCTCACAAGGTTAATGAGCTCGGGTAAGGTTCAAAGTTTTATGATAGTCACGAATTGAAAATTCATTGATTTTATTCTGTTATTCATGAACCATAAATCTTAGTTTCAAAACTGATCAGAAATCTTCATTTACCTAAGAATGTAACTTGACGGATGGGAGTGGAGCTTGCTGGGGCGTTTCTGGAGGTTTCAGTAGGTATAAGTGGTTTCGAAGACATTCTGGGCGTCTCAGGGCAAGCCCATACACAAGGGAGGGCTATTGGTGGCAGAGATGCCAGATCATTTTTATCAAAAATCTGTATCAATACAGATTTCTCTGTATCGCCGTTTTTCAGGGTATATCTGACACCAAGAGTCTTAGATTTCAATAGAAACTAACAAAAACATACTTATTTTTGACGGTTGCAAAAACTTTACTGTTTTTTTTTATTTTTCTAAAACATGCGTGAAAATGTACAAATTTTCATAAATTCTTAAAAGTTTAAGCAACAATTTATAAAGTTTCCTTTGAATTTATTGAAAATAACATCAATTTTTATACTTTTTGGAGAAATCTGTATCAAACTTCAAAAATCTTTTTCTATACTCTGTATCTTGTTTGTATAGAAGGTAAAAAATATGTATAATACAGAAAAATCTATATATCTGGCATCTCTGATTGGGGGTTAAACCCCTCTCATTGGCGTTGGCGAGGTTTCAGGGGTGCTACAGATTTCAGGGATTTTCAGGGAGTTTTACGGAGTTTCCAGGGCGTTCTGGGGTTTTGAGGGGCGTCCCAAGGGTATTCCCGGGGTATTCCAGGGGTTTCATGAGCGATCCAGGGGTTTTGGAGGTCTTCAGGTACGTTTCAGAGGTGTTCCAGTGAATCTCGGGGTATTTGAGAGAATATCGTGGGCTTTAAAAAGGGTTTCAGGGGCATTTCGGAGGTGTTTCAGGGGCCTTCAAGGGATTTCAAATGGTGTCAGATACGTTCCAGGCAATTTCAGAGGATATCAAAGTGTCCCAGGGGTGCTTCACTGAGGTTCAGGGTTTTAGTTGGGTTTCATGAGTGTTCTAATAGAACTCCTTGGGCCTCAGGGGATTTCAGCAGGATCGTTTCAGACATGTTCCAGGGGGTTTCAGGAGGTTCAGCAGTGTTTCACAAGGGGTCTCAGGGTGCTTTATTCTTAAATAAACCCACTTGAAACGTCTTGAAATGCATTGAAACGCCTCTGAAACATCTCTGAAGTCTCCTTGAAAGCATCCTAAAATCTTCGGCAATCTTCTTCCTTTCTGATTCCACCAAACTCCCTGGGAAGTCTTTAAACATTTCAGACATATCCTGGGGTCTCCAGTTAGCCTAGTGGTTAAGGCTACGGATCGCCAATCCACAGACGGCGGGTCCGATTCCAGTTCCAGTCGGGAAAAATTGTCCGACTCCTTGGGCATAGTGCATCATTGTGCTTGCCTTATAATATTCAAATTCATTCAACGGCAGGCAAAGGAAGCCCTTCAATTAAAAACTGTGGAAGTGCTCTAAGAACACTAAGTTGAAGCAAGGCAGCCAAGTCCCAATGGAGACGTAGAGCCATAAAGGAGAAGAAGAACACATATCATTGAAAGCCCCCTCAATCAACTAATCCCCCTCCCCTTACTTAATTTATTATTATTATTATAGCTTTATTATAGAGACTTTCAGCCCGAGGCTGGTTCGTCTCTCCCTTACTTAATAAAATAACCCTCCGCGTAATTTGGGAGGGGTTTTATCCCTTTCCTCTTTTGCTGAGCACTTTTATGCAACTTTTATGAAATTTAAAAAACGATAATGAGACAAATTTACAACAGATAATATCAGATTTCTTCTACCAGAGTTAACTTTTCAACAAATCACGAGAATCGGCCACCATTAAGATGAGCTGGCTTAAAGATGATTCCAACATTTGGGTTTCAGACTTCCGGTGCTATAACTACTAGTCAGTTCCGATGTACTGCAAAGTTGCTGCGATGCTAAGCTTGAGGAGACTTGTTTCATTAACTTTTCAGTATATAATTTGAACACTAAATGACACAAATGCATTTTAAAACTTAGGTGCGATCCCAAGCACATACATATAACACGAAAAGCACATAGGATGACAAAGCAGAATCCTTAGAAAAACTTCTGTAGGAATCCTTAAAAAAATCCTAACTTTAATTTTTTTTCGCAGATGTTCCTGAAGGAAAATTTGGCGAAGTTCTAAAATAAATCTTTGGGAGAATTCAAAAAGAAGTTATGAAAGGAACACCTCAAGTCATCATTGTATGAACTCTAAATGAACCTTTGGAAAATTTGTCGACGGAATTTTCAGAAGAATCGTTCAAGAATTCCCACTTTTTTTTTAATTGTATACTTGGACATATTACTGACGAAATCTTTCAGACAAAATTTCAGTTGTATGTAATCCATTTAGAAGCTACTGGAACAACTCTAAAAAGAAGGTTAAAAATGCATCTTTCGAAAATTTTTTGTCAAGTAGGAAAGATTTAACAGAATTCTCTGAGAATTTTAAAGAAATTCTCGGAAAAATGCCAGGAATGTCCGTTTTTTTTTTGAAAATTTTTCGAAAAGATATTTACAAACATAGTCGGCAATTCTCCCGGAACTTCTTCGTTAATTTCTTGCTAGTTTTATTTGTAATTTCTTTGGATATTTCTTCAGTGATTTCTTAGGAAATTCCTTAGGCAAAGAAATATGTAGTTTCATTGAAATTTGTTAATTATTTTCTTTGGAAATTCCTTTTTTTAATATTTTTGTGTGAAAATCTAGCATGTAAAACCATGCGGATTTTTTTTGGGAATTCCTTTTGCAATGCCATTGTGGATTTTTTTGGTAATTAATTTGAGATTCATTCAACAATTACTTTGGAAAGTTTTTTGGAAATTTCTTTGCGAATTGCTTCATTTTTTTATAAGAGCCATGGGTTATTCATTTATGTTTTTGCCTTTCTCGTACACCAAGGTGTACCGAAAGGCTATATGTTCACTCCAAAAACGAAAATTTGATAGAGCCCCCGGAGGGGTCAAGTGTTATATACCAATCGACTCAGCTCGACGAGTTGAGATGATGTCTGTGTGTATGTATGTGTGTGTGTGTGTATGTATGTGTGTGTGTGTGTATGTGTACAAAAAAGGTCACCTCATTTTTAGATAGTAAACATCAACCGATTTTAACGACCGACGGTTCATTCGACGCGGAATCTGGTCCCATTGTTTCCTATTGAAAATGGTTCGGATCGGTCCAGCCGTTCCGGAGTTATGGCCATTTAGGTGTTCCGGATCGGTACCCCAGGAAGGGGTCAGATATGAAAATGCAACAAACACATGCATGCGACCCATCAAACCACGGCATTTTCGATTATCTGATGAACGGGAAGTAGGAAAATAATCTCAGACTATATCTGAACCGGTAGTGTTCCGGAACCGGTTCCGGGTGTCTTGCCGGAAGTGGCTAAATGTAAAAACGAACATAACCCATGCATGCGACACATCAAAGAGCGGCTTTTTCGATAACCAGTTGAATGGTGAGCAGGAAAGTAGTTTCAGACCATATTTGAACCGGTAGTGTTCCGGAACCGGCTCCGGATCGGTACCCCAGGAAGGGGTCAGATATGAAAATGCAACAAACCCATGCATGCGACCCATCAAACCACGGCATTTTCGATTATCTGATGAACGGGAAGTAGGAAAATAATCTCAGACTATATCTGAACCGGTAGTGTTCCGGAACCGGTTCCGAGTGTCCTGCCGGAAGTGGCCAAATGTAAAAGTGAACATAACCCATGCATGCGACACATCAAACAGCGGCTTTTTCGATAACCAGTTGAATGGTAAGCTTCAGACTATATTTGAACCAGTAGTGTTCCGGAACCGGCTCCGGGTGTCCTGCCGGAAGTGGCCAATAAAAAAATTGAACCAAACCCATACATGCGACGCATCAAAGAGCTGCTTTTTCGATAACCAGATGAATGGTAAGCAGGAAAATAATTTCATGCAGTATCTGAACCGGTTGTGTTCCGAAACCGGTTCCAGGTGTCCCGCCGGAAGTGGCCAATTAAAACAGTGAACCAAACCCATGCATGCGACACATCAAAGAGTGGCTTTTTCTATAACCAGATGAATGGTTAGCAGGAAAATAGTTTCATACCGTATTTGCACCGGTTTTGTTCCGGAACCGGTTCCAGGTATCCCGTCGGAAGTGACCAATTAAAAAACTGAAATAAACCTATGCACGTAACGCACCAAAGCTGCTTGATCGATGACCAGATGAGTGTAGAATTAGCATTTAAGTTAAAATACACATTAATAAAAACTAAAAAAAATAACCAGATGAACGGTAAGCAGGAAAATAGTTTCAGACCATATTTGAACCGCTTATGTATAATAAACTGACGAAGTTGAAGAGGTGAATCCAACTGAATGCGTCTGACGATGACCGAAGAATAGTAGGTAGAAAGTCGTAACGCTTAACAAGCTGTGTCCGATATTTGTCACCGATAATTATCTATCAATCCACAAATAACATATCTGAACCGGTTGTGTTTCGGAACCGGTTCCAGGTGTCCCGCCGGAAGTGGCCAGTTAAAAAGTGCCATGTAAACCCATGCTCATGAAACATCAAATCATCAAAAATGTTGGATAACCAGATAAACGGGCAGCAAGAAAATAGTCTCTGACCACACCTAAGATTACCAGCAGTGTTGTTGAATCAGCATTGGATGCATCGCTGAAATTACGAAGGTGAACAAAATAAATGCAAGCGATAGATATGCGTAAAAAACAAAATCTTAATAAAAATTAAAGCGATCTTGTCAAATCACACCATTTTAGATTCCTGAGACGTAATTATACAGTAGGATGAATCAACGTTGTATGGGAAAATTTAAATTTTATAGCATCAATCCCCTTTTGTGGTTGAAATTACTACGCACAATTTTGATGCAACTGGTTAAGCCCTCGCGCTCTGTAACACGGTTGAAATTTAAATGGGTTTTATTATGAGAAATTTCACTAGCTTGCACTTTTTTGTCGAATTTTACATAAATCTTATCCCAAGTAACATTTTCAGAGCTCATTGGATTTATTTTTTTTTGTATTGTATTGTATTTATTTTACTAAACGGTAACATGTTAGTTTTGAACTTTAAGTCATGTCAAGGAAAACCACAAATTGGTTTTATTAGAGGTTTATTACGGCCACCAACAACGCCATCGGCTGAAGTTTTATTTGATTCTAGAAGCGTTCTATGAAGGGTCAATAAAATCATCACAAAACTTTCCAACGGTGCACCCAATTTTATTTATGAAAGGTTGTATTGCAGTTGTCAAGGGTACTATAAAATAAACAATGAAAGAGTAATCAATGGCTGCATATCATGGCTGATATGCACTATGTCATATTATGTGGCCAAAATCAGGGACAACCATAATCACGGCTAAAATGCATTATATTTTTAGTCAATTAATGCACTCAATACGCTGATCGCAAAACTCTATATTGAAAAAATATTCTTCCAATTAAATAAGCACCACTGGTATTTGTTCATTTATTTCATTGAATTTTTTTGACCAACCGTAGCCGACCATAGTGAAATGCTGTTCATGATCTATCTGAGCGCCATCTCGTAAGAGGTAGGGAAATCCACAGATAGATTTATTGTAAATTTAATATGGTAATGGCATGATCAGTTTCACTTATTGCGGTTGTGATGAAGAGATAGAAGCTTTATTGTCGAACGCATTATTTTTTCGGGAGGCTGCTGCTGCCATATTAAAATGTATCACTTATTCACAACGCAAAATCGATAAACACAATAAAATAGTACATACCTTGATGATATGACGCTTTTGATGAGAGGCAGGGCTGTTATCGATACCGGTAAATTATTTCAGGAGTAAAACGTGAAAAAATACGACACTTCATTTTTACTTTATAAACATTTTTTGCCAAAAACTGCACTGTTTGAGTGGCGCGTTAATTATATGCATCTATTATCGCAACATGCACGGTAAAACTTCTCTCGCCTTCACTGAATTGATGTAACAATCGTCACAGAGTTACACATTTTCCAACAAACAACTTCTACAATTCATTTAAATTCAATTCCATGATGGTTACGATTCCGAGAGAAGATTTTTTACCTATCTCGCATGGTCAGAACGAAACTGGATGTCAAACTTTTTCGAGCAGAAATGAGAAACATGAAAGTTTTATTGTCGACTTATTGTTCCTTTAAATGTTGATTTATTAACCTCTATAGGAGTGGTCCATTTGGTCAGAATACGTTCTTATAGCGGTTATCAGAAGGTTGTGATGGAAATGTTGGTTTTATTAGCAGTTTTATAAAATTTGCCATGAAAACCGCTTGTAGAAAACGATAAAACTCAAAATGTTACTTGGGATAATCAATGATAATAAAATAAAGGCTAAATCGTGCAGAAAAAAAAATTGCCGAAACATCTTGATAATGATCGGCATTCAGTGCTAGTGAAGTTTGTCAAGCAGTCAACTGAGAGGTTTCATATTTTTCAGCTCTGTTTATACGTTTAACATAAGACATAACTTCGGAATATGAGCCATCAATAAGTTTCCAAATTCGATTATGGCTTTGATATAATAATGTTGCTTTTATAATGTTGCTTTTCTGAATAAGGCTGACACAAATTTCGATTTTCTCTTAAGTCATGAGGGGTCCCCCTTGGAAATTTTATTCGTAATTCTTCAATTTGAGGAAGGGCACAAATAAATAGGGGAGATTGGGGCATAATGGACACCCGGGGCGAAATGGACACCCCTATTTTTGTCGAAACCGTTGTGTTTTATGCTAAACCGTTGACTTTTATGCTAAACTTTTAATGCATAAGTATAAAGAAACAAGTCATCGTTCTATTTTTCCAAAAAGTACCATTCGTATGCCTCCAAAATAACCTAAAAATCATTGAAATTGAAATATGTTTTTCATATGGTGCAATTCTTATAATTTCAACGCAGCAGAAAATTAGGTATTACGAGTGTTTGAGTGTGTCCACCATAAAAACAAGTGAATTGCTACCTTATCTGCATGTATACGTAGATTTAGAAATGGATGAAGTATTTTATTTGTAATTAGAATTTACTCAAAATAGAAATTTCAATGTTGTAGTCGATTTGGAGCGAAATGAACACTGGCAATTATGAATGGATGTACGCGCATTGCATACTGTTAGGCGCTTAAGAGTGTTTGGAAAAAAATCAATTGTATTATTTTAGCCTTAAGTTTATTTTGTAATCAAAGAAATGGCATAAAATATGCAGGGGTGTCCATTCCCAAGCAACACGACTTGTTGCTAATCCAGTAACAGCAGCCTTAGTGCAATTTATTCACTGTCCGTATTACGGACGACAGAACACAATTGCTTCTTCTTTGAAACCCAAAAAGCGCAGATTCTGAATTCTTATGTAACATAAACGAGGAGGAATGATAAAAAAGTTGGAAAAAGATTTTGTCCAGACTCGAACCATGGACACCAGGAGTATTATCTACTCACCTAACATACTACACCAAACGCTCTGTGAGAGAATCGATGCTCAACACACCATAAAAGCTACTGAAGTTACTTGTTACTTTATTGCACCTTCTTTGTCACAACTGTCAGAATGAAAAGACGCTCAAGTTTTCTGTAACGCATATGGAACCTAATCTGAACAAACAAACCAGAGTTAGATGTTTCAGGCATGTTACATAACATATTTAATGTAA
The DNA here is from genome assembly GCF_035046485.1 of Aedes albopictus. Taxonomy (NCBI): domain Eukaryota; kingdom Metazoa; phylum Arthropoda; class Insecta; order Diptera; family Culicidae; genus Aedes; species Aedes albopictus. Next base: position 507,723,489 of record NC_085137.1, on the reverse strand, counting down.
GCTGACTGTATTATCACTTGCGAGCAATATGTAAGCTCCGCCTCCACAGATCGATGTCAAACACGTGGTAATTTGTGATTTCTATGAAACAAAGCCGCAACTTTACGGATTTCGGAGTTTAAATGCAACTCAACTGACAAGATGGAAGTTTCGTGTGCTTCTAGTGCAACTCATTTAGACCAAAGCATAGAAAGCCACAATCTGCATGATGTTGCAGGTGCTGCTTGGGTATGCCCCGATGGGTGTCCACACACGATTTACCATTCATCATTTCTTCACAATAAATACATTCTACCTGCTATAAATGATTGAAATACGCAGGAAACCAACTAAAATTGTAAGCCAACTGATAATATGTTAAGGTTTCCTCTGTTATACAGGCCTCACGTACTCATTTGCTTAGGGTGTCCATTATGCCCCTAATCCCCCTTAAGGTGTCTTGCTGCATCACCAAGTTTTCAAACGAATCATTGACTTTTTGTTTTTCAATGATTGTTTGCCGCGCGTTTTTGAAGTGATAAAAAACTGTCAATTCTGCAGCAACGCAGCAGAAAAAGTATCATCGCAATCACTGCGGGTGAGCATACAGGATGATACTTTTTCATACGAATATTCGCTTTGGTGGCAGAGAATTATCACTTTGAAATCTCGAGCCACATATCCAACATGGCTGCCGATGCTGATAATGCCGTAAAAAGCCTTAACCAATATTTTTTTTTAAATTTTAAAGTGAAATTAGAGTTCTAGAAAATTTATTACCAAATCCGATGAGTTAAGCGGATTTGCTCATTGTTTGTGTATTTTTTCATCAAATACATTAATAATTAATAATAATAATTATTATTTATCAACTCTACTCCCCCCTTTGATAAGTCAACGAGCATTGTAACAAAAGAAGAAAATGAGATTTGTTCCGTTCTAGAGTATTCTCAGAATTCAGGAACACTTTGGTTTATGGCTCTTGAGTACATATTCGACGAGAAAGGCACTATCACCACTAGGTGGATTAATCTGGGTTTTTATAGGCAGTTTCGCGGCAGTTAACCTAAAAAAACTAAAAAAAAAACAAAAATTAGATGTACAGATTTTTCAACTTCCGTACAGATTGACTATAAAATGAAATACAGATTGTTTTAGCAATAAGGCTATTTTATTTATACGGGATACAGATTTTTGAAAAATGTGATTCAGATTTTTCTAAAAATAATCTGGCATTCCTGTCTACCAATTTTCAAAAACACTGCTGATGGCTTATCGATAACAGTGGCCGAAATAATTCCTTAGGAAAAATCGGAAAAAAAGATTCCAACGAATTTTAACCTTTCAGAACGCGCGCCATCAAGCAGCCGAAACTGCACCGCGCTCACGCTGTATACGGCGAGTGAGGTTTTTGGTACTGCTGTTTTTTTTTTACAACAGCGCGCGTCCTGAAGGGTTAATAGGGATTTCTGATGGACTCCTAAAAAGAATGAAAGAAGGCATCTCCTAAAGAATTTTTAAAGGAAGTGGATAATAAATATTCAAAAATATTTATGAAGTGATTACCAAACAAATCGTGAAGGATGTTACAGAGTTTTTTAAAGAAATTCCCCAAACAAAACTCAGATGTTTTCCTGAGAAATTTCCAATGGATTTATTTTATTAAATTCCTAAAGAATGTTTCGAAGCAATTTCGAGAGGAATTGCCAAGGACATTCTGAAACAAGAAAACTGCTGCAGAAATTTCCAAAATTCCAAAAGAATTCACGAAGAAATTGTTGGAAGAATGTATAGGAATTGCAGAAAGAATTTTTCAATTGAATTATGCAAATTCATTCTGCAAGGAATTTTAAAAGATATAACCAAAAGAAGCCTCATGGAAATTGATAACTGAATTCTGAATGGCATAGATGTAGAAGTTTTCAAAGGATTAACAGAAGCTATGACCGAAAAAAAATGCTATGGCAATTAAAAAGGAATTGCTTAAAAAATCCAAACAAATTTGCGATGGAATCCGTAAAAAGCAATGGGGAGAAAAATCAGAAAAAGATTCCAACGAATTTGTCGAAGAAAATTCAATAGAATTGGGAATAGAAATTCCCAAAGGACCTTCCGAGAAATATGCTGAAGGGAACTTGGAAAGGATTCCCAAAAAATCTGCTCGAAGGATCTTGCTATGGGAAAAGTAATTTTCGACAGGCTTTTCAATGAAATTGCCAGATAATTTTTTATAGGAATTACTGATGGAATTATCATAGGAATAACTAAAGGCATTTCTGAAAGAATTCTCAAAGAAATTGATGAATTTATTTCCAAAACAATTTCCAAAGTTATTTTTGAATGAATACTGAAGGAATTTCCGAAGAAGTTCGCAAAGCAATTCCAGAAAAAAAAAACTTCAAAACTGTTTGCCTGAGAAATTTTCAAAGGAATTAATTTCCTAGAGAAGGTTGCAAAGCAATTTCGAAAGGAACATTGACGAAGCAACTGCCTGAAGAATTCATAGGTATAGCAGAAGGAATTCCACAAAATAATAATATATAAATTCCTTCTTGCAAGGAGTTTTAAAAAGTGATAACCTAAGAATCTTCAAAGAAATTGTTGACAGAATTCTGAAAGACTTTGATGAAGAAATTCTCAAAAAATTACCAGAAAATATGCCCGAAAAGAATTGTTATGGGAATTCCAAAGAAATTTCATAAAAAAAGCAAATTTGCGAAGACATTTCCAAAAGCAAAGGGCAAGAAAATCAAAAAAAGATTTGAAAACTGAACGATATTTGCCTGAGAAATTGCCAAATGAATTTTTGATCAAATTCCTTAACAATGTTTCAGAGCAAGTTCGAGAGGAGTTGCTAAGCACATTCTCATAAAAAAACTGTCGTAGAAATTTTCAAAAGAATTCCTGGAGAATCCAAGAATAATTCAGAAAAATGTATAGGAACTGCAGAAGAAATTTCTCAAAAGAATTTCTTCTTCAAGAAAGTTTGAAAGGATTACCGAAAGAACCCTCAAAACAAATTGCTGACAGAATTTCGAAAATATCAGAAAAAAAATCTTAGGGAATTCCAAAGGAATTTCCAAAAATCTCCAAACAAGTTTACGGAGGAATTCTCGAAGGCATTGCGGAATTAGTTACTGAAGGCATTACCAAAGGGATTTCTGGGTAAATTCCAAGAATAAAATGAACAGAGCAATTACAAAAAAACCGAAAGGGAGGCTTATGCAATTACAAAAAAAATGATTGAGAAGCTCTCAAAATGAGCGGCAAAAATTCACAGAACAACTTCCAAAGAGTTGTTGTCATGTTTACTCGTGAAAGAATTGTACAAGGTGTTTACTAATGAATTACTTAAGCAATTTCCAAAGGATATGCCAAAAGATTCTTAAAAAAAAAACCGAAGATGTTCAAAAGGAAATGCCAATGAAATTCCGCAATTCATTCCAAAGACGTTAATAGAGAAATCCCAAAAAAAGCTACCGGAAAATTAAAAAAAAATATATTGCTTTAAACTTGCATGAAATAAAGCTAACGAAATTTCTAAAAAAAATTCAAATGAATTACTTGAAAACAAGAATTTCCAAAGAAATGCTTCAAACATTTTGAAAGGGATGCTCCCAGGCTTTTTGAACAATTCAATCTATAAATTATTATTAACCACATAAAATATTACGAATATTTTATTGTTCTTTGAATTTGTGATGTAATGCATATGATTGTCTTCAGTCAAATTTCTGTTTTGTTTTCTGCTATTTTAACGTTCAACATCATCTAAACTATATATCATAACATAGTAGATTTCAATTGTATAAATTCTTTCACGCAATGAAGGTGGAATTTTATTGTCACTGTTCTGAAATTTGAATCAAACAACAAAGTTGGTTGTATTTTAACCAGTTTAGTTAAAATTCAGTAGTTAAGCATCATAAGGAAGAGAATAGTAAAGGGGTTTGAAAAAAAATTTCAATGCGATTTTCTGGATGGGTTAAGGTTTGTTTTAGAGGAAGATGGCTATGAACAAAGGGTTATGGCGAAGCTGGATTCATATACTCACTTTTTGTTTTTTTTTTTTCATTAAATAATAAAGCAATGTTTTCAAAATCGGTATTCATATATTTTTTCAAATTTTGATAAATTTGTTCCTGGTCACTGTAAAAATGAAACACATTTTTCACCAGGAAAAAAATGAGAAAGGCATTGATCCTTTCTCTAAATGTGTATGGAAACCGGGTTTAAGAATATTAATCCGTTATATGGAAAATCAAAAAACTGAAAAATGAAGAAATTCAGTTTCGCCTTAAGGCTTTGGTTTTTAATTTTTCATCCAAAAACGTAGCAATAAGTATGTTCGTAATCGGCCCCGTATGCCATTAGGAGATCTTGATGTCTCCTGATTTATTTTCCTAGTTGAAAGTATTTTCCATTCTTTTTGAAAAAAATAAATAAAAATAAAAATGTTTCAGTAAAAACAAAAATCTTTTTCACCAGGTAAAAAGTAAGAAGATATCTTGATTCTCCCTGTAAACTGATTTTCAAAATATTGCTCCGTTATTTGATAAAAATTAAAAAAAAAAAACAACACATGAGAAAATTATCACCATTTTCTTCTTTCACTCCTCTTAAAGGGGCTGTCCATAAACCACGTGGTCATTTTTTTGGGACTTTTCAAACCCCCCCCCCCCGCGTGGTCATTAGTCCATACAAAAATTTGTATTTGTCCATACAAAATGGTTATTGGCCGAACCCCCCCCCCTCATGACCACGTGGTTTATGGACAGCCCCAAACCTTCGTTTGCTCCTTCTCACCAGTTTTGGCCTCTTATTTTCTTCGAACTCTAATTTTGCACCTTCCTCATCGAACCCAAGTAACATTTTTTTTTATTAAAATAGACTAGCAGAGGTTCTTAGAATCATCATAAAACTAAAATGAAAGATATTAGGTTTTATGACGGTTCTCAAAGCCTCTTTAAAGCTAATTGGTCATCAAAATGTTACTTGGGAAATCTCTATGATAGTCCCTGTAATGAATTAATGCAATAACATCTACTTCAAATACATCTGTTGCGGTTCAAAATCTCCGAAATAATAAAAAAGAAACCAATAATACAAACAACATACACAAAGGCGCTTGAATTAGGTAATGTTAAATTGTCTGCGATATTGTTTTTACTGGTATCTCTATTAATGAGATTTTCAGCCCAAGGCTGGTTCATCTCCGAACCAGTCTTCTGTATCTCATCGTTATGTTTGATGCTCGAAAGCATAATGAATACATTTTTATTGTAAAATCTTAGGTTTTAATGAAGAAACTTTTTGATTTTGCAGAGATACTTTAAGCTACTGGTCATTTGTCCCTATTTCAAAATATCAATGATGTTGGCACTTCTTCTTCTTTGTGGCTCTACGTCCGCACTGGGGACTTAGCCGGCCTCGCTTCAACTTAGTGTTCTTTGAGCACTTCCACAGTTATTAATTGAAGGGCTTTCTTTGCCTGCCATTGCATGAATTTGTATATTGTGAGGCAAGGACAATGATACACTATGCCCAGGGAGTCGAGAAAATTTTCCCGACCGGAACGGGAATCGAACCCACCGTCTCCGGATTGGCGATCCATAGCCTTTAACCACTAGGCTAGACTGGAGGTGTTGGCACTATCGATGACTAATTGTTCAGCATTGAAGGGCTAGCTTGAGGTTATCGTTGAGAGCACACGTTCAAATTTGGTTAAATTTCGCTAGAAAGTCGTAATTATCAAATTCTCTGGCCGCTACCAGCCCTGTAAACCTGTAGTAACACAACACAGTAGTGGTTTGTGAACGAAAGGAGACAAAAAGTGAGAAACTCATGGTCTGCTCTACCGGAGAGTGCCTTCCTGGACCATAAAATGTAAGGTTCAAAAGAACGTGATGAAAGTGCTTTTTCTTCCACCAACCAAGAGACAACGATCAACCGACCACCACCAGCCTCCAACCAAATTGGGACGGAAGGAGAGGCGGAAAGCACATTCATTACACAGGTTGTCTTGGGGACTTGTTCCTTTTCACTCTCAGACTGTTCGCCCCATTCCACCGAGAGGCTACAGCCTCCAGGGTTGGCATCCTTCCGGGTAATGGCTAGTAAACAGATGTGAATTTTAATTGAATTTTTGCTCACTTTTTGCCGGCCAGGAGCGAATTGCAACTTGTCACAAGCCATGGTGGCAACGCGGCAGCGATGACAGAACGTGACCGTGGAAACTTTGGCGGGATAAATGATTTTCCTGCAGCGCCGGAGTGCACTTTCCACGGAAATGTTTTCCTTCGTGGGGGTGTGGGGCGGAGATTAAGCTTGTTGTGGGAAGTTTAGATTTCTGCGCGGATATAATAACATTTCAATTATGATTTTGATTATCGCTGGGTGGGATCATCACCGAGCTTTTGTTTGTCCGAACACAAATTGAATCACGACCATCATTTGAAATTCCAGTCTCTAAGCCTCTTTGATCAAATTTGCTGAACTTTCCAGACTTGTTTGTTCTCAGTTTTGTATTTTTATTTTGTAGGCGTACAGCCGGTCAGAGAAAAAAAAACTTGAGAATTTCTAAGAAGGTAAATGATGAGCGAAGAAGGTCACCCCGGCCCGATGAATTGATTTAAGCTTTTCATAATTCACAGATCATTGCCCCGGGGCCCGGGGGTAACGAAATCAAAATAATTTTGCAATCTTGATTCTATGCGCCGTCCTTGCACGGATGATAGCATCATGGCGACGACGCCAACCTACATTCGATGCCATTGAACACACGGGAAAGACAACCCACTTATGTATTCCAATCGCGCACTGTGAAGCACCATTTGAGACTTGGCCATCATTGCATTGAAATTGCACACCGCAAATCTCGAAATCTGCATCCATGCATGCATAACCAATCGAAAGACGATCCTACCTACACGTTAGACAACCGGATTCGATTCGGGACGTACAGCATCGTCCTTGGTAGCACAAGCACACACCACCTCCATCGGAAAGGGATCCAAGGTAGGCGGAGAAATCAAGCGAAACCATCAAGTAGACGAAGCGACGCGACGGATGGACGGACATGTGACACAGAAACCGGTTGTCAACCTCTCACCGGGGTCTGCGCGCTGTGGCACATGAGCTGCTGTCAATCAGCATTTCCTGAGTGACAATTCTCGCGTCTCTGTCTACCAGCCGCCTGACGTCCAGGACGTTTCCGCTTTTATCTTCGGTTGCCTTTTGCCCTTTTGCTCGAGGATCGGATCGGAATGCGTCAATGTGGTGGGGATTTTAAGATAGCAGGTTTATTGTGACACATGGATATGGAATTAGATTATTTGTACAAGTTACACACATTTAATGTACACAAAATCGTATGTCTGCTTCTATTTTTGTAATTCAGCACTTCGCTATAATATTTGATCTTTTTTTGTTATTCGTCAATTACTTAACCTATTTTACAGCTCTTTTGTCCACTAGGGCACTGCGTAAGCGATTCCAATTGGAAGCTGTACGTGCACTTTGTACAGCGCCTAAATGTATTCTATTCTAATTCTACTATATCAAACTGGTTGCCGTTGCTTTCACTTTCTATCCAATCATGGTAGAATGATGAGCACGAGGATGTTGATGTGTGGCTATGTTGGTTGTTCCTTTTTACAATTCAATTGGGGCTCCATTATGAGGTGCCATTCGCCGATGTCCGGGTCCGTTTAGGCCATGGGCTCAGAAGAGGGTCAGTGTCAGCTGCTCTCAGGGGAAAAGAGCATCTGACGAAAGTGCCGGGGCTGGGATCGAACCCATGATCATCTGCTTATAAAGCAAACGTGTGACCAATTGCACTACGGGCCTCGGCAATATTTGATCTTCGCCGATTCATCGTAAGTGACAGGTGACGAAAGATCATCTGAGGTCACAATTTGTAGAATTCAAAATGTTGATCATTTGGAAGTTTTTACACTCACATTTTTACATTTCTTAAAGATAGCTCAAATTGTCCCTTCCTTCCAATTCTTCGGTATCTGTCCGGTTCTCATATCCTGACCTATCCTGACAAGTAACCGATGCAGACGAATGGCCAACTTTTCCGGGCCCGTTTTGATCAGTCCAGCCCAATGTCATCCTTAGCGGCAGTAGTAGCTGTAGAATGGCATCCTTTACATAGCTCTGCGAGAGAGTTGGTTGGTTACAATATTCTGCAGTGGTGATGTGGTCATTTCTTCCGTTACCTTGATCCTCAGTGATTGCGTTCTCTGCACCATTCAGGTGTTTGTTGAAGTAGTGCTCCCACCTTTCGATTACCTTATGTAGGTCCGCCAATACTTTTTCGTTTTTATCTGTGTGCCGGCATATTGGACACACTGGGCTATTTAAACTATTATTCGAGACGGTCTTCAAATATCCTGAAACATCTTTTAAAACACAATCCGAGATGATGAGTGCACAATAGTGTAGATAACTTGGTAAATAACGTTGTGTACGAGGTTCTCGGACACTTTGCCGATGCAGCATAGTATGGAAACGCATCGATAATCGTATTATTTAATAAAAACGAGATTGCTAATTATTTTAGGAACCAAATCTTGAGAGCATCTCTTCCTAAATGTTTTGATAAACGGAAAATCCTTTTTTCTAGTAATTCATTCGGAAATTTTCTCGGCAATTTCTTATATGTTTTTTTTGCAACTCCGTAGATAATTTATTTGGAAACTCTTCCAACAATTTCTTTTGGGATCCTTTAGTAACGCCTTAGAATATTCAAGTGGTAACGACTTTGGTAATTTCTTTCAAATTTTCTTTGGATCCCATTCAGTTTTTTTTTTAATTTCTTCAAATCATTATTATTTATTCATTAAAGAGGTTTTAACAAAAAGTCATTCGCCTCCGAATTTCTTCAAATAATCTTTTGGTGAAAATTTCTTTCATAATTCAATTGGAAGCTTCTTGGAGGATTCCTTCAGGAGTAAACTTGCATTAAATAGCAATTTCATGAGCAAGCCCTTCGAAAGTTGTTATGGATGTTTTGGCGAATCATTTTGAGAATTTCCTAATCATTTTTAAATTTCATCAGCAATTGTTTGAATAATTCTGTTTGCAATTGTGTTGGCCATTTTAGTTTTCAAATTTATCCATCAATCGCTCTAGAAATCCGTTCAAAAAATCTTACCGAGCCTTCGGTTAATAATTTGGCAATACTTTCGGGAATTCCTTCGCAAATTTGTTTGGATTTTTAGCCAATTATTTCAAAAGTCCCATTGCAAACTTAAACTTAGCATATGTTCTGTAAATCTTTCGAGAAGTTTTAGATCGAAGACTTTCAAAACTCAGTCAGCAGTTTCCTTGAGGATTCTTTTGGTAATCCTTTTAAAAAGAAAGAATCCACTTATTTTTCTGATTTCATTCATTTATTTATTTAGTATTACCGTCAAACGGGGTTACTTGCAACAGCGGTGTAACTTGCAACACGATGGCATACATTAAACGTGAACTATTTTTTTTCATAATAATGAAAGCGAGTATGCTCCATCATTTCGATTAACAAAATTCTCTCTCTCTCTTCTTGGCGTAACGTCCTCATTGGGACAAAGCCTGCTTCTCAGCTTCTATGAGCACTTCCACAGTTATTAACTGAGAGCTTCCTCTGCCAATGACCATTTTGCATGTGTATATCGTGTGGCAGGCACGAAGATACTCTATGCCCAAGGAAGTCAAGGAAATTTCCTTTACGAAAAGATCCTGGACCGACCGGGAATCGAACCCGTCACCCTCAGCATGGTCATGCTGATTACCCGTGCGTTTACCGCCTCGGCTATATGGGATTAACAAAATTATGTGTACCAAATATCGTTTTAGTGAAAAAATCAGTTTTGTTTCTTTGTTTATTGTTCAGCTACACTGTTGAAATGGTTTGCTCATTGCTCATAAAAAGAAGTATGAAAATCGTTCTTTACCTCTCTTTTATGGTAAGTGCGATAAGTCTGTTGACCTTGCTTGCAGTTAGGGTACCTAATAGTAAGCTTAGCTAAACGATTATAGTTTGATAAACTTATGAACTAAGTAATGTGAAGAATCTTAATCATATTCGACCACCACTATGTGGTAACTTGCAACAGTTGAAATTAATAAAAACTTCTATAATTTATTTTTATTTCACGATATTTCGATAGACATCATCGAAATTAATCAATTATTAATAAAGTGACGTGTTCATTTTCAAATGTCAACTCAATTTTACCATTTTTTTTTCACGTGACTTTCAAACATTGTTAATGATTTCCATATTTTGGAACTTCATTCATGTTTAACCTTGATGAAAGTTTAATTCAGTTTATGAACGTTCTAAAACAATCACCAACACCTATTTTGAACCTAGATGTAGTAAATTACGTCAGTAGAATGCCCAAATTGACGGCTTTAAACTTTGTTATTGGTTGAATGGGTGTTTAAATCATGTTATTTTAGCTGAACACCACTTCATAATGAAAATAACTCACTTTACCTTTCTAAAAAGTAACATTAAGCATTGTTGACCTTTTGTAACTAGTACTGAGTCATGAGATCCATAAATATTTTATATTTGAGGAACGTAAGACCTGCTGAGAAACGATATACTCTCGCTTATAATAACTACCAACCCTTTAATGAAAAAACATATTTCAATTGGTTAGTGGACATTTTTTCAACGCATTTTTCATGCATCACATCAAAAATTTATATATGACCAAGAACTAGAATGTTAGTGCAGTTTAATGTTAGCTAACTTAGCTTCGTGTCATGTGTTGCAAGTTACCCCACACCCGAGCAGAAGGGCATACCTTACAAATACCATGCGAAGAGCAACATGTGCTCTAATACCTAAAATTGTTATTGCTGCGGTATTCTACGAAATGTTATGAGAACATCACAATAACAGTAGGAGGTATTTGAGCAGAGTTTGGTATTGATGTAGTATTTGTTGGTTTAGCAGTGAAAATAACCAAAGAACAAGATTTGCTATTACATCATGAAATCATCGAATAGGGTAAAAACACTAGACTTCGCCCCCCTAAAATTATGCTCTAATCTTCGCCACTTCATACATAAAAAATGGGATTTGTATGGAGGGGGCGAAGACTAGAGCAGTGGCGAAGTCTAGTGCTTATACCCTAAATGAAACATTTAATAACAAGAAATGTTATTGGTTTGTTATTCAATAACTTTGGGATAACACATACAGCATTTGAAATTTTAGGTATGCATTCATTATTGAAATAACAAGACTTGTTATTTCCTAGGCGGTATTCGTTTTTGTTATTTTGCCTCTTATTACCACCTAATGAAGGGCATATCAAGGTATGGTAGTATTTAAGATAAATACCTTGATATGTTATTCACTTGTTATTTTCTTCTGCTCGGGCAGATGGGGTAACTGGCAACAAGCATGTATTACGCACCTCCTGTTTAGGTGACAACGTATTTTGCTAAATCAAGCGCTACATAGCATTCTACTCGTGGATTAGTGTACTCGATGCTTTGCAGTTTGTTTAGAAAGTTTAGATTTTCAATGATATTGCTTCAAAGTCGAAAAGTGTTGCAAGTTACCCCATTTGACGGTACATCAAATTCAAGATAAAACTAAATCAACAATCAACAATCCATAATACACGGTTCGTGGCTGCCGTTCTCCATCCTCGGTAACGCCTGATACTCGCCAAGTCACGCTCCACCTGATCCGCCTTTCGTGCTCTCTGCGCTTCACGCCTTCTTGATTCGAATCTGAAATTCCTTGAAATTCCTTCTGTAATTTCTTCAATAATATTTTTTCAAGTTTTTGCATCATTTTCTTCCAGAATGTCGTTGGCAATTCTTTTAGAACTTGCATCGAAACTTTCTCTGGAAATTTCATTTCATGGAATTTTGATGTTTTTTTGGGAATTTCTTGGCGAAACTTTTCAGCTTTTCTTTCAGGATTTGTTTGGGTATCACTTAAGACATATTTTTGAAAATTTTTTCGCCAAATGCTTTGAAAATACCTTCGGAAATGCCTTTAATTCCTTCAAGAATGCAGCTGGCAATGTGTTTGAAAAGTCATTCGTCAATGATTTTCAAGTTCATCGAGTAATTTTTTTGGGAATCCTTTCCGAATTTATGAATTAGTGTATTCTTTGGAACTCTTTAAGAATGTCTACGACAATTCTTTTCGAACTTGTTTCGAAACTTTATTTAGGAATTCCTTCGAAAATTTCTTTCTCGGGCAAACATCTTTGAATTTGTTCGGGAATTTCTTTGGAGAATTATTCGGAAATAGTTTTGGAAATCATTTCGCCAATTTCGTAGAAAATTCTTTCGGAAATGCCTTCAGTTTTGAGGAGTCCGAAACTCCTCCACACGATTGATGTTCCCGGACTGGTGGGTTGGGGCGATAACAGATGATTTCCAAGCAGCAGGAAATATCACTTCTCGTAACCAGTGATTGAAGATAGTTGCGATAGGGGCTGCCAACTCACTAGAACAGTTTTACAGAAATACTGGAGAGAGTCGTCAGTTCCAGATTCCTTTTGTAGTATCAAGGTGGTTGATTGCGATCGGCACTTCATTCGAGGAGAACTGTATAACAGGCAGGTTTGTAATGTGCGTGGAAATATGGCCAAAGCGATCTGGACGAACTACTGGAGATATTTTGACGAATACACTCTCGAATAACAATGAGAAGTAATCGACCGTCTCGGAATTGGACCTAGCTGGGGAATTGTTGTAATTCACGTTGCAAGGAATGCGTGCAGCAGTTTTTTGGTAGAAATGCAACGAACTTCTTTGTATTAAAAAACTTTACCCTGGAGTCTTTTGGATAGTCAAGGGGAATTGTTGTGCTAAGAAATGCATGGTACCTCCCCTATCTGCACCCTCCTCCCTTTGGCAGATAACCGAAAATACATGGCTTCTATGTATGTTACATACATTCTACATATTTTTGGACAAATTTTATCGTTTTGCTAATCATTGATAGTTTTCACTGATCCTTGATATGCAATGTATCACCAGCACCACCCATCATAACCAAATGACATCTTCATCCCAGGGCTATTCTTAGGCCTCCAAAGTACTCCGAAGTTTGTGCTATAAATCCAACATATCAAACCAAATTGTATACACGATGGATGATCACAGAACATAGTCTATGGTGCTCAAAAAGCCCCAAAGCACCGCTAGACAATTCATGGTACATGAATTGGGTGGTCTAGATCATCCAAACTACTCTGGAATTTATTATGTTAAGTTCTGCAGGATCTACCATCATTTGTGTTCACTCTGTTTTAGAAATTTAGTCACGTTGATGTTCATTAGACCTCGCAATGCTATGAGCAACTCGATATTATGGTAGTTGGACATTCCGTGAAATACAAACGGCCTCCAATACACTTTGAAGTTTGGGTTACGGTATCCACAGACTGTATCATACATTAATTGTAAAAAAATCGTCTATTGTAGTCCATACTGCTGATGGAGCCTCAGTGCACAACTATAATGCTTTTGGTACATTCATGGGATATTTCAGGCTTGCCAAACTATTCTGGAATCAGGGCCTTTAAGGTCTACATGTTCTACTCTCGTTTCTCTTCACTCTATTGGCAGAATTCTTTCACGGTTGTGTCTGTTGCACTCCATAATATTACGAGTATCTCTATACATATGTTGCTTTTGGGTGTCCACTAGCATACAAATCGGCTTCAATGTATTCTGATGTATGGGTCGCAATATCTGTAAATCTTCGAAGATTTTTAATTGCAAAGAATGCTCGCGGAATATAACCTACGCTACTTCTAGAGCCTGAGAGTGCAATTCCGATAACTTAGCAACATGTACTTGGTCATCTAGGTCATCCAAACTATTCTGGAAATAAGACCTTCAAGCTCTGCAAGCTCTATTCTTGTAACTATTTACTTCTTCGGTGTAAACCTTTCATGGTTATATCTGTTATATTTCATAATATTACGAGAATCACTTTGTGCTGTTGTTTATGCGTCCATTTGCATTCAAATGATCTTCATAGTATTTTCAAGTATGGATCGTAAAATCAGTATATCTCAGCACATTTTCATTGTAGCGAATGCTCGTCGAATATAGTTTACGCAATTATAACAACAAGAGCCTGCGATTGCAATTATAATAACTTCGATATATTCACCTGGTGATCTAGGTCATCCAAACTGTTCTGGAATTAAGAAGTTTAAGGTCCGCAGGCTCTACTCTTGTTTCTCTTTACTGTATCAGTGAAATTATTTTACGACTGTAATTGTTGTACTTCAGAACATTACGGATATCTCTTTGTGTTGCTCTTCGGCAGTCTTCTGGCATACGAATAGTCTCCAAAGTATTTTGAGATATGGATCACAATATTCGTATATTTTGGTGCGAATGCTCACGGGAAATAATCTACGCTTCTCGCGAAGTACAATTATAATAACTTTGCAACATTCCCTTGGTGATCCAGATAATCCAAACTATTCTGGAATGGTAGTTGAAAATTCCACGAACGAATAGCTTGCAGTATTGGTATACTCGACATTCTACAATATTTTCATCGTATTGATTGTTCATGGAATGTTATCTTTGCTACTGGTAGACCATCTATGCATAACTATTTATAATTATTTTGTGCACTCATAGGATATGCTAGGCAAGCCTGTGTCCGTGGTTGTTAAACACCCCCCCCCCCTTTGGCGCTGCTCCGCCTTTTGCCGAAATTGGGAAAAACCCCTGCCTTGGCGCAACTTCTGTGCACAGACCTGATGCTAGACTTTCATATGCATTTAGTTCACGCTTATTCTTGTTTTTCTTCCCGTTGCACCTCACAATTCCTTTTTGGGTTTTGGGGGTTAAGCTCCTCCCATTGCCGGTGTTCTATACACTAGACGCCCCTCTGCCCTATGCCTAAATTAGGAAAAACCCGTCCCTTGTAACCTTTTCTGTTCATGGGCCTGTGTGTACCCAAATGCATTGTATGCTAGAGGATGCCCCAAGAGCACTAAAAAGAAACTGGAACTCGTAATATTATGAATTTTGAAAATTGCTCCAGGGATTTCTGCAGGAACTCTTACTGGAATTGCTCCAAAAACACCTCTAGGGATTTCTTCAGAAATTTCTCAAGAAGTTTCTGCTGGCATTACTCTAAAAATTCATACGGAAATTCTTTAAAAGTTCCTCCAGGAATTCTTACCTAGGAAATCCTCAAAAATTACTCCAGGAATTACTCCAAGAATGTATTTCGGTCTTGGGATTGCTCCCGTTCCTGTGAGTTCCTCCAGAGCATTCCTGTAAGAATACATGAAGTAATTTCTGAAGGAATTCCTAAAATAATTCCTGGAAAAATTCTTGGAATATTTCCGTGAGGCATCTCTTAGGTATTTTCAGGGAGAATTCCTGGAGGATTTCCTGAAATAATTCTTGGAGGAATTCCTGGACAAATGTCTCGAGGAATTCCTGTTGTA
This sequence comes from Aedes albopictus, assembly GCF_035046485.1. Classification (NCBI taxonomy): domain Eukaryota; kingdom Metazoa; phylum Arthropoda; class Insecta; order Diptera; family Culicidae; genus Aedes; species Aedes albopictus. Next base: position 507,708,046 of record NC_085137.1, on the reverse strand, counting down.
ATTCCTACAACATTTCTTGCAGTTACTCCTGGAGGAATTCCTGAAATAATTCCTGTAGAAGTTTCCGGAATGTTTCTTGTAGGAATTTTAAGAGTATTTCCCGAAACAATCCCTAGAGTAATAATTTCTGAAGAAGTTTGTATAGGAATTTATAGAAGAATTCCTAGAGTATTTGCTGGAGGAATTCCTGAAATATATCCTGGAGTATGTCCTTGAGGAATTCCTGGAAGAGTTTCAGAAGGTTTTCGTGGGGGATCCTGTAAAGAAATCCCTGGAACAATTTCTGGAGGTCTTCCTAGAGGAACCCTCGCAGGAAGTCCTGGAGGAATCCCCTGAGAAACTGCTGGAATTCCTGGTGGAATCCCTGTAGATTTTCCTGGCGGGTTTACGGGATGAATCTCTGCAGGATTTCATAGAGAAATCCCTAGAGAAATTCCAGGAGAAATCCCTTTAATGAATTCTTGGATGAATTCTGGAGGAATCTCTGGAGGAATCTCTGGAGGCATCCAAGAAAGAATTCGTGGAGGAATCCTTTCGATAGTTCCTGGAGGAATTCTAAAAAGAATTCTAAAAAGAATTCCTCGAGAAATTTTGGGAGAAATCCCTGTGTGAAATTCCTGGAAGAACCCCTGTAGGAGGAATTCCAGGATGAATTTGTGGAGAAATTCCTGGAGGAATCCCTGGAAGAATTCCTGGAAGAATTCCTGGAGGACATCGTGAGGGAATTTCTGAAAGAATCCCGTGATGAAAATTAGTTATTCCTGGAAAAAATCTTGGAAGTTTTCCTGGAGAAATTTCTGGAGAAATGTCTCGGAGACATTCCCTGGAGGAATTCCTTAAGCAATCCCTGGAAAACTTTCTGAAGGAATCCCTGAAGAATTTTTTGGAGGAAATTTTGGGAAAATTACCTGGAGGAGTTTTCAGGGATCTCCTGGAGGAAATCTCGAAGGAGTTCCTAGGAGTCCTCGGGGAACTCCCGTAAATTCCTCGGATGAATTCCCGAGAAATTACTGAAGGATTTTTCGAAAGGTTCCTGGAGTAATTCCTAAGGAACTCCAAGAGAAATTTCAGAATAGCTCCTGAAGAAATTTCCGACAAACTCAAAGCGCTTCCAAATCAGACAAAGTTCTACTTTATTCAGGTCAATGTACTAGTTGCCACGTGAATATGCCTAAATAAGACAATAGAAACTCAGAACCGATAACATTTAGACGTTTTACAGAAAAACACTGGACGAAAAATCTGTGAAAATTGGTAAAAATTGTAAAGTTTTTTTTTCAATTTTATTTTATTTTCTTTTTTTTTTATTTTATTTCCAAACGGACCGAAACGTCGGACAAGATAAACTACCAGTATTTTATTTTTTGTCAAGACTGGAAAGCCATCTCTTCGAGTAAATAAGACAAACTGCGTCGATAGTTTCCGGATTTCATTGATTTTGAGAGGCCTTTCCTATCCCCCCCTGCCAAATATGTTATAAGTTGGCGCGTACAAGATTTGTATTAGGATCAATGATTTCGGTCTGATGACAGGTGTTTGAGGACAAGGACAGTAGTTTGTACCTCTCATGTTTGCCAACCTCCTTCTTGATTTTTTTTTTGCCTTTCGACCATTTGCACTGATTTGACAATTTCATTTTTTTTTTTGCACTTTTACAAGCCAGACGGTTTTTCACTCTGAAATATGTCAATCACTGTTTTTTTTTTTCCTACCGTAATTGATCCTTTCTCACAAATGGAATTCCAATTTTAGCGCACCGCTCCACCATCGGCAATTAATTCGGAGATAATACTTCGAGAAGTCCACTTGCTTGCTGTATTTGGCATAAAGCACGGTCAATATTTGCACGGACCGAAAGACAGCCTCAAATTCGTTTCCATCGAATGCCAATAGAATCCATCCCAATTTCAACCTTTTCTCGTCGGCAAATAAGACGTCACTCGACTAGCCTATAATGTGTGTGTTTCTTCAATACACATGTAAATATATTGTAATCCTAGCCATACCGATAGTCGCAAATGTTTGAATTTAGCCTAGATGTGTCCTTGGCGGTGATGCTGAAGCGACGTTGCCATTATTATGTGTGTTTGTATCTATTCCCCATTCAATTATTCATCGGCTGGATCTGGAGAGGTTCCGATTCCACTTTGTGACATTTTCCCGTCCTCGAAATCGAAAGCTGCGCGCTGATTTGTCTGGTTCTTGCACACGGCGAAAATAGACGACCAACCAATTTGAAGGAGCGGTGTGGTTGGGAAGGCGGGGGACTCCGGGATTGATCTTGTCAGACAGCAAATTGAGTTTATTAATTCATGAAATGGAGATATGATTCATTTCGCTGTGGAGACGGGACAGTTTGTCTTTCGGAACTGCATTAGCAGTGACAGCCGGGTTTAGTTTCTTCTGGTGTGTCCTGACGGCGAGGCGAGAAAGATAGGAGATTAAGTTCTGCTTGTAATTTGCCATCGTTTGCATAATTTATCGACCGCTGATGGTTTTGGGTGCATCAGGCGATTGTACGTCGTTTCCCGGAAAACCATTTCCCGGAAACCCGTTTCCCGGAAAGTCATTTCCCGGAATGTACCATTTCCCGGAAAACCATTTCCCGGAATGTACCATTTCCCGGAAAACCATTTCCCGGAATGACCATTTCCCGGAAAACATATTCAATATCAAAAAACAACATTTCTATTATTTTCATTATTGTGTAAAGATTTCTTTGCATAAAAATAATAAAATTATGTACTACTCTCAATTTGTATTAGTTTTTTTTATGACGAGTATTATGAATAATTGAAAGCTCTGAATTACGGTATGCCTCCACAGCTAATCGGAGGGACAAGAACATTGCCATTGTATCTTTTCCAGTTTTTTGATCTTACGAATACCAAAGACTCCTTGTTGGTAGCCTAAGAATTCGTCAAAAGTATTGCGTTTCTCTTCTTTGAAAACTAAAGTTTGATTCAAATAACTTTTATAGCAATATAACTTTAACCCACGAGCGATCGCGCTGTTGTATTTTGTACAACACGTTGAAAAACTCTCACTTTTTGTACTCAGCATTAGCGTGGTGCTGACGCAGGTAGTCAACCGCGCGAGTTACGGAAGGTTAAGGACAGACTTGTTAGAATCCCAAAATGGCCGCCACAATGGCCGACTTTAGCACCTATTCACGATTTAAGGCGCCCAAATCACTTTGTAAACAAAACCAGCGTACCGGATCTTCTTATTTTAAGATTATTACAATTGCTCACTCACAACAGAATAATAAAATGCATTGTTGTTTGAAGTTTGCTTTTTGAGATTTGAGCGTCTGAAGTTCTGATACACTGTTGAAGCGGGACTTCAAGACGTTTGTCCTTGAAGAACAGCCTATGTTTAAAAGAAGGGAAAATATTCTATGAAATAGTTAGCAGTTTGATGTCGATAAACACGAAAGAACGGCATATGCGTAAAAGAAGGGAATACATCATATGGAAATATTGCTAGCTTAATGCCAACAACTATTCTAACAGTGTAACTAGAAAGAACAGCCTATGTTTAAAAGAAGGGGCAATATTTGACGAAAATATGGACAGGTAAATGCCGACAACTATTTTGAAAGATAACTCGGAAGAACAGACCAGGTGTAAAAGAAGGGAAATATCGATTGTATAACATTTCGCCGAAAATTATTTTGCTGAATTCTTTTTTACGGTGAACCATTTCGCGGAATGCACCGTTTTACCGAAAGTCATTTGGCGGGATGTACCGTTTTGCGGAAAATCGTTAATATGATAAGGTACACCGGGGCAAGTTGAAACGGGTGGGGCAAGATGAAACAGCGGGTTAACATGATGTTTTCTAATGATGATGAATAGTTTGATCGCCATAAAACATAGTTTTTGATTCAAACAATCTTTTAGCGAAGGAAAAATTTCCAAATTGTATTGAAAACTATTTCAAAACTTCGTGTTTCATCTTGCCCCACCCGTTTCAACTTGCCCCGGTGTACCTTACAAAAATTTAACTGATCGAGAGACCACATCATGATAAGACCTAAGTTTCAAAACTCAAAACTGCAAATGAAATATGGAATGTTTCATATCAACAATTAAATTTTTGTAAGGGTATACTTCGAAAGAACAGCTTATGTATGAAAGAAGGAAAATTCTTCGATAATATTAATTCAGCATTTGTTATTCTAAAATCAACATAACGCATAATATTTATCAAAGAACAGCCTTTGTTGAGAAAAAGGGCTGATATCTGATTAATAGCATATCTGTAAAAAACAGCCTATGTTTGATAGGTAGGAAATCCTCTGATACAAAAATGAGATTTGTTTTGATTTCTGTTATAACAGTACAAGCTAGTTGGAACATCAAAAAGAAGAGAAAGCCGATAAAGTTATCCTTAAGGCGAAACTGGAAGCATTTCCTCACTTTTTGGTTTTTGATTTTTTATTAAATAACGAAGTAATATTTTCAAAATCGGTTTTCGTGCACATGTAGAGTAAAGATCAAGGTATCTTCTGATTTTTTTTTTTGTAGTGGAAAATGTTTTTCGTTTTTGCAGAAACCATTTTTGAACAAAATTTCACAAAAAAATGGATTCTGCAAAAATGTAAAACATTTTCCAACTCAAAAAAATACAGAAGATACCTTGATCTATACTCTACATGTGCACGAAAATCGATTTTGAAAATATTGCTTCGTTATTTGATAAAAAATCAAAATCCGAAAAAATGAGAAAACGCTTCCAGTTTCGCTTTAAGGAGTGTTAATTGTCTTAAGGGTTACGCGGTCACTTGGTGAACAAAATGCAACATTTTAACATATAATGATTTCAGTCAATTAGGGTAAACGTGTAGCAGCTGAGAAGTAGGCTCAGTGCGAAAATTATGATGCTGGGAGATCAGGCTCAATTGATACGAGGCGATTAATCACTGGGCTGAATAGATGTTAGACCAATTGGATTGAAAGATCTGCCTGTTATTAAAAGAAAGAAAAATCTCATAAGAATGAGTTAGTTGCTGGCTTACTAAATAATACTGTAGCACTGCAACTTATAAGTTAACAACTTATTCTTTAAAGAAGGAAAAATTAAATGTAGATATCAGTTTGGTCACCACACGACTAGAAAATTACATTTTGTATCATATTGTGCTATGATGTTATAATATTTTTCTCTTATTATGTTATAAACTAGCTGCAGGATGATGTTGAAATAACTAAAACTGTAACAAAAAATACACTGGTATAATTAACCGTAGTGTGGCCAGCAAAAAAAACACCCGTAGAAGGCCGGCAGGGTACCCGGGTACCCACGAAATGGAAATGATCATATCTCAGCGATTTTTCCACCGATTTTAAAAGTTTTTGCCTCATTCAACTCAGAAACTCATTATCTATCGAGATCGTATTTGGTTGGACCGGTCCGATCACCATAGGTACCGGAAAATTCGGATTTCCGGATCCATGTTTTTATACAATACAATATACGGGATTTTCGGTAGGTTAGTAGCAATTTCGGTACCAAGCATCGTAAAATTGCTTTGGCATATTGTATCTGACCGGCTTGGAATCATAAAACGTGTTGACTTTGAAACTGTGATTTCGGAACACGCTTCCCGTGAGGCCATGGTTGACCATAAACACTTTAAGGTATCCTAGCCTTAACAATGTGGATTTCAATATGGTATAAGGGCATGCTCCCAAAAATATGGATTTTCCGAAAACGACGGTGATTAGATCGGTCTAACCAAATATTTTCCCGATAGATGATGAGTTTCTGAGTTGAACGAGCTAAAATTTTCCAAAATCGATGAAAAATTGACGGAGATATGATCATTTCAATTTCGTGGGTACCCGGGTACCCTGCCGGCCTTCCATGTAATAAAAAAATGCAGGAACCCCTCCCCCTGCCCCTCCTCACTTTAAAATTTGGTCAACCCCAGTAATAGATGTATATTCACGAGTTCTAAGATCTAACAGAGTTCCAACATCCTAGTCTCAATAACCATTAAAATATCGAGATTTGAAATTGAAAAAGGTACCCGGGTACCCTGCCGGCCACATAAGTGTTAAGATTATATCATATTTTGTTATAATCATATCAAAATTATAACAAAATGTGATATGAATTTTAGCCTCTGGATTACAGGTTTCTATCATAATTTGATATAATTTTGTTACATTAGTTCCCAAATGTCGAAGATTCAAAACTAAATTATAATACAATGAGTTATGAAACAACATTTATAACATAATGTGATATAATTGAGTTATAGTATTTTCAAAACACCAAGGATGTTGAACGTGATTTTATCACAACGAGTTATAAATATCATGATTTGTTAGGATTATGTTATATTTTTGTTACAATTTTCTAGTCGGGCAGCAAGTGTTATTTGAAAGGAGAGCACATTTAAAAAGAAGGACAAACCTCCCACTAATAAACAACATAACTGTGCAACTCGAAAAAAAGCCGATTTAGAGAAGGATACATTTCTGAAGGTAGGGTCAGCACTAATAGTGTTACTCTAAAGAACAGCCCATTCTTAATAGAAGTAAAAATGTTCATTTGATTAGCAGTTTGGTCGTTGGCCAAAATTTTCAACAGTGTTATTTGAAAGAACATCCTATTATCAAAACAAGGTGAAAACTTCTATAGAGTATCGAATTTCTTCGCCGCAAACTTAACAACACATATACAGCCTTTGATGAAGAAGACAAATGATGGAACATTTAGCAATTCGGTTTCCAAACTATAATTTTGCTGGAAAGAACAGCCTTATTTGAAAGAAGCAAGAATTTCTGATGGAGTAACCAATATAAGCGCTTAAAAGTACAATCTATGTGACAACGATTGCTTATTGATTATTACGCCTGATGACCTTTGGCCTTACGTTCGGATTTCTTGAGAAGAGATTACGAATCAAACAAGGCAAATTTTTATTCAGGAAGGTATTAGATTTACAATCAATCAGTATAATCGGAGAGCTAATGTTAAGCAGAGTTAAAGTTAAGCAGAGAAAATAATTTGTCATTTTTTTATTGTCAAAATGTTAATTTCTTGATTTTGCTTTGGCTGACCAAGCCATGCGGAAATTACACTGTTGATTCTTATATCGTTTGTAAAATATTAAATTCCGCGAAATAGTATTCCGCGAAATGGTATTCGGCGAAATGGTTCATTCCGGTAAATGTTACACTGCGAAGAAAAACTCCGCGAAATGGTTTTTGGTGAAATGGAATATAACCAAATCCTATGAAATTAGCAGCAGCTTAATGTCAACAACTATTTTAGCAATTAAACTAGAAGGAACAGCCTATGCTTGGAAGACGGGAAAATATGTGATGAAAACTTAGCAGTTTGATTTCGTCGGTGGTTTGATGCCGACAACTATTTTAACAAAAAAACTCAAATGAATAGCCTTTGAAATAAGGAGAAATTTACTATTTGTGAGAATTACAATAATTGTGAAAAATACGGTCCGGTTCTATACTATTTCCCGGAAAGACATTTCCCGGAAATCATTTCCCGGATACCCCATTTCCCGGAAAGACATTTTCCGGAATCACCCATTTCCCGGAAAACCATTTTCCGGAATGCTCCATTTCGCGGAATGCCCCATTTCCCGGAAAGGCAATTCTAGGAAAACCTGAGACCTCATAAGATATTTTAGAATCCTTAAACATGATCTAGGTTTTTGTTTCTTATTACGACTAATTTTTTCAGTTGATGTTCAATTTCCAGAAAATCGAACCTTTAAACTATATTCTAATTTTCTTCACGATTGTAGAACCAAATAAATGAGTGGAACTCAGATTCGCGTTACAGTTCACTTAACAAAGTAAAGCCAGCATCGTTGAGCCGAATGGTTATATTTTGACTAGCTTTTCAATAACAAATTGTTGTTCCTTTTTGTCAAATACTGTTCTAGGTGCATTTATATAGTTGAACTGCTAACTGCATAGGAGATTTGCCCTTCTTCAATTTACAGGCTGTTCTTTCTAACTAGTAACGTTACAGGATTGATACCTTCATGGCCTCAGTTTCGTCACCTCGCTGAGTGTGTTCCATCAAAGACGAGCTCTGAAAGGCGCCTGGGGTCCAATGGACCCCAGGTATCCCTTTTAGGGTTAATAAAGAAGGGCAAATCTCCTTAACAGAAAACAGCAACATGGTAATCAACATGTATTTTATTGGCACTTGCTGTTTTCTATATGGGAGATTTGCCCTTCTTTATTTAATAGGCTGTTCTTTCTAGTTACAACGTTGCGTATTTGATTAGCGGCTAAACTATTAACTCTATCTGATTATTTTTCATCTTTTAAAAATGTGTTGTTCTTTCAAGTTAGACTGTTACTGAGTTGTTTAATTGCCAAACTGTCAATTGCATCTTTAGAGATTATCCCTTCTTTTAGCAATAGGCTGTTCTTTCGAGGCCTGTTTTTCGATCGCTTTCATTTTAATCTAGCCTAATGACTATCTGGCTTAGTAATAATGTGGGCAAATGTATTTTCGGCCTTATAAGCCACACCATTACCTCAGTTGTTATTTGAAGGGCCTTTACTGACAGCTATATCTCAAGTATATTTGTGCACATCGCCCTTAAACCGAATGAGTCGTTAGGCAAAAAGTTGAAGTTAGCCTTTGTTATTTACAGTTTTAAAGGTTTAGTATTAAAAAGGCAAAGAACATATGAGAGTGTATAAAGCTGATGCTACAAATAAATTTAATACAGTATACTCTTCTTTCAAATAGTCATTCAAGTTTAGACTTCCCCATTTTTTTTTTAAATTTGGCATTTCGTCTCTCATTTATTTTTTCATTTCAACGTTTTATTTTTGTTCTCGTCTGATGTGTAGGTTTCAGAGGTGTTATCGAAAGACGAGCCGACTTTTTCATTTCTTGAGCTAATATTGACTAATCTGCATCCCACCTATAGAGCTCGCATATAGTATGGAAACTTTAAACCAAGAGTATACAGGTACTATGCGCAAAATGTAACCGTTACCATTTTATTAGATATTATTCGTTTCAATTGTGTTTAGGTTATTCTTTCGAATCTTATCTTTTGGAATTATAGCTGCCAGAATTGTCCTTGAAATATTTCCTTCATTAAACAATGGCTATTCATTCAAGCTGTAGTGATGAAACTGTCGGCAAATATTAGCAGTTATTATCTTTTAACGTTTTCTCGAAGATTTAAAATAACGCTGAAAGTCCTGCCTTAATCCTTCATTGAATACCAACCAAAATGAGTCAATTATTGTGCATTTTATAAAAAGGTTGAAATTTAATGAGTCTGGGAATTGCTACAACAGTTTTCCGGGAAATGTTCCATTCCGGAAAATGGTTTTCCGGGAAATGGGATAGTCCGGAAAATGGGTTTCCGGGAAATGGGTCATTCCGGGAAATGTTTTCCGGAAAATGTCTTTCCGGAAAATGATTTTCCGGGAAATGTCATAGAATCATACGGTCCCTTATGTATTCTGCAGTAAATGATTTTGTGTCCTTCTTATCGATTACTGTTCTTTGAATATCAATACAGGTCGGACTCGATTATCCGGAGTGAGGTTCTGATGCTTCTCAAACATAAATCTGGAGAACGGAATGCTCTACAAAGCTGAAATTTTGACATTTTGTTAAGTCAACCTTGATTAGTGATCAGTCAAAATTTCAGCTTCCTACAGCATTCCGTTTGCGAGATATTAATGTGGGTAGCGCCAGAACCCGACTCCGGATAATCGAGTCCGACCTGTACTGTCAAACGTTAGACAATTATAATTCACTGCCGTTATTTACAGAACACAAATGGAAATTTTTTTCCGTTAATTATTAATTTTAAATATTTTTTCCGGGAAATGGTGCATTCCGGGAAATGGTACATTCCGGGAAATGGATTTCCGGGAAACGGTCCATTCCGGGAAATGGTTTTCCGGGAAACGTCTTTCCGGGAAACGGTTTTCCGGGAAATGGTTTTCCGGGAAATGGGGGACAACCGCATCAGGCAAACCGCTGCGGTGGGTGTCGATAATCAATTTGAAGAGCTCGGCCCCGAGGTCAGATCCTTGGGAACAGTTCAGTAGATTGCCTTAAAATTTATCCCGTTTGGAAATTCATACGAGCCATTTATCCTGGCTGAAATGGTTTCCCATTTGGGTTGCGTTTCAAATAAAATTTATATCCCTGGTTCACGGCATCCTTCCGACAGCTTTAGGTTGTGGTAGAAATCTCTTCTGCCCTTTTAAATAAAGTCTAGCATTTTACTTCCGCCCCTTTCCACGTGTGATGGCACGTGCTGTGGGAGGAGTTTGGTTGGCCAAGTTCATCGCATCCATTAGTCATTTCTTGTTTGATCATCCGAATCGATCCGTCCTCTCGGGTACTCTGTCCGAAAAAAGGTGTGGGCTTCAAATCGATTTCTACCAAGCTGAGGGATAAGCAAGACGAAAAGGAGTCATCTACCGGAGACGAGCAGTTTAAAAGCCTTCATGTTCGAGTGCAATGGCGTATGAAAGGAAAAGGGCACAGACACATTGTACTCCCTATCACTTACAATTTAAATTTGCTAAACGATTTAGAAAGATTATTATTGTTGTTAAGTGAATTAGATACGGAATATTACAGAAAATGTTCGATAAAAATAAAATTGAAAAATTGCGTTGAATTTTTTCATTACAAATTACATCAATACTACCGTCTACAATAGCAAATCGATTAAAATATGAAAGTTCAAGGGCGTAGCCAGCTTTTCGGTCAGGGGGGGGGGGCAATCACCCTTAGGAAATTTGTACCTACTAGCTTTTATAACTAAACGTTGCACGATGGAATTGAGTATATTAACACTATATTCTTGAAGCATCATTTAATCCTTTAGCTGTCACGCTTCAACCACTGTTAAATCTACACAAATCAACGTGATACTGGTAGCGATGACCAATTTCTGGAAGACTAGGGATTCTTATTCACTAATGCATAGTTTTGCTCTGATTTTTATATTGTTCAAGTTTACAAAATTTTCATAAGAAATTATAGCTGAAATCTTTTCAAAATTACGAACTTTTTTCAAGACTAACCTAGAATTGCCTGGTTCCTGTATGCATCCCTTATAAATTATCTTCCAATTCTATTCGCTGGAGGAATTCCTCCACAAATTCTTGAAATAGTTAATATAAAAAAATCACTTAATCCTGAAAAAGTTCTTGGGTACATCCCTGAAGAGATGTTTGTGGGATTTCTGAAATTTCCGAAGGAACTCCAGAATTAATTTTTGAAGAGAACTTGAGAGGAATTTCTGAAGAAATCACTTGAGGAATTCCCAGAGAAATCCCTGGAAGACTTCCTGGATAAATCCCTGAAGAAAACCTGGATGAATCGCTGTTGAAATGCCTACAGGAATGCCTGGAGGAAGCCCTGTAGAATCCCTGGTGGAATTTCGGGCGAAATTCTCGGAGTAATACCTGGAAGATTTTTTGAAATTTTTACTGGAGGAATTCCTGTATAAATTATGGTAGGAATACCTAAAGAATTTTCTGGAGAGATCTCATGAGGAAACCCTACATAAATTTCTGGAGGATTCCTTGAGGATTCTTGATGAAATTCCAGAAGGGATTCCTGGAGGAATCGTTGAAGCAGTTCCTGGGAAAATATCCAGCGAGAATCCTGGAGGAATGCCTGGAGAAACTTCTGAACGAATTCCGGGCGTAATTCCTGGAGGAATACTAGGAAAAGACTCAGCCGGAATTCATGGAGAAATTTCTTAGATGAATTCTTGGAGCAATCCCAGGAAGAATTCCTGAAGAAATCTCCAGAGGGATTCTGGGAGGAGTTGCTGGAGAAATTTCTGAAGGAAATCCCTCGAGAAATTCCAGCAGGATTTCGTGGAAGAACCCTTGGAGGAATTTCTGGAGGAATCCCTGGAAGAATCCCTGGAGGAATATCTGGGAATATCTTTGAAGATATTCGTGGGGGTATCCCTGGAGGAATCCCTGAAAAATTCCTGAAAGTATTCCTGGAGAATTTCCTGAAAGAATTTCTGAAGAAATCTCTAGAGGATTTTCCGAAGAAATTCCTGAAGGAATTGCTTATATAATTTCTGAAGGATGTCCAGAAGCAATTCCTGGAGGAAATCCTGAAGAAATTCCTGGTGTATTTCCTGGAGAAAGTCCTGGAGAAATTCCTGGATAAAATCCTGGAGGAGTGCATGCAGTAATTCCTAGAGGTATTCGTATTGCTTGAGAAATCTCCAGAGGAAATCTTGAAAGAACTACTGGATGAATTTCTAGAGAAATCTCCAGAGAAATTCTGGGAGAATGTTATTTCTATTATTTTTCTATTTCTGAAAAAAATCCCTTCAGAAACCCTCGAAGCAATTCCTGATGGAATCTCTGGGGGAATCCTTGAATTTGAGGAGAAATCCCTGGAGAAATCTCTGGAAGAATTCCTGGAGGAATAACTGTAGACATCCCTGGAATATTCCTGAAGATATTCCCGGAGAATTTTTTGGAAGAATTTCCGAAGGTATTCCTAGGGGATTTCTTGGAAGAACTTCTGGAGGATTTCCTGGAGGAATCCCTGGGAAAATTCTGGAGGAATTCCAGAAGCTACTCCTGATGGAATCTCAGGAGAAATTCCTGGAGAAATAGTAGGAGAAATTTCTAGAAGAACTGCTGACATAATTTCTGAAAGATGTCCAGGAGCAATTTCTGGAGAAATATTTGAAGGAGTTCCTGAAAAATAATTCTGGGGTAATTCCTGGAGTTTCTGGAGAATTTCCTTCATCAACTCCTGGAGGAAAGCCTTTAGGAATTCCTACAGGTTTTCCTGTGGGAATTGCTAGAGGAATCCATGATGGAATTCCTGGTGGAATATCTAGAGGAACTTTTGAAAGAATTACTGGATGAATTTCTAGAGGAATCTAGAGTAGAATATCCTAAAAAATCCTGAAGGTATTTCTGGAGAATTTCTTGCAATGAGTTGAAGATTTCCTGGACGAATCCCTGGGAAAATCTCTGAAAAAACGTGTAGAAATCCCTGGAGGAATACTTGAAGCAGTTTATGGAGGAATTTCAGGAGAAATTCTTGGAGAAATGCCTGGATTAATCCCTGAAAAATATCTGAGGATATCTTTGGAGATTTTCCAGGAAGAATTCCAGGAAAAAAAATCTGAAGAAAATCCTGCAGAAATTGCTGACATAATTTCTGAAGGATGTCCAGGAGCAATTCCTGGAGAAGTTCCTTGAGAAATTCCTGGAGGAATTCCTGAAGAAATTCTTAGAGAAA